>NC_081379.1:13097666-13697666 GCF_030684315.1 Stegostoma tigrinum
CACTTTTTTAGATCTATGCTGAATTTGTCCGATCCTGACGCTGTATTTCAAATTCTCTGCTAGTAATTCTTGAGAATCGAGTCTAGTATTTTCTTAACTGCTAATGTCAAACTTATCAGTCGATAATTTCCAGTTTCCTCCTGATCTCTGTTTTTAAATAGCCAGGTTGCATTAGCTACCCTCCAATCCATAGGAAGTGTTCAGAGTCTGTAATATCTTGAAAGTGCCTGAGATATCTACTATTTCTAGGGCCACATCTATGCATGTATACAGCAAATCTTCTTTTCCTACACCTCCATCCTCTGCTTATTGTTGTCTAACCTCATACCAAAATACATCACCCCACACTTCTCTGCATCACACTTCATCTGCTACTTACCTGCCCATTTCACAAACTGCTTTATGCCCTTTTGAGTCCTCCTCCCAATTTCGAATGCTTCTTAATTTTATGTCATCCACAAACTTTGAAATTGTTGCCTGCACACTATGATATAGAAAATATATATCAGGAAAAGCAAGGGTCTCAGTCACAGCACTTGGGTGATTCAACCTTAAGCCATCCTACAGTCAGAAAATAACTTTTGACCACTACTGTTTCCTATCACACAGCCAATTTTGTATCCACATTGCTACCATCCCTTTTGTTTCAAGAGCTATAACTTTTCTCACCCATCTGTTGTGTAGCGCATATTAATTACCTTTTGAAATTCTATATACATCACATCAACTGCATAAAAAAAAAGAACTGCAGATGCTGTAAATCAGGAACAGAAACGAAGTTGCTGGAAAAACTCAACATGGCAGCATCTGTGAAGGAGAAAATAGAGTTAACGTTTCAGGTCCGGTGAACTTTCCTCGGAACTGCAACTGCATTAACTTCTATGGCCCTATCTGTTACTTCAGAAATCTCCAGAAACTTAGTCAAACATGAAATAGTAAGAACTGTAAATGCTGCAGAATCTGAGATAACAAGGTGTAGAGCTAGATGAATACAGCAGGCCAAGCAGCATCAGAGGAGCAGGAAGGCTGACATTTTGGGCCTAAGCCCTTCTTCTGAAGGGTCTTCTAAAAAAGGGTCTAGGCCTGAAACGTCAGCCTTCGTGCTCCTCTGTTGCTGCTTGGCCTGCTGTGATCATCCAGTTCTATACCCTGCTATCTTAGTTAAACGTGATTTCCCTTTAGAAATTGATACGGTATTCTCCAAACTCACTTCCTGTGACATTCACTGAAGCATTGAGCTCGAAACTTTACACATTGTTCCAAATGCTGTCTTCTGAAAAAGAAAATTCCATGAATCCATTCACTACCTTATAAGCACTACATAGTAGTAAATTCTTGTTATATAACTCTTGTGTAATTGGTTAGTTGCATAATAAATGGTCTGGGCAAGACAAAAGGTTAGTTTTCCTTGACTTTGAACCTAAAATTTGAGTAAATGATCAATGCATGCTTCCAAACCACTCTCAGTCATTAGCTTAAAACCTATATCCTCTTCCAAACCTCTCTCAGTCATTAGCTTAAAACCTATATCCCTGAGTGGATGGATGCACGGCAGATGCAGTTTAATGTGGATAAATGTGCAGTTATACACTTTGGTGGCAAGAACAGGAAGGCAAATTACTATCTCAATGGAGTCAAGTTAGGTAAAGGGGAAGTACGACGAGATCTAGGTGTTCTTGTACATCAGTCATTGAAAGCAAGCATGCAGGTACAGCAGGCAGTGAAGAAAGCTAATAGCATGCTGGCCTTCATAACAAGAGGAATTGAGTATAGGAGCAAAGAGGCCCTTCTGCAGCTGTACAGGGCCCTGGTGAGACCGCACCTGGAGTATTGTGTGCAGTTTTGGTCTCCAAATTTGAGGAAGGACATTCTTGCTATTGAGGGAGTGCAGCGTAGGTTCACGAAGTCAATTCCCAGAATAGCGGGACTATCATATGTTGAAAGATTGGAGCGACTGGGCTTGTACACGCTTGAGTTCAGAAAGATGAGAGGGGATCTGATTGAGGCATATAAGATTGTTAAGGGATTGGACACTCTGTAGGTAGGAAGCATGTTTCCGCTGATGGGTGAGTCCAGAACCAGAGGACACAGTTTAAAAATAAGGGGTAGGCCATTTAGAACAGAGTTGAGGAAAAACTTCTTCACCCAGAGAGTGGTGGATATATGGAATGCTCTGCCCCAGAAGGCAGTGGAGGCCAGCTCTCTGGATACTTTCAAGAAAGAGATAGATAGAGTTCTTAAAGATAGTGGAATCAAGGGTTATGGGGATAAGGCAGGAACAGGATACTGATTGGGGATGATCAGCCATGATCATAATGAATGGTGGTGCTGGCTCGAAGGGCCAAATGGCCTACTCCAGGACCTATTGTCTATTGTCATATCATATTCAATGATCTTATATGACTCTATGTGTAAAACTGTACACAAGTCTATATTAAAGTGCATTGTCCACTGTGTTTCCCCAATTTATCCCAATCCAGTTGTAATCTGTCTCCCTCTTGAGTTCCCAACCTCACAACTTTTGATCTCATCTGCAAATGTAATTACTGCATGTGAGAAGGCACTTCATGTAAAACCACCCTTTGTTTACTGTCACTTAATCTATTTTTATGCATTCCATCACCAAATTGGAGTCTAGTGTTTTGCAAAAAGCCTTTTAAAAATCCAACTATCTGAAATTTACTAGGTTCTCTTGAGTCACCATTCTAGTCAGTCTCTATAAATGATTAACTCTTTCCGAATCTTTGTTGAATGTTTATTGTAACATCTATACATACCTCTTTAAATATTTGCCATTAACCTCCTCTGCTCAGATATTATATTTTTGAGTTCATAGTTCCCAGGTTTGACTTTAATCCTCCTTTGAATAAAGTGATCACATGTGCTTCTCTTCAAACCTCAGGATGCAGTGAGGCATTCTGAATAATGCCTGACAGTGTATGACACCAGGTCTCCATCATGCTTTTGACAAAAATCAAGTGTGGTCTTGCTGCATTTTCTATTTCTAGCCTTTTGAGCCATTTGAAAGGATGAGTTATGGTAAGATCCTCGATTATAATGAAAAGAATGGGCAGAGCGTGTGGAAGCTTAGTGTAAGGTATTAGTAACTTATCAAACAGCATTTCTTCCTTGTGTGCTACCATGATTTTGAAATAGATATTAAAAGAATTCAACCAGGAATTGGAGCAGTGTTCAAATTTTCAACAATATTGTGTTTTACAGAGTGGGGATTTGCAAACTTCAGTGATCACACAAAAAAGCGTGATTTATCCTCTCCATAATATGTTGCAGTATATTTGCAAATAAAAGAACTGTAATTCTTTGTGATGGAACTTTGCTTGCTTTATATCTATGTATTTACATTTGGAATCACATGACTGTGTAATGAGAAACGTGGGATAAATGAACTTACATATCTGACATTAAAATTCCTAATTTATTGGCAGATTATGTGGTCTTAAGTTATGAATCCAAACAAAAGCCTAATTGGTTTGCTGTAGTATTGAGCATACATAGTAAACCCTAAGCCCTTGCAGGTGAAACTAAAGGATACTGATGTATCCAAATATAATTCAGTCATTCTTTAAAACTCATCCATCAACTATTCTTGTTATGTCTTATTTAAATGTAAATTACTATTAGAAGCAAACAGTAGGGAAAAAGTGTGAGATTTCTAATATATTATACAGAGTCAGCAACACAGCACCATGATGAAAAATAGTATCAAACAATTTTAACTAATTTCCTATAGCTATAAAACAATTAACATATTTCTTAGTTGAAGGCAGTTATGATTGTTAAATGGAATATAATAAATGGATATGCTTTCCAGGAGACATAAAGAAATAAAATACCTTGTTTTATGAGGCGACCTTCAATGACTTTTGAATCAGTCTCATTCTACTGGAAATATTTATTGTATCAAATTAACTCAGTTGTGAACACTGTCATGTCTGGGCCAGAAGATTGTAGGCTTAAGCTGAAAAGTATTGAAGGGTATGGAGAAGCAGGAAGACAAGTAATTCAAAGATATTGTTCTTTGTAAGTAGGATTGCAGGTAGATATAAGAAGGGAAATGGCATTTTGCATTTTATAGCAAATAGCACAAAGTTAAAAGGTAAATATAACTGCATAAATCATGGTTAACTCTACAGCTTCTGCTTAGCTTTGGAACTCCATTGTAGAAAGGTCTTCAGTGTTATTGAGATAACAGGATGCTCCCAGTTGGATGATGAAGTGAAGTTATAGTTATGCTACTTAAAAGAATGACTATTTCTAATGGAGAGTGTCGGTTAATCATGGCAGGATATGAACTTGCAAAGTGTGCAATCCACAGTATTTCTTCAACTTTGCTCCAATCAACACTGGATGCAAAAATTGCTTCTCACATTGCTATGAACAATAGCTGTGACACCCTAGTCAAATAAGTTTGCTAAGAACTGTAAAGTATGAGCAGCAGATATTAGATTTCCTTTAAAAAGTATTTTAATATTTTATGTACTTTGTATGAGTTGATATTTGCTGAGGACTAATGTTTGTACCTGGGCATGAGGATGTCAGCAATAGTACTGACTTCCAATGATTTTGTCTGAAATTAGTTCAGGACCCGAGGATGATAAAATGATGAGTTTAAATGCTGATCACCAGAAATTTTATAGAAGCAAACGCTTGCCTGGTACGCTGAGGTATCAACAACAGCTTTGCCTAGAACTGGGAGGTTTATGGCAGGAAGAGAAAAGAAAAAAACTGGTATGATATTTTGGAAGTCAAAAGTGATGAATTGATTCATTAAATATTTGTATGTTAAACAAAGTAGTCCAATGAAAAGCAAAAAAGTTAAAAGTGTTGTTATGTGATTTTTGTTTCAGGGAGTAAGAACTAAGTTTGTTCTAAAGCAACTTAAAATAGGTCACATCACAGTGATGTCTGTGAGGACTATATTTCTCAACACAAGTAAAATAAGTTATAATTTCACTTTGGTCTGTGATGCATAGAAATATTACAGCAATAGTCAAACCTCAATCATGTTTAGTCTTCCTGTTGAAATTGTATGACTGGAGCTTTAGTCCAGGTCTCTAGATTTCTAGTTAAATAAACTTACCACAATTATACTGTTTTCATATTTACTCTTGGGTTGATTGGAGCAATCCCAGACATTAACCTTCAACTCCTCAAAACTCAAATGCTGGAAAGTTGGTACTTACTCTCTGTGAAATGTTTCCCAGTCATGATAGTGTGGTGAGTAGAACTATCATTAGCCTCAGACAATCTCCACATTTCAATTTCTAGTGCCAGATGTGGTCAGTTTTGCTGTCCAATCCCCTTACTGATACCTCAGTAACAAAATATTAAAGCTAGTCATAATTACTTGCTAGCGAGTTTTGAGAAGATTTGTAGCTCAAGTTGAGGTTCTGGATGTAAGTTTGCTCGCTGAGCTGGAAGGTTCACAGGAAATGACATCACCAACCCAAGGAAACCCAAACACATAAATAGAAAGTGGGACATAGCACCAGCGCTTCACCAGAAGCTCACTGATGATGTTACCTAGAAGAGTGACGAAATGTCTGAAAACGAACCTTCCAGCTCACCTTACATCCATAATTACTTGCGTTTTTGGTATGTTACCTTTCTTTCTCCCTGATTGCCATAGGACCTGCAGCTGAGCAGGCTGTTCATCACTACCTTCTCAATGCAAATTAGGAACAGGAAACAGTTTCTGGCCTTGTGAGTGATACCCTTTCACATCCTACTAGAGAATATAAAAATAAAACAACCAATGTTACAGGGCCACCAAAGATCGCACTCTCCTAGTTTTCCTGAACTTAAATCTGTAAGTCAGAAACAAAGACATCCAGTGCTGTCATGTCTCTATAATCAATTTGCAATCCAAAAATGGTGCTTTTCAAAGCCTTTATTCACTCATGTTCTTGCATGATAAAATAAATAGTTCACTAGGAATACAATAAAAACTATAGTCAAATCCTGTCACACTTTGCTTGTCTCTTTTATCTTTCTATGCTTTTATCTCACAGTGCTGTGTTAGGAGAATACTGGAGGTGCTCATTGCTTCCATATCAAAGTAATGCCTGGCAGCACCCAGGAATATCTAACTTTGAATACTTTACTGCATTAATGTTTGATAAATAAATCACCATTAAAGGCAATTAGTGGATAATGGAATGCAACTTATTAAATTTGAAATAGAAGGTTTATTTTGATGGCAGAGTCACTACCTGATGTGGTTCTAAGCCATTCCAGTTTAGAAAGAGCAATGCCTAATTTCTGGTCTATGCTGAGTTAGCTGATGTCGAGCTGAAGAGCAGTAGGAGACCCCTGTGTTCATTTCATGTATGATTTATTCAAGTAAACAAATCTGACCAAAAGTGAAAGTATAAGGTACAGTGCTCTGGAACAGAACAGCTTTACAGATTTTCCCTTCTGGCTTAATTAAAAATAATTGTATTCCATTTTAGTGTCTTCACATTTTATCTGTCCATCTTCCCCACAGTACCCTTCTTTAAGTTATAATTGGTGGTAACATGAAGGAGTCATCACCTTACAACTTAGATTTGGCTATACCTATTCAATAGAAATAAAACAAGGGCTTGAAGGATCAATATGACAGGCATTTCCATGAACTCTTTTTCATCTGACAGCATGAAGTTGCCATATTTGTAAAGGTTCCTTCATAGCTATCAATAGCACAAGCTGTAAATAAGTGTCAAGCTGTAAACAAGTTGTATTTGCAAATTGTGGAACTGACCATATTTGAGGCCTCTTTGCAAGATTTGGTAGCTGTGATCACAGAATGCCATTCATAGAACATAGAACATAGAAAAGTACAGAACAGTACAGGCCCTTCAGCCCACGATGTTGTGCCGTGGAATAATCCTAATCCAAAAATAAAATAACCTAACCTACATTCCCCTCAATTCACTGTTGTCCATGTGCATGTCCAGCAGTCGCTTAAATGTCACTAATGACTCCGCTTTCACGGCTACCACTAGTAAACTATTCCATGCGCTCACAACTCTCTGGGTGAAGAACCTCCCTCTGACGTCTCCTCTATACCTTCCTCCTAACACCTTAAAACTATGACACCTTGTGGCAGTCATGAAGACTATGGCCAATTTTGTCATATGTTGCCAGGTATGGGGGCAGGGGATGGTGGTGGTGAGGGGCATCCTTTAAAGGGTGAATCTTTTATAACTCACCTTACTGCAGAGAATTCCAGCTCCTTCTGACTCAGATTAAATCTGAGTGCCATTGCTGCTAACTCTAAGCTCCTCCTCAGGATTGCCAAGCCATCTTTGTGAATTAGCCATACCCCAGGCTGACAAATCTTTCTGAAACCCAGGGCCATCAACCTGCCTTTGAGTCTGAAACTGGCATGTGGAGCTCACTAGTAATAAACCACTGAAACCAGCAGACCAATTTCCTGCAGTCCTGGCACCAGCCTTATTAAATTGTGCCAAGTTGGATTTTGATCCAATTTCAATTTGACTGCCTCAGAGAGATTAATTTTCATGGTAGCCATTTATCCAGACAGCTTCAGTGACTCAGTCTTCTGAGCTACATGTTGAATGAGCTCCATGGTTCATCATTCTGAATAAATTGTCCTGGTCAATTCCCTGATCAACAGATATAATTTAGGCAAAAGTATTTAAACAAAACTAATTGATTTTTTTGAGTGATTAGGCTTGGATAAATCCCTCAGTAATAGTAATTATGGTGACAATGCACTGTCTGTATTTCAAGAGATTGAGTGATTCATGATTTAATAGTAGGTTTTAATAGTGATATGGTCTATTTAAAAATGGACTCAGTGACTCCCTCTGGATAGAGGTCATAATGGTGAGACTCCCTTTTCCAGGGACTGATGTTGAGATCTGTGTGAATTCTTAATATGATGTGCTGTTGAATATATTCCCTTTTTAGGAGACAGATCAGATTTTAAGGCAGTTGATTCTTTGGTTGATTACTTCTTTCCAGTGTGGTGAAGTTCCGTCGCACCGGTGAAAGTACAAGGTCAGAAGATGACACCTGTTCTGGAGAGCTCGAGATTGAGATAGAAGGAGTGCGGTCTGAGCTAGAACCAGTTGAGCTGGATGATGCAGGCACTGTCCCCAAAGATTTTGCAAACCCTACAGATGGTAGAGTATATATTCTGATTATAAAAGGCTTATGTTATCTTAAAATGTGTGCAATATATAGAATGGAATGATGTGCAACATCACATACAATGAAAAATAATGTATTGCTTGAACATGGCATTGAAACTAGTCGGTGCTGATGATAATGGAATTGTCTGTAACAGACCATCTGCACAAAAGATTCATAGCCGCAATTTCGAACCTGTATTAATTTGGCTGACCTCAGTCAATATAGATATGTCATTCACAAATTATCTCCACTCCATTGAGAAGGATGACCAAAAGCAAATGGAGTGCTTACTCCTGGTCACTGTCTAGTAAATAAGTAGGTGCTGTTTAAGACAATGATAGAAGCCTGGGGAGATATTTAGGCTCAAGAATGAAGGATAAAATTTTGATGAGGTACAATAGGAAAAAATATCCCTGCACTTACATAGCAATTTCCACTACATCCTAAATTACTTATAGTTAATGCATTACATTTGAGTGTAGTCATAGTGGTAACACTGTAAGTCATTCTCCCCAAATGGTACAGCAATAATGATGGAGTAATAATTATCCCCTGGAATTAGAACATAGAACATTACAGCACAGTACAGGCCCTTCGGCCCTCGATGTTGTGCCGACCTGTCATACCGATCTCAAGCCCATCTAACCTACATTATTCCATGTACGTCCATATGCTTATCCAGTGACGACTTAAATGTACCTAAAGTTGGCGAATCTACTACCGTTGCAGGCAAAGAATCACACCTCCTGATTGAAAATGAAGGATACTTTTCCCTGAACCAATTCTGATTGTTACACCAAGTAGTGTTGCTGTATCCCAACAAAGACAGCACTTCAGGATTAGATAAGACTGACAGGAATAGAATTAACCATTCCAAGGAAGGTGAGATAAAAGCGTACTTAAAATTACTATTAAAATTCCCTTACTACTCTCTGAGTAAAGAAACCACCTCTGACATCTGTCCTATATCTTTCACCCCTCAATTTAAAGCTATGCCCCCTCATGCTCGCCGTCCCCATCCTAGGAAAAAGGCTCTCCCTATCCACCCTATCTAAACCTCTGATTATTTTATATGTTTCAATTAAGTCACCTCTCAACCTTCTTCTCTCCAATGAAAACAGCCTCAAGTCCCTCAGCCTTTCCTCGTAAGACCTTCCCTCCATACCAGGCAACATCCTAGTAAATCTCCTCTGCACCCTTTCCAAAGCTTCCACATCCTTCTTATAATGCGGTGACCAGAACTGTACGCAATACTCCAAGTGTGGCCGGACCAGAGTTTTGTACAGCCGCAGCATAACCTCATGGTTCCAGAACTCGATCCCTCTATTAATAAAAGCTAAAACACTGTATGCGTTCTTAACAACCCTGTCAACCTGGGTGGCAACTTTCAAGGATCTGTGTACATGGACATCGAGATCTCTCTGCTCATCTACACTACTAAGAATCTTACCATTAGCCCTGTACTTTGCCTTCCGGTTACTCCTACCAAAATGCATCACCTCACACTCGTCTGCATTAAACTCCATTCAAGAGAGAAATTCCCTTTCTTCTTTGAAAAATGCCATGGGATCTTTCACAATCTACTTGCGAGGCCATACATTCCATCCAAAGGTGCGGCAATTCACTGGAGAGTCAGTCGAGACTTTTGTGATCCAATCTCTAGAGTCAGTCTTGAACTCACACCTCCTGATTGAAAATGAAGGATACTTTTCCCTGAACCAATTCTGATTGTTACACCAAGTAGTGTTGCTGTATCCCAACAAAGACAGCACTTCAGGATTAGATAAGACTGACAGGAATAGAATTAACCATTCCAAGGAAGGTGAGATAAAAGCGTACTTAAAATTAAATACGTAAAAAGAGTCAAGAGATTTGAAAAAAGATTGCTCAGTTTTCAACATTCTGTGTATTTTTCAGATGTGTTCATGGTGGAGGATGCTGTGGAGGCCATTGGATTTGGGAAGTTTCAATGGAAACTCTCAGTCCTTACTGGACTGGCATGGGTAAGGTCCTGTTCACTCAACCAATTCTTTTTCCCTAAAGCCTCAGCTGTTTAGCCCATTGAGAAGTAAAAATTAGAGAATGGTGGTAGTCATTGCAAAATCATAATGCAGACACAGGAAATGAAACAAATTTGAAGGCTGGGTGTGAGTTTGCTTGCTGAGCTGGAAGGTATGTTTTCAGACGTTTCGTCACCATTCTAGGTAACATCATCAGTGAGCCTCCGACGAAGCGCTGGTGTTACGTCCCGCTTTCTGTTTATCTGGTTAGGTTTCCTTGGGTTGGTGATGTCATTTCTTGTGTTGATGATGTCAGTTCCTGTTCTTTTTCTCAGGGGATGGTAGATTGGCTCCAAATCAATGTGTTTGTTGATGGAGTTCCGGTTGGAATGCCATGCTTCTAGGAATTCTCGTGCGTGTCTCTGTTTGGCTTGTCCTAGGATGGATGTGTTGTCCCAATCAAAGTGGTGTCCTTCCTCATCTGTATGTAAGGATACGAGTGATAGTGGGTCATGTCGTTTTGCGGCTAGTTGATGTTCATGTATCCTGGTAGCTAGCTTTCTGCCAGTTTGTCCAATGTAGTGTTTGTCACAGTTCTTGCAAGGTATTTTGTAGATGACGTTTGTTTTGTTTGTTGTCTGTATAGGGTCTTTTAAGTTCATTAGCTGCTGTTTTAGTGTGTTGGTGGGTTTGTGGGCTACCCTGATGCCAAGAGGTCCGAGTAGTCAGGCAGTCATTTCGGAAATGTCTTTGATGTAGGGGAGAGTGTTATGGTTTCTGAGTCGGTTTTGTCTGTTTGTTTGGGTTTATTGCTGAGGAATCAGCAGACTGTGTTCATAGGGGAACATAACACCAGCGCTTCATCGGAGGCTCACTGGTGATGTTACCTAGAATGGTGACGAAACGTCTGAAAACTAACCTTCCAGCTCAGTGAGCAAACTCACATCCAGAACCTCAACCTGAGCTACAAACCTTCTCAAAACTTGCTAAATTTGAAGGCTGTATAAAAGTAAAGAGTCTTAAAATTTGAATTAGTTAAACTAAATGATAACATGTCAGCCAGCACCTTTAAAAAACATTTAAGATGAATACCATTTAAAAATAAGGAGAGAGATGAACAAATTGTTCCAAAGTAGTTGAGCTATCAGAATGTCTGGTCAGAAAGGTAATTAACCAAGACAATGAGATATAAGATTAGACAATAAGATTGTAACATGTAAGAGCAGAAATTGGCCACTTGACCCTTTGCTTTTGTGCTGCTGTTCAATGAGATCATGACTGACCTGATAATCGTCAATGTCACTGTTTTATTCTAAATGTGCACAATATTCAGAGCAAAATAAATGAATTAATTACATAAACAGTGGTTAATGGGTATGGTCTTATAGCCATTCTAGAGACATGATCACAAGGACATCAAAGCTAGGAACTATATATTCAAGGGTATGTGAGTTTTGAACTTGCAGGCAAGAAGGAAAAACTAGTCAGGTAGCTTCATTAATAGAATAAGTGTAATGGTAATAATTAATCCAGGATCAGATGATCTATGATTTCTGGTGCAGGTAAGAAATAGTAAACAAAATTTATTGATAATCCTCAACTCCACTTTCCCACCTTTTCCCTATAACCCTTGTCTGTCGATTTTAGACTTGAACCTGCTTAATGACTCAACCTCTAGTGTAGTGAAGGAATCCGTAAATTCACTACAATCTGAGAGAAAACGTCCTCCACATTACTGTCATAACTGGGTGACATCTTTCTCTGAGATTATGTCATCTGGTCCTAAACTCTCCTGCAAAAGGGCAATACTTCAGTATTCCCTGATTTCCAAATTCCCTAATATTCTTATCAGCTTTGCTGGCCTCATAGCTGACATAGCTTGTGCTGACCAAAGTACATGCCCCAATTGGCATGTTGTCATTGACCACCATGTGTGTAACACCAGAGTAGCTGTGCACTTGTGCAGCCGCATAGCTGAGAGGGAATGTTGCTCCATATCTACACTGTCAAGGCTCCCAACAATCTTGTAGGTTTAGGTAAGGTCATCTAGTGTTCTGCTAATCTCCAATGAAAACTGAGCCAACCTGCTCAATTTCCCCTCATAAAACAATCTCTCTATATGCCGGATCACCCTCGTCAACTTTCTCTGTACTGCCTCCAAATATAGTAAATCTTTCCTTAGATAAGAGAACCAAAACTGTTCATAGTATTTCAGCTTAACCTGTTGATTATTTAGCGTCCTCTACTATGAGGATTGATGCAAATTATTTCTTAAACTTCCCTGCCATTTCCTGGCACCCCATTATTATTTCCCCAGCCTCATCCTCTAAGGGTCCTATGCTCACTTCAGCATCTGTCTTTTTTTTATAAATCTAAAGGAGCTCTTACTATCCATTTGTAAATTACTTGTTAGCTTACCCTCATAGTTCATTTTCCCCTTGTTTTTTTTTGTTTGCGGGCTTCTAACATTTTCCCAGTCTTCTGGTTTATCACTAATTGTTTGCCACAATTGTTTACTTTATCTTTCATTTTATTCATATCCCTAAGTTCCTTAGTTAATCAGGATTGATTTATCCTTGTTTTAGAATCATACTTCCTCACTGGAATATATCTTTGCTATGGGTCATGAACTGTTTTCTCAAATGTCTGCCATTGTTCCTCAACCATTGCTAAATTCCTTTCCCAATCCACTGTTGCCAACTGTGCCCACATCCCTATGTAATTACCATTACTTAAGTTTAGTACAAGTGTTTCTGACATATGTAACTCATGCTCAAACTGAGATTGAAATTCTACTATGGTATGGTCGGGGTTCCCTAGGGGACATTTTACGTTGAGATAATTTATTAAACCTGCCTCATTACAGATTACCGATCCAAATAGCCTGATTCCTGGTTACATCCTCAACATCATGTTCTGGGAAACTGTCCTGAATACACGCTTTGAAATTCTCCTTCTTCTACCTCTGTCAACTTGATTTACCAAATCTACATGAAGATTAATCTACTGCCTTTTTAAATGCTCTTATTATCTCCTGATATATTCCCTCTCCTACAGAATAACTATAGGTAGGAGACCTATAGACCACTCCCACCCCTTACTGTTTCTTACCTGCACCAGAGATTATAGATCATCTGATCCTGGATTAGTTATTACCTTTGCACTTATTCTATTAATGAAGTTACCTGACTAGTTTTTCCTTCTTGCCTGAAAGTTCAAAACTCACATACCCCTGAATGTATAGTTCCTAGCTTTGATCTCCTTGTTTGTGTAATTAATTAACTTACTTTGCTCTGAAGATTGTGCACATTTGGTAAAGGCTATTAATTTTTCTTTGTTTCTTACCATTTCTCCCCTTTGACGTTATTTGCCCTTATTTCCTTATCGCTTTCACATGGTGCTCTTTCTTGTCCCACACTAGTTAGCATTTTCAAAATAATTGCCCTGCAATACCCTCTTGTCCTTTCATTTGGCAAGGCCCCTTCTGAATCCACCCTTGAATACTTTAAATCCTTTTTATAGCCTGAACTAATTGATTCACCAGAACATTGGTCCCAGCACAGTTCAAGAGAAGCCCATTGCACTGACAGCTCCCTTCTACCTCAGGACTGGTGCCAATGCCCCAGTTGATAATTCTGTATTCATTTTCTAATTGAACATTTTTTTGTAGATGGCCGATGCCATGGAGATGATGATCCTCAGCATTCTTGCACCTCAGCTACACTGTGAGTGGAGATTGCAGAGCTGGCAGGTTGCCCTCATATCCTCGGTATGAACACATCATTTGATTTGAATGAGTTGGTACACTCATTAGTCACTGAACATATGCTATTAAATTGTACTGAGGTTTCATTTTGAACCTTTTTTCTCTCACCGTCAATCATCTGCCCTATTCTTTTCTGCTTTAGGTAGTGTTCATAGGAATGATGTCCAGCTCATCGCTATGGGGAAATATATCCGACCAGTATGGTAGGAAGACAGTGAGTATCAATCACGCCTGACTTTCTGTTTTCTTCTCTCATGTTCTGAAAGTGTTAACTCCGACTCTGGTATCTCAACTGAATGACTATTCTTCATGCCTGCACTTATACGGTGAATATTTGATTGCAAATTAGGAATGCGAGATCATAGATCAACCCCATCCACCAAAATCCATCTTTCAGCAAGGTTCATCAGACAACACTAAATTTTCACTAACTAAGCGAGATTACGATAATATACAGTTTACCAACACCACCTTGAGTGAGATAACTAACTCCATAAACTGCACGAGTTCAGCCTACAGAGTCAACTCCATCATTTAACAAAATCATGGCTGATCTGACAATCCTCAACTCCACTTTCCTGCTTTTTCCCCATTATCCTTGATCTCCTTATGGATCAAACAGCTGTCTGTCTCAGCCTTGAATATACCTAGTAATCCAGCCTTATCAGCTCACTGTGTTAAAACAATTGCATGAATTCAATCTGAGAGAAGATATTTCTCTTCAACTCTGCCTTAATTGTGTGACCATTTACTCTGAAATTACACCCTCTGGTCCTAGACTGTTCCATGAAGGGAAATAACATCTCCACATGTATTCTGTCCAGCCCCCCTGAGAATCTGATATGTTTCAATAAGTTCTCATCTCATTCTTCTAAACTCCAATGACTACAAACTCAATTTTTAAAACTTCACTTCATAACAAAATTCTTCTATATCTGGAATCAATCTCGTGAACATTTCCTGCCTCCTAGGCTAATATGTCTTTCCTTAAGAAAGGGAACAAAACTGATCACAATATTCTATGTGTAGTTCAGCTAGAGTTTTAACCAGACTCCTCTATTTTCATACTCCATTACTTTTGAAATAAATGCCAGCACTCCATCTGTCTTTCTTAATACCTGATGAACTTCGTTGCCAGTTTGTTTGTGATTTATGCATCAGGATCCCCATGTGCATAATTTATGCATTTCATTTGCTTGAAAACATTTTGGGACCTCCTGAAGTAATTAAAGATATTGCATAAATAGAGCCTCTGTAGTGGGTAGCCCTCCTCCTGACTCCCTCTTCACTATCTATAGGGCACAGGGCGAAAATACAATGGATACTCCCCGTTTACTTGGCTGTGACAATATTCGGGGCATTTGATTTATCCAGTAAAACACAGGATGGAATTCCATCCATCACTGAGGGGAGGTGGTGACCTTGTGGTATTATCGCTAAACTGTTAATCCAGACACCCAGATAATGTTCTGGGGACCCGGGTTTGAATCCCACCATGGCAGATGGTGGAATGTGAATTCAACAAATATCTGGAATTAAGAGTCTTATGATGACCATGAAACCATTGTCAATTGTTAGGGGAGGGGGGAAGCCTCATCTGACTCACTTATGTCAAAGAACAACAAAGAGAACAAAGAAAATTACAGCACAGGAACAGGCCCTTCGGCCCGCCAAGCCTGTGCCGATCGAGATCCTCTGTCTAAACCTGTCATCTATTTTCTAAGGGTCTGTATCCCTTTGCTCCCTCCCCATCCATATACCTGTCCAGTTACATCTTAAAAGACACTATCGTGTCTGCGTCTCCCACTTCCGCTGGCAACACGTTCCAGGCACCCACCACCCTCTGCGTAAAGAACTTTCCACACATATCTCCCTTAAACTTTCCTCCTCTCACTTTGAACTCATGACCCCAAGTAATTGAGCCCCCCACTCTGGGAAAAAGCTCCTTGCTATCCACCTTGTCTATACCCCTCATGATTTTATAGACCTCAATCAAGTCCCCCCTCAATCTCAGTCTTTCTAATGAAAGTAATCCTACCCAACCTTTCTTCATAGCTAGTGCCCTCCATACCAGGCAACATCCTGGTGAACCTCCTCTGCACCCTCTCCAAAGCATGCACATCCTTTTGTTAATGTGGCAACCAGAACTGTACGCAGTACTCTTAATGTGGCCGAACCAAAGTCTTATACAACTGTAACGTGACTGCCAACTCTTGTACTCAATACCCCGTCCGATGAAGGAAAGCATGCCGTACGCCTTCTTGACCACTCTATTGACCTGTGTTGCCACCTTCGGGGAACAATGGAACTGAACACCCAGATCTCTCTGTACATCAATTTTCCCCAGGAGTTTTCCATTTACTGTATAGTTTGCTCATGAATTAGATCTTCCAAAATGCATCACTTCTTGAACTCCATCTGCCATTTATCTGCCCAACTCTCCAATCTATCTATGTTCTGCTGTAATCTCTGACAGTCCCCGTCACTATCTGCTACTCCACCAATGTTTGTGTCACCTGCAAACTTGCTAATCATATCCCTCTGTTCTTTAGCTTTCTGCAGTCTCTCTTCATTTAAATAATATTCACCTCTTCAATTGTTCTTGCCAAAGTGCATAATCTCACATTTTCTCACATTACATTACATCTGTCAAGTTTATATCCATTCACTTAACCTGTCTGTATCCCTCTGTAGATTCCTTGTGTCATCTACACGATATGCCTTCCCACCTATTTTTGGGTGCTCTGCAAACTTGGTGTAGTGCATTCACTTTTGCCATTCAAGTCATTTATGTATCTATAAAATAGTAAATAATTGTGGCCCCAGCCCTGATTCCTGTGCCACTCCATTAGTTACCAGTGTTACGGCTAATTCTCTGGTCACTGCTAGAGTCTAGTATTTACCACCTATATTTCTATGTGTTGAATCCAGGGTCTGAAAGTTAGTGTACTCTGGACATTGTACTATGGAGTACTGAGTGCCTTTTCACCAATCTACAGCTGGATCCTCGTACTTAGAGGCTTAGTGGGCTTTGGGATTGGAGGTGTTCCACAATCGTGAGTACATCACATACGATTATTGTAACTTCTTCATTCTAAATGAATCAATAGTCAAATCTTTCCGGTCTTTGTTGCTCATGCAGGGTAACACTATATGCAGAATTCCTTCCAATGAAGTCGAGAGCAAAGTGTATTTTACTAATAGAGGTGAGTGGGATATGATCACTGTCTTGAAATGAATATTATCACCTATTATCTGTGCGATGAATAGTGAAATTTTCTTGATTGATCACACCGTTACTTGATTAGTGAAGTGTACTGATTAAACTGAGGGATTTCCCGGCTGGGAAAATTCGACTTAACATTGGGCCTCAGTGACAAGTGCTTCAAGGCCAGGTTCAGCAAAATTTAGACTCAGGGAAATGTTGTATCCTCTATGTTCCATCAATCTCTCCATAATCAAGCAATACAAGCTATATCTATGGAATATAGCTTCATTTATATAGCCCTTTCAAGCTTTCCCAAAGTCTTGTGTGCATTGAAGAAGAAGTAAAGATTATCTTTATACAATCCTTCCATAGGTAAAATGCAAATTAAAGCTCCCCCTTCAGTTAACTGAAGCTAAATAATAACCTCCTGAGATGCATAAAGAAAATGTGCCTTTTTAATAAATGCCTCCAGTGTATGCTCTGCTGTGTGTTCTGAGTTCCAGTATATAATCCAGTAAACATCACCACAGCCACTGCTCCCCAACTCCTTGCCACCTCTGGGCTCCACAGTAACACAGGACAAAGGTATCTAAGGACTTAAAAGGAATTGAAAAATCAGTCTATCAATAATTAATTTGAGTCTCTTGGTTTTCTCAACATCTGTGATTCATGCTCAACTGTAGCTGTCTTCACTTTCAGGTATTCTGGGCCTTTGGAACAGTATTCGAGGTGTTGCTGGCAGTGATGGTGATGCCTACGCTGGGCTGGCGCTGGTTACTCATTCTTTCTGCAGTGCCTCTTATGATTTTCGCCATTTTGTGTTTTGTAGGTACCTTCTATGAAAGTAAAACTTGAAACAGAAAATGTTGGAAATGCATGAACCTACTGCAAGAGGATATAGAAAAGTCACTACATTCAGTTTACATTATGTGTAAAGTCCAGGACATTATAAGTCTTCACATAGTGATAACAAGGTGTAGAGCTGGATGAACACAGCAGGCCAAGCAGTATGAGAGCAGCAGGAAAGCTGACATTTTGGGCCTAGACTGTTCATCAGGCAATAAGTCTGCTGTTAGGAGGAAGTTGAATGGATGCATGAAAAAAGACAAAATCTAAAGATGGTGATGGAAGGTATATGTTACATGGGCATTTTGGCAGGTCCTTTGCCTATGTTTTGGTTAATGATGGCAAGCTTTGAGGATAGCAAATGAGGGCTGGAGGGGAAGGAAGAAAATATAGTGGGGAGAATGACTTTCACCTCACACAATGAGGGGACAATGAGGGGGCAGTAGATCACAGGATAACTAAAAGACATCCTTTTTCAATCTTCTGTTACCTCATTGAACTGGTGTCAAAAATTCTCAGTCTGGCAATCTGAGTCTAATCATTGACAAAGGAAATGCTCTTACAGCAGATTCAAATCTCTGAACATTATAGAGTATCATCGAACATGGAGCATAGAATATAGAATGGTACAACAAGGAACAGGTCCATGATGTTGTGCTGAACATGACACTAAATCAAACTACTCCCTTCTGCCTGCCCATGGTCCATATCCCCCCATTCCTCGGTTATTCATGTGCTTATCTGAAAGCCCCTTAAAATGACCTTATCATGTCTACCTCCACCACTACCCCGGGTAGTGTGTTCCAGGCTCCTACCAATTTCTGTGTAAAAAACTTTCCCCTTACATCTCCTTGCAACTTTCCCCCCTTTCACCTTAAATGCATGTACTCTGGTATTTGACATTTCAACCTTGGGAAAAAGATTCTGACTGTCAACCCTATTTACGCCTCTCATAATTTTACAAACTTCCATCAGGTCTCCTCTCAGCCTCTGCCACTCCAAAGAAAACAACCCTGGTTTGTCCAGCCTTTCCTTATAGCTCATACCCTTCTAAACCAGGCAGTATCCTGGTAAACCTCTTCTGCACCCTCTCCAAAGCCTCCACATCCTTCCTGTAATGTGGCAACCAGAATTGAATGCAATACTCTAAGTGCGGCCAAACCAAAGTTTTATAAAGCTGCAACATCAATTCCTGACACTTGTACTCAGTGCCCAAACCAATAAAGGCAAGCATGCCATACGCCTTCTTTACCACCCTACCTACTCATGTGGCCACTTTCAGGGAGCTCTGGGCTAGGACCCCAAGATCCCTCTGTACATCACTGCTGTTATGTGTCCTGCCATTAACTGTATACAGTTCCTTAACATTTCATCTCCCAAAGTGCAGCACCTCACACTTACACAGGTTAAACCCCAGCTGCCATTTCTCCACCCATATCTATATTTTGCTGTATTCTTTGATAACCTTCTATGCTATCCACAACTCCCCCGATTTTGTGTCATCTGCAAATTTACTAACCCTCACATCTATGTTTCCATTTAAGTCATTTACATAAATCACAAACAGCAGAGGTCCCAGTACGTATCCTTGCAGAACACCACTACCCATGGACCTCCACAAGTACCATCTGTCCTCTATGGGTAAGCCAATTCCAAATCCAAATGGCCAAGTCACTATGGATCCCATACTTCTTAATCTTCTTGATGAGTGTACCATGAAGGAACTTGTTAGAAGCCTTACTAAAATCTATGTAAAAAAACATCCACTGTTCTACCCTCATCGATCACCCTCATCACCTCCTCAAAAAAAATCACTCAAGTTAATAACAACATGATCCGCCCCAAATTCATATTGACTGTCCCTAATTAGGCCATGCTTTTCCAAATATGTGTAAATCCTATCCTTAAGACTTCTCTTCAATAGCCTCCCAACCACATATGTGAGACTCACCAGCCTATAATTTCCTGGATTATCTCTACTTCCCTTCTTGAACATAGGAACAATATTAGCTACTCACCAGTCTTCGGGACCTCTTGAGGGGCCCCAGTCTCCGCATCGTAGATTCTTTATAAAAACTATTGAACAGCCTGGAAAATATCTGGATGTATTAAAATTCTGTGCAGAGAAGTTATCAGGAAAGGACTTAATCAACTAGGCTTCTGTAATACTGGGAAACTGGATTGCAGGTTACATTTATAAACTCGCCTGATGAGAAAGCTGGGAAGGTTTAACCAACCTTAACCCCATCATTGTTGTGTGTTAAAGTTAATGCTATCATTAGTGCTATCATGCTCTATTTCTCATTTCTAGTGGCTTCCAGAAAGTGCACGTTACGATGTATTATCTGGGAACCAAGAAAAAGCGATTGCCACATTAAAACGCATTGCTACAGAAAATGGAGCACCAATGCCACTTGGAAAATTGATAGTTGCCAGACAGGTAAGGGATGGCAGTTACTTTTTATTAAAATATTACTTCTGTTAATACAGAACATGATTTTTGTACAGCAGATTGTGTATTAAACATTATATTAAACAAGAATATCTTTTTAGATCTCAACCCCACCCCTCGCATTACTTTCTTCAATCCATTCTCCCTTCAGATCTGTATCCTATTGCTTTTCAAATCATTTAACCAGTTTCCAAAGCCTTTGTTTATAACTTTTTCCTTGTGTGACTTAAGGGAAGGGGATGTTTGGAGCCCTTTTCTCGTTGCCTCACATATCTTGGTTGTGTGCAACAGGAGGTATATTTTAAAGGGGATATTTTGAAATCTTTTTGGCATTCTGACTTTGGTAATAGAAATGAAGCAAGATTTCAGGTCAGAAGGACAATTAGGGATTATTCACCCAACACCATTGTAGGAGCATTTATCCCGAATGGGGGCAAAGACCTGGGAGACAGGCAAGTGGAAGATGTTTATACAGCAGAAACCAGTTTATACAGGTGGTTTATACAGTGGTCCATCAATGTGTTGTGTTACCCTTCAGTTTCTTGCCAGGTGGGTTTCATAGCTTGGTCATTATAGGGCACTTACTTCTCTGGGGGACCAGGTAAATGAATGAATGAATGAAAAAGCCAAGAACCAATTTATCTGCAACACTGTGTGTACTATCTGGAAATCAGTTTGGAACCAGAAAAGGCAGCCAATTTATAATGATTTTGCCAGTCTGCTGTCTTAGCCTGGAACTTAAACAGAAGTTGCTGGAAAAGCTGAGCAGGTTTGGCAGCGCCTGTGAAGAAAAAAATCAGGGTTAACGTTTCAAGTCTGGTGACCCTTCCTCAGAGAAGCTTTCCCAACGTTAACCCTGATTTTTTTCTTCACAGGCGCTGCCAAACCTGCTCAGCTTTCCCAGCAACTTCTGTTTTTCTTCCTGATATACAACATCCGCAGTTCTTTCGGTTTTTATTTAGCCTGGAACTTGGTTGAGATTGTTGGTTGTAGTTGGCTTGTGAGAAGGGAGAAAAAAAATGAATGGAAACAACAGCAGAAAGTAGTGAAACTGCCTCGAGTGAGACCAACCACTACAGATTAGGATGATTCTGACAATGAGTCCTGATGGATTGGCTGGTGTTTGTTAGTAGCATCGTTGACCTCCTTGTCCACAGACAAAGAAGAAGAGATGTCAGTCAGTGTTTCTTCTCCTGGTCGCTAATCCAGTGACTCTTGCTGGAAAATACACTCACATAGATGTCAGGTAAGGTCAGAATTGAACTTTGCTATGATGTTCTTTGTAGTCAACTATCTTGTCAGAACTCACTATCCAAGTCATGCATGATAAACTACCATTTGGCTGTCAAATAACAGGCTCTATGTCAAAAACAGAAATTGCTGGAGAAACTCAGCAGGTCTGGCAGGGTCTATGAAGAGATGCTACATGTGACTTTTTGTCTAGTTCTGCGATACTGCTTTGTAAATTGTTAGTAAAAGGCTTAAATATGCATATTGTTAATAATGTGCAGGTCCATTATCAATCCCTTCATCATTGACCTTAGATTTTGGCTCTCTTTCTCTTTCAGACATTGCCTGACCTGGAAAATACTGTATTTTTCTGTTCTTATTTCAGGTTTCTAGTATCTGCAGTATTTGAGAAGATAAATGAGCTGGAACTAAATCTTAAAAACAATATATTATTTCAAGATTTAACAGCTCCCATTGCTTCAAAA
Organism: Stegostoma tigrinum; assembly: GCF_030684315.1. Lineage (NCBI taxonomy): Eukaryota > Metazoa > Chordata > Chondrichthyes > Orectolobiformes > Stegostomatidae > Stegostoma > Stegostoma tigrinum. Next base: position 13,119,817 of record NC_081379.1, read on the forward strand.
TGTTGATACTCATTGCTGGTTGTTTGTGAAATAACTTTTGAATTTCTTTGTCAGCCTGCACTGAACTAAACTTGCTAAATGCTTGTTTGAGACAGGAGGACCGTGGACGAATTTGGGACCTCTTCACACCACAGTTTCGAATAACCACTGTCCTTTTATGGTTCATTTGGTAAGTGTATTGTTTAAGATCAAATTAATACAATTTTATTGTTTTCAAATTGGTTTGTCCTAACTACCTTTTAACAATCAATTAATTATTTATTTTATTCAGCGCACCCAGTGATTAAACCAAGAGTTTTGTTTTACTCTGAAATCTCCGTCAAAGATGAAGAGACGTTCTAACATTAGTTTATCCATCTGCATTTGCACTGAGTATAAATAATAAACAAGGTGCGAAGTTGAAGTGAGCTCAGTATTATTTCAGGACACAGAGATACGAAGCACCATGGTCACTCCTTTTTGATGGCTACTATCTCAGCTCCTTTGGCCCTGGAGTAATCACACCACCTTCCCATCCATTGCTTTTTGTATCCACAATAGCTGTATTGTTGTAAGCCACAGCTGGCTAGTCAAGTAATCCATAAAATGCACGGTCAATAAAAATAAATGTTCACTCTCTCATCCTCCCCTGCTGCCAGCACTTAACAAAAATGTGTTGATTTAAATGGGAGCACATATATTCTGAATGGATCAGTTCAGACTATTTGCCTGTGTCAAAATTTGGAAAATAACACAGAGCACCCTATTTCTCATATCCTTCAATCTCATGTAGAGCTTCTCAGGTTGCTGGTTTCCCCTGTGACATTGATGTATTATGTGCTCACTTTCACAAATCTTGGTTTTTTTTGTATTGGTTGACAATTTGGATGCAGAATTTTTTTTTGTCCCCGTTAGCCCTCTCATTGCTTTCACTGTATAGTTTTTTGGCTGAAGAGAGAAATAACACAATTACTGAGTTTCCAAAGGCTGACGGGAAATAGAGAAAATTTTGGCTTTCTGATTAAAAATGCAGAAAGGTGTGAACATTATGCTTGTAACAGAAATTGAAAGTTGGAAAGAATCTATCAGTTTGATGGATATATTTTAATCCTTTTATCTGGAGTAATTTTAACTAATGCTATTCTAGACAACATCCCTGAAAAGAGACAAGATATGGAGAACACAAGGTTACATTGCTCAGTGGTTGTGAATAACAATACACAGTTTATGTTTTTAGGTTTTCCAATGCTTTCTCCTATTATGGACTGGTTCTATTAACCACAGAGCTTTTCCAGGCAGGTGATGTGTGTAGCAGTAAGTACACCTCCTGATTATTCCAGTGTTGTAATGGGGGAGTAGTGGGAAAATCTCATTGATCCGTGTTTGGCTGTAGTTCTGAAAGCTGCTCTAATGACTTATAAATTAAATGAGGAAATATTAAAATAACCACACTGGCTACATAATCATGTTGGAATCAGCTTAACTTCAATAACTAAATTCCCCAAACAGAATACTGTGTGGAGTGAATTGTCATCTGTACCAGTGAATCAGATTGCTCACTCGTTCTACTGTGCTATATTGATATATTGTGTGGGAATCTCAGTCAAGACATTCATATTGCTTATTCAAGTAAGGAGTCCATGTAGAAAGTGAATAAGCAATGCCACTCCTGTGATGAATTTTAAAGGATGCTGCAGCCAGAAGCAGCTTTAAAAGTAATCTTTAGTACAACTGCACTTCAATTTACAATCTCATTTTAACCTTTCAGCTAAGTTTTATATGGACAAATTATAGTTTGTCATCTGCTAAGTAATGCTTCTGTCAGCTCCTACACCCAGTCCTTTTTCTTCTTGGTTGTCTTTTTGGTTTATTTTTAATTGCCGTTACTTTTTTGACCTGTTTTTGCAGCTTCAAACTGAACTGAATATAAACTTTTCCTCCCTTATGTCACTTACATGTTGATACCAAGACTTTTAGCAGCATTTCCCATTCTGCGTTTGTTTGCTCAGGGCCTCAAGTGTGTGGAAATCCTTACCTTGCTCCTTCCATTGACTTTGAAGCTCAATCACGACATCACCTAACTTCTTGACTGAGAACTTCTTGCATTTTCAGTCATAACACTGCATTTAACTTTATACCAGAAAGAAACCAAGTCAACAATTATTCAATGACACATTTCTGCTGTTGTTAAATTACAAGTTATGGGGGATGATGGCTGTAAGGAAGATGATGACTCTGTAGAGTAAAATCAAGAACACATTTCTTTTGAATATTACATGTGAATCTCTTCAAGAGATAAAGGAGATAAAGTTGGCAAGCGAAATAATCTGTGAGAATAATATTCATTTGGCATGAGTACATGGATGGAAGATAATGTTCCTTCATTTTTTTAGTGTCGACAAGTGGCAAGAAACCTGAGGGAAGGTGTACACTGGAATGTAAATACTTAAATGCTACTGACTACACAGACCTTCTTTGGACCACATTGTCAGAATTTCCAGGTGAGAATTTTGGGGATGTTCTATTTCTGTATTCTTGCTGGGGAGTACTGAATGGATTTATCAGTGGGTGGTGGAAAGGGGAAGAAAATTAGGAGATTAGCCTAATATAAGCTTGACATCATCTACAACAAAGCAGTTTACTTCAGTGGCAGTGTACAGTAATGTATACCATTCATAAGATGCACTGCTGTAACTCAACAAGGTTCCTTAGACAGAGCCTTCCTAATCTATGACCACTACCACATAGAAGGACAAGGGCATTAAATACTTTGGAAAATTATCACCTGCAAGTTTCCAACCAAGTCACACATTTTCTTGACTTGGAAATATATAGCTGTTCCTTCTGGGTCAAAATCCTAGAACTTCCTTTTGACTGGCACTGTGTGCATGACTCCACCAAGGCTGCAGCAGCTCAAGAAGGCAGCACATCACCGTTTTCTCAAAAGCAACTAGGGCTGTGCAAGAAATGCTTGATAAGCTAGTGATGTCCATATTCTTTGAATGAATGTAGAAACAAAAGACATGAGTAAACTCTGCCTGGAAGTCCCATGGTCGTGGAGCGTGTGGATTTCACAGTGTCGAGTCAAAGTAGTTGGCGATAACTTTTTAAAAATCATGTAGAAAAGAATAATTTGTGCCAATTAAGTCAAACTCCATGAGTCGGCATCTGGGTTCATCATTCACATGGGCACATTAATCTTTCCGCAGGTGTCTTAATAACATTATGGATTATTGACCGGATTGGACGAAAGAAGACAATGGCAGTGTCTTTCCTTATCTTTTCATTTTTCTCTCTGCTGTTGTTCGCATGTGTTGGGAGGTAATTTTCTTATTCCTCTTTAACTTCCTTTGTATTATCAACAAGGGCAAATAATAATGCACATGATGAACAGTTCTCCCAAAATAGTGATCTTATACCATTTAACTGATAATCTGTCATTATGACTATGAGTGCTGCATTGAATATTCCCACTTTATGGCCTGTTAGAAGATAATTGGCTCTTTTCTAAGGTCAGAAAATGGTTGACCATTTTTTAAAGATTGTTTTTCCCCTTTAAATTTACAGTTTGAAGTTTAACAGACAGGTGCCTGAGCACCTGAAGATCAGTATTTGAGTTTGACCCAGAGCAAACCAATCATTTAATTTTGTATTGCAAGGCTTCAACGGCAGAAAAAATGCAAAGTTATGTTTTCCTTAAGTGTTCCCAGAGAATTGGAATGTTGTTTTTAATTACATTCTTGCTGTTGCTAAGAAGCACTGATGTCGGAGCTAGAATAAAGTGTCAGTTTCAGACAGTCATGATTGGTCTCAAATTGTGGGGTTGGTCACTGGTGACTTGACAATGGGAAAAATTACCTAAAAAATTGTATATAAAAACATTGAAATGCATTTTGGTTGGTGATAGCTTTTGCAATCATACACACAACAGAGAAGAGGGGATAATTTTATATTAGAAATAGGACCGATTCAGAGGTTTTGAAAGGGAATAAAGCAACTTGAGTAAACTAAATAAATAAGGTAGACATTATTACAAAGTTATACATTTTAATTTCAGAAAAGAAGTCTTTTTTACCAGATGATATGTAATTTCAGCACATTTTTTCTTTTACAATGACAGCCTGTGTTGTTTATACTTCAGGATAAGCATGAAAAATTGCACTCCAAATCTGCGACTACAATCTTGAGCAACACTGTGTGTGAACTACTTTAATGTTATGTTAATACGCTATTTACAAAAAATCCTTAAATTGTCCCAGCCATCTTTGACAAAAGTTAATAGGGCTAGGTAATTTTAAAATACCCTTTACAGACACAACCTAAGTCTGAAGAGAAGCATCAGTGTACTACACCTTTGCTGACTTTTAAACATGAACATTTCTCACACTTGTCGTTACTTTTTAGCTTGTTATGAAAAAGTAGTTTACATGAAAATTTCACAAGGCCAAAACTTCAGTGTACAAAATCAGTCCTTGTGACAAAACTAATTGGGTTTTAGGCTACTTTAGGCTACCAAATACCCAGTTGTAGATATTCCTAACGGTGAACTTCACTGGAGACCGCACCTCCTCTGAATTGTTGCTGGGTTCAAGTGACAATGTGAGGTATCACATTGGTTGCAGAGAAACATTTTATTAGGAATGAAAGAACCTGAACCCCTAGGTCTCTCTGTTTGACAACACTACCCAAAACCCTACCATTTAACTGTATAAGTCCTGCACTTGTATGTTTTGCCAAAATGCAATACCTTGCACCTATCCAAATTGAACTTCATCTGCCACTTCTCAGCCCATTGGTCCAATTGATCAAGAACTCTTTGTAATCTTAGATAACCTTCTTCACTGTTGACTATACTACCAAAGTTTCTAACTATGCCTCCTAAATTCTCATCCAAATTGTTTATATAAATGACAAAGGTGGACCCAACACTGATACTTGTGAAACACCACTGAACACGGGCCTCCAGTCCAACCCTCCACCACCATATTCTGTCTCCTACTGAATTTTGTATTCAATTGGCAAGATCTCCCAGAATCCCATGTGATCTAACTTTATCAATCAGTCTACATGCAAAACTTTATCAAAGGCTTTACCAAATTCATGTAGACATTTTCTACCACTCTGCCCTCATCAACCTTTTTGTTTACATCCTGAAAAAACTCAATCAAATTTATGAGACATGATTTCACATGCACAAAGCAGTGCTGACGATCCCTAATCAGTCTTTGCCTTTCCAAATGCATGTGAATCTTACCGATTGGAATCCCCATCAACAACAACCTACACCACACCCGGCACTTTTCCCTGCAGCCGCAGGAAATGCTACACCTGCTCCCCCCTCATCCCCATCCCAGGCCCCAAGAAGACTTTCCATATCAAGCAGATGTTCACCTGCACATCTGCCAATGTGGTATACTGCATCCACTGTTCCTATTGTGGCCTCCTCTACATCAGGGAAACCAAGCGGAGGTTTGGGGACCACTTTGCAGAACACCTACGCTCGGTTCTCATGAAACAACAGCACCTCCCAGTCACAAACCCTTTCAACTCCCCCTCCCATTCCTCAAACAACATGTCCATCCTGGGCCTCCTGCACTGCCACAATGATGCTACCTGAAGGGTGCAGGAACAGCAACTCATATTCCACTTGGGAACCCTGCAGCCCAATGGTATCAATGTGGACTTCACAAGCTTCAAAATCCCCTCTCCCCCTGCTGCATCCCAAAATCAGCCCAGCTCATCCCCGCCTCCCTAACATGTCCTTCCTTCCACCTATCACCTCCTCCCACCTCAGGCCCTACCCCCATCTCCTACCTACTAACCTCATCCTGCCCGCTTGACCTGTCAGTCCTCCCTGGACTGACCTATCTCCTCTCTACCTCCCAACCGACACTCACTTTACTGGCTCCATCCCCGCCTCTTTGACCTGTCTGTCTCCTCTCCACCTGTCTGCTCCTCTATCCATCTTCTATCCGCCTCCCCTCTCTCCCTATTTATTTCAGAACCCCCTTCACCTCCCCCATTTCTGAAGGAGGGTCTAGGCCCGAAACGTCAGCCTTCCTGCACCTCTGATACTGCTTGGCCTGATGTGTTCATCCAGCTCGACACCTTGTTATCTACACACCACTGATATCTGATTTACTGATCTATTGTTCCGAGACTTCTCCTTCTGGCCTTTCTTAAATAAAGACACTTCTTTTCCACCTTCCAGTCCTCCAGCATCTCACTCATGGCTGTAGATGATACCTATTCCTCTGCTAGAGAGTTCTGCAATTTCTTGCCTAACTTCCCACAATGTCCTGGAATACATCTGATCAGGTCCTGGAGACTTACCCATCTTTATGTTTTTTAAGGCCTCCACCATCTCCTCTTCTGTAATGTGGACTGTTTTCAAGACATCAATATTTAATTCTCCGAATTCCCTAGCCTCCACTTCTTGCTTCAGAGTAAGAATTAACGCAAAAAAATTTGTTTAGTACCTCATCCATCTCCTATGGTTCTCTAAACAAAAGACCTTGTGTCTGTGTGGTTGCTTCCAATTCATTTCGTATTTTCAGGATTCTTTATCTCAGTTCTAAGAAGTCATACTGGACTCAAAATACTAACTCTCTCTCTACTGTTGCTGCCAGACTTGCTGAGTTTCTCCAGCACTCTGTTTGCTTCTCTCTTTATCAGACGGGATGACTGTTTCTCTGCTTCTTTTCTGCAGGTTGGCTCTCACTGTATTCCTCTTTATTGCCAGAGCTTTCATATCCGGTGGTTTTCAGGCTGCATATGTTTATACTCCTGAGGTAAGATCAATATACAGTTACATGAAAATATTCTAAAGCCAAGGTATTCACTTCCTATGAGTACAACAATGTAACGGTGAGGTTATGTGACGAGCAATCCAGAAAGTGGCAATTCATGAAGCAGTTTTTAAATTATTCAATAAAAACAAATGTAAAACTGTTGGACTGTCATACTGTCAATCTAACTGCTTCACTGATGTCCTTTTATAGGAGTAAATTGGAGGACTTTGTCTAACCAGACCCAAACATTGTTGTATCTTTAACTGCATTTTAATGTGGACTAACAAGATAATCAGTTCTCTGAAGCCACCACGGTGATTCAAGAAAACTCACTATCATCTTTTCAAGAATGGGCAATACATGTGGCTTTGCCAGTGATGCTCATGTTCTGAGGATGCATAAAGAAAGGCTCACAGTTGATGAAATTGGGAGAGTTGAGTACATTTCACTGCTCGGAATTTACAGTATTAGATTGACAGATTTTTATAAAACTATCTTCACCTGAGAGTGGCAATTAAAGTTAGAATAAAGATTCTGAGAACAAGAGTTAAATTCAGATTCCCTCAAACAATTTGCATCTGTGAAGAGGGAGGGGTACACTAAGCACAAATGAACTGTAAGGTGACAAGGATTTTGGGCTAAATGTGCATGAAATTTGTAATGTAAGTATAAAATGGTTGGCAACTATTAAGTTTAGCTTTCTCCTCCAAGTTCACACACTGCCTGCTGATTTACCACTGCATCATCCACTACCTTTATAACTGTCTCTTACCCCCTGATGCCAAAACCCCAGTCCATAACTAAGTATACAAAGGGCCTAGACCCTCGAAACGTTAGCTTTTGTGCTCGTAAGATGCTGCTTGGCCTGCTGTGTTCATCCAGCTCCACACTTTGTTATCGCGGATTCTCCAGCATCTGCAGTTCCCATTATCTCTAGTATACAAAGGTCTTGTTTTACGGTCTTGTGACTGCACCCTGCCTCCAATAACTCACACTCCCATATAGCCAATTCATTCAAGACATTGCAACTTGGGTTTGCACCTGCACTGAACCCTGATTTACACCACCAATCTTCTCCATGCTGCACTGGCTCTCAATTCTCTGATGAGGTCTCTACAAAATTCTTGTTTTTTTTCCAATTCCCTTCATTGTCTATCACTCCACTGTACTTTAATGATATCTTCTTGGTTTAATTCCCCAAATGAATGTTTGCTTTACTAACATTCTCACTTTGTTCCTTATTTCTTGTACCCTACCAGTAGTGGCTGCAAGTTCAATCACCTTCTTGCTGGTTTGTGGAGCGTCTGCCCAGTTTCTTCCCCCTTGCAACCTCTGTTCTTAAGAAAATGTCATTTCCAACAAATGTTTAGCTCCACCACTCTAAACCTCTCCATTTCTTACTCTTTCCTCCTCTGGTTGTAATTCCTGCTTTAGATTCCTTTTATAGAGGCTGTGAGCAGTAAAGATGCAATACAAAATGGCTTAGACCAGCTCCAATTATCATCCTTCACTTTATTACCTCATTGGTTTTTCTTTTCTCCCAGGTTTACCCAACTGCAACCCGTGCATTAGGATTAGGAACGTGTAGTGGGATGGCACGAGTGGGGGCTCTCATCACTCCTTTCATTGCACAGGTAAAGATGAATATGAATCCCATCCTTCATCTAATTCATTCCAGCCACAATGTTCTCATTGGACTGGACTCTACTGGCCCTCCTACAATGAGGTCTGAAGTGACAGGGCCCATTACAAGATGGGAGAATAAGGGTTTGCGTTCCTCTCACCTTTCCTTCACTATAACACTTCAGAAGTGGCAGAGTCCCTCTTGTATAAAGGCCAATTAGTCCATTTAAGTAGCCAATTATGGGTCTCCTACAGCTGCTGCTGCCACTTTACCAGCAGTGGAGCGACCACCTGCCACAAGGGCTAACCTGGTGAAATCTGACCACTTCCCCGTTGCCAAGAGTAACGTCTGCCCCTGCTAACAAACTCAACACTGGGGAGGGCAATTGCTGTTCCCAAACTGGACAAAATCTTTCAAAGTTCTTGCTCCTGAACATTACTCAGTAACTGTTGTTAGAAAGCAGTTATGTGGATGCCTGCCAAGGACAAGATCATGCTCTGCTGTAATTTGCAAAGTGTCTTTTTACTGCTCACATTCAAACATGAAAATGACCACTTATAAAGTCTGAAGGTGCATTGCCTTCAACAGTGGAAGTATGCTTCACAATGTGTCACCCAATATATAAACCAACATGTAGCATGAGTGGGCCACTGGGCCCTTTGAGCTTGCTCTATCATAAGATCATGGCTGATTTGATTACTCCACATTCCCATCTACCTCCGATAACTTTTTATCTTCTTGCTTATCAAGTACTTTGGTCTGAAAAATATCCAAAATCGCTGCATCCACCATCATCTCTTGGAGGAGGGGGAATGGAGATTAAATACTGTTAATAAAGTGTCTATTGCTCCAGAGTTGTATTGATGACTGCCATGTCATGATGGCAAAGATGCAAAGTTGTCATCTAATGCCCTGTGCCAGAGAGCAGTGAGATGTAGAGATTTCCACCCATTTTACTTTTCCAGCTCTGCCACCAGACTGAATGGGATTGCAGGCTTCCAGACAGTAAAGAAATTTAGACAGTGTTATCCACTACAAAAGCCCATATGCTCATCCTAGAGGCTGACTTCAGTGAGGTGGCAAAGACTTGAAAGCAGTTTGAGCTTTCAGCTAATGATGACATCTACTGCAAAGAAATAAGGTTGAAATCAAACAAAGCACTGTCCAGAATCTCTTGCAAAATGTTAACATTTTTATAGCGGAGTGAAGAAAGATGTTTTAGTTTACGAAACCTGTTTTTCCCAACCAGGTTATGTTGGAATCCTCAATCTACCTGACACTTTCCGTATATAGTGGATGCTGCCTATTGGCAGCCCTTGCTTCCTGTTTCCTACCAATTGAGACGATGGGGCGAGGCCTGCAAGAGTCCAGCCAGCGGGAATGGGGCCAGGAAATGGTGGGCAGGACACATTGCTCAAGCAGCTCAACCAGGAGCACCTAGAATGAATTTGTCACAACAGCAACCAGACCAAAAATGGCCTCACAGGAAGCAGACAGCATCAAAATCATTACTAATATACACTTATTCTTCTGGTTAATAAGAAATGGTGTGAGTATTAAGATGGGAAACAAATGTAGTATTCTGCAGGCGCATATATAAGCTAAAGGAAACCACAACCTTCCCGTGCCCCATCAGTTTTGTGATGTCAAACTAAAGGGCACGTATAAAGGATTGGAAAGTAATGGTAGGATTTAATGTAGAATGTAAGGGGTGAGCCCTGTCGTTCATACCTTGCCATTTACCCAACCATAGTACAGACAAGCTTTTTTACTACAAACTGCTATGGCATAATCCTTTCCCTTACTGTGAATCAACCCCATTCACTGATAATGCAAATATTTGCAATAGAAAATACAATGTTTATGAATAAATGAATTGAAAACTATTATGGGAATCCATTAAAGCTCAAGAGGCTGAATTAAACAATCTCCTACAGCAGCTATACAGGCTCATTTTCAATGATTCATAACTCTTTTACACCAAAGTAGAAAATAGGCACTGACAGTGCACTATTCAAATAAGAACTCAGCTGATGTGATGCCAAGTGGGAACAAACTGGTGCACATGGATTTGTCTTTAACATTGCATAGAGCATCAAACTAACAAGAAGAAGTTTCTACGAGACAGGTAAAACAGCAAGCCATAGTAATCTTTGCAATAGAAAGATTAGTTTGTATTATCGAGGTTTGTCTGTCATGCTGTACTATGTAGTGGGATTGCTTAATAAACTTGTAACTTTAAACAATAAAAATGTGTTTGAGGTTGCGCCTCTTTGTGGAAAACTCAGTTATGTACTGAGAAACTAAATATTTTCAACAGGAAATGTATTTATGTTAACATTTATATGCCACAACTATGGCAACCTACTAAACTTCAATGAGCTGGAAGTGCATCAAGTGTATTGCTAAGCAGGTGATATCTTAAATATGAATCTCTTGCTGGAAAGAAAATCAATATCTAAGGTGCCATCTCCTGTTGCTTATGCTAATAGACAGTATCCTGTTCTAAGTGGTCACAGTAAGTCATTTCTTATTGCAAATATTAGACTTGATTATTCCTTTTCATTAATCATTAATGAGATTATAAAAGGACCTTCATTGGTAAATGCTGATGGGGTTATAGGGATAGAAGAGGTTAGAATTATGAAGGAGTCATCAATGGTTTTTAAGATGTGGTAAAGAATGCTAAATTGGAAATGTTAAAAGAACTGAGTCAACATTGCTCAGCAAGAACAAGAGTGATAAATACGTTGGAGATGAACAATGGGCTGCAGTAATTTGGATGAGCTGTAATTTACCGAGGATGGGAAGCCATTCAGGAGAACATTTGTGTGTTTGGATTTAGAGGGGACAAGAAAATGGATGTAAATTCCAGCAGCAGATGTTCTGAGGCACAGGAAGACATGATGTCACAAAGCAACATTCTGTCAAAGTGGTGTGGCTTGCATGTGGGCAGATGCTGCAATGATCTATGATTTGCCATCAATTGTGGCAATCACTTCCACTGGCTGAAGTCATTGCCAGGTACCGGCCTTGAAAGCTTGTCCAGACAGTAAGAAAATTACAGGATACACTGTTACAGAGGTGAAAGTAGATGGTTCTTCGAGTGAAAGGATCACAAGAACAGTGCAGGACTAAATAACATGCTGACCTTGTAAACATTGGTTCAATCTGAGGTCGTGTCTAAAAAGGGGATAGAATTTTCAGCAAGAGTACAGAATTGACCTGAAACTGATGTCTTCTGAGAGAACTGATTAGTGTACCAAGCCCATGGAGTGGTTGAACATTTGGTTAATGCTCTAGTACTGACCTTAGATTCTAGCTAGTTGGAAATGGTCAATTAGCCAGGTTTGGCTGATGAGCAATTAACCTTTCAGGCACAACTTACAGGAGATCTAACAATGAATAAAAAACTTGCCATGGCAATACAATGTCAATAGTAGTTTTAGCTAGAATTGGAAATGCATGGACGCGGTTAAAAAGTTGTCTAATCATACAAGTAACCACTGAAGAAGGAATATAAATAATTTACCTGCATTGGGAGTAAAAAAAAATGACGGTAGAAGATAGGGGAAAACAATCAGATTAATTTTGTATAGTACTAGTTAACAATACAACAAACATTTTGTTTACATAGTGTGTGTCTTTCCTAACAGTTAGATTATTGTGGCAAATTGACTGTATCATGCTGTAAGTTAATAACTGTTGCTGATTCTGAAGCAGTACAGTGATAAACATCAGGTCCTGGATTACTCATGAGCATCACCACAAGAGATCTATTAGTTTAAACTATATTAAAAACTCAGAATATTTGGGTGGTGGTTGTAAACTGTTCAACTTTGAGATTCAGGTCAGCTCTCATATCCTCAATAAATTTTAGCCTAAAACACACTCTTGGTCAAGTTGTCATAAACCATGCCAAATCCTTGGCTGCTACCCAGCCTTCAATTTTCTCTTGGTCATGTTACTTCATGCATCAACCAACTGAATCGGTCAAATGGATGATACTTGTAACTTGCACTAACAATTGGAACATGCTCCTTGATTAGGCTTCAGCCTGTTATTCACTCCAAAGAATTATTTTTGCTGATTTAATTGCTAAGGGCACTTATTAACAGTGATACTGCACATTCTTTTCTTAACCATGTTAGCAAGCTCAAAGTTCATTGTACTGAAACTGTGTAATATTAGTTATAGTACACAAAACAGGACATACAAATTAGTTTTAGTTCTGTTACTAATACCATTGTACAATTATGACCAAAACATTTATGCAAATCTATGAAAGTCAAGTGGAAATAGGCACATATCTAGGAAACATTCATTTATTTGCAAATTTCATTCTGTTCAAGTCTACAACCTTTGCCAAATATATTCTGGGAAAGGAGGGCAGCTTGGAGCCAATGTCCTTGGTTTCCTTTCTGCTTACTACTAAGCAGGAAGCAATAGAATTTCTCAAACAAACTCCATTGCATTATTAGAGGGGGCTTGGGTCTCTCTATGCATTGGGGTTAAGGTGAGTTTGTGTTGCAGGTATCACTTTGTTCTTGTTTCAAACTGTGTTTGTGAATACCAGTTCTCAAATAATCTGGCTTTCCTGTGATAATGGGGACTGTTATCTTGGATTCTCCAGCATCTGCAAAGTGTGGAGCTGGATGAACACAGCAGGCCAAGCAGCATCGCAGGAGCTCCTGAGATGCTGCCTGGCCTGCTGTGTACATCCAGCTCCACACTTTGTTATCTTGGCTTTCCTGTGAGGTCTTTTTATTCCAAACAATAAGAATGTGTTCAACGTAAATTCAAATGTGAACTTCATAGCATATTAATAAATTAATGCTGTGCTTCGATAGTCATTGTGCACCTACAGATTGGGTTTATCAGGTGAGTACTGTCTCGTGTTTGAATGTATTTTACTTGTTCTCGAAGCATTGAACTGGAGCATTTTACTGTTTACAAAATATATGCAGTGCTTGCATGACAGCCTGTCACTGGTTAACTTTTTTTTGATTTGATGTAAATAAGCTACTTCATAGCAATGGAACAAAAATATACTTAATGATATTAATGTTTGCATTGCAATATCTAAAGATAATTTTATTAAATAAAGATTCTTTTTGTATTTCATTTAGGTTTTATTGAGATCTTTTGTAATAAATTTTAAAATTTTTTTACAGGTGAGCAAGTTGAATTAATAAGTTCATTATTCCACATTAATATGTCAACAATATCAATTCACAATTTTTTTTGTTGCTAAGAACAATATTATACTACACTATTCTGTTTGGTTGAATCAACTATGTTAAAAAGATTAGTTGCTTTTATCAAATAACTGTCCTGTTAATTCATTCCATATTGCTAAGGTGATGATGTAATGTCACAGCTTCATTCTTCATTCTTTTAGTTCTCATTGCATGAAGACTGCGCATTTTTTAAGTTTAATATAACAATTGCTATAACGCTTTGTGAAAAATCAAAAATACAGTGAATATATTATTTTTGAGTTACATTCACATTAATTTGTCTTATTATTTGTCTTTAGTTCACAAATCAATTCAAGGTGTCTTCAACACTGAAGTGTTTATTGACTGGACGGATTATGCGCAACCATTGCAGATCCCATTAAAAACACTTTATTCCTACTTGATAAGATTCAGTTAAATGACAGAGTCATTAGAATTGTACAGCACAGAAAAAGACCTTTCAGTCTAGCTCATCCCTGCCGATCAGATATCCCAAATTGATCTAGTCCCATTTGCTACGAATCACAGCAAATAAAATTCACAGTAGCACAATTTAAATGCAAAAAATTCTGCAAGATAATTCCGGTTATGGTCACTGCTCCATGTGTAAATTGCAGATTCTTAAAAAAAATAAATTGATTAACATGATTAAAGAATTTAAATACTAATCTTTCCTCCTATCATTTGTCAGGGTAGTTAATCAGGACAGGCCAAAACAAACTGGGATATCCAGACAGCCTAAGTTAGTTATAAAGAGCAGTGCTCTGGTCCACCTATCAAGTCTAAAATGTAGACTAGAAAGAAACAAAAATCACAATTTATAAAGAGTTAAAAGAAGGAACAAAATCACATTAATATGAATTTGTACCACTGCATTGTGCCACAGAGTGAGTGGTACATCGATTCCCTACTGCAAATTTCTAAAGCTCACCAGCGAGTATCTGCCATGAATCATATGCACATTTCGCAACAATTTAAGTCCCAAATGGGGTCACAATTGGGAAGCACTATGTCAATGATTTAAAGCTTATTTGCATAACATTTGGGGATATGATATGCTGAATCCATTGTATTTTATGCTTTAATAATCTGTCTCATTGAACCTTTTATAGGTTGCAGAACAGGAGTTTCCCTTTCATAAACAGTTGTGAATGGGTTTTTTTTCTGAGTAGCGTTACCCTTGCCATTGTTACCATATAGTTCATTCATTCTGCCCATAGTGTATACGTGGCAAATGAGCAGAGAAGGGCAATAGGTTTTCATGAAGTGGATGGGTAGGAACAGTAGTAGGCACTGAGGCTATAAGGGACCAGGAAGTTGGGTAGCAACATAAGATGGCACCAAATTGAAATGGAGAGGGGACAGAAGGCACGGAACTGGTATTGGTTGAAAAGATTCCCAAATCCAGACTACTATTCTTGACACCTCCTCAACAAGCCAGCCCAATTACATGAAAATCGCTGTTGCTAGGAGATGACTATCTTCAAACAGGGGAGGCAATGGCCTTGTAGTATGATCCTTTGACTATTAGTCCAGAAACTCAGCTAATGTACCAGGGACTTGAGTTCACATTGTACTGCTGCAGATGGTGGAACTGAATTCAATCACTGAATTCAAGGGAAAAATAGGTGGAATTAAGAATCTACTGATAACCGTGAAAGAACAGCTGATTATTGAAAACTCCATCTGGTTCACTCATGTCATTCAGGGAAGGAAGTCTTCTATCCTCACCTGGTCTGGCCTACATGTGACTCCTTGCACACAGCAATATGCTTTACTCTCAAGTGCCCCCTGAAATGGCCTAGCAAGTCACTTATTTCAAGGGAAGCTAGGAACAGGAAATAAATACTGGCCAGATAGTGTTGCCCACGTTGCACAAATTAATAATTAAGAAAAAACAAAATGCGGTGTAAAGATTCACCACTCATATCATGATCCTAAGCCAGCTAAATTTGGGAGCACCAACAATGAGGGCAGAATCTGCCTGCCATTTTTAAATGGCTTGGGAAGCTTTTCAACTCATGAAAATGTGGGTTGACAAGTAAAAGTTTCTTTTTGTTTTGGGGCCATTTATCATCAGCATTTGAAAAAGCGGAAGTGACAGTCTGGCAGAAAGGTAAGTGTAACTTTGAATCATTACAACTGGGATCTCCAGCTGGGTTTCTTCTCTTGAAGGATCCTTCCAAAGATGTTTGCTACTTCCATGGCACAGCCCCAGTGAATAGTCAGGCCATAACCCCCATGGCCATAGTTGTGGATCACCTGCAAGATCAAGAGACCATGACTGAACTTGAAAATTTTGGTCCTTCTATGCATCAAATCAAGACATAATATGATTGGAGATCACTAAATTAGATACCGAAAGAAAAAAAATTGCAAACTGGAAATTTACAATACAACAGAAGATGCATACAGGTAGTCCTCCTATAACACAATAGTTGCATTCTTGCGTGACCTCGCGCTATAGAAAAATCGCACTGTAGAAAATAGTCATACAAAATCACATTATAGGGAAATTGATAGAGAAAAGTCACTATCCTGTATAGGAGAAAGTTTGTATTACCCAAACAGCGTCCACTATTCATCAATCACATTACAGCCAATTCACAGTAACGAAACATGCGTTATAGCAGAAATACCTGAACATACATTTGACCGTGCATTTAGGCAACACAGGTTAAAATTCTGATGAAGGGTCCCCTCTATTTTCAAGCTTAATTTGCAGTTCCTTCTTTTAAAGGTTGTAATGGTCCCACTTCACACTTGCACTAATTTGAAATAATGAAATGCACACTGCTATATTATTGTGTTCCTCTTTGGCAAAACCTAGTCAAAATAATTTCAGCTGTCGGTGCCTACTTGGTACTATTTCAGTGATGTGCTACCAAGAGACAATAATCTTCAGGCACAATCAAAATAACTCAAGGTAGTTTGCAGGCATCATTGCCACAGTTTGCTTGTCTGCACCTTAAGAATTTTGGATCACACTAAAGCTCAGAGATAATATTCTGAGACTAGTGGATGAATTGCATTTGTCTGAAATCAGGAGGAGCATTCAGCTCTGCAAAATAAAAATGTTAGACTATTTTTCCCATTGCAAGCTCTGACTAAAACAGATGCGTTGAGGAGTCCATGTCTACAATGAGGAACCTATTTCAATATGAAAGTGAGTCTGCATCCACTTCAGGTAGAGACCAACTCCCCAATTTAGCAGCGGCTTAAACCACCAGGAAAAATCAAGCATGGGAGTCTGCACTACAAAACATGTTAGTGTGCCTATTTCAGGCCCATAACACAAGTACATGACACCTAACACTCCATTCTGTTTTGTGGAAATTCTGGCAAGTATTTGTACATGAAGTAATCTAATTTTACCAGCAGATGGTGATGTTGTGTTTTATTGCAGTGACTCCTGCTGTGGTAGCCTGTCATTTATCTATGTGATTTAAGCCATAGGCAGCTTTCTGAACAGTCTGCAGGATGACCAAATCTGACGAAATAAAGCAAGGGACACTTCAATCAGGAGACAGGCAGGAAAAATCCAGTTGAGGCCACAATCAAATTAACCATGATCATCTTGAATGGGCTCAATGGGCTGAAATGCTCCTATTTTTAATGATCACCCAGCTGTGTGGGAAGGGGATATTATTTAAATGTAGCACATCCCTCACACCATTCTTCAAAAAATTCTATTTATCTTAATTGTCTTCAACCAGGCTGTCAGAAAAATTACAAATGTTCTTCTGTGTCAAGAGCCCGCAGGTCAGTCTCTCCGACAAAAGCTAACATCCCTGTTAACTGATATTGACACCAGATCTTTCACCACAGCAATACTAACTGGTATTCCCTATTCCAAATAAAAGAACTACAGAATGATTTTAAAATTCATAATCTACTGGTACTCACCCTCTACAAGGATGTTTCATTCCCAAAGGAAAGTAAGTTCATTTGAATCTTTGTATTGCCATATATGCTGGGGCTCCAGAGGGCTGAATTTTCCCTCTGGGATCAGGAAACAGAGATTGAGATTGTTTCCACGTCCTGAAACATCTTCTAGGAGAAACAGTCATTTGTAATTTTGCCTATGGTAGTGAATGGATACTCCATCTAATTAAGGAAGGTGGATGGGCTCACAAAGCTGGAGGGGTAATTACAGGCCTACCAGCTTGAAACAAGCAGTGTGCTACAATGGTAGTAAGAAAGCGAGGGGCCTCTTCAAGATGGAGGCAACATCTCTAACATTTTGTATCTTTAAATGGCAATATAGATTTAGCACAAGATGACACTGTGATTGAGCAGTGATGGGTAGGTGGAATCCTTCTACAAGGCTTCTCCTGGACTCGGGAGGCAGGGTCTTTTAGGACTAGCTGGAGCATTGGCCTCCTGGCATGTTGCTGGAAGGCTGTGTCCACCTAAATTGGGTTCCACCCAATGTAAACTGTGAATTGCAATCTTACTGAGTCTACTCAGCACAGTGCAGGATAACTCTCCGGCCCACAAATACATCTCTGCAAAATTATGTCGGAAATGAGGTAAAGCTCACACACAGACTAGCAGGGTTTATTCTTGCTCCCCCCAACTTCTGAATCCAACCTTGACATTCATACTCATTTTTCAACCTTTCAGAATATTGATCAGGATGAATTTGCAATAGAATGATGAAACTCTCATTCCATCATCAGAATTAAGTAGTGTTGCACCTAACCTACAATAATTAGGTAAAGTTCCAAGTTAGTTTAACGGGATTGACGGCTGTGTCACATTTCTCTTTATAATAATCAGCTTGTACCACTGTTGCCTCCGAATCAGATGAGTGCAGCACAAACTCCATTGAAAATGTAACCTAGGCTAATACTTCAGTGCAGCTCTGAGGATGTGCTACCTTTTCAGAGAGGCTTACTTTCAGATAATTGTACAGAAATTCCTCAGGTGTTGTGTCAGGTGATATCAGATCAATAGAATATCAGATATTGAGTCCCATTGCAGTCAATAGAATTAAATATCAAGCTCTGAGTAGAATAAGTAGCTAAATCCTCACTTGTCTATTCAGAGGAAAGAAGAAACTTGCTTTACAGTGTTTTAAGAAAGCAGACACTTTGATCAACACCATTTAAAATCAATATTTAATTAGTGATCCCTCGGCCTTTTGTGACCCTTTGCCATAAACATAAATTATCGTGTTTGGAAACAAAATTACAACTCTTAGTGATTCATTGTCTTTGAATTGTTTTTGGTGTGTGGCAGAGGGAACGTGTATATTTTTGGGAGTTGTTTATGATGGATGTATTTGTATTTATTTTGTTATATAAATAAAGAGCTAGGTTTTGCTTATTTCTAATTTTTTGTTACTGTCACAGTGACTGTGCTGGGCAGTGTTTGTTGATTGGATGATTTGGTAGAAATAAAAAGAACTCAGCTAGTCTTCTTGGGATAGAGAAGCACCACGGGGATTGCAATGCATAGTTTCTCTGATCTATGCCATTTTAATTTGCACCCTTGGTTCCTCCTTTTTGAATTTTGTTCCTGTTATATTAGCAACTTGTTCACTGGGCGATTTGTAAATTTAGCAGTGGGGTTTCTTTGATCCATTGCCCCTGGTCATCAGCATTTGTTGTGTGTCAACTGGGTAATTTTGTAAAATGAAAAGGAGAAAAACAGTGAGGTTTCTTGAATAGGTGGGCAGCAAGAGCTGGGGTGAATAATTTGCTACTCCAAAGACATTTTGAATTAGTTTCCCCACTCCCTTTGTTTTTCCCCTTTTTGTCTTTGAATTTTATTTCTTCTAACACTGCCTCTGATAAGCAGGACTTGTAAATTGGGTGATTTATTACACTGGTGATTCATTTTTTAATCAGAGAGATTAGTTTCTCCCAAATGGGATAGGATGGTGGCAGCAGCTGTAGCTTCTGAATAAAGGATCGAGAAGGAACAGACAGAAACTGGTGTTTGTAGTAAGATAAAACTCACAATAAAATTTATAATAAAATTCTTGAGAATCTCTGAAAATCTTTTGCTGCCTAATTCAACCTATGAATATCAATCTGTTAAACAATGAAGGGAGTGAATGTTAAAGGTAATGGATGAGTGCCAAACAAGCAGACTATTCATCTCTGGTCTCAAGCTTCCTGAATGTAACTGGAAATGCAACCAGCTGGGTAAAAAAAAGAGAGAATTTCTCACACTCCTGGTTGTGCCTTGTAGATGGTGGGGACAAGAGTTACTCCACGCAGAATTCATGGTGTTGAATACACAGAATTTATATGGCTTGTCCAATTTGGTTAACAGTCATCCCCAGGATGTTGACAGTAGGGGATTCAGCCATAGTAAAGCCACTGCATGGCACAAGATCATTAGATTCTCTCCAGTTGAAATAGGTCATTTCCTTCCAACAGCAAATTTTACTTGCATCTTATTAGCCCATGCCTAGATGATGTGCAGGTCTTGCTCATATGGACATGGAGCGCTTCAGTAATGATGAATGGTGCTGAACATTATTCAATTATCAGCCAACATCCTCAATTCTGCCCTTGTGATGAAGGGTGTTCTTGATCACGCAGCTGAAAATGGTTGGGCCGATTACATTACTCTGATGAATTGCTGTTGTGATGTCCTGGGATAAGATTATTTACCTCTGGCAACCAGCAACATTTTCTTTTGTGTTTTGGTATAATGCCAACTAGCAGACAGTTTTATTGATTCCAGTTCTGCTAGGAGTCCTTGATGCCACACATGGTCAAATTTATGTAAACAGCAGAAATTTATGTAAACAGCAGACACTCTTGCTTCACATCAGAGTTCAACTCTTTTATCCATGTTTGGGCCACCATTTTTAAAATTTATTCTTTCTGATTTGGTGTCATACCTCAAATTTCTTCGGTCCTGCGTTAAAGATTTGTCGCTCTATTCGAATCCTGTTCCGGGTAGGTCGAAGTCCAGTCCAGTCTTCAACAATCCTGGCACTCTGCAATAAGTAATTTTCTTAATGAATTAATCGACACTCATACAGATGGCTTCTATGTACAGTGGAATAGAACTCTTAGAACCAACCTTCAAACTAGGTACAAGCTTGCAGGCACCTTCCCACACTATGTTGTGGTCTTTGGGGTCATTCTCCTCATTCCAATTCCCAAGCTGGAAGATTCCTCCCAAGGTTACTAACTTGCTTCTAAAATTAAAAAAAAAAGCAAAACTGACAGCAAGGCAGTTTTCAAGTTTAAGGTGTCACTCAACCTTGTTAAATGCCAACAGCTAAAATGTTAGTTCCAGTCCAGCATATATTTTCTAGTCCATGTTTTATGCCACTTCACAAATCACAGAACTCTGAAAATACTGAATACTTGGTCACCCACATACAAGTTATCTCATCAAGTGCTTGCCAAATTATCACCTTCTCTCGTTTCATTTGATCTCTGCATCCCTGCCGAATCCTACTTAATAATTAGGTCCTTTTTGAAGTAAATTAATATATAAATAATTAACAACAATCGAAGCAAAAATCAAAATGCAAAGATTTATTACTGTTTACTTTTTAAAGTGTCCATTACAGTTCTAAATATCGTTTTTCTAGTTTTTCTAATATTTTTTGGAGCTTGCTCCTTCCTTTGTGAAACAAATCAGAAGCTGACGAATGCTACCCACCAATATCAATGTGGGGATTTCTCTGTTCTTTAGCATCTATTTTAAAGTTGTAATCTCAATATGCAGTCTTTTTAAATTCATGCAGTTTGGTGCAGTTTTGTTGCCACATCCTTTTTTAAGAGTTCCTTCCAACATTTTCAATAAGGAAAACACCACATCTACCACCTTGTCAACAGCAAGAGTTCCTGCTGCTAGGTACTTCTCAAAACTCTTCCAATTTGTTTAGCTTCTCAAACTAAAGGACAGTGCTCAAACTTTACTTCCCTTTTCCAAAGGAAAAAAAATATAAACTCTTGTACTGGAGAATCCATCAACGAGATTTGCATAAGCAGCATCAGTAAAACAAAAAGGTTTAATATTGCTGGCATCTTCCAATGTCAGAAATTTAAATATACCATGTTGCAATTTAAATTTTTTTGGAAACGTTTTGTTCACCCGAATATCATCTACATGAGGTTTTTCATAGTTGTACTTAAATAAAAAAAACCATAAAACTGTCATCTGGCCTTGTTTGGTTGCTAAAGTAATTCAGCTGCCCAATTAGTTTTTTCAATTCTTACAGATCAATTATGCAAGCCACTGCATCTTTACAGGAGGCACTACTTTGACTAATTGCAATGGGGCTAACATTTTCTAAATCAGATTGCTAAGAGACACTTGATCATTCTGCCCAATAGCCAGTCTGTGTATTTAAAAGCCATTGAAGTCTGACTTCAAATTCTGAATTATGTTTTACGCATATTTATGACAATATTTACAAATTCACTACTCCCACACCATAGAGTTACACAGCATGAAAATAGACCCTTTGGTCCAACTCATCCGCATTGACTGCCATCCCAATCTAACCTACTCCCATTTGCCAGCATTTGGCCTAACTCCCTCTAAACCCTTCCAATTCACTTACACATCCAGATGCCTTTTAAATGTTGTTATTGTATTCACTTCCAGCACGTCCTCTCGCAGCTCATTCGGACATGCGCCATCCTCTAAATAAAGGTACCCCTCAAGCCCCTTTAAATCTTTTCCCTCTGACCTTAAGTCTATGCTCTCTAGTTTTGGATTTCCTGACCCTGGGGAAAAGACCTTGGCTATTCACCCTTTCCATGACCACCGTGATTTTATAAACTACTATAAGGTCACTCCTCTATGTCTGACACTCCAGGGAAAATTGCCCAGACCATTCAGGCCCTCCCTATAGATCAAAACCTCCTGTCCCAACAACCATCTTATAAATCTTTTCTGCACCCTTTCAAGCTTTAACAATATCCTTCCTATAAAAGGGCAAAGAGAATTGTACACAGTATTCCAAAAGCGGCCTCACCAATATCCTGTGCAGCCACAAAACTGTCAACACTCAATGTTATGACCAAAGAAGGCAAGCTTGCCAAACACCTTCTTCACAACCCCATCTACCTGTGACTCCAGTTTCACGGAATTATGCTCCTGCACACCTAGGTCTCTTTGTTCACCAACACACCCCAGTGTCCTACCACCTACCGTGCAAGTCCTGACCTGGTTTGCCTTACCAAAATGTAACACCTCACAGTTATCTGAATTAAACTCCATCTGCCACTCCTCAGCACATTGGCCATCTGATCAAGGTCCCATTGTACCCTGAGATACTCTTTTTCACTGTCCATTACACCACCTATTTTGGTGTCATCTGAAAAACTACTAACCAAACCTCCTTTATTCACATCCAAAACATTGTTATAAATGACAAAAAAAATCAACATGCATCATAAAGATCTCTGAAAGCTGCCTCTTATAGTAAGGTAACAAAGTGTGGAGCTGGATGAACACAGCAGACCAAGCAGCATCTTAGGAGCACAAAAGCTGACGATTCGGGCCTAGACCCTTCATCATTTTCTGAAGAAGGGTCTAGGCCCGTAACGTCAGCTTTTGTGCTCCTAAGGTGCTGCTTGGCCTGCTGTGTTCATCCAGCTCCACACTTTGTTATCTTGGATTCTCCAGCATCTGCAGTTCCCATTATCTCTCCTCTCATGGTAAGGTCTAGTTTCAACAGAAGATATCTGGATTTTAATAAGAAAAGCCTTCCTGAAAAGTACCAACTCTAGAGGCAGCATTTAAGACATAAATTAATTAATTTAACTTAGGGAAAGGCTGTCCCTTCTGCATATGATGTCTCTTTAGAAGCTTGAAGAACTTTTCCAACAGAAGAACTCTTCCCTTTTGAGCTGATCTCCCCGCAGAAAAGCAGTTTTGATGTTAATTGACCTCCATCACTAAATATCGGTTTTTGACAAACTAAGAAAATTTTTTAAATTGCTGGGTGAAACTGTAATGAATCTACTCTTCCATCTTGGTCCCCCAATTTGTCTTCAAACCATCATGCCACTATCCTTGCTTTAACCTCATATGTCCATAAGGATGTAAATATTCCTCCATATCATTTATGCAATAGAAATGGCTGTCCCCTATATGGCACATCTGTGTACACCCCAAATACTGCTGTTTGGCAGTTTTTATGAATGCTTCCTAGTTTGTTTGGTGGCAATCACACCTATACTCCAAAACATCAGCCTGAAGGTCTAGGTTATCAGGACAGTGATATTACCACATTCTCACCATCTTTGCTATATGGGTTTCGGCACCTGGTGAAACCCCTGGTATGCAATATATTCTTTGACTTTAAGATAGGTCTTCTATCATTCACTTACCTGTTTCCTTGTGACATCACACTTTGCTGCTTTCTCTCAAATGGATCACTTCACAGACTGAGACCTTGCTCCAGTTAACTAGTTAACTCTAATCCTTGTCACAAAAGTTTAGTTGATAGACAGATCATTATATGGGAAGTGACAAAGCAATCCTGAGTCTTTATTCATCAAATACCCCAGCTTTTATGAAGGTAACATGAACCGTAAAAAGGTACAAAAGATACAAGAGGACTGACACTTCCCTGCAGGGAAGAAAGGAGCCGTAAAAAAATCTATTCATCCTGTTTTTTCATATCTCATAGCTTGATTGCATCCACCAACACTGGTACAGGGGTGGACATCTAAAAAAAAAGGGGCTCATCCTGAAATAAAGGAAGGCTACTTTGTCACTGTTTTGTCCTGTGAACAAAATTCTTTCTGGATTAGTATGCTTACAGACAGAAGAATGGCGAGTTTATAAAGCTCTGACACAGCCCATTTTACCTGCATATTCAAATAAATTGTGCAAAAATAAATTTAGGGAAGTCAGTAGAGCCAAGGTGATGCGGGGGGCGGGGAAGAAGGACAGAAACAATCAAAATCAACAATGATGATACCTGACAAGAAACAAAAGCAAGGAACAAAATTCCAGAGGACTGATAATCGGAGCATTTAACTGCTCTCCAATCAACATTCATAATTGTTACCTTTGTGGCTTTCAGTCCTTTAGGTGATTTGTTTATACTTACCCTGGTATAATATATGGTTCGGTATAAATTCCAGCCTTTTGATCATGTGAGAGAATGAAGTGCTTTATCCATGGTGCATAAACCTGATAATTTTAAGTAAATGAGATATGAAATGACTGAAATATTGGGTAACTTGAAACAAGTGAAATATATTGTACAACAGTATTTCAAATATATCGGGAGCAAATACGAGGAGTATGGTAAATTATTTGCCAAATTATTACTACACAAAAATAGCTATCGAATATTCAGATATTTTCAGCAATGTTACTGCAGGATACATTCTTTACTAAGTTTTAAATCATGTTTCAATGGAATAAAATTCCAATTAACCCAACTGTAATGGGTGAATTCAAGTAACTTAAATTATAAAAGGAATATTTTGCTAATTTGCTAGCATTGGTTCCCACACATCAGGTCATTTCAGATTAGCATTTATGCCAAACCTGATTTGTCACTCACATTGCTTTCAGTACAGACACTCAAATAATTATTCTGTTGTGATAATTTGCATTTTAACACAACTATCACACGTGGTCTATTATGTGCAAGGGTGATAAACACCAAGAAGTTCATGGAGCTTCTGCATTCTAGTTACAGATACACATTAAGAAACGTCTTAGTGAAAGCGTTTGGCTCTCTCTTGGTATCTGCGGTGAAGAACATGAAATGGGAAAAGAAGAATAATCATTTATTCTTCTGATTCTCCGAAGATTATAAGATGTAAAGTAAACTCACTTACCCTCATGATCTGTCCTCGAGCAGGTATCAGTTGTGGGTCTGGCTGCAGCTCTTGTGCTCGGATGCCTGTACAATTCACTATCACATCAAACTCTGGAGAAAGCTGCCAAAGATATGTGTATAAAACAAACAGTATGTGTGGGGGAAAAAAAACTGATATCCAGAAACATACACATTCAAGCAGCATAATGTTGCATAAAAACATACCCCAGAGATTATACATCGTAAAATTAATAAAGAATACCTCTTGGAAGGAAGAGACTTTCTTTTGAACAAACTGGACTCCGTGTTCTTTTAACCTTAAATAAATGAAAAATGCCTATGAAGTCTTTACTGGAATTTCTACCATCATTTCAAATTATATTTCTCGATACTTCTAGAATACACATAGCACAAGAGTAAACTTTATACTATCTCCACAAAAAATTAACCGTCTCACATTTTCTTTGTTATTCAATGCTTTCTAGCTGCAATGGGACTCAAGTGAAAATTCACTGTTGAGCCATTACAGTCACTGAACCCAGGACATTACAGCACAAGGACAGACCCTTTGGTCCTCCAAGCCAGCGCCAACACATTCTGCCCTTCCACACTACGACTGTCTTCACTTACAGGATCTATATCCCTCTATTCCCTTCCTATTCATGCATTCATCCAGGCACTTCTTGAATGCTGTTATTGCATCTGCTTCCACCATCTCCTCTGGCAGCGCATTCCAGGTACTCACCACCCCTTGTGTGAAAACTTGCCTCGTGCATCTCTTTTAAATTCCACATCGCTCCCATACTCCCCAATTTGAACGTTTGCCCCCGAGTAATTGTTCCCTCCACCCTGGAAAAATGCCTCAAACTTTCCATTCTATAAGATTGCAAATGGCAAGGATAAACATCTATCAAATCATCCCTCAATCTCCTGTGTTCCAGTGAAAACAAATCCAGTCTATCCAACCATTCTTCATAGCTAAATTCCCCCATATCAGGCAACATCCTGGTAAACCTTTTCAGTACGCTCTCTAAAGTATCCACATCCTTCTGTGGCCTAACTAAAGTTCTATAAAGAGGCAGCATAATTTGCTTAACCTTATACTCAATGCCTCTTTGACTGAAGGGAAGCATGCCATAAAGGCCTTCTGACTACCTTATTTACCTGCGCTGCCATCTTTAGTGATTTGTGGACCTGAACAACCAGATCCCTCTGCATATCAATACTCCTAAGGATTCTACCATTCACTGTATAATTTCCACCTGTACTCGTCCTTCCAAAATGGATCACTTCATATTTGTCCAGGTTAAACACTATCTGACATTTTTCTGCCCATGCCTCCAACTGATTTATATTTTGCTGTATCCTCTGAAAATTTTCATCATTATCTGAAAGTCCACCAATCTTTGTATCATCAATCAACTTACCAATTAGACCATTTTCCTCCAAATCATTTATGCAGAACACAATCAGCAGAGGTCCTAGCACTGATCACTGCAGAACATACTAGTCACAACCATTTCGAAAAGCACCCTTCAACCACTACCCTCTGTCTCCTACAACTAAGCCAGTTCTACATCCATCTTGCCAGCTCACCACTGATAACACATAACTTCACCTTTTGTTACCAGTCTGCCATGAGGGACCTTGTCAAAGGCTTTACTGAAATCCATGTGGACAACATCCACTGCTTTTCCCTCAATCATCTTCATCATCTCCTCAAAAAATCTTGATCAAGTTAGTGAGGCACGATGTCTCCTACACAAAACCACGCTGACTATTGCTAGAAGTCCATTTGCTTCTAAATGCATATAGATCTTGTCTTTGAGAATCTTTTGCAATAATTTCCCTATCATTGACGTGAGGGTCATAGGCAGCCAATCTTGGGCCTCTACAGCAGTGGTTCCCAACTCAGAAATGGGACTAGAAGAATTCCCCGTTAGATGAAACTTTAGATGAAGGCTTAATTTTATTTTACTACATATACTGTCATTATCAAAAAAATGGATATACTCAAGCAAGAATTGGAAGCTGGTCAAATATGAGCAGAAATAATACGGATAAAAAGGATTACATCTTACCTTGCCATCAACCAGGGTAAGTAGCTCTTTCCTTCCAACATTACTGCAGTGTTAAACCACCCATGGCTGCAAAACAGAGAACATCCCTAAGTCATCAGCTAATTTTCTGGTTTTAGATTTGATCCAAAACCCAGTAGTAGGCATGGCTTATTCTGTGTATGAAGTCTAAAGAAAACTGTAGACCTCATGTTTTATGAAACCGTTGCAATTTCATTACACGCAGGAAACAAAAGACATCTTCCCTCAATTTGTTTCACTGTATTTTTTCTTATATTGAGACACTAAACTTACATATTTAAAATGGCATGTACAATTTTAAGAAGAATGCCATGTTCAAATCCCTCCATGTTGTCATTCCTCTTCTCCGTAATCACTTCCTGCCCTTAAGCTTTTGGAGATTCCAGTTCCTTTACAGCTGGTGTCTTGTGCATGCCCAATTTTCATCACTCACTGCTGGCATCCTGGTGTTCTGGTCCTGACTTCTGGAATTTCATTTCTAAAACTCTCTGCATAGGTTCTTATTTTTCTAATTATATCTTAGCTCTTCGGTTAACTTTTTTGGGCCACTTATTCTAACGTATCTCAATGTAACTTAGTATTAGATTTTCTCTGATAATACTTCTGTGAAGCTTCTTGGGATAATTTACTACAAAAAGATACTTATAGTTTGAAATATTTGTTGTGATATCTGGGAGGCCTGAAAAGACATTCCCATCTTTAAAAAAAAGATAAAACAAAGAACTGCGGAGCTGGAAATCTGAAACAAAATGAACAGAAACTGATGGAAAAACTCAGCAGGTCTGGCAACATCTATGAAAGGAAGACAGAGTTTATATTTTGAGTCCTACGACCCTTCTTCAGTATTTATAATATATAGGAAAAAGTTGCTTTTATGTTTATGAATGGCGAGTTGGAGCATGATTTAGAGCGGTAGGTAGGAGAATACTTCTTCAACTATGACTATTATCAGGATATAGGAGGAGGATTAATTATTAAAATTGATATTTTGTCTTGTAATGAAGAAATCCTGGTTCCAAAAGTACTAACACTGAAGTATGTTGAAAGTTTAATGTTTATTGAAGAGGGAGCACAATTTTGCACACAACTGATTACTCTGATTTGGTTAGGTATGAAAGGGCCCAAAATACAAATCAATTTCTCATCTGGAAGCAGATGCTTTAAAACATTGAATTCAACGGGAACTCTGGCAGAGTGGCTGTAAATTACTGTTCCTTAGAACAGCAACTGCTGCATCATCTGTACCAGCAATGATAATGGCCCATCTACATGAACTGGAGTTTAGCACTATCAGCATGGACAGCTGGCAGGTATTTGGAAACAGGGTCACTGATAATCCTACACGTTACAAAATTGAAAAGAAGTATTTTTGTTCACTTGGATTAATAGTTTTAACTTTCTTTACTGATCAACTGCATGCAAGGATTGTCCATTAACCTAGAGTGCAAATCAATGCCTATGGATAAATGAGAGATGGTTTATCTCTGGATTCAATTTCTACTTTCCAGGAATGCAACCTTTGGTGATACCACTGTCTGCAAAAATATTTTAGGATGTCTTTCGGAAAAATAAATACCTAAATCCAGGAAACAGTCTGAGTTCTTCTTCTGTCAAATGTCTAAACCCCCAAACAGCATCTTTCCAGGATGGGTCCTGTGAAGAAAAACGAACAAAGAATGTTGGATTAATTTTCCTCAAGTTCTGAAATATTACAACCATACAAATTAATTTTTTTTTTCCTTGCCATAATCTCAATTGCATACAGGTAAGACTTGAGTTTCAGTAAACAAAACTATATTCCATTCGGCTATCTTTCTGTTTACCTAGCTATCTGAGATTAGTGGTATATATGTCCTTGGGGACAGTCCACTGACATTTAGTTATCTGATTTCGAACGATACTAAGAAGGAACCAATAAGTTTCCTGTATGAACTCAGATCAATGCTTATACTTAGAAAGAGCAGGCTGCGCTGTACTGAGATAGTCAGGGCCAAATCTATCCAAAAGTATCATTGTGTAGGAAAACATCTTTAGAAATTAGTGTCACAACTTAAACTCAGCATTGGTCAGTAAAGTCAGCTTACAAGCATCACAATCTAGAAATCACTGCAAACAATATTGACACGTAAATGCTTAACATGGTAAGATTAAATTGGTCTGTTCACTACTTTAGCTGATATATTAGTTCACCAAATAAAACTGTATAATGCCAAAGTTAACATGAAGCATTTTTTAAATACAGAGTCCCTACAGTGTGAAAACAGGCCACTTGGCCAAATAAGTCCACATTGACATCCCAACCAGACTCACCCCCTTAACCAATCCTTGCACTTCCCACAGCTAATCCAGCTAACTTACATATCTCTGGACACTCTGGGCATTTTAGCATGGCCAAACCACCTAACCTACACATCTTTGGACTGTGGGAGGAAACCAGAGCACCCAGAGAAAACCACGCAGACACAGGGAGAATGTATTAACTCTACACAGGCAGTCACCCAAGGATAGAATCCAGCCTGGGTCCCTAGTGCTGTGAGGCAACAGCGCTAATCAGTGAGTCATCATGCCAGCCCCCTTTTTTTTGCTCTGTTTTATGTGCCCAAACTCCATCAGAACTCTATCAGGGGAGTGAGATTGCTAAAATCTAGGTCAAACAGTGCAAGTGTCAGAATATATATCATGTTCTTAGACTCTGAAATGGAAATAATTTAGAGATCAGCAAGTGGATCAAACTATTTTTAAAGTTAAAATGGCAAGACATTAAAAGGAGATGTAGCAACAATGATGAATTATAATGTATTTTAAGCATAGAAGAGATTCCAAATGAATTGGCACAGTTGTCTATCGCTCACTGTCTCATATCAACTCCTTTTCTGCATTTAGTGAAAATTTTACAATGGTCTGCAGCACATGACACTAATTTTGTGGATCTTCACAAAATATAAAGAAATAGGAGGCCACATTGTTTGTGAACTCTCCAAACTATGTCTCCTTTAAACATAGCTCCCAGCTTTGGATATAATATTAATACAGTCATCCTATATTGTGCTCCATACGTACGCTGAGCTTTTCATGTTTAGGTAAACTTTTCAAGTTCTGAGCTGCTTTGCAGCATTTCATCGTAGGCAAGTGCTGAAAGCATTTCACATTTGCCCTATAAAACCTGAAAACATGTTTGGTTCTGCCACTGAATAAAATGAAGTAATCACTTGCTGGCAATGCTCATCTCAATGGCAGCAAAAAGCAGACATTCGACTACCATCAGCTCAATTCATACAAATAATCTAAATTCCCAGTTCAAAATGCATAATTGCTGAATGAAACATACCGTGAAAGTAGATATATAAAATTAGTTCAAAATCATGATGCCGAACAAAATGTCAAAAGGATCCATGGTGTGTCCTGAAGCAAACCAGGTTCTTCCCTGGACTGACCTATCCCCTCCCTACCTCCCCACCTATCTTCTTTTCTCTCCATCTTCGGTCTGCCTCCCCCTCTCTCCCTATTTATTCCAGAACCCTCACCCCATCCCCCTCTCTGATGAAGGGTCTAGGCCCGAAACGTCAGCTTTTGTGCTCCTGAGATACTGCTGGGCCTGCTGTGTTCATCCAGCCTCACATTTCGTTATCCATGGTGTAATATGCTTTTCAGTCAGAAAGAACATGGGTTCAAGTACTACGTCAGGACTCAAACACATATTCAGGATTATATTTCAGTGTGGTTCTGACAGAATGCTGCCTTGCTGTTGAAGGCAATAACAACTTACATTTTTACAGCACCTTAATAGAGTAGACAATTATCAAAGTATGTCAAAAAAGGTTTATCAAAAACAGACATTAAAATTCAATTTATCCGTTCTGCCACGTTTATATGAAATTCATGATACCATCTAAAGATCAGTATGTCTGGCTTCATAATGTGAATAACATTTCTCCATCGATTGATACCATGGAAAAGAAACAAATTGTCTCATTTGCTGTTGGCAAGATCTTACAGTGGGGTACTTGTCTGCCCTATGTGCCTACATTATCAATGATTATACCTCAAAAGGTTATTCTTTCTTACTGCAGAGCCTCAAAAGACATCTTAAGTTTACAGCATTTCAGTTCCACTTAACAGTCTCTGATTTCTGGTTATTTGATGCGTGAATGGGAAACAATGGCCTAATGCTATTATTGGTGAACTGTTAATCCAAAGACCCAGGTAATGTTCGGGGGATCTAGGATCGATTCCCGCTACGACAGCTGGTGCAATTTGAATTCAGGAAATATCTGGAATTAAGAGTCTAATGATGATCATGAATCCATTGCCCGTTGTTGAGGAAAAACCCATTTGGTTAGGTTAGATTAGATTCCCTACAATGTTGGAACAGGCCCTTCGGCCCAACAAGTCCACACCGCCCCTTGGAGCATCCCACCTAGACCCATCCTCCTATAACCCACACACCCCTGAACACTATGGGCAATTTAGCATGGCCGATACACATCTTTGCACTGTGGGAGGAAACCCACGCAAACATGGGGGGAATGTGCAAACTCCGCACAGACAGTTACACAAGGCTGGAATCGAACCTGGGCCCCTGATGCTGTGAGGTTGCAGTGCTAACCACTGAGCCACCATGCCGCCCCAAATGTTCACTAATGTCCCTTAGGGAAGGAAACTGCCACCCTTACCTGGTCTGGTCTACGTTGACTCCAGACCCACAGTAATGTGGTTGACTCATAATTGCCCTCTGGGCAATCAGGGACAGGCAACGCTCTCAACCCATGAATGAATAAAGGAAAAAGTTGATGACTATGCTCTGACAGTCAATAAGCTTTCAATAAGCATTCACTTTAGAACAATTGTACTTCTGAATATGTTGCATCTCACTTCCATTTTATAATTAATATGGTCAACAATTACTCCACATTGTGGGAGAATGCAGTTTTACAATTCATTCACAATATTTGGACAGCTTTTATTGCCCAAATCCAATTGCCTTTCTTCAACTGCCACAGTATGTGTGCTGAACGCACTCTCAAAATTCTGTTAGATGGGGAGTTCAAGGATTTGAACCCAGCAACAATGAAAAGAAAGGTGATATATCTTTCAGTCATTATGCAGTCTAACGTGAAGGACAACTTTGAGGTGGTAGATTTCTTTTCACCTGCTACCCTCTTTATTTCAGTTGGTAGAGGTCACAAGTTTCTGATGCGCTGATGTTCATCCAGTTATTTACCAAGTTCAGTTTTGAGGCACATAAAGTCTGTATTTCAATTCATCTGCAACCTGAGAATTAAGCCAATGTTTGACTTTTATAAGGGAGACACTGACATGGACTCCTTCCCCAAGGACTATCTGCACAAGTCAGATGTCACAAACATCTGCGAGCAAGGATTGAAGTGACAAGCCTCAACCACAATTTTAAATTTAAACAAAACAAAATTCTATTTTATGGTTATATCTCTATACAGAGACAGCAACTTGACAATGCAAACTAATAATTTAAATTGAAAACAGCAGGTAGTTAACATAAGTAAGTCATGACCATGTGCATTGTCCCTTTTGTTTCAAAAAAAGGGCAAGAACCACTGAACTAAAAATCATTTTGTAATGAAAAGGAGAATGGGTCATTTAGAATTGCTTTAATTTCCAAGGATTGTTGGCCATTTGCTCAATTGGCAGTGCATGCCAAGAACAGTTTCCAATGGCAACAATATATTTCTGAAGCACACACACAATGGCAAACACAATGGAACATTTAATCACAGAAAAATTCAAATTTTTGTATGAGATGTACAAGAACTTTAAGATGATTTAATTTATGACCTGTCAAAACTAATCAGCAAAAACTGCAATCAAATTTCATTATTTACCTGCATCACTCATTTTATAATTTTCAGAATTTCTCTCTGCAATCTGCTGCTGTTATCAAGTAAAGATCTTTGACAACGAATAAGAATGAAGTATTGACACCATGAAAAACCCTACAGTTTTATTTTTAGGATTGACACAGCATGGTAAGAACTAAGCAAAATGTTGGTTGATTTGTTAATTACCATACCCCAATCACAAATTTATAATTTATTCTTAGCTGATTTTCTTTTGATTTGCAGTCAGTTACGATGGCCAAGTCTACCAATCCACTCCAGTAGATGTATGTTTTTTACTTTTCTAATATACAAATGTCGAGAAAATGAACTGAAGTGAGTAAATACATAGCCTTAATCAAACCCTAATTTATGGTACAGCATTCAGTTTTAAGGAATGCAACACAGGAAATATCGGCTATGCATGGGTGTTGTGGAAAATCTTGGCTTCTTTTTCCCTTCGTGTTTAGAAAATTGAGGATCATTTATTAGGAATAGTTAAAATGATATGGAATTCAATAAAATTGAATGGACCTTTCTGGTCCCAAAGGTGGAAAACTTTGAAGGAGGAGATGCATTTAATTAGGAGCTGCATACCCATATCCCACCAACTCTTGCTTCCGCCAATTTAAGTTCTTGTTCTGAAGATCCATGGTTGATCTTATCTCTTTCTGTCGCTGGGACTTTTATGTGACCAATTAAGGATCACTTAAGAGCTGCAGCCCCTTGTCACTCTGACTACTTTGGGTGTAGCCCTCATGATAACTAATATCAGCTTGGCATTTCATCGTGGGGGTGTGGGCACAACTTGAACAAAGGCAATCAGTGCCTTATCAAGGGACTAGGCCATCAGGCTAGGATTACCTTCCTAATGCTCTCTCCCTGCAGATTCTAACCCTAACTCAGTCGGAAGAACCATCTGAACACCTCATTTACCTGGATCCTCTATGATGTTGGGACTTCAGAGATGCTCTTTTGGCAGTAGCCATGGCATGCTTGTTGGTGCTACTAAGTGCAAGGGATCCTAGTCTCTGATTACCTAGCAGCTTGTGCTGTGTGTGATGTCTGCCCCAAGTATCTTGATTCCAGGAAAAGACCTGCCAGTGCTTCACTCTTGCTTGACTGGCATTTGTTAAAAGGGTCTCCCCTGGAAAGAGCAGCACAGGGCTCTTGTTCACTCTCCAACTGTCAGTTTGAAATAAAAGGAGGCAATGGGAGGCTTTTAAAAGTGCGATATCAAGAGTCCAGGGACAGTATGTCCCTGTTAGGGTGAAGGGAAAAGCTGGCAGGTTTAGGGATACCTGCTGATGAGGGATATTGAGGCTCTGGTCAGGAAAAAGAAGAAGGCATACATTGGGTTTAAGCTATTGGCCACAAGTGAATCCCTAGATGCTTTAAGGGGGAAATTAGAAGTGCAAAAAGTGGGTATGAGATGGATCTGGCAGATAAGGTTAAAGATAATCTCAAGAGGTTCTATAGCTATATTATGAGTAAAAGGGTGGCTAGGGAGAGAATAGGTCCCCTCAAAGATCAGCATGGCTTTCTGCACGTGCAGCCACAGGAGATTTGGGTGGGGGTGGGGTTTCTTTAATATTTCTCCTCGGTGTTTACTGATGAGAGAATCACGGATGCTAAGGAAATAAGAGAAACAAGTGGGGATGTTTTGATCCACGTATATATTATTGGAGAGGAGGTGTTTGCAGACTTAAATCGTATTAAGGTGGATAAATCTCCTGGGCCTGTTCAAGTCCATCCTTGGACATTATAGGAGGCTAGGGAAGAAATTGCAGAGGCTCTTCCTGAGATTTTTGCTTCACCTTTAGCCACTGGTGAAGTTCAGGAAGACTGGAGGGTGGCTAATGTTTAAGAAATTGCTTAAGAAAAGTAGCAAAGACAAGCCAGGAAACTATAGATCCATGGGCCTGACATCTGTGGTAGGCAAGATGCCAGATAAGATATGGCGGGACAGGATCAAGCAACATTTGGATATCAAGGTCTAATTAGGGATAGTCAGCATGGAGGTGTGTACAGTAAATCATGTCTGGCAAATCTTTTAGAGTTTTTTTTGAAGAGGTAACCAAGAGGATAGATGAGGGTAGGGCAGTGGATGTTATCTGTACAGATGTTAGTTGGGCCTCTGAGAAGATCCTGCATGGCAGGTTAGTCATGATGGTTGGGTTGCATGGCACCCAGGAACAGCTAGCTAATTGGATTCAAAACTGGATCAACGGTCGGCAGCAGAAGGTGATAGTTGAAGGTTGTTTTCTGGACTGGAGACCTGTGACTAGTGGTGTATCACAGTAATCGTGCTGGGGCCTTTGTTATTTCTTATTTACAAAATTGATCTGGGTGTGAATGTACAAGGCATGATTAGTACGTTTGTGGATGATATAAAAGTAGGAGGTATAGTTGATAGCGAGGAAATCAAAAATTACAGAGGAATCTCGAATAGAAGGAGAAGTCGGCTGAGGACTGGCAAATACAATTCAATACAGATAAGGGAGAGGTGCTGCACTTTGAAAAGTCAAACCAAAGTAGGACTTATACAGTAAATGGGTAAGATCCTGAGGAGTATTGTGGAACAGTGGGACCGAGGAGTACAAGTACATAGCTCATTGAAAGCAGCGCCACAGGTAGACATGGTGGTGAAGATGGCGTTTAACATGCAGGCCTTCATCAGTCAAGGTACTGAGTAAAGGAGTTGGATGGTATGTTACAGTAGTAGAAGTCATTGGTGAGGCCACACTTGGAGTATCGTGTGCAGTTTTGGTCAACCTGCTGTTGGAAAGACATAGTTAAACTGGAAATGTGTAAAGAAGATTCATGAAGATGTTGCCAGGACCAGTAAGCCTGAGATATAGGAAGAGATTGGCCAGGATGGGACTTTCTTCCTTGGATCGTAAGAGATTGAGGAGTGACCATATTGAGGTGTATAAAATTATGAAGGGCATAGATAGGATGAATGCATATAGTCTGTTTCCCAGAGATGGAGAATTGAAAACTACAGGGCATAGGTTTAAAGGTGAGAGGGAAAAGATTTAAGAAGGACTTGAGGTGCAACTCCTTTATGTACAGAGTGGTGCATATATGGAATGAGCTTCCAGAGAAAAAGAGGTTGAGGCAGGTACAATAGCAATATTTTTTAAAAACTTGGATAGGTACATGGATGGGAAGGGTTCAGAGGGACAGGGACCAAATGAGGGCAATTGGAAGTAGCTGACTGGGCACTATGGTCAACAATAGATCAGTGTGGGCCAAAGGACCTGTTTCCATGCTGTATTACTCTATAATTCTAGACCCTTTACAGGTCAACCAATTCTCTAATAGAGGAATCCGGAACAAAATGATATAGTTGACAGAGGACATAGAACAGTAAAATGTAAATTTTTTCCCCTCAAAAAGGGAGGTGAAAATCTGGAATTCTCTTCCCAAAAAGCTTCAAATACTGAATAATTAATTTCTAAAGTTCAGTGACGAAAGGTTATCAAGGGTTAGACAGTGGAGATGAACAAGTAGTGTTAAGTATGGACCAATTATGATCCAACTAAATGTCTAAGCAGGCTCAAAGGGCTGAAGAATCTCCTATTCCCATGTCCTGCACAGATCCTGTAAAGCAGCCTGAAGGATCAATTACTAAAATCAGATGCAACCTTCTTATTCCGGGTTAAAGTTTCTGCAAGTGTTTTTCCTTATGCCTGTGGTGAATTGTGCATTGTTTAGTGATCCTAATCTTCTCTTTGTGCCTCTTACCTTCATCTTTGATCTTTAGTTCTGCCATCTGTGAATGACATGAGCCCTAAGAGATGCGATCTTTGTTCTTTTGCCCCTGCGCTCTAGATCACATTATCACCAGGTAGCCAACAAGGTTTTGTACAAGAATTATCCATGTTCCACTAGTACTGTCATAAACAGGGAAACACTTTGCACAGTGGAGGAAAGAAGTGGACTTACACAGATGTAAATGGAGAGAAAGTGGAAACGCTCTGAAGAATGGGTAACTGCATGTCACAGAGAAGGAGTCTGAACACTCAGGAAATGTTAGCCAGTGTTAAGAGAAGGAGAACACCTCTTTGAGAAGCAAAGGGTATGCATGGCCAGGAGAATAAATCATGATGGTTGAGGCCCCGGAGAGATTTGAAAATGACTTTCATGGCCTTGAAATCAATATACTGGATGCTAATGTCAAAAATGCTGCACAAATTGAATGTGTGTTTATATTTTTTTTAAATCAACCTGTTCAGTAATGTTACTTCACACCTCTGGAGCAGGTGGAAATTGTAACTGGGCCTCCACTACATAAATTTTTTTTAAAAATTTAACTACTTTTCAAATCAACGGGTTTGGAGATGTTATTACATGTCTCTGGAGCAGGTGGGAATTGAGACTGGGCCTCCTGGCTCAAAGTTAGGGACAGTACCACTGCCCCACAAAAGCCCAACATGTGCTTATACAAGCTCTGGTGGTGATTAGAAGTAGCCAGTACTAATTAGAAAAAATGTTAGGGAACATATACAAGAACTTTTGCTTGAGGATCTTGAGGTGCAGTGGTAATGTCTCTACTTTGAGCCACCTGATCCAGAGGTGAGTCAAACAACTCTGAAAAGGTTGATTCAAAAATATCTGTGGTGCAGTGATGACTTCTAGTGTTCTCTTCAAGCAGCATTCCCATGCAGGCAATCCAAAGTTCCACGCATGTTGATCAGCATGCCAACACACAGACTTCAAGGCCTGGGTTTGATTTCCACCCATTGCAGAGCTACTTCATAACATGCCCAAAATGGTGATTAAAAAACACTCCCATAAGAACTACTAAGGTGGTTTGTGGTAGTGTTCCTGCCTCTGGGCCAGAAGGTCTGAGTTCAAGTGTTTTAAAATGTTCCTATGAAGCTTCTTTTGACATGTAATTACATTGCAGATATTGTATAAAATATAAGTGGTTATGTTTTTATTCAGTCAGAATGAAATAATTTAATCAGGATGCATATGAAATTTAGGTAAAGCTGAAATATCAAAAAAAATTTATAAATTAAAAATTTCATTAATTTTATCACAATAGAGAAGTACAACTTTCCACAAATTTAAAATTAGTTTCTCAGAACTAGAAAAGATTTTCAGAAGTAATAACGAACTAAATGTACTAAGTGTACTATTAAAACCCTAATTACACCTTGTCACAAGTTATAACTTTTTGAAGAGTTGTTGTTGTAGTAAGACTAATAAGGCGAGAGGGCAAATTCTCAGTAGTTGTGTTGAAATTGACTGCACTCTAGTCGTATTTCAGCAGCACCATATGGAGAAACACAGAATCAATGAAAATAATTTCTGGATAGCTGCTTTTAAATGCACATGTTCAGACTCTAGAAGTTGCTGTCAGTTTCAGAGGAATAATAACAATGAACGCTCATAGTTTAATCATCATTACTATCACAAAATCCAAGCCATTAAAATTGAGAAGTTAAACCTCGCACATTAAATGGAAAGAACACATATTCCCCTCACCCCCAACTTCTAAAGGTGATGTTCACTAATCCTTCATGTTACATAGGGGAAATATAATTATAAAGCTGATAAGAGCACAGTGGGAAGATTATTGTTTTAATTAAACACCTTCATATTTGAGATAAACAGTTACCGGCAGTCGTTCTTTGAAGATATTGTATCCAGATTGCAAAAACAAGCCCATCTCAGTGGCATCGGGTGAATTCACATACTTCAGAAGATATTCAAATGTTTCCTTGTTCCATTTGCTGTAGTTTAAAAACAGCGAAATATGATACAAGCCATGGTTGCACTTAAGCAAAGTACATATTTACCAACTGTAGAACATTTCAATGGGATAAAAGAGAAAAAAAACAAAGTAAATATTAAACTACAATTACAGCATACATCATTATCCAAGTTAGCACAACCAGTGCAACATTTAGATATTTGTGCAAAGATCAGGGGGTAGAGTTCACAGCACCCTAAACTTCCCCCTTTCCCAAACTAAAAATCCATTGGCACCTTACGAGAAGAAATTGAGCTGACCCACAACAATAACACTGTGGCAATTTAATAAGGGAAGTGTGAGTCTTCTCACCAGGGGAAGGAAGGCTCACCTCAGCACCCATCAATCTGATTGGCTGGCAACTCTTTAGTACCTGGAGAACCAGAAGAGAGTAGTGGCCACTCAGTCTAAAAGCAGTTCCAAAGAAGATAAAATGGATAGCAATATTTGGCAAGTCTGGAAATTTCCAAGCATGGCTGGCAGACCAGTCAAGAAAGGGTGGAAATAATCACAGATAATGGATGAGGGGCAACAAAGGGATTGTACCATTCTGGGACAGGAGGGGTAAAGCAAGCTGCCAAAAATAATGTCTTCCTTCCTGCCTGTCATTAACACGTACAGTGAAAGCTCCCAAATTGGTCACCTTCCATCTGTCTTCTCCTGAGCCGAATCAAATATTTTAGTGTGGGTGGAATGACCCACAGTGGCAGTTAACTGTCTACTTAAGGGACTCAACAGACTGAAAGACAGGCAAACACAAGGATGGAAAACCCACTTAGTTTACATGCCCCCATTTCTGCTTTCACATACACTGGTGGGGCTAACTTTCACAATGAGTTCCATTTTACTGCAGTTATTATGTATAATTGTAAACTATTACTGACTTCCTTTAAGAGCCTTCAAAGCTCAAGGTGGAATTCTGCAATATCATAATATGCAGCAATTCATTTAACTATGCAGTGTGAGGACATGGGTTTACACTTCTTCAAATTTTCTTGGCTTGGCTGTGCACACAAAGGACTGACCACAAACTCTGTAAACTCACTGAATGGAGGCAGGTAGATTAGAAGCAGAGTTATAACATAATAAAATATTATGGAGCTTACTGAAACTGATCTAGGTACTACAATAAATCGCCCATTATGGCACTTTTGGACCCAATCTAGGCTTTTCTGGGAAGAATTTTTAGTTGAAGTATTCTTTTCTAAAATCTTCTAGTTCTCTCAAGTGACAACAATCCAAAAGAATGGGGCTTCCCTCCTGGCTAACTAATGAGCTATTAAGGTTTGGTTCTAGGAATATGCTTTGTTAGTCAGTCTAGTTGGGCAGTAATTACAAGTTCTACACTTGAGCTTGGTGAATGTGAGTTATAGCAAAAGAAAACTGCTTGGATTCCCACTCCCGCTCACTATCCAGAAACTTTAGTTAGAAATGGGGAAGATAGAAACAGGCCTGGATGGAAGGGTTAAAATAACAAACCAATAATTATAATCACTCATTAATACTCATTAATAACATCCAACCAGAAAGCTTCTGACATCAATGGCATTAAATCCCACAACAGCTGAAGTCTTTAGAAAAAGATAAAACTGAATGAAAAATATACAAATATTCATAAATACTAAAACATAAGATAAAAGTGCTACATGAATCCTCCACCATTTCTAATTGTTATGTAATGAAGTGCAGTTTTAATTTTCTACTATTTTCTTACACTTCCTCTGGGATTTCTCGATCCAGCACATATGGTTGCCATAATCCAGCAGCTCCATCGCTTGTAGTATGTGGTGTAAACTTATCTGCGTAAACCACAATGTTCAATGGTTTGATTACAGAGTGAAAACGTTCAATGATGCACTGAGCTGCAGACAAACCAATCACGCCAGCACCAATCACCGCAACTTGCATTTTCTTGTGTCAATGTTCTAATGTCTGAAACAAAATAAATACAGTCAGGTAGAATAAAGTGTTTCAGCAGAGGTCTGGTTTTGGTCTTCTGTGTTCAGAAAATAGCTTTTGACCTTTTCTTCTCTAATACAGTAATTGTTATATGAATTATTAACCAATCTGTTTGCAAGGCCAACAACATTTTCTGGTGGTTTTGACTGGTTTAGTTGAAAGCATTCTTATATTTCAAGATAGGGTTCAAATTCCATTCAACATACTTGAACACATAATCTGACTGACACTTCAGTTAAGTACTGAGTAACTGGTACTGAATCATAAATGAGGCTCACACTATTCTTTCAGGTTAAGATCCCATGAATTTATTTTGAAAGACAGCATTGATTTTTTTGTCCAAGAGATATAGATGTCACTGGCAAGGCCAGCATTTGTTGCACATCTCCAATCATAGCTTGAGCTAAAGTAAAAACAAAGAACTGTGGATACCAGAAATCTGAAAGAAAAATACAGAAAGTACTGGAGAAATTCAGAGGTCTGGCAGCATAGCCCAGTAACTCTTTCTAATGGAGTTATGATCCTTCAGGCTGTTGTGATCCTTTGTTAGGCTCACTGGACTTGAAATGCTAACTGTTTTTCTCTCTACAGATGCTACCAGAGCGGTAGAGTTTCTCCAGCACTTTTTGTTTCTACCCCTTGAATGAAGCAGCTTGCTAGGCCATTTCAGAGAGCAATTAAAAGCCAATCACATTATTGTGTAACAACAACATAAATTGCTGGAGAAACTCAATAGATCTGGCAGCATCTGGGGAGAGAAAGCAGTTAACGTTTTGAGTCCCGTGACCGTTCTTCAGAATAAGCACTGTTGGGTGTTTGGAATCACATGTAGGCCAAACTATGGCAGATTAAAATACATTAAAAGGACACTGGTGAATAAATGAGTCTTTACAACAATCAATGAGAATTTTCTGTTCACTATTACTGAGACTAATTTTCACTTCCAGAGGGAATTTAAATTCCATTGGCTACCATATTGGGATTTGATCCCCTGCCACCAGAGCATTAACTTGGGCCTCAGGATGACTAGATTATTCCTACTACACCTCTACTTCTACACATCTCTCCAGCAACATCACAGATACATATCTGGGCATTATCGCTTGGCGGCTTGTGAAATTTTGCTGTGTGCCAAATAGCTGCTGTATTTTCTACATTACAATAGCAACTACAACAGTACTTCATTTATCATAAAGTTCTTTAGGACATCCTTAACAGCAATTACATCCATACTATATTTTAAAAAACTGGTTAATTACTCGTACTGTGCTATGTATTGAAACAAACAAACTACTGTGAGCTAAAAGACAGTGCTGGAGAAACTCTAGAGGAGGGTTACTCCACCTGAAAGGTTAACTCTGCTTTCTCTCCACAGATGCTGTCAGCCTTGCTTTGTTTCTTCAAAAACAAAAACAGAAATTACTCCGGCAGCAGCTGTTGAGAGAAAAACAGTTAATGTTTCAAGTCCAGTGACCTTCACAAAGGATCTCAACAGCCTGGCCTCTTAAAATTACCTCACAAACTGCTTTATTCAAGGGGTAAAAATACAAAGTGCTGGCAAAACTCAGCAGTTCTGGCAGTATTTAAAGTCCAGTGAGTCTGACAAAGG
This sequence comes from Stegostoma tigrinum, assembly GCF_030684315.1. Lineage (NCBI taxonomy): Eukaryota > Metazoa > Chordata > Chondrichthyes > Orectolobiformes > Stegostomatidae > Stegostoma > Stegostoma tigrinum. The sequence continues at coordinate 13,162,510 of NC_081379.1, forward strand.
ATCACAAGAGCCTGAAGGATATTAACTCCCTGTCAAAGGGTCACTGGACTCAAATCCATGTTTGAGTGGGTGTTTCTCCCTACCAGATGCTACCAGATCTGCGGAGTTTCTCCAGAAACAAAAACAGAAATTGCTGTATAAACTCAGCAAGTCCAGTAGGATCTGTGGACAGTGAAACAAGAGTTAATGGTTTGAGTCTGGTATGACTTCTTCAGAACTGAGAGCTAATTTTGATTGTCCTCTCTCTGCCTGGGTTGCTGAAATTACTGGCTTGCACGTCACTGTGCAATTAGCTGCAAAGAGAAACAAGTTACATTTTTCCTCTCCATGGAGAAGGGCCTCCCACCAGTGATACAGCTGAGATCCTGAATGTAGTGTATAAGGATTTCAGGACATGAACAAATATCTTACCACTGTGAAACAATTTATCTGTGTGGAACAATAGAAATTTTGGGCAAAATGGATTGGCTTTTCTTTCCATGATCTTTTGTACAACTCACAACGAATTTGTTAAATATCTGATAGCTTCCCAGATGGTGAACGAATGATGACATTAAAAAATGATTCTGTAAAAGTAGGGGCACTCAAGAGTGCATACTGTCACACTACTGTGTTAACTCAATCTTATTGCCGTTTCACAGTTCTTCCCTGAGGCTTTGTTTCAGTTTGTTTGATGCTTCTCAGCAACAAAACTTCAGGCCAATCCACACCTTACGAATATGACGAATTCCACACGTCATCTGAAGTGTGAGTATGGAGTACTAAGTGCCAATGCTCAAAAATAAACTTGTATCAGAGATAATGGGAACTGCAGATACTGGAGAATCCAAGATAACAAAGTGTGAAGCTGGCTGAACACAGCAGGTCAAGCAGCATCTCAGGAGCACAAAAGCTGACGTTTCGGGCCTAGACCCACTTCTCGAAACGTCAGCTTTTGTGCTCCTGAGATGCTGCTTGACCTGCTGTGTTCATCCAGCTTCACACTTTGTTATCTCAAAAATAAACTACTCATTTTTCCTAAAGGGAGTTGACAGTCTTTGAAACCTCTTTCTCAAATGACAACGGCAGCAAAGTACTTGATTTTTTTAAGCAGAGGTACTGAGATTTCTAATAAGAATCGGGGCGAAATATTAGCGGGGAATGGGTAAGATGTGGCAATGAATCTTGCCGAGTGACAGAACAGAGACGACTGGCCGAGTTGTCAACTCGTACTCCTAATCCATTCATTTGTATGAATTTCAGTTCGTATGACAAGATTTTCAAAATAATCAATGCCGAATAAAAACGCACAACAACGTGAACAAAATGCGATTTGATCCCTCTCCCAATGTTAACTTGCTGCTTCTTTATAAAGTTCCAGCCCCACATCTTCGTCATAATCAGCTCTTCCCCGGGCAATGCCCTGTTCGCCAAGATTCCTCTGTGATTTGTTTTGGGAAAATGTCCTGATCGCAGACAACCAAGCTGACGAGGAGCGAAAACAAAATCACCTCTGAAGTAGGTATTTTATTCACAGACCATCCCCCTCAACCTCAGCTGACCATCTCACTCGCTTCCCAGCGGACAACGCGCTTTTCTCCTCGTGGGGCGGCAGGCGGAGGGGTTGCGGCGCACGCTCTTTTCTGTGACTACGTGAGAACGCAGGTGGATGCGCGCTCTCGCTCTCCTTACTGTCCCTCGGCGGGCGGCTGCGCGCACGCGCGCTCCTTTGCATGCTTTCGCCTCCTGCCGCGAGCTGTATCAACGCTTCTAACTGTCCGGAGAATCCGGGCATCACTCCGCCCCCAGCCTCCCGCATTTCACCTGTTGGGGTGCTACCTTTGCTCGCTGTTCCTCATGGCCTTGGTTACGGTGCAACGTTCTCCAACCCCGAGCGCCTCCTCCAGTCCCAGTGTCTCGGTGAGTCCGCTCCGGTCATCAGCGTCTCTGGGCTGATGTCTTCCCAAGGCTGATTGGACCTGCTCATAATCTGGGAATGTTCCAGGCCTCATGCGGGCATGATTATTATACCTGAAATCAGAAAGGAATATTGCAAGCGTTGTGTAGGGAGCTGTTAAATCAGAATCAAACATGTACTGTTTGCCCTTATCGGTGAAAATATTTCTTCATATTATTTGTTGTTGTTAGGATGTGTGCCCGCGGGTATTTTTTTGCAATAATGGTGTTAAAAGTTGACACTGAGAAAACAAAACACAAGAAATAGATTCAGGTCCACTGAAATATTAAGAAGTTTGAGATCACCAAAAAGCATATACAATTTCATACAGTTAACTCTGGATCTATATTGTTCACGATGTGATGCTAATCTTCCTGCAAGTGGTTGCTTTCTTTGATTTAAATTCCTTTGTTTTTAGGTTTTGATTTTCAATGTTCAATCGAGGCTGTTGTTTTAAAATAGCAGCATTGGGTTTATTGATGAGATTTTGTTTTTTCTTGGAGTTTTTAGGCTGATAAATTTGGAAAATAGCTAATTCCATGACTATATAATAGTTGCTGTAGTAATGTGATCTATTGTTCCCTCCTTTGGAATAAATATTCTCATTGCTACATTTTAAGGTTGCAATGGAATTGGTGCAAATTATATGATACCAATTTTAGATTAGATAAATTTCTTATCCTCTCAAAAGGTAATATCTGTTCTCAATAAATTTGGAATAATTGTGGTGGGCATTCAATTTGGTGTGGGTATCGTCAACACAAGGGTTGCCTCCCCCTCTCTCCCTATTTATTCCAGTTCCCTCCCCCCATCCCCCTCTCTGATGAAGGGTCTAGGCCCGAAACGTCAGCTTTTGTGCTCCTGAGATGCTGCTTGGCCTGCTGTGTTCATCCAGCCTCACATTTTATTATCTTGGCTGATTCTTGTTGTGCATCTGATACAGCATGATCAGCTCCAGCTTATGGTTAGATGGTAATGGTTGGTTCACTCGTGTCTTTTAGGGAGGAAACTGCTATTCTTGCATGGTCAGGCCAACATGTGACTCGACCCACAGCAGTTTGGTTGGCTCTCAGCTGTCCTTTGGGCAATTTGGAATAGGCAATAAATGCTGCTTAAAAGCAATGCCCTTACCCTGTGAATGAATTTGCCGGGGGGGAAACTGCTTCCATCTATCGGGTAAACATTCTGTGAAAATGACTGAAGCACATCACCCTCATAATATTGATCTACAAGCTGCTTGTCTCTTGGATTGGGTCCAGTGGAGAGTCACCTGATTACACACCTGCTTGAGGTTAGAAGCCACTTGAAATATTTGCATATTAAATGATGTCCATTAGATTTTGTTTGCAGTTTTAAGATATAAACAGGTTACTGTATATCACCTGTTATTGATGTTCTGCCCCTTGAATTCTCAACAGCAAATTATATGTACAATCCCCTCAATGGGATTGTGGTTATCTCGATATAATATGCTCAAATAAATGTTTAACCATACTTTACAATCGTTCTGTGTTTCTTGCTTTTGCAACTTGGCAAGCTGCATTGGATAACTTTTTGGCATATTGAAATGAGACCCTGCAGTTACAGCTGGTAGATGGCATTAAGAACTGCCTGATGGTCACCTATTGTACATTAGTAGTTAAAAATGAGTCCCATTCTATATTTATATGCAGTCCCTGAAATTCACTTTTTTAAACAAAAAACCATTACATATTCCAACTATGAAATGGTTTTGAGTGTGCCCTGGGTTCAGATGATGGTTATGACGATATCTGAAATTTGGTAACTGCCTTGGAATCACTGTCAACTGAATATTTATGCGTGCTTTCTTCATTATCTGTGCATAGTAGGTGCTAAAGCTAAGAGGAGTAACAAATTCCTTTGCCATGCCTATTTAAGATAAGTGCCATTTTTTTTGACTTTGAGGAATATCCCTTCAGAGATCGTATTGCCCTATCCCATAGAGTATCACACTAATGTTCCAACATGTGACTTGGGCTGGATGGCTTGGTAAACAGTTGCTTAAAAATTATCGATTGGTCATGAACAAATTGTGTAAACAGACTGTTAGAAATGTTTAAGTAATAAAATATTTAGTATGATGTCCACATAACCTCCCATACGTACCAGAAATCAAGATGTGCTGTATTTACTGCAGCAATGCAGGATCATGATTTCATTTTATAAAAGTAGCAATCTTTTCCTTGCGTAACATTGTTTTTTTTTTAAAGAACATAAGACATAGGAGTGGAAGTCGAGTCCACTCCGCCATTTAATCATGGCTGATGGGCATTTCAACTCCGTACCTGCACTCTCCCTGTACCCCTTAATTCCTTGCGAGATCAAGAATTTATCAATCTCTGCTTTGAAGACATCTAAAATCCCGGCCTCCACTGCGCTCTGTGGCAATGAATTCTACAGTCCCACCACACTCTGGCTGAAGAAATGTCTCCTCATTTCTGTTCTAAATTGACCCCTCTATTCTAAGGCTGTGCCCATGGGTCCTAGTCTCTCCGTTTAACGGAAACAACTTCCCAGCATCCACCCTTTCTAAGCCATGGTAGTTTTGAAGGTAGTCCGCGTGTAAATTTGCTATTCATTAATTGTGTACTATATAATTATTATAGAATTTAGCCTAAAGAACAAAGAAAATTACAGCACAGGAACAGGCCCTTCAGCTCTCCAAGCCTGTGCTGATTGAGATCCTCTGTCTAAACCTGTCACCTATTTTCTAAGGGTCTGTATCCCTTTGCTCCCTGCCCATCCATGTACCTGTCTAGACACAACTTAAAAGACACTATCGTGTCTGCGTCTACCACCTCTGCTGGCAACACGTTCCAGGCACCCACCACCCTCTGCATAAAGAACTTTCCATGCATATCTCGCATAAACTTTCCTCCTCTCACTTTGAACTCATGACCCCTAGTAATTGAATCCCCAACTCTGAGGGAAAAAGCTTCTTGCTATCCACCTTGTCTATACCCCTCATGATTTTGTAGACCTCAATCAAGTTTCCCCCTCAATCTCCGTCTTTCTAATGAAAATAATCCTAATCCACTCAACCTTTTTTCATAGCTAGCACCCTCCATACCAGGCAACATCCTGGTGAGCCTCCTCTGCACCCTCTCCAAAGCATGCACATCCTTTTGTTAATGTGGCGACCAGAACTGTACGCAGTACTTTAAATGGGGTCGACCCAAAGTCTTATACAACTGTAACGTGACTTGCCAACTCTTGTACTCAGTACCCTGTCCGATGAAGGAGAGCATGCTGTATGCCTTCTTGACCACACTATTGACCTGCGTTGCCACCTTCAGGGAACAATGGACCTGAACACCCAGATCTCTCTGAACGTAAGTTTTCCCCAGAGCTTTTCCATTAACTGTATAGCTTGCTCTTAAATTTAGATCTTTCAAAATTCATCACCTTGTGTTTGCCCGGATTGAACTCCATCTGCCATTTATCTACAAAACTCTCCAGTCTATCTATATTCTGCTGTAATCTCTGACAGTCCCCTTCACTATCTGCTACTCCACCAATCTTCGTGTCATCTGCAAACTAGCTAATCAGACCACCTATACCTTCCTCCAAATCATTTACGTCTATCACAAACAACAGTGGCCCCAGCACAGATCCCTGTGGAACACCACTGGTCACACGTCTCCAATTTGAGAAACCCCCTTCCACTACTACTCTGTCTCCTGTTGCCTAGCCTGTTTTTTTTTATACGTCTAGCTAGCATGCCCTGGACCCCATGCGACTTCAATTTCTCCATCAGCCTGACATGGGGAACCTTATCAAATGCCTTACTGAAGTCCATGTATATGACATCGACAGCCTTTCCCTCATCAATCACCTTTGCCATGTCTACTGTACATGCAGCAAAGCATTTTGTAATAATTAGTTATTGGGGTATTTAGAAAGTCTAGGAGACATGTTTTGTTACATTAGCATCTTCATGCAGTGGAAGTTTTTAAGTATTGTGACTGGTGAAATTCCTTTCTTCCTGATTGTGTGTAATTTTGATTCCTGATGGCTTTTCAGTTCTTTTTGTAAAACATCGCATTGCACAATCTCCCTGATTTCATTGCATCAGAAAGATAAAAAGCACCCAATTATGTTGTAGTAATAATCCTGAGACACTTCCAACTTTACGGTTCCTATTCCAATGTTGTTAGAAAAACGTAGCGTTTGTATTTTGGAAAGAAAAGTAAATCACAGACTTGAGCATGAACAACACCTCTCTCTATCTACAAACTTTGCTGTTGAACCTGATGGTCTTTTTAAAAAAAAATCAGGTCACACAGAGAATTAATTCATCCTCACTTGCGTTTTACAATTGCACAATAAATGAAACTGGATGATAATAGTTTTTTATTCAACATTTTTGGATACACTGTGCAATTGTTAAGTTTTGCAATACGGCCTCACATAGGTTATCTACATGGAAATTCAAAAGTCCTAATTTTAAAAAAAAACTTCAGCTGAATAGCCATTGTAAATTGGTAATATGCAGGGTAAAATAAGTATCACTAATTTGTAGCACAGGGTGTTTTAATTAAGTGTTTATTCTGGTAACTATTAAATCAAACTGAGGTGAAATGTTATTTCAAGAAAATCTAAGCAGCCAGATTAACAACAAGCTACATAAGACACTCATGCAGCCTTCCACTGTCTTTAAAATATATAAATCAGGCTTGTTACAATGATTGCTAAAATAATTTATGTTTGGTATGGTTTTTAGTTGAAGAGAATGGACTTTGTGCATGCGCTTTGTAATTGAGTTTATGATACATAGGAGTGGTTGCAAAATACTCCATGTATTTTAATTATTTGAAGCATGAATAGTGGCATTGTTTTGTCCTCTTAATGCATACACTTTTTTGCAGCAGTTATTGTAACGAGTTCTTTGCCTGATTCACATTTTGTAACATAGTGAAAAGCTGGAGAAGAGGTTTAGATATGAACTTTTTTTATTGAATGGATAAGATTCTTTTATACAATTTTTGACGTCAATTTGATTGTGTTTGGCACCTTAATTATTTGCAAAGGGGAATAGAGGGGATAGTTTCCTGTGCAAAGTCAAATGCTTTAAAAGCTAGAAACTAAAACTTAAAGCAAATGCACAAAATACTCAGCAGGACTGGATTGGTGGCACTATCCTGCAGTGTTAATTCTGTTTCTCTCCACCAGTAATATTTGCACTTTCTGTAATTTGTTTGGCTCTCTAACCTTTTGATCAGCCAGGAGATAACTGGCAAGGGATTGCCTAATAGTGCAATATTGTAAAAATATTTGTGAAGTATTAGTTACACATTTGCCTTTGTGAAATCTTGTTCAGTTTATTTTCATGTTACCCTCTCCTCTTTAAGGGTTGCAGTGAAAATGCTGTGTAGGTTGATGTGCTTCTATGATTTTAACATTCTATGCCTGTATTTAATTTTCAAAGTGAATGGGCCATTGACTGCGTTATGAGTTCAGTGTCAATGATCTATAGTTGCACACACTGTGCCTTGTTATGTTCAGTTCTTCAGGGAGTGTTTTATAACTACTGTATTGCTCAAGGTAATGTTCTGTCTCAGATATATCTCTTAATTTCTCATTGAATGCCATGTAACTTCAGTTAATTATGAAACAAAAACAAAGAATGCTGGAGAAGATCAGCTTGCCTAGCAGTGTCTCTTGAAAGATAAACACTTAACATGTCAAGTACAGTCTTACTGTCCTTCAGAATTGAAAAGGTGTTGGAAGTGGTTTTTTTTAAACTTTTGACAGAGGCAGAGGCCCAGTGCAAATGACAAGGGGGTTGCTAACACTGAATATTGGAGCAGGAGTAGGCTATTCAGCCCTTCAAACCTCCTGCAATTCATTCTGATCATGGCTGATCTTCCAACTCAATAGCCGGTTCCTGCTTTATCCCCATATTCTTTGATCCCTTTTAACCCCAAATGCTATATCCAATAGAGGTAGTAGGAACTGCAGATGCTGAAGAATCTGAGATAACAAGGTGTAGAGCTGGATGACCGTAGCAGGCCAAGCAGGAAGAAGGGTCTAGGAGCAGGAAGGCTGACGTTTCGGGCCTAGACCCTTCTTCCTGCTCCTCTGCTGCTTGGCCTGCTGTGTTCATCTAGCTCCACACCTTGTTATCTCTGTGTGATCTCAAGAAGGAATTGGATATAGCAGTGTTGGGGATACTGGCGAAGTAAGAGAAATGAGATGTAAAATTGATGTAAATTAAGGTGTAAAAGGGAGGGAATGAGTCATTTATACTAAGAGCAAATTTTAACAAGACGAGGTTTTTGCAGTTGGGGTCATGAAGCATGGAGAGACTGAAAGAAAATGGATTACACACATAATACAGTTAGTTTTTGAAGTTATTGGATATTGATACCATGAGGCTCTGAAGTGACTGTGCAGAAAATGAGGTAGTGGTTCTCAAACTTGCATAATGTTTCATTGGAACATTGCAGCAACCCCAGGACAGGAAGGTTAGCATGAGATAAGACTGAACAACTTGCAACCATCTTTGGCCAGAAGTGCCAAGTGGATGATCCATCTTGGCCCACTCCAGAGATCCCCAGCATCACAAATGCCAGTCTTCAGCCAGTTCAGTTCACTCTGACATCGAGAAACAGTTGGAGGCATTGGATACCACAAAATCTGTGTTTCTCAATCTCATTCTGCTACCTTTTCCCAGTAACTTTTGATACCCATACTATTCAAGAATCTATCTCTCTGTCTTAAATGCATTCAATTACTTTACCTTCTGTGACAAGGATTTCCACAGATTTACCAGCCTCAAACTGAAGAAATTCTTCCTCAAAGCAGTTTTAAAGGAAACACGTCTACTGGCTCCCCTTTGTCATATTTGCTCATTCTCTGAAATTGTTGACTTGCTCACTGAGCTAGCTTGTTTTTGCTCAGATGTTTTGTCACCATACTAGGTGACATCATCAGTGGAGCCTCTGATGAAGCAATGTTATACTCTGCTTGGAATTTATACTGTCCAGTTTGTTATGGTGAGTACTGTCATTTCTGGTTTTGATCTGTATGGCTTTCTATGTGGGGTCCATTCTATATGTTTGTTGATTGAAATATGGGTGGAGAATCCTGCCTCTAGAAATTCCCGTGTGTGTCTGTGTTTGGCTTGGGCTACTATGGTTGCCTTGTACTAGTTAAATTGATGGCCTACATTGTCTGAATGTCACGATGTTAAGGAGAGTTTGTCGTATCATGATGCGGCACGACAAACTCTCCCTAACATTGGTGCTGCCCATTTGTCACTCTAATAACAGCCAGGAAGAACTGCTCCTGAACTTGCTGGTGCCTGTGTTCAAACTTCTGTATCTTCTGCCTGACAGAAGAGGTTGTAGGAGATTATTACCGGGGTGTAATGGGTCTTTGGCACCCTTTCGGCGGCAGTGAATTGTGCAAATGGAATCTATGAATGGAAGGTTGGCTTTTGTGATGGTCTGGGCTGTGCACGCCTTCTGTAGTTTCTTACTGTTCTGGCAGAGCAGTTACCACACCAAGCTGTTATGCACCCAAACAATATGCTTTCAATGGTGTATCTGTAGAAGTTGGTGAGGGTCCCTACAGATTTGCCAAATTTCCTGTGCTGCCTGAGCAAAAAGATGTTGTTGTACCTTCTTGACTGTTGCATCCACATGGGAGTCCAAGACGACAGGTTGTCGGTTATTGTCACTCTAAAGAACTTGATGCTCTCACTGGATAGCCAGAGACTTTTTGCCAGGGCAAAAATGACGAATACGAGGGGGCATGATTTAAAGTTGATGGAAGGATGGGAGAGGTAGGCTGTTCACACAGAGAGATGGGCATCGGGAATGTGCTGCTGGCAGTGGTAGTGGAGTCAGATACTTTAAAGACTTTTAAGCGACTCTTGGATAGGTGCACGGATGATAGTACAATGTAGGATATGTAGGGTAGTTTGATTTTAGTAGGATAATAGGTCAGCACAACATTGTGGGCCAAATGGCCTGGACTGTGAGGGGGAAGAAGAGAACAAAAAAATAAAACTGTCTGTCTCTCACACACTCTCACAGACTCTTATACGCATTCTTACGTACAAGTGCCCATACACACACAGGTGTGCACACACACACAATCACTCATACTTTTACAATCATGTATGTACAGTTTAACACACGCACTCTCACACATGCACTCTTGCATTCTCTCTCACTCACACTTCACATACCCATCTCTCTCACTCTCACACACTCTTTCTTTCATTCTGTCACATACACTAACACAAAAACTCTCACTGTCACATTCTGACATATACTCACACTGACCTGACCCACCCTCAAGCTCACGTGCACACTTACTGAATCACTTCCCAAGCTCATCTTTCACAATTACATTCACAACAGCAAACAGATACACTCTCACACTTACATTTACAGATTCACACAGATGTACTCACTCTCAAAAAGCACATGTTGACACTTTTACTCTCACACTAATCCACACTCTCTCTCAGGCACTGTGACACACTTACACGCAGTCTCACACTCATACGTACAAAGAGGCATTCACTTACATACTTCTGCACTCTCACACTTTGATTCAACCACACTCATTTTCACTCAGTCACACGCGCACTCATACATCCACTTTCACTCTCACACACTCTTACCCACTTATGCACACTCACATGATCAGATGTGCACACTTTTTAACACAAAAACTCTCACACTTGGACACGCTCAATCTTGCATACACACTAACATACACTCACACTCAGCACTCTCTCCCAAACAGTGTCACACTTGCAGTCTCTCTCACACACACCCATGATCACTCAGAGTTATAGACTGACACTTTATACTCAAATATGCATGTGCACTCACACTTGCACATTCTCTCACAGACTGTCTCGACGAGACAATCACACACACATACACACTCTCCCTTTCACTCACTCTAACACATGAATGCACACTCACGAAGTGTCTCACTAAGCCTCACAGTGACATACAATAACAGTCTCAGTCAAACATAAATTTTCACGTGCACAATCTGCATACATACATGACCACTCTCAAAACATACAGATGCTTACATGCATGTGTAATCACATACGCACAATCTAACACACTACACATATATACACCCACTTGGACACATGCATACAGTCACACAGTCAGTCACTCACACTCTAAAACATCCACTCATACACAGACACTATCACCCTCATACATGCAAAGGCACACAAACCCATTCTCACACTTGCACCATCTCTAATACAGTTACACAACATCATATTTACATATTCTCACTTATACATTCACACTTCTGCACAATCTAACACCTTTTCCCACACTCTTTCTTCACCCTTTCAAAGTTTCTTGCACACCTTCTCAAGCACACGCTATCTCACAATCACACACTGACACATACAAGTACACACTCTCACGATCACTACACAGTCATGGCAGGGCCCTAAACAGTACTGATGTACAGAGGGTTCTTGGGGTTCAAGTGGCCAAACAAGTAGATAGGGTGTGAAAAAAAGCATACAACACACTTGCCTTTGTTGGTATGGAAGTGAGTATGAGAATCAGGATGTCTTTTGCAGCTTTATAAGACTTTAGGCCACACGTAGAATATTGTGTTCAGCTCTAGTCACCACATTACAGGAAGGATGTGGAGGCTTTGGAGAGGGTGCAGAAGAGGTTTACCAGAATGCTGCCTGGATTAGAAGGTATGAGCTCTAAGAAGAGCTGGAAAAACTCATTGTTTTCTCTGGAGAGGTGGATGCTGAGAGGAGGATTGATAGAAATCTATAAAATTGTGAGATGCATAGATAGCTTTGCCGGTCAGAATCTTTTTCTCGCAGATTTGAAATGTCTAATACTTGGGAGGCATGCATTTCAGGTGGGGGGTGAAAGTTCAAAGGAGTTGTGAGGGGCAAGTGTTTTACACAGGGAGTGGTAGAAGTCTGGAATATGCCGTCAGGGTGGTTGTGGAGGCAGATATGATAGGGGTTTAAGGGACTTTTAGATAAATATATGAATATGTGAGGAGTGGAGGGATATGGACCAGGGGCAGGCAGAAGGGAGTAGTTGAACCTGACGTCCTGTTCAGCACAAGCACAACATTGTGGGCTGAAGGGCCTGTTCTTGTGTTGTACAGTCCTATGTTCTCTCCACCCTCTCAACCTTGGCTCCATTGATGTAGATGGGGGCATGTTCTCCTCCTTTCTTTCTGAAGTCAATGATCAGTTCTTTTGTTGAAGTTGAGAGAGAGGTTGTTTTCATTGCACCACATCACCAAGCCTTCTACCACCCTTCTATATCTTGACTTGCCATTGTTTGATATCCCTCCTACTATGGTGGTGTTATCAGCAAACTTGTAGATGGCATTCATTCAGAATTTGGCAACACAGTTAAGAGTTTGAGATGTACTAGGTGAAGGTGAGAGAAGGATGGAAATTGAAAGCAAAACTTATGAATTGTCCAGTTCTGGACAAAAGCAGGACACACCTTTTAAGATATCAATGTACTGGAGAAAGGGTTATGATAGGGATCTGATTAGGTTTGGAACAGGGCATGTTCCAAGCACCCCATGACGAGACAGACAGAGCTGGTACCCATGGCCATTCCTTTTGGCTTGGTAAAAGTGAGGCATGATGAAACAAAATACTTGTTTGTCTTCTGCTTACTTTGCTGTTAGTGTAGAGCAGTCATTCCCAACCTTTTTCAGTATCAAGGACACTTCAGTGAGACAAATTACACCCAACTTTTTTTGATTGCTCATAAATGTCTCACTTGCTTGCATTTACTATGGTAATGACCTTACTAGGGAGATTTGCAACATAGTGCACACAGCAAGCTGAAGAAAGATCAAAAACATCTAATGTTTCAAATCCACCAGCACACATACGCCATCTACAATTGTGAGTACAGGCACATTTTCAAAATCTACTCCAATTATTAATAATATTCCTGTACAATGGATCAGACCAAAACCCGGTGTAGAGTAAATTGTGAATTACGTGGTTAGTGAGATACCTGGTTCTGACCGTGTGCACAGAGTTTATGATCCAGGGAGGAGCTGATGGAGGGTTGAAACGTCTCAAGTGACCCTATGTCCTCTGCCTCTTGCCAAAGATGTAGTTTTGACGTAAAACTTTGAAGTTTATCTGTAATGGTCAGGATCATCTCGTTTTTTTCCCCCACCTTTTTAGAATTCAGTTCATTCAGATGACTAAAAATGTTCCACTGGCAAGCATGCCCTCCTGTGGTTTTTCATTTTGCAAGTGTTGAAAATGCTAGCTCGCAGGTATGTTGCAAGTGGCAGGAGTGGCATGATCCAAGATCACCATGCATTCACGTACTACAGTCAGTCAAAACACACATAAAGACATCTCTCTGAACTGCAATTCATCCAGTGAGCTGTATACTCTCTTTGCTTTTAACATCAACGTTTGTACTGAATCAAAAGACAGTGAATTAAACAGATCACGTATCCAGTCATAGGTTTCCATGTCAGATGAGGGGAAGTAAAATTTGACCTTCTATTGCAGTACTTTGAGATGCTTAAAGGTAAGGCTGGGCATCTTTACAGCTGCATCTGCCACTGATGCTAGTAGATACATCTCAAGGGAACCTATAGCCACTGTCTGTCACCAAATGTGCAGTTTTGATGTAAAACTTGGAAATTTATCTTTGGCCAGGATCATCTTGATTTCCTCCCAGCTTTTAGAATTCAGTTCATTCAGGTGGCTAAAAATGTGACACATGCCAGCTTAGCCTGCCAGTAATCTTCAGGTAGTAACTCTTTTTATAAGGCAGTTTGTGCATTGTTGAAATGCGTGTCTTCTTTGAAGCTCATTGAACACTGGAGAATCTTTCCTACAATTACCATGACACCTTGGTGTGTAACAGTAAATACTGCTTGGCCCCCATTTCACCGTGCACAATAATGAATAGATATGATTTTGATGGGTGTACTTGTATTTAATTCATGACTTTTATGTGTGTTTGAACACTGCAGCTAACTCTGTCATTATTTTGGCTACAAGAGCTTCAGGAAAGAGGATGCAATTGGTGATCTGAATGTTAGGATTTTGCTGCTTTACTGACAAATCCTTTTGACTTTCCCTGTCATAGAAGTTGCACCATCAGGACAAATGCTTTACTTCATAGCCCAGGTAAGTTTGCCTTCGTTCAAGTGGGTGTCTGTTTCCTAAAATATTTCTTCCCTTGTCGCATGATTTAGTTGCTCCTTACAGAATTAAAAACATTATCCTGAATGGGGTTTCCATCAATATACTGAACTGTTGGCACCTAGCAATGTTTGCTTAAGATTTGTCAATCTGCAAAGCAAACTTACCATAGTAGCTAAGTTCTCCTGCAGCAGCACCTCCTCAATATCAGCTGACATGCCATCGATTTGTTGTTGAAACGATTTTCAAAGAGTGGAATTCTGTTGATCTCCTTAACAGCATTAGCTCCTCATATCACTTCTATGGCTTTTTTTTAACGTGCAGGCATGATTAAGTTTTCAGCAACAGTATTGGTTTTTGATTTTGCTACAGGCTCACCCACAAGGTAACTATCAGTTGAACCTTATCTGATACTTCGACATACTCCATCAGGTTTGGGTTTGCTTCATGTTTTGTTCTGTCAAGTTCTTAAAGTACTGAATGTGTTTGTTCACAAGAGATGGATGTTTCACCTGGAAATGTTGTTTAGCTTGGTACCATTGAAACGTTTTCCACCTTCTCTCTGCAGATGAGATATTAGGGCAAGGGACAAGCAACATCCCTTGTCTGTGAAAATCTAAAGGCCAGCTATCTCTGATGATACTGACTCCAAATAGTTTTTTTCTAACTTTGGGTTCAGGTGTTTCATCATATAAATGAACAGAGGAATCACATGTCTTGAAAAGAAACTTTCTGAAGAAAGGTCATGGGACCTGAGACATATACTCTGGTTCATCTCCACAGATGCTGCCAGACCTGCTGAGATTTTCCAGCAATTTTTGTTTTCATTTTTATATAAAAACTTGTCCATTTCATTTTAGAATCTAACACTTACAAAAGTGGTATACAAGTCTAAAAGAAAATCCAAGAATATGACTTTTAAAATCTGTGCTAATGTTTCCAGGTAGGCACACCAGTTGAACAGTCATAAAACCATAAGAATTAGGAGCTGGAGTCAGCCATTCAGCCCCTTGAGCCTGCTTCGCCATTCAGTAGGATTATGGCTGATTAGGCATTCCTCATGACCACTTTCCAGCCCTTTATTTCATTCAGAGAAGGAAAGTGTCATTGGCTAGGCCAGCATTTACTGCCAACCTCTAATTGTCCAGAGGGCAGTTATGAGTCAACCATATTGCTGTGGGTCTGGAGTTACATGTAGGCCAGACCAGATAAGGATGGCAGTTTCATTCCCTAAAGGATATTCGAGAACCAGATGGGTTTTTCTGGACAATCAACAATTGATTCATTACCAACATTAGATTTTTCTTAAAATTTCAGAAATTTATTGAATTTGAATTCCACCATTTGCTGTGGTAGGATTCAGTTCTCGGTCCCCAGAACATTACCTGGGTCTGTGGATTAACAGACCAGCAATAATACCACCAGGCCATTGCCTCCCCATAATTATCTAACTTATTTCATTTGAGCTCTGGTAATACTGAAAGCATCACTTTGGCACTCATCATAAACTGTATACGTGAACTAAATATTTGGGGATATTTTACTGTACAAAAAGAAAATAGTCTATTGGCACTCTAACATTGGCTATACAAGAAAAAAGATCAGAAAATAAGGTGATGTGTAAAAATAACAGTACGCTAATAGTTGGTGACTTCAGTTTTTATATAGATTGGGAAAGTCAGATTGATAGTGGTAGCCACAAACAAGAATCCAGACTGTATTTGGGATAGTTTCCTGGTACACTATATTATCGATCCAACCAGGGATCAGGTTATTTTGGAGCTTGTAATATATCACGAGGCAGATTTAATAAATAATCTGGAATAAACTATCCTGTAGAAAACAGTGATAGTAATATGTTAGAATTTAACATTCAGTTTCAGAACAAGAAGCCTGTGTTGGAAGGCCCTGTACTAAACTTAAATAAGGTAGTTAGAAAGCAATGCGTGCAGAGCTAGGTGAAGTGGACTCGGCTAAGAGTTTGGCACAAAGACTGCGTATAGGAACAATGGGGGACATGTTAGAAAATCGTTCATAGCTCACAACAGAGATATGTTCCAATGAGAAAGAAAGAGTCTTTGATAGGCATAAACCAACCATTGTGAACTAAGTTAAGGACAGTTTGTCACATTGAAATTGAAATCTTAAAAAAAAAAGTACAAAGGGATATGGGCCAAAGGCCAGCCATTAATCAGCCCATGGGGCAGAATGACCTACTCCTGTTCTGACGAAAAAGCTTAGTGGCAAGCCAGAAACAGTGTGCAAGTGTTAAAGACTTCTTCAGTGAAGACATCTTGATACTAATGGAGTACCACAGGGCCATATTTATATATTAGTATCTTGGATGAAGGAAGTGAATGAAATATAGACAAGCTTGCAGAAAACACAAAAATAGGTGGAAAGGCAAATACTGAGGATGAAATGGTTTGCAGCAGGGTATAGACAGATTAAGTGAATGGGCAAATCTTGACAAATGAAATATAATGTGGTACAATGCAAGGTTTTGTGTCTTGGCAGAAAATAATAGAGGATTTGAGTGTTATTTTTGCAGAAAAAGACCACAGCTGGCTATAGTACAGAGGGGATTTGGAAGTTCTTTCATAAGTCACAAAAGAACTGGCATCAGCATGCAGCAGTTAATTGGGAAAGCAAATAGACTGTTGGCCTTTAGTGGCCTTTATTTTAAAGAAATCTTGCTAAAGTTCTACAAGGCCTGAGCTAGACCACACCTGGAATACTGTGAAAAGTTTTTGTTACCATGTTCAAGGGAAGATACACTGGCATTGGAGGCTGTAGGGAGAACATTCACTAAATTGATCTTGGGGTGGAGAGATATTTGAGTGTAGTTTGACTGGGTTGGGGCTGTACTCATTGGGGTTTAGAAGAGTGAGAGCTGACCCTATTGAAGCAAACAAGATCGACTTGACAACATAGATATGTATAGGTTGTTTCTACATTTTGGAGAGTGTAGAACTTGAGTGCATAAACTTAATGCAAGGGTCACTCATTAATTATAGCAGAGATGAGATCAAATTTCTTCTGAGCTTACTGAATCTGTGAACTTTTTCCCCTCTACTAGGACATGAAGTACATTCAAGGCTGAGATGGTTAAATTGCTAATCATTAAAGAAATCAAGGATATGGACAAGAGGCAGGAAAGTCATTGAGTAACATCCATGGTCTCTTTGAATGACAGAGTTTGCTCTATGTTCCGAATGGCGTACTTCTGCTACAATGTCTTGTGGCCGTTAATTCCATTCCTGCCCCAAACTGCTGTTTTGGGTCAAACTACACTACTTGCTGCTTAGCCATCCTGTTTAATCTCTATCTGAACTTCCAATCAAGTACCCTCACCATCACAAAGACTTCCTACTTCCACCTCAGTAACATTATCTGTGTTAACCTGCGTTCCGTTGTTTGATGCCTTTGTCACTAGATTTGGCAAGTCCCAAACTTTGGCTACTCAGTCTCCATTTCTGTAATTGTCAGTTAATGGAAAACTCTCTTCCCTCTATTCTATTCTGCAGTAGATTTTGCTTAACAGTTGCCTTTGGCATTACTGGTCTTTAATGTCTCTTGATCACACTGCGTCTCAAATGTGACATTCTCACACACTTCTTTAATACTTCACAGGGGGCCTATCCATTCCGATCACCGTTAACTCAGATAATCCCTTGAGAAACTCTCAATTTCTCTGACTGTAGTATTGGGTGCTTCTCTCATCTGTGTTTCCCATGTCCAAGTGCAGAGCAGGCTAAAGCCTTGCATTCTGGATTTCTGTCAAAATATTTAAAAGATATAGTCAAAGTTACTGCAAAATACATGTTTTTGTTTTGCAGTAAACCTGATTTGATTCAAAGTTGCATGTACCAAGAAGTAACATCATTGAAAAAATATAGGTTGCAAATGGGCAAAAATAGATAGTATTGGAAAATATAATGTGCTTGAGAGTTTGAATCTGTCAGGAAGCACATTTTACCCAAATGAAGAGAGAAAATTATTTTCAGTATATAAATGATGAGTTCATTATATGGGTTAAAGAACCTCTTGATACATTTGTTGCTGTATACTTCCAAGCATTTCTTAGGCAAGTGATTAGATACACTTAAGTGAAAGAGCTCCACTGGGTCTTCCAATCACTCACAGATGTTCACTAATTACCATAGGAATGTAATGATTGGGCAGCAAATATTGAAATAGAACCCTAGGGGTGGTTTAAAATAGAATGGCCTTTTAATTGTACAGTCCAATGCTACAATCTTTACAGCAAGTGACAGGTTGCTGGCTCTTCTGTAAAGATTGTTATAAATGTCTCAGATTAAAAGTGTCAAACATCAGATTTATCCCAGTGCAAGATAGTAAGAACTGTAATTGTAACAACAGTTGACATTTGTGTTGTGCCACAACAGTACAGACTTGTATCTCAGAACATTTTATATGGATGTGAGTTTGCTCGCTGAGCTGGAAGGTTAGTTTTCAACGAAACGGGCCCAGAAACCATAACCACTCTCCCCTACATCAAAGACATTTCCGAAATGACTGCCAGACTACTCGGACCTCTTGGCATCAGGGTAGCCCACAAACCCACCAACACACTAAAACAGCAGCTAATGAACTTAAAAGACCCTATACAGACAACAAGCAAAACGAACGTCATCTACAAAATACCTTGCAAGAACTGTGACAAACACTACATTGGACAAACAGGCAGAAAGCTAGCCACCAGGATACATGAACATCAACTAGCCACAAAACGACATGACCCGCTATCACTTGTATCCTTACATACAGATGAGGAAGGACACCACTTTGATTGGGACAACACATCCATCCTAGGACAAGCCAAACAGAGAGACGCATGAGAATTCCTAGAAGCGTGGCATTCCAACCGGAACTCCATCAACAAACACATCGATTTGGAGCCAATCTACCACCCCTGAGAAAAAGAACAGGAAATGACATCACCAACACAGGAAATGATATCACCAACCCAAGGAAACCTAAACAGATAAATAGAAAGCGGGACATAACACTAGCGCTTCGTCGGAGGCTCACTGATGATGTTACCTAGAATGGTGACGAAACATCTGGGAACAAACCTTCAAGCTCAGTGAACCAGCTTACATCTGGATCAAAATAAAGACCCACTCTCTTGTGGACCGAGAGGAGGAGAGCGCTGTATTGGAGGTGAAAGGAAGACGTCGGGTTGGCTGTGCACCCTTGCAACCAGTGGATCTTAATGCTGGCTTCGGCCTAATGCTGGTTCAGGGGAGCAGCCAACCTGCAACGATGGCTGCGGCAAGTGCTCGTGCCCCAGGTCAGGGGGCCCGGAACACCATCTGTGTTGCTGTAAAGAAGGTGGATGAAGGTGCACCTGTGGACCGCACCTTCTTTGTGAAGAGGGTCCTGTTGGACTGTTGCGGGTTCGCTGCTGCGGACATTTACTGCCTGCAGGATTTCCCCGGAGGAGGTTTTTACGATGTGACCTTCAGGAGTGCCAAGCTTTGCGAGCGCTTCCTGGAGATTTTCAAGGAGAAAGGCGGTGAGGGCCCCCTCTCTGTATTGACCGCTGTCCTGCTGTTTGTGATGCCAGTGCAGAGGAGCCGTATGGTGACTGCACACATGTACAACCTGCATGTGCCAGCAGTTGATGTCCTGACCTTCCTTGGAAGGTACGTGAAGGTGGAAGGGGACCTAACTGACATCATGGACCCCTTTGGCATCTGGGCCAGTAAGAGGCAGGTCAAGGTCACGCTGAGGATGGGCGCGGACGGGAACGTCGTACACCCACCGTCCAGCTTCGCGATCGGCGGGAGCAAGGGATACCTGACCTATGCAGGGCAACCTAAAGTCTGCCATGCCTGTGGTAGGTCAGGTCACATGGCGGCCGACTGCAAAGCCACCATCTGCAGGGAGGAGGGACACCTTGCAAAGGATTGCTCACAAGAGAAAAGCTGCAACCTTTGTGGGAAGCGGGCCACCTCTATAGGGCATGCCCGCAGCGGGGGACCACCTACGCCCAGGTCCCCGGCAGGGGCAATGTGGGGCCAGCCCCCCCCCCCCCCCCCCCCCCCCCCCCCCGAGGAGAGGAAGGCACCAGGGCCCAGCAAGGACCCCACTAATGTGCAGAAGGGCCCGGCCCCGCAGGATGGGCCCCGAGGTGAGCAAAGCGCCCCTGCAGGCTCCGCGTCTCCTCCCCCCCCCCCCCCCCCCCCCCCCCCCGACAACCCGGAGTCGACGGAGGTGGCGACAGGCAACCCAGGGGAGTGGACGACGGTCCGGAAAGCGAGGAGGAAGGTGTGTCGGTGGGCCTAGGAACCGCAGCCATCAGGTGGGCTATAAAAGCTCCTCTGATGAGGGGGATTCGGAGAGGGCCCGCCCGAAGCAGAAGTTAAAGATCTCAAGGGAGAAGGAAAGCAGCACCATGCTTCCAGGTGACGGGAGGCATCCTGAGGCTCCCTCCGATACCCAGTCATGTGCCGCTGGGGCACTGGAGGGCCTCCCGGAACTTCCAGGTGGGAAGGAGGAAACAGCGCATCCCCAGCCTGACCCAGAGCCGGACTCTCCTGCCTCCGTACCCCCGACGGGGGGATGCCACCTGGAATGCACGGACAGTTTCCTGAGCCCGGAGAGCGTCCAGCAGTTAGCCCGGGCAATGGGCATGAAGGAACAGATGGAGGGGTTGGACCTTGGACTTGGGGAGGGTACTGCGGTCACTGCCCACAATGGGGGTACGAGTTGCGAGCATTAATGTGCGCAGTATCAAGTCCACCGCAAGATGTGTATCCACGTTGGCCTACCTGACCACCGTCAAGGCGGACCTCCTGTTTCTGCAGGAGTGCGGGATACCGCACTTCGGCAGGTATGGGAAATGGTCCGGCGCCTGGACCTGTGGGCCTTCGATCTGGTCGGGGGGGTAACGACTGTCGCTCCTCGGGGCTGGCTATTCTGCTGTCGGGGCGTGACTTCACCATCTCTCGAGTTCAGGAGGTGGTGGGGAGGGGCGCCTCCTAGTGGCTGACGTCACCGACAGAACGCTCCCCTGAGGCTAATCAAAGTGTACTCCCCAGCGGTATGGAGTGAGCGGTTGGCCATCCTGCAGCAGCTTCCACCCCTGCTGGCTACGTCCAGGCCGGTCACCGTGGGCGGAGACTTCAACTGCATCATCGATGCTGATGGAAGATCCGGCGTGGGGACACCGGGTGGGGGGAGTCAACTGGACGTCACGTCCAGATTCCTGATGGGCATGGTGAAGGACTCCAAGCTGCTCGACGTCTTCAGCACCCCTGCAGACGGAGCGCAGTGGAGGTACGCCTGGTCGCGGCCAGACGGGTCTATTCGCTCAAGGATAGACTTCCTGTTTGTGTCACGGGCGTTCTCGGTCAGGTCCACTGGCGTCAAGCCGGTGTTCTTCTCTGACCACTGCCTCCTGCTGGCCGACTGTCACTTACAGGACGACCAGCCGGCCGGCAAGGGGACGTGGAGACTCAACACGACTCTGTTGACCCCAGAGAACGTCAAGGAGCTTAAGAGGGAGTACGCTGGTTGGAGAACCGTGAAACCCCTCTTTGAGTCTCCGGGCGACTGGTGGGAGATGGTGAAGGAGAACATCAAGAGGTTCTTTGTCCTCAAGGGTGTTCGGAAGGCGAGAGAGAGGCGGGGAAAGCTGTCACGACTCCAGAAAAGGGTGCAGAACCTGCTCCTACTGCAGTTGATGGGGGTCGATGTCACGGAGGACCTCCGCGAGATGAGGGGCCAGCAAGCCTCGCTCTTTGCTGCGGAGGCCTCCAGTATAATCGTCCGGTCCAGGGTCCACTCCGTGGAGCAGGACGAGAAGGTGCACAAAGAGAGCTTTGTGCTTAGCCGGCTGAAGGAGGACGATGACTCGGTGACGTCGTCTCGGCCCGACATTTTGAGGATCAGCAGATCCTTCTACGCCGGACTGAACGACACGAAGGCCACGGACAGCATGGCCTCCGAGTCGTTCCTGTCGTCTATCACGGAGGTCTTAGACGACGGCACGAGGGAGTGGCTGGACCGGCCGATATCCCTGGACGAGCTGACCAGAGCCCTCAAGTCCTTGGAGAGGAATAGGACTCCCGGGACCGACGGCTTACCGGTCGAGCTGTATTCCGCTCTGTGGGACCTGGTCGGCCAGGACCTGCTGGAGGTGTACGCTAGTGCGCTTTGGGCAGGGGACGTGTGCAAGCCCATGAGGAAGGGCATCATTACCCTCATTTAGAGGAAGGGGGAGAGGGAAGAAATTAGGAATTGGCCTCCCATTTCACTATTGAACGTGGACCTCAAAAACCTGGCCAAGGTCATAGCCAACCGGGTCAGGTCTGTCCTGGAGTCAGTGATTCACCCTGACCAAACCTGTGCTGTGCCGGGCAGGAAGATCACTGAGAGCCTCGCGCTCATCAGGGATACGATCGCCTACGTACAGGACAGGCGGGTGGACACCTGCCTCGTCAGCCTGGACTAGGAGAAGGCCTTCGACAGGGTCTCTCATGCTTACATGAGGGACGTCCTCTCCAAATTGGGGTTCGGGGAGGGCATCTGCTATTGGATCCGGCTGCTCTACACCAACATCGTTAGCGCAGTCTCGATCAATGGGTGGGAATTGGACAGTTTTCCTGTCAGATCTGGAGTCAGGCAGGGCTGCCCACTCTCTCCTGCCTTGTTCGTGTGTTGTGTAGAGCCCTTCGCCGCATCCATCAGGAAGGACGTGAGCCTGAAGGGCGTGACTATCCCAGGCAGCGGAGGCCTTCAGGTCAAGACCTTCCTGTACTTGGACGATGTTGCCGTCTTCTGCACCGATCGTCGGTCGGTGAGTAGACTATTGGACATCTGCGGCCAGTTTGAACTGGCCTCAGGTGCCAAAGTCAATAGGGGTAAGAGCGAGGTCACATTCTTTGGGAACTGGGACAACCATTCCTTCATCCCCTTCACCGTCAGGACAGACTACGTGAAGGTGCTGGGTGTTTGGTTTGGTGGAGCTGGGGCGTGTACTAACGCTCCTCCCAAGTCTATCACCAAATTGAAGCAGAAGCTAGGCAGGTGGACGCTCTGGTCCCTCTCCGTTGCGGGTAAGAACCTGGTTGTCAGGTGTGAGGGGCTTTCGGTACTGTTGTATATGGCGCAGGCCTGGCCTATTGCCTGGACCTGCGCCGCTGCGGTCACCCGGGCCATCTTCCACTTCATTTGGGGGTCGAGAATGGACCGGGTCCGCAGGGACACCATGTACAAAGACCTGGAAAATGGGGGAAAGGGCGTACCAAACGCCACCCTCTCCCTGACGGCTACCTTTGCATGCGGCTGCATCAAGCTGTGCGTAGATCCTCAGTACGCAAACACCAAGTGTCACTACTTACTGAGGTTCTACCTGTCCCCGGTGTTGCGAAGGACGGGCCTGGTCTCGTTGCCGTGAAGGACTCCGAGTAGTTGGACCGTTCCGTACCACCTGTCCTTCGTGGAGAAATTTTTGAAAGGAAACCCCTTTGACCACAAGGCCGTCAGGCAGTGGTCAGCACATAGTATCCTCGAGACCCTTCGGGAAAAGGAGAGGGTGGATCCCGTCATGTGGTTCCCCACGCAGACTGCCAAAGTCGTTTGGCAGAATGCCTCATCGCCAGAACTTTCAAACAAGCACAAGGACATTGCTTGGCTGGCGGAGAGAGGGGCTCTGCCAGTGAGCTCCTTTATGCATGCCCGGAATCTCTGCGCCACCGCAAGCTGCCCTGGAGGTGGCTGCAGGGGGGACGAGACTGTCGATCACCTCCTTCTGGAGTGTGCCTATGCGCAGGAGGTCTGGAGGGGGAAGCAGTGGTATTTGTCGAGCTTCGTCCCGAGCAGCTCCGTGACGCGGGACTCCGTGCTCTGCGGGCTGTTTCCCAGGACGCACACCGAGACCAACATCAACTGCGCCTGGAGGACCATCAATGCGGTGAAGGACGCTCTTTGGTCTGCCCGCAACTTGCTGGTCTGCCAGCTGAAAGAACTGACCCCGACCGAGTGTTGCAGACTGGCGCACTCCAAGGTCCAGGACTACATGCTGAGGGACGCACTAAAGCTTGGGGCAGCCGCCGCCAAGGCGCGGTGGGGAAAGACCACGGTATGAAACCCCTCGTCCAGAATAGAAAAAAGGGCCCTATCTGGTAACTGGGCCCAGCTGGGGCCTTCCCCAACTGGTCAGGGGGTAACGACTGCCGGAGTGTTTTCTTTGCTTTTTTTTCTTCTTTGTTTGTTTTTTTTCCTTTAGTTGGTGTATGTACCCCCTGGGTAACCCGGAGCGGCTTGCATGACTGGGTAGGTGTGTAAATATGTTTTTTTTTGTACATCTTACGAATAAAGTATATTTTTTCAAATAAAAAAAGGTGATGAAACGTCTGAAAACTAACCTTCCAGCTCAGTGAGCAAACTCACATCCAGAACCTCAACCTGAGCTACAAATCTTCTCAAAACTCGCTTGCACATTTGATATGCCATGTTATGAAGGGCATTGGGGGTGAACTTCTACAGGAGGGTGAAACACCACTTCTTACGGATGGTTACTTACTGAACATAACCAACAAGTCCACAACCACAGTGAAAACCTAAAACGTAGAGAGCAAAACATAGCAGCACTGTTCAAAAGCTTCAAAATCCCTAACGGAACTGGTTCACTCATTTTTCTGCCCCTCTCTTACCTCTCTTATCTGTGATTGACTGACTGATCTGCCCTTGCTTGACCAATTCCATGTCTAAACAGCTGCCAGTCCTGAACCTATAGCAGGTCGCTGCTAAAACATCTAAAGTGTTCTTAGGCCAATAATTAACCTGAAAAATATCTTTCCCAAAAATGAATATTAACTTGTTTACGTATAGCACATTGTGGAGCTGGAGGAACACAAAAGGCCAGGCAGCATCAGGAGAACAGGAAAATTGACGTTTTGGGTCAGGACCCTTCTTCAGAAATGGTGGAGGGGTACAGGGCTCTGAAATAAATAGGGATCGGGGCTGGGGAAGGTAGGTGGGGGGATGATAGTGAGTGCAGGTGGGCAATGGTGGGGGTTGGTCAGTGAGGTGGGAGAGAAGACAGACGGGTCAAGGAGGCGGTGATGAGAGGTAGGTGGGATGGCAGTTCTTGCTATCTCTTAATTTGTTTCCTTTCTTCTCCTTTCCAAAACAAGCTGTGTTCAAAGATTCAAGTTCAATTCTCAACTTTGGCTTTCGGTTCTAACCCAAAAATAAAGAAAGCAGTGACCATCTCAGCATGCCTCAAAAAAAATGCCACTTCAATAATACATTTCATGACAAAGTTAATAACACAAAGAAACAAACAAGACACCAAGCTCACAGCCATTGAATTATTCCACCTCTAGATTTAATCGTAATGCAAATGCAACTCCACTGGTCAGTTTCTAACATTTTCAATAGTTTACATTTGGGATAAAGCAAAAGCAATTACATTTTCTTTCCTGGAAATTTGTACAACAGTTATATTGAAATAACAAACTGTAACAGAATAATTTCAGAGTTTAAACATTAATGGACTATGATTAGTAAGAACCAAAGTCTCATCTTTCAAAGTGTTGAAGAGCAGCCAACACTACAAATGCATCCTTTTCTGTAGGGAATACCTTTTCCGATGTTGATACAAGTTTTTAGAAAAAGAACTCACTGGCTTCTCCATTCCAGCCGCCTCATCCTGAAAGAAAACTGTTTCAATCCCCAAATCACTAATGTCGACTGCTAGTTTAAATGGTTTGCTATAGTTAGGTGCAGTTAATACGGGTTAATTTGTTAAGATTGTTTACAGCATTTCAAAGACTGCCTGGCACTCTGTTAACCTTGCCACCTTTTGTTTTTCTAACAGATTGTTTAATGATATAGCCGTTACATGAAAATTAGGTACAA
Organism: Stegostoma tigrinum; assembly: GCF_030684315.1. NCBI lineage: Eukaryota > Metazoa > Chordata > Chondrichthyes > Orectolobiformes > Stegostomatidae > Stegostoma > Stegostoma tigrinum. The sequence continues at coordinate 13,188,537 of NC_081379.1, forward strand.
ACTTCTGGTAGAATCCATACATTCCCAAAAACTTCATTATATCCTTTTGTTTTAGACTTTTCAAACCTCTCTTAATCTTGTGGCTTGCCACTAATCTTTGCCACATTGTATGTGTTTTCTTTCAATTTGATGCAGTTCTTCCTCACTGGAATATATCTTTGCTGTGAACCAGGAGCTAATTTAATAAAATATCTGACATTTGTTCCTCAACTGCCTTTGCTACTAAACTCCTTTCCCTGTCCACTCCAGCCAGCTTTGCTCATGTTTCTTCGTAATTACCCTTATTTAAGTGTGACACAATTGGTTACAAATCCGGTTCCTCACTTTAAGCATAACAAGGTTGTTTTCAATCCAGGTTCTACTTCTCAAACTATATTCTATCATGTTAAGTCACTGTTTCCGAGGGGATCTTTAGTTTTGACATTAGTCATGATCTCCCTTTGATAAAGCCATGCTGATTATCCTTGATTAGCCCTTGTATTTCCAAGTGGAGTTTAATTCAATCCCTTCAAAGTTTTTTTGCAAAATAATGCCTAGCATTGATTTTAGATGCAGTGGTCTTTACTTGCCTGGTTGATAACCAGCACCCCTGAATAATGGTATCACATTAGCTGTCTTCCTGTCTCCTGGCACCTCTCCTGCTCCTTGAATGTACTTAATTGTCAAGGCCTCTGCACTCCCCTCACTTGCTGCCCCCCATAGGGGGCAGTAGTTTGAAACGCTAATCATGTACAGTCCATCAGATGCCAATCTGTGCGATGGATGCAATTTGGACTTGATTATCTTTATTTGGGAGAATGCTGCCTCACAGAGGTATGTGGAGCCAAGGTAAGATTTCACTTTAAAAACATTGGATGATCGAGGTGGGATCTTCCTCTGTTTACGTGTCCCCACCAATCACTGACTCACGATCTGACATTCAGTTCAATATAATTTTGTATACTAATTATTTCAATATCTACTCCAGTGCTTTGTAACTCTGTTACGCTTAGCCTTATGAATGGAATTATTTTTTTCCTTTAAGTAATTTCTAGTGTTTTCTCAAACTCAGGAAATATTAGTGTTTCATTTTTTAAATGAGAGGAACACAGATCCAGTTTCAATTTAAATCTATTCAAGGACTGATCATTGTGATATCTCTGTGCTTTCCCCACAGTTTACAGTTCACCATGTTCAGCTTTGACATTTAGGTCATAGGGAACCCGAAGTCGAGAAGCAACATATATACTGACAGTTCACCACATACTTCATTCCTTGATTTTAAAAAAAATAATGATTTTTGGCATCAGATCCAAAGCTTTTCAAGACCGACCTTGACTTAACCAACACACATCAGCATGGAAGATGAGTTCACCATAAGCAGCATCAAGTTTGTTGTGCAAGAATTTAAACAAACAATGCAAAAGGGCACTTGCTTGAATAGGGTTTTCAATTTTAACTTCCATTTCATGACAAAAGTCCATAACTTTTGTAACTAATACTTGCTGGTGATTATGCAGTAGTAATTGACAAAAAGGGGAAATCTGGATCATTTCTGCAAAATGCAGCAAAGCCCTAATTTGTGCCAGGCATGGCTGATGCATCATCAGTTGTTATGAATACCTGTTTCTTGATTGGAATGAGTTTCTCAAGTACATGTGTTTTGAACTGGTTGTAAATATCTTCACTACCTTTCTCTCTCTCCAAGGTCAAAAAGGTGAGAAGATCCTCCGGAAGTATTGGTCATGTTGATAGATCAGTTGAACTGCAGTGAGCAGCATTCACGGTCCTGAAAGACCTCTTTGGCCAAAGATTACGTGTGTCTTGCTTTGTGCAAGCACCAAGTGGCATGTTTTGATTTTCATTATTATTTCTTTGGTTTATATCTTTGAATAAAGTATGAGAGACTATAGTCATTGATTTTTTTTGAAAAATAAAATACTTTGCCATATGCGAATGATTTTGTGCGTTGCCAAAAGATAACAAACATGGAATGATGCTTCAGCGAAGGCCTTGCCTTTTGCTGCTGACAGAGAAAGAAATGACAGCTGATAGCTTTCAGCTCATCAGCTTCGTTCAAAGAAGAATCTTGAATATACTGTTCTTGTTGTGTGTTGTTATTCCGAAGTGCCCTTTTCACTTTTCAATGTACTTTTGGTGACATATAAAGCAAACGTTATATCTTACAGTTGTGAACAAAAATTTGTTTTCCTATTCATTGTGAAATTGAACATTTTTGGTTTCTTTTTAGAAACAAATATCTTTCTTGGCAAATGGACCAAAGCTTTGTGATTTCAGCATTCCTTTCTGCCAACTAGCTATTCAAGTAATCATTGCTGAAACAAAAGCAGAAATTGCTGGAGAAACTGAAGTTCTGAAGAAGGGCCTCTGGATTTGAAACATTAGCTGTACTTTCTCTCCAGAGATGCTGCCACATTTGCTAAATTTCTCCAGCAATTACCATTTTTTTTGTTGAAAAAAAATTCTTAGTTTCCTACACTTTCCATGATGTGCACATTTGTTTCTCTCTCACTCTAACAATGATGTGGTGGTGCCAGTGTTAGACTGGGTGGACAAGGTCGGAAATCGCACAACACCAGGTTATAGTCCAACAGGTTTATTTGAAAACACAAGCTTTCAGAGCATAGCCTTTTTTTTCCAGATGAAGTCACTCCTTAAACCAAATTTTGTTTCTTGCTATTACCAGCATGTAGTTTTTCTCTTCTCAAATCAGCAAGGTGGATCAGCCAATTATGCAAATGGACAAATCTTGCCTGCTGATTTCCTTCAGCAAGTTAACAATTAATATTACTAATACTACTTCACATTAGTGCAGCAGTACAGAGTAGCTCTTATTTAGTACACACATTGCATTTTGATTTTCAGTATTTTGCAAGGGTGTTGTTTCTTGTATTCCAAACTGTCATTAGTAAATGTATTTTTGTATGATTTGTGTTGTATTCCTTCCTACTTGAAGTAAGAAACTACAGTACTATCATTTTAAGTCTTGCCCTTTGTGATCTTTAATACTAATAATAACTCCTAGCTATATCATTTGCACATCCTTCCATTTCGATAAAATAAAAGATTGGGACAAACAATGAAATTGAGTGTGTTATGATACTGGTCTCATTAAAGCTTTGTCTTTGAACTTAAGACCAGGATGCAGATTCAGAAGTTGTAGCTTCTCTATCATATAGACATGGATACAAGATTTAGCATACTTTTGTCACTAAAATTTTGAGCTAAGTAAATTTCCAGCTGAAATACTAAAATAGTGGCTCAATCTTGTCAAACAATTAATATGTCTTAATGTGACATTATATGTTTTAAATATTGTGATGATGGCTCCAGTTATCACTCGGCTGGCCAAACAAATGTAGTGTGCATTTATCCTTGAAATGCAGGAATCAATGTGCAATAGAACTACTTAAACAGTATATTTTTGTTTGTGCAGAACAAACTTTTATTCCTGGAGTACAAACAAAATACAGTAGTGCCTTTTACCTGACCAACATTTTGGATCATCTACCCCATGGCAATTTTGCAAAAGGATTGTAACAATCAGTTTTGAAGTGTCTCTGGATTTTTGAAACCTTGATTCGGAAAGCCTCCAACAAATTTCCACGATCTGTATGCGATAATGTAAAATACCATGTCTTGATCAAAGAATGCAATTTTCTCCATTAGCTCTATTCATGGGGATTTCAGTTTTGCAGGTTTCACTTTGACAAAAATTTTGATATGAATTCCCATTGTGATACTTTGATGTTTCACCTCTAGAATGTGCAGTACCGTGGGGCAGCACGGTGGTGTAGTGGTTAGCACTGCTACCTCACAGCGCCAGGGACCTGGGTTTGATTCCACCCTTGGGTGACTGTCTATGTGGAGTTTGCACATTCTCCCTGTATCTGCATGGGTTTCCTCTGGGTGCTCCAGTTTCCTTCCACAGTCCAGAGATGTGCAGGGGTATGTAGATTAGATGGGTTATGGGGGATACGTCTGGGTGGGGGGTACTCTGAGGGTTGGTGTGGACTTGTTGGGCCAAAGGGCCTGTTTTCTTCCTGTAGGGATTCCATCATCTATGAAATTCGAATTGGAATGTGTCTGTCTGTAAGCCTCTAATGTGAAATGATTTTGTTTCGAGTGAACTTTCTAAATTTATAACACAAAAGTACCTGTTATATCAAGCTGTTGTTTTCAGTTTATTTGGAGACCAGAGGGAATAGAAAAAATATTTTCACAGTAAGAGGTCTGTAAATTTGGAAAATGGAAAGTGCATTGATGTACTTGATTTCAGTGTATTTATTGAAGGACTAACAGATTTCCACAAACTTGGGCTTCAGAGTAGGCTTCTATTTCAAGCAAATGTTAACGTTTTATCTCCCCATGAAACCATGAACTTGCCTGGGTTCAAGTCTTTAATCATTCTGTAGTATCACCAAAATTAGAATTTGAAATTTGGTTAATATTTTTCCATTTCTTTTACAGGAAGGTGGAAGTGATGATGATCGTAAATTACAACAACAGAGGTAATTGCTAGAACTGCGTTGTGTAATTTGATTTCTGTATGTGGTCTTTACTTTTCACTTAAAGACTGAAAAGATAGTTACCAAAAGATTTATCTTGAAAATTTATTCTTAAACCATTAATATCTTCATTCAATTACTAGGGGGTCAAATTTTTTAAAAAAATGTCATCTGTAAACAAATGTTGAATCCTGAGGAGTAAATGTGTAAGTTCAGTTATTTTAAATCACTGATTCCAAGCAACAAAACAATAGAACTGGGATTTCAATTTCCAAAATATCTACAAACATCTGATTCATTAACATCTGATGTTATTCACTCACCATTAGTATCTGTGCCCATAACTGTCTTAATTTATGTGTCCTACAGTTTCCATTATTAGATTCCCTACAGTGCGGAAACAGGCCCTTTGGCCCAACAAGTCCACACCACCCCTTGATATATCCCACCCAGGCCCATTCCCCTAAAACCCACACACCCCTGAATACTATGGGCAATTTAGCATGGCCAATCCACCTCGCCTGCACATTTTTGGACTGTGGGAGGACACCGGAGCACCTGGAGGAAACCCACGCAGACACGAGGAGAACGTGCAAACTCCGCACAGACAGTTGCCCGAGCCTGGAATCGAACCTGGGTCCCTGGTGCTGTGAGGCTGCAGAGCTAACCACTGAGCCACAGTGCCGCCCATATGTGAAAGAAACGTTTAGTTTCGTTCACATTCTCTAGTACATAAAGTTTGGGATAAGAGTTTTATTTTGAAATAGTAAGTACAAATTTAAGGAGAATTGACTGCAAGTGACTGAGCTAAATTGAGGTGGATAGTTTCAATTTATATTTCCTAGGTAGTTTAAGATATAATTTATACAGCCATTAATAATTTTAAAGATAATAAATGTGAGGCTGGATGAACACAACAGGCCAAGCAGCATCTCAGGAGCACAAAAACTGACGTTTCGGGCCTAGACCCTTCATCAGAGAGGGGGATGGGGGGAGGGAACTGGAATAAATAGGGAGAGAGGGGGAGGCGGACCGAAGATGGAGAGTAAAGAAGATAGGTGGAGAGAGTGTAGGTGGGGAGGTAGGGAGGGGATAGGTCAGTCCAGGGAAGACGGACAGGTCAAGGAGGTGGGATGAGGTTAGTAGGTAGCGGGGGGTGCGGCTTGGGGTGGGAGGAAGGGATGGGTGAGAGGAAGAACCGGTTAGGGAGGCAGAGACAGGTTGGACTGGTTTTGGGATGCAGTGGGTGGGGGGGAAGAGCTGGGCTGGTTGTGTGGTGCAGTGGGGGGAGGGGACGAACTGCGCTGGTTGAGGGATGCAGTAGGGGAAGGGGAGATTTTGAAACTGGTGAAGTCCGCATTGATACCATATGGCTGCAGAGTTGCAGTAGGGGAAGGGGAGATTTTGAAACTGGTGAAGTCTGCAGTAGGGGAAGGGGAGATTTTGAAACTGGTGAAGTAGGCCCGAAACGTCAGTTTTTGTGCTCCTGAGATGCTGCTTGGCCTGCTGTGTTCATCCAGCCTCACATTTTATTATCTTGGAATCTCCAGCATCTGCAGTTCCCATTATCTCTGAATAATTTTAAAGATTCAGTTTATCCCAACTCAGTGTTTCAATTTAACACATGCTTCCAAACTCTTAGCATACTTCACTCCTTTCATTAGATTACTCCATTTCTTCAGTTATTTATCAGAATCGTTTTGAGTTTGCTCATATTAACATTCTTTATTGCCTATAATTGTGAACATTTTGGGTGCAATTCCTTTCTCCAAGTCGTTTATAAAAATCTTTGGGCATCACAGGGCAAAACTAGAATACCCATTTGATGACTTAAAATTGAGAGAAGCAATGGAAGAAATATCCAAATAGGCATGAGATTTGGGAACAATGCCAAAATGTTGACTGCTGTCAAGGATTGTGAAAGTTTGTAAGTCTTGATTGCCAACATTGTAAATCATGATTTACAAAGAGGAAACATCAAAGGCGCTGACTGATCCTTGCAGCAATCATCTGATTAATTGGTGTTATGATCAGGTTAGGAGGGAAGAACTGATTCTTCTCCTTGTCCCACTTCTCCAATGACCACAGTGAAGTTTGAACTTAAAAGCGGAATTAAGTTTGCAAATTAAGAGCATCAGACTATATTGTTTAGTATTAAAAATAAGTCAGCAACATTCCTTATGTAACAACTATGAAAATAAGTTATTGCAAGCAAAGTTTGCTCAGGCAAAGAATGTAAAGAAAAGTTTTAAATTGTGTAAATATATACAACATGCTTTTGTGAAAAACCAACACAGGCAGTCACTGTGATTTGTAGCAATGTCAGCGAGATAGACCTCGTAGAATATGAGTTCTGTGAATGGGGTTGTTAATCTGGTTCAATCACAAGGCCCTGGCTGACAGAGAAGACTGGGAATGACAGACATCCTGTTCACTCTGAGAGCTGGTTCTGAGGGAGCTGGGTCAGTGTCATAGACTCTCCAAGTGTAAATAAAGGGTGGCTTGGTAATGGGGATACTGGTCTTTGGGGTTACTTCACTCAAATCCTCCAAGTTTGGAAAGATAGGTAAAACTCAGCAGTGTTTGATTTTGGCCAGTCAGCAGTTAAATTCAGGGAAGACAGTTATTTACAGATTATCCCATAGTTGCTGTGTAACTGAAATGACTTGCGCACAGGCTGTGTTCACTGGGTTGTCTTCCTCGGTCTGCTGTGGCCAGCTTTTCTGGAAGCAATAGAGTCGATCCAGACTTCCATCTTAAGCACTCTTGCGACACAGTGATTAAGCCTTCCAGTCTGTTTACAAGTGTTGCAAGGAAAGAGGGGAATGAAAAGGGAGAACAAAGAGCTCCTCAGGTAAGTTGCCACTGGCTCAAAATCCTGCTTTATTGCATGTACAATTGGAGTCACTTGACCACTCACTCACTGAATGTGGTATACTCTTGCTGAATCCAGTGAGCAGCTTGTTCTTTGCAAATGCAACATTTTCCCCTTCTGTACCTATCTTTCTAATCAACCTATTCAGAGATGTTATTATATATCTCTGGAGCCGGTGAGACTTGAATCTGGGTCTCCTGGTTCAGGAGTAGGGACATTACCACTCTGCCACAAGGGGGCCTTCGTATCCAGTCTCCTGTGCTTTGGAGATAGAAGGAATTGCCGATGCTGGAGAATCTGAGATAACTAGGTGTAGAGCTGGATGAACACAGCAGGCCGAGCAGCATCAGAGGAGCAGCATCGGCAGTTCCTGCTATCTCTGAATCAATTTTAACCCCATTAACCCCAAAGGCCAGCCTTTCTGAAGAAGGGTCCAGACTCAAAATGTCAGCTTTCCTGCTCCTCTGATCCTGCCTGGCCAGCTGTGTTTCATCCAGCTCTACACCTTGTTATCTCAGATTCTCCAGCATTGGCAGTTCCTACTATTTCCGAAATATAGGCATATGCTCACTCAATGATATACTAAATTAATATTTAAAATAATACATCTTAACAATGGCTATTCACCTGGAATTTGCTCGTGCAGTACTGCACAGTCTTGTCTACCGGCTAACTGTTTGCTGGTCCATTTTAATGTATTTCTGTGTACTTATTGGTTACTGTGTATGGTTGAAAATTGTGTGGAATTTGTTATGAATTTCTTGTATTGATCACTAGGTGGGGATAGATGTACAGCAAATCTGTTTGTCCAACAGAAATTGCTGGCATTTGTGGCAGCGGCGACATCATTCTAGTCATGTGCGCGAATTTTATTTTAAAAATGCCATACGTATATGTGCAGAATGTACTTCTGTAGGTTCACTTAAAGTCAGTAACTTGCAATGAGCAAAAACATTTCCAGCTCATGCTTTTCTTTTTGTTTTGTTGTTACCAGCAAGTGCACAGATTAGAATGAATAAATTTTGAGATTACATGCACATTGACAATACTTGTTTTCTTTATTTGTTTTCCCTTTATAATTCAAAGTAAAATGTAGTTACTTATTGGTTGCAGAAAGATGTGTGTTTTTGAAGACGCTTAATAATGCAATTTATAACCTCTAGGCTGGTTAACAGCTTAAAAAACATTGTAATTGGCTTCATTTGAAAGTGAGAGGAGTTCGTAGAACCACATGCAGGGTTTGAACCACCATTCTTACGCAGCAGTTAGATTGTGCTGCAGGAAACTGATATTCTGTTACACAACAAAATTTTAAAAATGAGTTGATTAACTGCAAAAGACGGAAAATTGGAAGTAGTAGGGTAGATGGCAATACAATGATGAAACTGATCATACACAATGCAAGTAGATGACAATTGTCGAGTCAAACCTAATATTTGAAACTTAGTTAAGGGCATTATGACAACATCGGGGAATAAAGTGAACTTTTAAATTGGGTTGTTACTTCCAAGTGTAACTAAAAGAAATTAAAGAAAGTATCAAACTTTTTTGCTTAAAAAAGCCTATTTTCATAAGGTCTACAGATATTTCATTTGGAAATTCAAATTGGATCATGAGCATTTATATTATTTGTTCTCCCTGTATAATTTAAAGTAAAACTGAAAATATAGTTACTTATTGGTTACAGAAAGACGTGTGTTTTTGAAGATGCTGAATTCTGGTACTTCTGTGGGACTTACCAACACCAGATTACCTTGGGGGGGGAAAAATGCTCAACAGCAGCAAGGTTTTGACTGTTTGTCCTTTGAAATAAAAATTTCTATAGATATTTGAAAAAAGTAAATTCATGAAGTGCACATTGGTCCATCAGGAAGTGAGTCTGAGAGTAATAATGCAAAATAAGGTGATGGCCGATGAGTTGAGGATGTATTGCATTTTCAAGCTTTGGTCAAGATCCTATGAGATTGGAAAACCGCATATGTAACATTTTTATTCAACAGGGGACAGAAACAGACAGCAGGAAACTACAGTAGCCTAACATCCGCCAAAGGGAAACTTTAGAATATATTTTTAAAGATGTTTTAGTAGACCATTTAGAAATATTTGAGATAATCGGGAAGAGTCATTCTGGTTTTATGAAGTGGAAATAATTTTCCATCTATATATTTGAATTCTTTGAAAAAATAATATTCTGTAGACAAAGGGGAATATGTGAAATCTCCTTAGTTTGATTTCGAGAAAGCATTTGACAAGGTGTTGCATCAAAACTTATTGCAGAAAATAAAAATTCACAGTGTGGGTGTGACATGTTGGCATGGATAGAAGAATGGATAGCTAAAATGAATCTGAGAATAAGCATGAATGGGCAACTTTATGTTGGCAAGGTGCCATTGTGGTTTGCCACAGAATTCAGTGTTGGGGGCTCAATATTTTGCAAGCTGTATAGATGACTTGGATGAAAGGACTGAAGATATGGCAGCTAAATTTCCTGATGATTCAAAGATGAATAGGAAAGTAAGTTGTGAAGAAGGCAGATGGAGACTACCAAGGGAGATTGCTGGCTTAAGTGAATAGACAAAGACCTGCTTATGAAGTATAAGGTAAGAAAGTTGAAATTCTGCCTTTTGGCAGAAAGAATGGGAAAGAAAAGCAGATCATTTAAATGCTGAGAGATTGCAGAGCTCTCAGATGCAGAGGGATCTGTTCATCATCGTGTTATATGCAAAATGTTAGTATGCAGGTTCAACAAGTAACTTGCAAAGCAATTAGAATGTTGTTTATTGCGAGGGAATAGAATACAAAAGTAAGAATGTTAAGTTCCAACTGTTCAGAGCATTGATTTGATTTCAATCATCTGACTTATTGTCATAAGCATTTAGTTACTAAATATAGTGAAAAAAGTTGTATAGTTTCAATACTCTCTGGCGCTGTCTTAAAAACACAGAAAAATAAACTATAACATAGAATATAAAGGCTGGAAAATAAAGTTCACTTTTACAGTTCCTGTTAAATGCTCAGCCACAAGTCCCCTCGTTGCACCACTTGGACAAGAGTTGCCACTCTCCAGCACCATCATGCCTCCACCTATGCTGCTATCCAGTTGAGTCCTTGTTGGCCATTGCAGCTGTCAAAGATGCCACTGGGTCCCGCATCAGCCCAATCTCCACTGCACCACCACCATCAAGAATCTTCTTACGGTCCACCTCGCCAGTGCAGCTACCGTCATTGCTGCCAGGTCTTGTACTGTGGGCAACCTTGCCACTGCCACTACCTGGATGTAGATGCTGTGGAGAACCCAAACTTGTCTCTGCTGCAGCAACCATGAGTCAGCACTGGGCCCACCTTGTCAATGCAGAAGCTGCCAAGAAACCAAACTCATTGGTAAGACCAAAACTGGAGAATTGTGAACTCTATTGTTTTCCTTATTTAAGAAATGATGTAAGTACATTGGAACTAGTTCAGAGGAGATTTACTAGCCTTGCATCTGTAATGGGTAGGTTGCCTAATGAGGAAAGGTTGAGCCAACAAGGCTTCAATCAGCTGAATTGTAAAAATAAGGAGTCGGACAATGTAAGACCCTGAGAGGTCTTGACCGGTGCATGTGGAAAGGATGTAGCTTTTGTGAGAATCCAGAGCTAAAAGCCACTGATTTATAAAAAAGTGTTGCTAATTTAGGAGAAAATATTTTCAGAGAGTTATAGCATCATACAGCATGAAAACAGACCCTTCGATCCATCCAGTCTATGGGCCTACCATAATTTTCAAATGAAACTAGTCCCACCTGCCTGCATTAGGTCCATATTCCTCAAAAGCATTCCTTATTTGTATACTTATCGAAATATCTTATAAATGTTGTTACTGTACCACATCCACCACTTCGTCTGGAAGGTCATTCCACACACGAACCACTCTCTGTGTAAAGAAAAAAAAAACTGCCCCTTTTTTTTAATCTTTCTCCTTTCACCTTAAAAAGATGCCCCCTAGTCTTGAAATGTCCTTGGAAGTCTCTTTCTTAAAAAAAGCTGTAGATTTGCAATAATATTAATATTAGGTTCCAATTGTAATCTTCTTGAATGGTGGAGCAATCTTGAGCAGCCAAGTGGCCTACATTTGCTAATTTGTAGTTTTGTAAAATTACTTATAATTTATCTGATAATCCTCTATCTTTAGCATTAAATTATAGAAATCTCAATTGTACCACTCCTTGCATAGGGTTTAATTTCATCAAAATAATACAAAGTAGCTCATACTTTTTGTCATGTTCTTCTATAGTAAGCTGAACTGCAATAAATTTTGAAATGTTTGCAAGGCATAAACACTGAGCTATTAGCCTTAAATTACTTTTGGCATTACGATGCCCTGAAAGCTACTAATTTGAGTTGTTTCTTTACCCTCTTGCTGGTTACTCCAAGAATTAAGTTCACAAAGCAGTTGTGCAAAAGCAGAAAGTTCTGGAGATGGTCGTCTTGTGTACTGGTAATTTCCACTTTAAAAAAATGTTCAACAGAGTTCTCAAAAACTTGCAAACTGTAGTGACATGGGGTCTGGAAATTTGCTGGATCCTGCTTTCTACCAATGATCTTGTCTTCTGGAATTGTTCATAAAGATAAAGAAATAGCCTCACGTTAGTAATGGCATTCATAACGGAAACTAAAGATTTAATGGAAAACCTGAAATTACAGCAATGAGGAAACCATTGGCGGTTGTTTTCTTCATTTGATAAAAATGTTGGTGGGTCAGGATTCTATTTAACACACTTGAAAGATAGCTATGTTAAGCCAGGCTGTTATTGACTGCATTTAAAATTTCTTGTTCTGACAGGAAACAGGCTGCTGAGTCATCTCCTAGCAAGGTCTTCACATCCTGTTTTGGCTTTCTGCCTAATGTAGGGATGTTGGAACATTGTGGTTTGATTACTAGAAATGGTATTCCAATGGGATTGTAGGTTTTTGTGTTATATCATGAAATATTTTTCTCAACTGTTTTCTGAAAGCATTATGTAAAACATTTATGCAAGGTTTAAGGAAGCCGTTGTGAGCAAATTGTAGATCTATGATATCTACCTTCATTTGCAATCCATGCCAAAAGCTGCAAGAATGAAAATCTGGGGAAAATTGAGCTGTATTTTGGTTTTTGACCTGAAAACAAAGATATTATAATCAGCTGGCGCTGCTTGCTGTTTAAAGTGCATTTGTGTCGTTTTGATGTTTTCCTGACTTCTGATGTCTAGTAGTGTAATCTCTGCTTTACATCTGGGTCTAACTGTTTTAACATATAAGAAAGAAAGCAATAACCTTGTTCTTCAAGTTGCAGTTTCTCTCCCTGTTTTGTAAGGAATGGATTGCTTTTGAGACCATGTGATTTAGTTAGGGAATAATCAACTCAAGTGTCCCTGTGTTTCAGACATAAACCACAGAGGAGTGTTTCCCTTGATGTACTTCATAACTCTGGGCCTAAGTATACATTTTGAGTTGGCTAGGAAGGCAGAATGGGGCAACATTTTCATGTGAGCTACTCCGGATAGCCCTGTCCCAGCTTCAAGCCATTCTACCCTGAACCCTGCTTCCGCCCCTCTCACCTTCATCTGCCTGCTGTTGTCTGTTCTTATTGAGAAATAGAGATAAAAGGAAGGATGTAATTAGAATGGAAAGGGTGCAAAAGAGATTTACAAGGACGCAACCAAGACTGAAAGGTTTGATTTTTAAGGAGAGGCTGGATAGCCTGGGATAGGTTTATAAAGTCGTGAGCGACATAGATAAAACAAATCGCTTTCATCTTTTCCCAGGATAGGTGAATCCAAAAACTAGACAGCGTAAGTTTATGGTGAGAGGGAAAGGTTTTTTTTTGAAAGGGACCTGAGGGGCACCTTTTTCATTCTGAAGTTGGTGCATATCTGCAACAAGCTGCCAGAGGAAGTGGTAGAAAGCAGGTACAATTACAACATTTAAAAGACTTGGTTAGGAAGGATTTAGAGGGATATGGACTAAACACCAATTAGTTGAGTAGAGGAAACCTGGTTGGCATGGACAAGTCGAAGGGTCTGTTTCCTTTCTATATGGCTTTTTCAGAAGAAGAAACATTCATGGCTGACTCAGAGTTCAAATTGGTATCAAATTAGAAGTAAGACATACAATGTTGTGAAGATTAGAAGTAGGCCAGAAGATGGGGAAAATTGTTTGAAACCAATAAAGGATGACTTCAGAAAGTCAAGGGGAATAAAACTGTTTTAAAAGGCACTGAAAGCCTCTAAGTGCACAACAGAAAGGAGATTGGCTAAACTAGATATTAGTCCTTTATCATGCAAGACTGTGGAATCAGGGAGGAACAAGGGAAAGTTTTCATTGTCTTTCAGTCCTGTGCTCCTGATCTGCAGACACCCCGTGTGCAGGGAGGAGTGGATCAGTTGAGGGGCCGCCTTGTGGGTCTGCTCCTCCACCTGGACAAAGTGGTTGTGAGCAGGTCTAGGCAATGGGCTACAGAGAGGCTTGTTGTTTTACACTGTCTGCTCCTCTTTCATGGTTACATCTGTGCTTGTGTGTCCCTGGAGAGGGAGCATGTGGTGCTCACTGGCATGAGTGTAGTCTATTGAGACTGGTGGACGCCATCGGCCTGGGTGATGTCATTTTGCCATAGTAAGTTTCTGTTTAGTTTTGTAAGTTTCCGTTCAACTTCTTGCGTTTGTTTGATTTTGATACTATACCCTTGCAGGGGCTGCATCACTATTATTTTGAACTCCTTGAAAGAATTGAGGAAGCTTTATTTTATATTCTAACCCATTTTCTTCCCCTGTCTTGGTAGTATTTGTTGAGGGCAGTATTGAGGGGACCTTTTTATGTTCAGTTTATTTTGCATTCAAATGAATGGAGGAAATTTCTTCTGTATTTAGCCTCCAGTTGTCCCTGTCCTGATGACGGTGGTGGGGGAGCTTTTCTTTCCATTTACTTTGAATTCAGAGACTAGGGGGTATTGTGAGTAACTCCCCACAAGTTACTTTTAATTTGGCTGCTTATTAAGAAATTTCTTAGAAAATCAAGTAAAGACAATCAAATGATTTAAACTTTATTGCATGTAGGAACCCTTCAAATAAGCAAATTAAACCTCACAACACGACCTGGCTATGACCCAATTAATGGTGAAATTTAACTACGATTCCAACCAACAGTGTCTGTCTCTGGAAGTCCAGGGTTCAATCCTTGTGTAGTGTTGATATTCGGAGTTCTTCATAGAATCATAGAATCCCTACAGTGTGGAAACAGGCCCTTCGGCCCAACAAACCCACACTGACACATTCCCTTATAACCCACCTAGTTTCCATATCCCTGAACATTACGGGCAATTTAGCATGGCCAATCCACCTAGCCTGCACATCTTTAGACTGTGGGAGGAAACTGGAGCACCTGGAGGAAGCCCCCACAGACACAGAGAGAATGTGCAAACTGCACATGGACAGTTGCAAACCAGTGGAATCAAACTCAGGTCCCTGGCACCGTGAGGCTGCAGTGCTAGCCACTTAGCTACCGTTCTTCTGCCAAATTGTTCTCTTGTTTGATTCTTACACAATTTTCTCTGTTTCAAGTTTGTGGGGCGACATTATTGATGATCCTTTAGATTCTTTCGTACAAGTGAGTGATTATTCTTTTGGGGACTTCAAATCGGTAGTTTGATTTCTTATCAGAAGTAGCTCCCCTGTTCCTTGTTAAATTCAGAGTTAGCCGTCAGTTTGAAACTGCCTGTCCTGCAGTTAAGGCTTCCTGCAGAAGGATGAGGTTAATTGCCCATTTGTCACGAGTTGGCAAGTTATCACAATGTGTTACCTCGTCTCTCCCAGGAAACAGCTTGTTTATGTTTCTGCCCACAGCTGGTTAATTAGCAAGTTGGATTTAATTCCTTTATAAGTTTCTCCTTGTACCTTTCGTCTTGGGGAAACCATTTATTCCAGAAAGAGTTATTGCTGATTCTTTCAATTTGTGAACAATTAAGTTCTGAAGTTTATGTAGTCACGGGGGAGTTTACCTCTGTATTCAAACCCTTGCTGTCCTAGGGGTGCTTCATATGGAATGCTGTTACTTTCAGCTCAATGAAGTCGAGGGACCTTTGCTTCCAGTTTATATTTAGTTTGAGGGATAAACGGAGCTTTATTCCACATACAAATCCGTGCTGCCCCAGTCCTGAGAGTGTTGGCTGGAGACGGTGTTGAGGCAACTTTACTTTCCATTCACTTCCTGTCTAAAAGATTAGAGTGAGCTTTACTCGTTCTTTTAAAATTTCTATTTAATCCTGTACTTTCCCAATCCTGAGAGAGTTTGATGGGGATAGTGTCGAGGGGACTTCTCATTTAAAAGAGGACGAACAAGGGAAACGGCAGATTTTGAATAATAACTTATCACAAAAACAAGTTCAACTATAGGAGACGCTAGAAGTACCTAATAATGCCAAGCCCCCATGATTGACTAAACAAAAATAGAGAATCATTAGAAGAAAAAACACTAGAAAATCAATGGAACTAAAGGCTAAAAAGTTGTAATAGACAATAGGTGCTGGAATAGGCCATTCTGCCCTTCGAGCCAGCACCACCATTCATTATGATTATGGCTGATCATCCACAATCAGTATTCTGTTCCTGCCTTATCCCCATAACCCTTGATTCCTCTATCTTTAAGAGCTCTATCTATTTCTTTCTTGAAAGTATCCAGAGAGTTGGCCTCCACTGCCTTCTGGGGCAGAGCATTTCATATATCCACCACACTCTGGGTGAAAAAGTTTTTTCTCAACTCTGTTCTAAATGGCCTACCCCTTATTTTTAAACTGTGTCCTCTGGTTCTGTACTCATCCATCAGCGGAAACATGCTTCCTGCCTCCAGAGTGTCCAATCCCTTAGTGATCTTATCCATCTCAGTCAGATCCCCTCTCATCCTTCTAATACATAAAAAGGAGCAGGTATGGGCCATTTGACTCGTCAAGTCTATTTCACCATTCAACAAGATCACGGCTGATCTGATTGTGGCCTTATGTATACTTTGTTACTCTTTTCTCTCTCTCTCTCTCTCTCTCTCTCTCCCCCCCCCCCCCCCCCACATAACCCTAGACTCCTTGAAATCAAAATTCTATTTGACCTTAAAATTATTCAACTATCCAGCCTCCGCTGGAGGATTGGATATAATTAGGGATTAATTTAAATGATTAGCAGCCATCTTGTATAAGATAATAAAATGTGAGGCTGGGTGAACACAGCAGGCCCAGCAGCATCTCAGGAGCACAAAAGCTGATGTTTTGGGCCTAGACCCTTCATCAGAGCTCTGATGAAGGGTCTAGGCCCAAAACGTCAGCTTTTGTGCTCCTGAGATACTGCTGGGCCTGCTGTGTTCATCCAGCCTCACATTTTATTATCTTGGATTCTCCAGCATCTGCAGTTCCCATTATCACAGCAACCATCTTGTAATTGGGGTAATGGATAAATAACAAAATCAGAAGTTGCAGTTAAAGCTCAGCAAGTCTGGCAGTGTCGGTGAAGAAAAAAATCAGTTAACATTTCAGGCCTTGTGACCCTGAACTGAATATAATAATGACTTAGATGACACAATGGATTGGGGGGGGTTGCTGGGACTGGTCAAGACAACCCTAACTATAGTAAATTCTCCACTGTCTTTGTCACTGGTTGGAAAGGCAGGCTTGAAAGCTGCTTGATACTCGGTTTGGACACTGAGGACAATTCAGGCTTAGATTATGGAAAATGACCAAATCTTTAAGGTCTTGGTCATTGGAAAGTGACAACAGAAATAAGTTGCCTGGTGACAGTCCTACACAAATCACAGCCTTAGCAAGAACTTCAAATCTAATGTGGGAAGAAAGGAAGGAGAAAAGGGTTTGTTTACTGGCACATAATTTGAAAACTGAGGCAGGTTGTGGGAAATAAAAGTCCTGCAGTTTAAACAATTCCTACAAATTATACGTAGTTTAAAAAGTGAGGAGAGGGTTTGAGAAACAAAAGCAAGTCATCCACATGTGAAACCACTATTACTTGTCATCGGTGTTTGTGTTATGTAAGCCTTTGCCAGACGTGAAACATGTTTGTTCAGTAGATTTGCTATTTTATAGAAATAGCCATTCTGCTGCCACATATAGATGCATTGCAGTAATTATGGGAAAGTAACTTCAAGTTGAAGATTATTCATCAGCAATGTTGCAGGAAGATCTGTGAATATTCACAAGTGGTTTGTTGCAATGCAATGTTAAAACAAATCTGCTTTCCATAGAATAAAATCTTGCAGAAAAGATTAACACAAATGATGAAAATTTGGTTAAGATCAAAAACTTGCATTGTTCTGAATTAAGAACATCTGGTATTTTGATAGTACTGTACTTTGATTAGTACTTATTGCAATTTATGTGATGTTAAACTAATTTAGATATTAAAAGATTCGGAAGAAAGGTGATAATAAATATTCAACATCTATTAATTGCATGTAATTGTAGCTTTCAGTAATTTCTCTGATCTATGTATTTTTTCTGTACACAGCCTCAGCGACAGTTTCTTCACAGTTAAGGGTGCGGCACTTTTTCTACAACAGGGAAGCAGCTCACAGGTCCCACGATGTTACCGTCACCACACATATGCAGGTGAGCAGACTATAATCTGGCGTTGTGAGTGTTCTGTCTTTGTCCACCCCAGTCCAACTTTGGCACCTCCACATTATAGATTTGGAATAGGAATCCAGAAATATCTCAACATCTCAAGCTCTATCCCACTGTGAGCCTATTTCAAGGCTTAAAAATTGTCCATGCCACTTCCTGAGGGGCGAAGGCAATGTGCCAAAATTGGAGGAGTAAAGAACTCTAGGAGGACTTCCTGCCTGATACAAGTTAAGAGGGAGGGGCAAGGGGATCTGAACATCGGTATGAGAATTTTAAGTCTCGTGTACCCTGGGATCAGGAACTAATAAGGCAGGTTGACAGGCACAAAAATGATGAAAAATGACTGGTCAGTGTGAGTTAGTGTCATCAAAACTGTGGCGCCCAGATCTCAAGTTTATGCAGGATGAAATGTAAGTGACAGGCCATGACAGACTTTGAATAGTCAAATCTAGAAATAACAGCAAGATAAGTTAGGCTTCTTGCGGCAGGAGCAGAAATGGCCAAATGCAACAAGATCTGAATAACATCCAGGCTTGGACTGATAAGTGGTAAGCAAGATATGCTTTGCACAAATACCAGGTGATAATCATATTTCTAATGAGAGACGATCAGGCCAAATCCCCCTTGGCATTCAATGATATTACTATCACTGAATCCCCCATTATCAACATCCTGGTGGAAGCCATTCCCCCAAAACTCAACTGGACTGGCCATACAAATACAGGCTGGCGACAAGAACAGGGCAGAGGCTGGGAATACCCCAGTGAGTCGTTCACATCCTGACTCCCCAAAATCTAATAACCATCGACAGGACACAAGTCAAGAATGTGATGGAATACTTCACATTTGCCTGGATGAGTGCAGGCAAATGTGAAGTATTGAGTACAAGAGTTGGGACATTATGTTGATATTGTACAGGATGTTGGATAGGCTGGTTTTGGAGTACTGTGTACAGTTCTGGTTGCCCTGCACTAAGAAGGATATTATTAAATTGAAGAGGGCTCAGAAAAGATTTACCAGGATATTGCTGAGACTGGAAAGCCTGAGTTATAACACAAGGTTGGATAGGGTGGGACTTTTATCACTGGAGTGGGTGAGGTTAAGGGGGTCTTCACAGGTTTAAAGAATTATGTGCGGCATAGACAAGGTGAATAGCAGATGCCTTTTCCCTAGGGTGGGTGAGTTCAAAAATGGGGGCATATTCTTAAGGTGAGAGGAGAAAGATTTAAAAGGGACCTGAGGGGCAACTTTTTCACACAGGGTAATTTTTATGTGGAATGAACTGCCCAAGGTGGTGGTAAATGCAGGTACAGTTACAATATTTGAAAGGTATTTGGATAGGCATATGAATCGGAAATGTTTTGAGGGATATAGGCCAAATGCAGCAAGTGGGACTAGTTTAGTTTGGGAAACTTGGTAGGCATGTACGAGTTGGATTGAAGGGAGTGTTTCCTTACAGTAAGACTCTTGTGACTCTAAGGTTGACACTCTGCAGGGCAAAGCAGCTTACTTGATTGGCATGACATCCGCAAGCATCCACTCTCTCCACCACCCAACACTGTGTAGCAGCAGTGTGTACTATCTCTCTGATGCACTGCAGAAATATAGCAAAGATCCTGAGATAGCACTTTCCAAATCCATGACCACTTGTGTCTGGAAGGACGATGGCAGCAGATCCATGGGAACACCGCACCTGCAAGTTCTCTCCAAGTCACTACCATCCTAACTTGGAAATTTATTGCCATACCTCATTGTTGCCAAGTCAACATCCTGGAATTCCCTCCCTAATAGCATTGTGGGTAAGCCTGCAATACATGGTTCAAGAAAGCAGCACACCACCACCTTCTTGAGCAGCTAGCAAAGATCAATAAATTCTAGTCAGCTGGCAATGCCAATGCTCCATGAATGAATAAAAAATATCAAGACAGAAGTAATAGTTTGCCAAGAAGATATGTGACTAAATGCTCACTTAAGGAAAATACAGCGCCAAGATCATAAAACCAGATCACTCAATGTGAGTCAGTAATTGGGAAAGGGGAATGGAATAGGTGATGAGAGCCAAAGGCAATGGCTTCACATTGCCTTACTTAAATTTTAGCTATGACTGAACGTGAGTTACTTTCAGCAGAATACCCTGCCTGGTCTTTTTAGACACAATATTGATGGTTTGTCAATTAAGTTTCTGGTAATTCGGCAACCTAAACATTCAAACCTGTTGAGGAATGTATAAACCCAATTGGTAAAGTCATCCCTTTCATTACATTATACTGCTTGCTGGCATAGCTTTCTGAGATCCTACTGTAATATTTAAAAGATTGTCCTGGTTCACTTAGAGCTGTCAGAATGCTGGTCATTTTGCTGACAATGATGGTAAGGGCAACTGGTTACTTAGAATTCTGCTTTCAATACTGGCATTGCAAGTTTTTTAACCTCCTTTTGAGACTCTCATTATATATTTCTATCCACTTTTCCTCTGAAACAGAAAATGAGTAATCTTGTGCATTAATCATGCTCGGATGATCAGGAATTATGTCAAATTTTGATTTTATGACATGAAATGTGATAAAAATTTGATATTTTCCTTTTCACATGAGCAAAGCGATAGCAAAGGAGTTAATATATATCTGTAAGTCTTAAGAAAATTCGGTTCTTATTTTAAAAGAAACCTTTTGTTTGAGGAATGTCTTTTGAAAAATGGAGATTAAATTGAGTTAGTGCAGCAGAAAGATAAACATGATATCACTTATGCTAATTGCTGTTTAGACAATTGACGTGTGAGCCAAGAATTAACTGAAATGCTTGCATTGTTTATTCATGCAGTATATCGGAAGTTATTGATTGTGCCATTAACGCTTCCTTCGTGAATGTAAATGTATTGTAGACAGTTATCGAACGGTACCAGCCTGACTGCAAAGGGGTCTTATAAGACAAAAGGGCAACCTTTTCATGCCTTGAATGACATGGGCATTGGCAAGGAAGTTGATAGAGTCATATGAAATCGGCATTGAAGATTGATGACTTTACCAATTGGTTTTATACATTCCTCAACAGGTTTGAATGTTTAGGTTGCCGACCAGAAACTTAATTGACAAACCACAAATATCGTGTCTAAAAAGACCAGGCAGGGTGTTCTGCAGAAAGTAATTCACTTTCAGTCATGGATAAAATTTAAATACGGGAATATGAAGCCATTGCCTTTGGCTCTCATCACCTACTCCATTCCCCTTTCTCAATTACTGCCTCATTGAGCAATCTGGTTTCATGATCCAATGTCAAGAGCGAGACATTCCATTTTCCATCCAAGTGTTGGGCAGCAAGGTTCTAACTGGTAACAGACCAAACCTCCTCAAATATATTAAGATGATAGCCGAGACTCTTAACTTTTTCTTATTTTAAAGGTGTGTAAGGTGTTGCATTTCAGGTACAATTCAATTGATCAACCTACTCAACTTTAAACAAAGCACACTTCAATTTTGCACTACAGTTAAAATACAGGCACAGTAAAAACAAAATAAAAGAATTGGCTTAACTGTAACTCTACCAAAATGCTTAACGAAATAACATATTACCTACAACTAATTGACTTCCAATATAATAACATCCCATAAACACACCCTTGGCAAATGCAAATTTAGTAAAATAGATTCTCACGTGCAATTCTAGTAACAGGAAGCCAACTCCACCTTTAGCTGTCACAAAGAGAGGAATCGGAGCTTTCACATCCAGCTTCACGACCCCAGCAACTGCAGAAACCTAAAACTGAAAATCCTGGTTCTCTGCAAGCTTAATTCCATCCATTCACGCTGCTTTGACTGTTCCAAATTTTAAAAAAAACAAACCATTTACTTGTTAGATTTAAGCAGACTGCTTGGCACCTTTAGCTCAACTTTCCTGCATTTAAAAAACAACATACACCTCTTAAAGCCATAGTATTGTTACATACCCTCCCCAAAAAAAGTTAAACCATCAATGTACAAAGATGGCTTCATTTTTAAAAACCTTTAGTCTAACACTGTTACTACACTGCCATACATATGCATTACATTGACAGTAAACATGTAAACATTTACTACTACAGTCCATTTTAGTCTCTATTTTTCCAGCTACCAACAGCCTCTGTCTTTGTTAATTGAAGCCACAACAATGCATCAGCAATTATGTTCTCTCGTCCTGCCACATGCGCAATTTTCAAGTTGAACAGCTACAGTAATAAGCTCCAAATAAACAGTCTGGAATTTTTATCCTTAAATTTTTCCAAACATTTAGGAGATTGTGATCAGTATATGCAATTGTCTCAGACTCATTACAGGCAATATAAATGTTGAAATGTTGCAACACCAATACAATAATCAAAGGCTCCTTCTCAATTGTGAAATACTTCTATTGATTGTTCAATTTTCTGGAAAAATACTCAATATGCCTTCCTGTTTTGCTGTCATTTTGCAAGAGTACAGCACCAACACCCATATCACACACATCGATAGTCACCTTGAATGGCTTTGTGTATGTAATTTGGTGTGGCCAATGCTGGGGCAGTGGTTAACACAGATTTAAGGCTATCAAATGCCTTTTGACATTGCTCTGTCTGCTGAAATTTTCTGCACTTCTTTAATTAGTGCGTCGTTGGGCAACCACACTGCTAAAATATGGTATCAGCTTCTGAGAAAAACCATTCAGTCCCAGAAATCATAGTACTTCCTTCTTCATTGATGGTATGGGAAACTCTCCAAAGTCCTTTGTTTTCACATCCTGTAGGCCATTTGTCAATGTCTGATGACATGGCCCAGGAGCATGACTTAAGCTTTGCAAACTCATTATTAGCTGGGTTTGTCACCAAGCCTGCCTCCTGAAGTCAACCAAACAATTCCAATTGATGCTTCAAACATTGTTTCCGTGTGTAACTAAAAAATCACCAGGTCTTCATTGTACATCACACACTTGGGTAATCCTGAAATGACTTCATTGGTTAGTCTTTGAAATGTGGCTGGTGCACTTTTTTGATACCAAATGGCATGAGTTTACAGTCCATTTGGGGTCACAAAAGCCTAAATTTCTTTCTTTCATTTGGATAAAGGTACCTGCTAGTATCCTCTGGGTAAGTCTACCTCAGAAATACAAGTCGCTTTTCCCACCTTCTCAATATCGTCATTCAAACGTAAAATACGATAGGAATCAGATTGTGTAACTGCACTGAATTTGTGGTATTCCACACATAACCATTGGGTATCATCTGGTTTTGGCACCATTACTGTGCATGAGCTCTGTTCACTGCAACTCACTTCTATTATATTGTCTTTAAATATTCATTCAATCTCTCTTTGAACCTGTGCCAACTTGAGAGAGTTAAGTTAGTAAAAATGTTGCTTAATTGGAACAGCATTTCCTGTATCTACATCATGCAGAATCAGTTTAATACTTTCCAACATATTCCCACATATCTCCCTGTGGGATTGTATTAATTCTTTCAGGTCATTCTTATTTTTCTCAGGAAGGTAACATAATTTGGCCCAATTTTTGAAAAGCTCCTCGTTGTTCTGTTCAATTTGAGGGCTGTCCAATTTGGAATCTCCTGAACTTGATTCTTCTCTCTGTTTTGTTACCAGTAAAACATTCTCCTTTTGTTTTCCATCACTATCAAAATACCTTTTTGAGCATATTCACATGACACTGTCTGAGATTTATTGCTTTTTTAGTTATCCTCTGCTGCTTTATAAAGGCTTCCCAATCTTACACAGTGAGAGTATTCCAGTGTACTGACTATAGAAAGCAAGCATGTAATTATACTAATCCCGTTTTCCAGCACTCGGTGACACAGTGGCTCAGTGGTTAGCACTGTTGCCTCATGGCACCAGGGACCCGTGTTCAGTTCCACCCTCCACAGCTGTCTGTGTGGAGTTTGCATATTCTCACTGCGCGTGTGGGTTTCTCCCACAGTCCGAGGATATGCAGTTTCAGTGGATTGTCGTCTAGCAAAATTGTGAATTTTCTATCTCTTGTCTGCTTCTTGTTTCATCGCATGTTGTGCTACTTTTAAATGCTATCTAGCCAACTCACCCACTCAATTTAATCTTTCCCTAAAATTTGATATATAATATAAATATGTGGCCTCTGAACTCTGACTCACCAATTTCTCTTTGATTAATTTCAGTGGTCTTTTCACCTCCTGCCCAAAAACTAATTCAAGTGGACTGAATTTGGTTGAATCATTAGGTACAAGCCTAACTACAAAAAGCACAAATGGAATTCCTTTATCCCAGTCCTCTAGATAGCATAGACTAATAGCTCCAACATGGTCTTTCAAGTTTGATGCCACCATTCTGATGGTTCCTGTGATTCTGGATGGTATGCAGTGTATTTGAATTATTTTATTTCTAAGAAGCCCATAACTTCCTTGAATAACTTTAATCTAAAATTTGTCCCTTGATCCAGTTGTATTTCTGTGGGAGGTCTGTATAGGGTCACAGAGTCATGTAGCATGGAATAGCATACAGACCCTTTGGCCCAACCATTCCACGCCATTCATGTTTCCAAACTAAACCCTTCTCACCTGCCTGTGCTTGGTGCATATTGCTCAACCATGCCTATTCGTGAACTCATCCAACTGTCTGTTAAGTATTATAACTCTACCTGCATCCACCACTTTCTCTGGAATTTCATTCCACACGTGACCCACACTCTATTTTTAAAATAAGTTACCACTCATGTTTTTTTTAAATTATTCTCCTCTCAGCTTGAAAATATGCCCCCGAGTTTCAAACGTCCCGACCCCAGGGACAAGACCCTTGTTATCCACCTTATCTATCCCCCTCATTGTTTTATAAACATCAGGGTCACCCCTTGACCTCTTCCGCTCCAGTGAAAAAAGTCCCAGTCTTTCCGATTGAAATAAATGCATAGAGACTGGTGTCCTGTCACCGTGTCACCCTTTATTTACATGTGCATTGTACTTGGGTTCTGACTAGCCAACTCAAAGCCAGTCATAGATTGAGGAGACCTTCTGAATCTGCTGTTTATATCTGTCAGCCAGAGCTCCCTGACTGGCCTAGGTGAACAATCAAGGATCTCCAAGTCAGTGAGATCCACCTGGCCCTACTTCCAATCACTACATCAGTCTATTTTTATCTCACACCCTCCATTTCTGACAACATCCTCAAATCTTTTCTGAACCTTCTCCAGTTTAATCTTCCTGTAATAGGACAACCAGAACTACATACAGTACTGCAGAAGAGGCCTCACCAATGTCTTTTACAATCTCTACATGACATCCCAACTCTTACAGTCAAATATCTGAACCATGCAGGCAAGCTTGCTAAATATTTGTGGCATTTACAACCATGAATGAAGTTTTGGAGAACCAAAAGGTGGCTAATGTGCCACTGTCTAAGAAAGACTATAAGGAGAAGCCTGGAAATTGTAGACCTGTGAGTCTGACATTGGTGGCTAAGTTGTTGGAGGTGATTCCGAAGGATAGAATTTACATGCATTTGGAGAAGGAAGAGTTGATTAGGAATTGTCAACGTGGTTATGTGCGAGGAAAAGCATGTCTCACAAACTTGAGTTTTTTCATGAAGTACCAAAAGGATTGATAAGGGCAGAGCGGTAGCATTTGTTTACTTGGACTTTATTGAAGCCTTCGATGAGGTTGTGCATGGTAGATTAATTAAAGTTAGATCACCTGGGATTCAGGGTGAACTTGCCAATTGGATGAGGAATTGGCTTGATGTTTGGAGACAGAGGGTGATGAAGGGTTGTTTTTCATCATGGAGGCCATGACCAGCAGTGTTCCACAGGAATCGGTACTAGGTCCACGTTAGTTTGTCATTTATATAAATGATTTGGATGAGAACTTAGTAGGCGTGGTTAGTAAGTTTGCAGATGACAACAAAATTGGTGGTATAGTGGACAGTGAAAAAGGTCCTCTAGCATTACAGAGGGATCTTGACCAATTGAGCCAATGGGCTGAGGAGTGGCAGGTGGAGTTGAATTTGGATAAAAGTGAGGTTTTGCATTTTGGTAATACAAACAAGGGCAGGACTTACGTGATTAATGCTAACGCCCTTGGGTAGTTTTGTTGAACAGGGAGTCCTCGGGGTTCAGGTACATAATTCTTTGAAATTTGTGTCACTGGTAGAAGGGGTAGTTAAGAACACGTATCTGGTTTTGAGGAAAATTAATGAATTCTTCTACAGTCCTTTTAAATGTGATACTGTGTAACAGAATGGCCTCTGGAAATCTAGTAGACAATTGCGTTATGGTGAACAAATACTGATTCTCACTTTGTTTTAGGTTAGTGGTCCAATGCAATCAATTAAGACCCTTATAAAAGGTTCCTCAAATATGGGAATGTGTATTAAGTGGGCTGGTTTTATCACGGCCTGAGGTTTTCCAATTACCTGATGGTTCAACTTTGCCAGACAGTATATGTCCTTGGGCAGTCGAGGCCAGTAAAAATACTTTTGTATTTTAGCTTGAGTTTTCTTTAGTTTGAAATGACCTCCTACTGGTAATTCATGTGCTACCCCCAACACCACCTTTTGTGTAACCTAGTGGGTAATGCAACTTAATGTGCCTCTGCCTGTTTTTCATCCACCTGAATATATGATGGTCTCCATTTTCTCATCGAGATTTCATTTTTAAGGTAGTGATATTCTGGGATACAGTCAGATTCTTCTTTAGTGTATGCTTTTTGATACAACTGTTATAGTTTTTTTATCTTTCTGTTGCAATTCTACTAACTTCTCTGAAGTAAAAATATCCACTTTGTCCTCCACCTCTTTTTTTTTATGAACCATTTGATAAAACATAGTTTCTGATAAATTTAAGTTCAACTTCCTTATGTTTTATCTTTGATTTTTCCTTTTGTTCTCCCCGTATCCACCTGTGATGTTGTGACCTTTCTACTACACAGACAGGAAAAGTCCCAGGATATACCTCCTGTAACACTTCAGTTGTCTGCTTTTCCAGTGGCTTTTCAGACACAGTAGACATCATTCCCATCTGTAAATGAGTTGCATCATTACCAATTATAAACCTTTATTTCCAGAGCTGAGAACTTCTCAATTACTCCAACAACCACTTCACCACTTTTCACCAGAATCTCCAACTTCACTTGATATAACGGAACACTGCTGTTCTCACCGTGAATTCCATGTATCACCGCTTTTCCAGGCAGTACTCCTTTTGAATTATATATCTCCTCATCTCTCACTATCAAAGATTGACTTGGTCCCGTTTCTCTTAAAATCTTAAATTTCTTTACTTGTCCTCCTGGCATACTTAAGCATGCAAGTAAGTTCTTTAAAAAGACCTGGCACATTTTTAACCAACCCCTGACCAGGTTGTACATTCTTTTGCAGCTTTTTAACTTGCACTGTGCTTTCATTTCCCACTTTGACAAAACTCACTGGCTTATCCTGTTTTTCCACATCTGCTTTCCTGTTAATTTTCTAAAGCACAAACGTTGCGACTTCATGTGACCAACTTTACAAAAACGAAATTACCCGAGCTTTTTTTACTTTCCTTTCCTGCTCATGGATTTCCATTTTATCCTCTAGTTAACTGTCTTTCCTGCTAATCACGTAGTGTTTATTCTCTGTTCCTCCACATGAGTTCTCACTACTTCAGGAAGTGAAATTTTGACCTCGCCCACTCTGTTTCTCTTTCTTTCCTTTATTCTCTTTCGCTCTTTCTTTCTTTCCTTTATTGTCTTTCTCTGTGTTTCTGTTCTTTTCTGCCTCCTATGGAGTCTTTTGGTGATCTGTGGTGGTCCCTCAGCCAGGATTTTTGGCAGCCCGTGTCGGTCTCTCGGTCCAGCTCATTGGCTCGTGGCAGAATCTTGGCCCAGATTGGGAGTCTTTTGATGGCCTGTGATGGTCTCTTGGCCCAGAGTGGGGATCTTTCGGCTTCCTGCAGTGGCATTTCAGCTCAAGAGTGGCAGTCTTTCAGTGGCCCTTGATGGTCTCTCAGCCCAACATCAGATGCAGTCAGCAATGAGAATGGGCCCATCACATACCCGGCAATAGGAGACTGTGAGCAGGTCCTGCCTGGGCATGTTCTGGAGGCAGCAGGAGGAGATCAGAGTTGGCAGTTTCAGCTGCAGCAACGGTGGTGATGGAATCACAGCCCAATATAGGAAGAGTGAGTGGGGAGGGAAGTCCCCAGTATCGGCAGCAGTGGCATCAAGAATAGACAGCCCAGGTCTCCTGGAGAGGGACCTAAGCGAAAGAGATAGGGCCACAGAATGGCTCAGCGTTCAAGAAAGGCTGTTGAACCTTTAACATTATTCCTTTACTTTTCAAGTTTGTATTAAGAAGGACTTTAATGTTAACTACTACCATGTTTCTTTATTTTTCTACATATTCTATGAAGGTTTGTAATGCTTAACTTTTTAACTGTCTTTGTCTCTTTTATTACTTTTGTACCTAAGTTTTTGTACCTAGATATCACGTACCGAAGGTGGTGCGTATGTAGTGACATTATACGCTTTTTACTGTACTCCACTTCTGTACTTTGCACATGACAATAAAATATAAATCTGAATCTTTTTATGTTTGTTATTTTCTTTCGGAGGGCAGAGGTGTGATTAGACAATGGCTTTAGGAGGAATATTTTGTCCGGATACTGCTTTGAAGAAAGGTTGAGGCAGAGGGATCGAGTGTTCTGTTCCAAGCCAATAAAGTAAACAGCTTGTGAGGCTTTGAGGATTTTTTTAAAAATTGGAACAGTAGAAGCAGCATGAAGTGGCGGTGTCAAGCTCCCACCAAGCTAGAATTTTAGTTTCTATTAGGGTTTAGAAGCTGCTCTATATCTCTCCCTGCTACAATAAAATGTATGAGTTTTCTCTGTTATGCTTGTTCTTGCTCTGTTTTATCTTGATGTTCTTTCCTTCTGGACTGGAAAACTGCATGTGAGACAGTCTGTTTTACTGAATTTGCCTTTGCAAAGAATGTGTTTCTGGGATGTTACTGTATTGGAACAGTTGTCCTTTAGTAGTTAAATAATGTATTATTCTGTTCAGTTTTCCAGTAGAGGTGAATTATCCTAATTCTTTCTTCCTTTTGTTTGTATTTTAACTATAGTAGAAGAAGAATGTGTTTTGCTTCAAGTTTGGTAGTTTGACCAATCGAATTGCACCTGGAACGCACTGCCTTACACTTGACTTTAAAGATAAGAAAAAGCTGGGTCTCAGCTATCTTAATATATTTTGAGGGGCTTGGTCTGGTCCATAACAGCCACTGAGTAGGACAAAGAAGTCAGGGAATATATGATGAACAGTGAGAGGCACCAAGGATCGGAGAAACCTGGTCTGCATATCCGGCTGGCCGTTACGGTAGTGCAACATGTAGATAGTGATCAAGAAGATGTGGGATAATTGTGTTTTTGGGCTAATTGAGACCATAAGAGTTTAAGAGCAGGGAGGTGATGCTGGAAGTGTATAAAACATTATCACATTAAATAGGAGGGATGTGATTGCACGGAGAACATGTAGAAGAGATTTATGAGAATCTGTCCTAGGCTGCAGAATTTTAGTCATGAATATTGCATAGACTTGGGCTGTTTTCCTTGACTTAGAAGAAATTGAGAGGGGTGAGCATGATTGATATGTATAAAATCATGAGGCTTGTAGATAGATCCTTCTTATCTAACCTTTCTCCCTTAGTGGAAGGGTCAGTTGGCATAGATTTAAGGTAAGGGACAGGAGGTTTAGAGGCGATGTGAAGAAAACTGTTTTCCAAGAGGGTGGTGGGAATCTGAAACTTGCTGCCTGTAAGGATGGTAGAGACAGAAGCCCTCATAACATTTAAGACACAATTAGATGTGCACTTGCACTACCAAGGCATACAAAGCAATGGGCTAAGCTCTGGAAAATTGGAATTAAAAGTTAGGTGCTTGTTTTTGACCAACATGGACTTGATGGGCAGAAAGGTGGGGCAGCATGGTGGCTCAGTGGTTAACACTGCAGCCTCACAGCGCCAGGGATCTGGGTTCGATTCCAGCCTCGGGCAACTGTCTGTGTAGAGTTTGCACGTTCTCCCCATGTCTGTGTGGGTTTCCTCCAGGTGCTCCAGTTTCCTCCCACAGTCCAAAGATGTGCAGGCTAGATGGATTGGCCATGCTAAATTGCCGGTAGTATTCAGGGGTGTGTGGGTTATAGGGGGATGGGTCTGGGTGGGATGCTGCAAGGGGTGATGTGGACTTTTTGAGCGGAAGGGCCTGTTTGCACATTGTAGTGAATCGAATCTGATCTAATCTAAAGGTCTTTTTCCATGCTGTAGACCTCAATGACTCTGATAAAGCACTGCATATTAAGTTTTGATTTTTAAAAATGGCAGTGCTTTCATCTAATCTGAAATAGGGGCAGGAGGGAGGAGAGCAAAAGTTCTTCCAAGTGCATGTATGAATTGTTGGAGAATTGTAGGTGTATGTATTGTCCATATATGTTGTACATACATATCATTCATAACTATAATTCAAAGGTTATTCTTAAAGCTGTTTACATTTAAGTAGTCTGTGTTGCTACTACAACAACAATGTGTTAATACTAATTAGAAGAATCCATCTCTGATTACAGTTGTTCATTTCTACTTCCTCAATATAAAGTAGTTCAAGACACTCATCTAGAAAATTCCACATTCAAATTATTAGCAAATGCCAATTGCATTATTATGAACAGTTGATAATACCACTTTTAATCCAGTTGGCCGTTGACAAGTAATCGGCCGGGGGGGGGGGGGGGCACGCGAAATCAGTTACATTTTATACTTGTGCTCACTAGAGTGAATTCTGATTTAAAATAAATTTTAAATGAAATCTTTGTTACTAACTTACTGCAGGAGATCTCCAGCTCCATCTTCAAGTGATGATTAATCACCTCCGCCCTGAAGACAGGATAAAGTTGGTAAGGGATAAAGAGACAATGCCCTAACCTTTCTTTTTGGTCATTTGGATGACTAGAGTATGGAAACTTACTTAAAGGTATTCAATGCTAGCTGTTGAAACCCATGCTGGTACTGGATAAGAGTGTTAGAAATAGGGATAAGGGTAAGCCATTTGGCCTCTCAAGCCTGTCCTGCCATTCCATGAAATAATGACTGAACTCTTCTTTCATAGCAGCTCCTCACAGGCCTCAACTTCCTGTTATGTGAAATATTTACCTATCTCCTCTTCCAATGACTGACCTAGCCTTGACAACCTTCTGGGTAAAGAATTCCAGACAATCATTTCATTTTGGAAGAGGAAGTTCCATTTCACATGGATATCCCCTTTTATCCTTTTAGGAATCTGTCTTTGCTATAGAGATAAGTATCCGTTTCCCTAATTATTGGTATTCCCTCACTTGAATGACACACTAAGCCTCCCCCATCCAGTCTGTCGTCTGTGCCTTCACCCTCACCAACCTTGTATGTATTGGCTATGGCTCTTCCAAAGCCAGATTCTGAATCCCCATAAATGTTTCACTTGGGGTCCCAATCTCCTGTTCATGAGCACAGACCAAATTAGGTGTTATTAATCTAAGGAATGCAACAGAGTCCAGGTACATCTCCCCTCCTTGATGTGTCATTATATCTCCAGTTCAGACTCCAGCTCATCAACTGTGAACCAATGTTCTTTCAACAACTCTTCCTGCAGGTGCGGTGACCATGGATTGCACTGTCCTCTACGTAGTACAGCTGCAACACAGTGCCTGCTGATCCATCTCAATTCTGTTTAATGAATTATTTTAGATGTGAAATATTTTTGAGAGGGAATTTCCTAATTGTACTCTTCAGTTGCACAAATAAGTCATTTAGCCAATCAAAAGGGATATGGAAGTTACACCCAACAATGACGTGCTGTTTTCCTGTGATATTGCACTTCAGCTCTGACAGGTAAAACAGGTTGAAGGGGCTTTCTGCTGCCAGCTTATATCTCCCACCATTTCTGTTCTTGTCATGTAGGTCAGTTCTCTTTATGAAATTGCTTTGTCTTCACTCTTCAAGCTGCTTGAGAAACTGCTGACCGTGCTTTGTCCTGCCCTATATGAAGCTGTTGGTTCTCTGCTCTCTCTCGTGCTTGTTATGAAACTGCTTTCCCCACCACCGTGCACTGTTTCAGAAGCACAGTGTTCTTATCTCTCTCATTTCTACTTCTACTCAAAACTGGGTAACTCCAGTGCTCACCTTTCACAAAGCTAAAACTGTATTGCTTACAGCCATAGAGCACTAAAGTTCTGTTATTTACCAAACAAGATTGAATAGCTAATTGAGGTGTTAGAGTGCAAATTTATTTGAAATGGAGTGTGATAATTTCCACAACCTAATGGTTGTTCAATATGTCAATGTCCCATTTAATAAACCCAAGCTAACTGGTCAATCATAAAATTTAACTCCAGTCTTGTACACTGGTATCTGGATATGTGTCAAGCAATATATCAATAATATGTTAATTTAGAATCTTGGGTTGAAATCAAAGTTAATTAGTGTAGAAAAACTTCAAAAAATGGTTGCAGCGTAGAAGGAAGCCATTTTCCCTGTTGTGCACCTATGACTGCTCATTGCAAGAGTAAATCAGCCAGTGCCACTCCAAGCCCTTACCCAGTTGTCCTGCAAATCTTTGACTTTTCAGGTGCTTATTAACTTCCGTTTTTGAAAGCCATGATTGAATTCGCCTCCATCATATTCTTTAGTGTGCATTTGAGATCCAAATCACTTTCTGTGTAGAAGGCTATTCTTCATATCACAATTAGTTCTTTTGTCTTGTTGTCTCATTCGTGATCTTTCAATTAATGGAAATATTTTCTCTTTATATAATCTACCTAGAGCCTTATGATTTTAAATATCTCTATTATATCTCCTCCCAACCCATTTTACTCAAAGAGAATGACACTTATTTCTCCAATTTTGTCATGTAATTGAGACTTCTTGTCTCTAGAAACTTTCTTATAAATCTTTTCTGCATCCTTTCTAAAACCTTCACCTTTTCATATTGCATTGTGGAAGTGTCAGTTGAGACCAAGCCAGTATTTCATAAAGGTTCATCGTAGCTTTTTTTTTGTTTCTATACTTTATAACTGTAAAACTTAGGATTCAATTTGCTGTTTTGATTTTGCTGCATTCTCAACCTCCCTAGCTGCTTTTGACAATTTGTGCACATATACCGTCCAGACACTCTTGCTGAACACGTCTTAGAATTGTTCCCTTTTTTTTTGTTGCTTTGCCTCATTCTTACTACCAAAATTAATCACTTCACATTTCTGTGCTTTACATATCGGTTGCCCTTTACGCATTTATTCAACCAGTTGTCTATGTCCTCTTGACATTTATCATAAAAACATCTCTTTCAAGTTGTGTGTCATTGCACATTTTCAAATTGTAGACTTAAGGCCAGGTCCTTATCAGGAAGGGCAACAGGGCTGACTTGGAAGTGAAAAGACTCCACTTCACTGTCTTAAATGCCAATTTACCCTAGTTTAAGGAGGGTTATGACTGGTTGACCATGAAACAAGTGCCAAATATCAGTTGGAGTCCTCCTGAGGTGAGAGCAGCAAGAAGATGCTTTTCCTGAGCAGCATGGTGAAATGACAAACAACAGTTATCTTAGGATTACTCACAGGATTCCTGATGAATAATGGTATGTTATTGAATTATGGATATGTTGATGATATGGGACTTCAGTAGGAACTGCTTGTCTCCCTGCGATCTTAACGAGATTGACAGCTATCTCGACATAGAGGAGTGTTTGATTTTTAATCAGCCTTCAAGTAACACACTTTAAGGGAGTTTATGCTATTTCAGTCTTGTCATCAGTTGTACAACAGGCATCATTCTGAACAAAATATCTATATACCAGAGGTTTTAATGTGCCAGGAAGCTTGATGTTATGGATGCGGTGTTCAGTATAATCCACCAGCTTATTTATCATTAGCTTGCTTATTCTAGGCTCCCATTTTAATTTCTTTGGCAACAGAATATATCTTCTTTCAGACAACACATCTGAATGGACCAGAACCTGCCCTCTCTACGTGCACTCATTTTTGCCACAAATCCAATACGACAGCTTTATACCAGAACGTCTGCAGTAGCCAAAGTAAACCTCCTGTGGCATATCTGAAAATTCTTGATGTGGTTTGGGCATGTATTGAGATGGAGGGAAAAAAAAGGCTTCCCTCATTTTGTTATTTTCTATCCTGCGTGCTCTTCCCTGGTCAAATCATAAGTGTACAATGCATAGGATTCTGAAAGATTGCTGGTCTGTAGGAGTATTTCGGTTGCAAGGGATCTAAGCAGTAGGGTGGAACTGAACTGCTAAAGTGTAGCAAAAGATGCCAGTTTAATTCTATTGTGAGTTTTCTGTTTCACTTAGATATACTTGTTCACCTGTAGCAAATGATACAAAATGTTCCTTAGAAAGAAATAGTAAAGCCACAAGAATAAAGGAACATTAAATGGGCAATGAAACATTGAAGCACAGAAGATAGATAAGCACTGCTGCTGGAATCCATTCACAGGAGCGTATATGTTGTCAGATACTCAGTTACTGCTCAACAGCATTGATTGAAAAGTACAAAT
This sequence comes from Stegostoma tigrinum, assembly GCF_030684315.1. Classification (NCBI taxonomy): domain Eukaryota; kingdom Metazoa; phylum Chordata; class Chondrichthyes; order Orectolobiformes; family Stegostomatidae; genus Stegostoma; species Stegostoma tigrinum. The sequence goes on from NC_081379.1 coordinate 13,223,099, forward strand.
CTCTATCTCTGCCAATACTTGTTTTTCCAATGATTCACTGATCTACGCAAGTCAAGGGAGTCTCATTTTGATCCCTGATCAGTGATGAATTAGTTGGTCTCAGCTACAGTGACTGCGGGATATAATTAACCTCCTCTCCTTTTTAGTTTGGGAGAGTAGAAGCCGTTCCTATTTCTGATTGCTGTCAAGTGACTTCAGATGAAAGTAGGTTTGTGTGAATGGGGTGGGGGGTGGGGGGTGCGGGAAAAGATATCATTGAGTTGTGAGAGAACAACCCCTGCTGGCATGTAGCCTAATTTGTGATTCACACAAAAATAAGATCCACTTGTGGCAAGGTACTGAGGACAGTAGTGCCAATGAAAAAGTACAGATTCAATACTTTCGAAAAGAATAGCGAAAATAAGGCTTACTTGATAATGTTAAACTTTTCAAAGAACCAGCTTGATGATTTCAGTTACACTGAGGCAGGAGAAAAGTGGAGTGATGGTTTCAGGTCACCTAAGAATACTTTTCGTGGTTTTGCATCACTGTATTTGAATTAAACTAGCTACCTTATCTTCACCTGCTGATGAATACTATTTATAGACAAAGTTTCTTAATTTGTTGCCACACAGGCTGGGTGGATCGGCCATGCTAAATAGTGTTCAGGGGTGTGTGGGTTATAGGGGGCTGGTTCTGGGTGGGATGCTCCAAGGGGCAGTGTGGACTTTTTGGGCTGAAGGGGCTGTTTCACAACTGTAGGGAATTTTTAAAAAAAAACAAACTAAGGGCAGCAAATAACCAAAGCTAGCTGACAACTGAATCAAAGCTGTTTTCATCAGAAAGCGTAATGTCTGGCTGAAACTGTTTGGAACTGGTATATTCCCACAGGCAGTGCGCCTGGAAAGCATGTCTGTTCATCGAGTCCGATACATGGTAGTTGTGTATACTAATGGCCATCAAGATACAGAGGAGAATGTCCTTCTGGGAATTGACTTTGCAAGCAAAGAAAGGTAAGTAGTGTACTAAATGTTGATGTAGGAAGGAAATGAAGGCATAGCAAGTTAGGTTCTGAGTGTATTTTGCTTTTTGAAAAAAAAAGCTTTGTGTTTTTTAAAAATAAAGCTCTTTGATAGTTTAGTTAGATTGTGCCAGGGATGAGAAATGTAAGTTCTGAGATAAATAAATGGCTGGGTCTATTTTACTTGAAACTGAGAGTGGAGAAAATGTATTTTACTTGGCTGGAGATTCTCTGTTTAAAGGCTCATAATTTGAAACTGTCCTTGAGAGGGAGATAAAGGTTGGGTAAAAAATCATTCTCGAAGCATTGTTGGAGGGATGCAGACTATTACATTTTTTTAAGGGGGAATGGATAAGTATTCCAAGTAGAGAAAGTTGTGGAACTATGATACTGTGCAGAGTAACGTAGGAAGTTTTGGATTGCTCCAGCTAAGCTGAACGAATTTGTTGCCGCACTAAGGGCAGCAAGAAACCAATTAGGATAGATACCTTGGACCTCCTGTTAAATGAATAAGATCAGTTGGTAAGGGAACTGTAAATCTACATTCTGAACTATTTCTTTGAACATTTTTGATGCAGATGTTCAGTGGAAAATAGGAAACTTCATAAGATCAATACATGATTTATTACTAAATTAACCATCAGATTTTAATGGTGATTTTATATTCTTTATAGTAATTCATGCACTATAGGATTGACCCTTCCTCTCTGGAGTGATACAAAGATTCACCTGGATGGAGATGGGTAAGGAACTCAATTCCTTCTGCATAATTAACCAAGAAAAAAATGAGAAAAGGCTGAAATTTGATATTTTAATGCTGTAGTATTATTGTCCTTTTTGCATTTAAATGCAAAGAATTTATTCATGCTTAACTAATCAGTTTTTACTAACCATCCAGATAATACAGGATTTCCTCTCGTGTTTAGAGGTTTAAAGGCACTTAAGACTTGACTTCTTATACTGAATCCTCCAGTTTCTTTTAATTGTAGTGCTTTAATAAAATTCAGCATAGAAGCTGTAAACTTCTGCAATCATCTAAGTTTGCATACGCCTTTTAGGTTTTTCAATCCATCCCCAACTATGGTTCCCCCGAACATTTTTAAACTTTTGTTAGAAAGCTCCTTAGCCTGAAGCCTTTGACTAACTTTTTTGACTGATATTTTGTAATGCTAATTGTTCAACGGTAGCACGCACTTCTGTCTTACATAATTTGGAATGTAATCAATAGAGATCTTAATAAATGTTGCATTTTAAGCAAACTGCTCAATGTCTCAAGAAGATTAATAAAAAAATCACATTGCTGAAATGGCTAAATCATTGTTATGAAAATCTTAGTAAGACTTCAAGGTTTTAACGAAATTCATAAAACAATTTCTAGTTGAAGTGTAGGAGGAGAAATGTTGGGGTAAAGCATTAAGTTTGCATACTGTCATTGATGGGAGTGCTATTAAATTGAAATAGCAAACCTTGCTTGCAACATAGACTGCCCTTTAGTATTTGATCTAGACTGCAGGCAGGCCCCTATGCATTTTAACAAGCAGTTAGATATTCTAACCTGAGTACTGTCTTCAAAACTGCTTCCATGTCAATAAAATTAACCAAGGGAAGCATGTAAATGAAATAGATGATCAAAATTCACTCCTTAGAAGACTCCAGAAGTAGTGTTGTTCCTGTAGAAATAAAGCACAAGGCAAGAAGTATTGAATGGATTATATGGTGGGCCTCCATGAAGGCAGCAAAATACACACAGGTGCTGAAAGCACTTTTGCTTTTAATGCTTATTTTACATATTTCCGTTGAGCAAGAGGTCATTTCTGAATTGAGTGCCCTGCTTGAAGAAAACTTGTCTCTCTCTTTCAGGTCCAATGTATAATTCCAATTTTATCAAAGCTTCTATTTCATTAAATAGAATTAAGTCTAAGATTTTTTTGGTGCCATTCCACCAGTAGTATGGTGGATTTGGGAATGTCCTCTGCTGTTTGATCATCTAATCTCCTATCCATATCCATAGGGTCTGTCTGAGTCATAATCTTGGAGTCGTAGAGGTCCATTGCACACAAAAAGACCTTTAGGGGCGTTGCATTTGCACTAGTCGGAAACCATCATCTAGTTATTCTAATCCCATTTTTCAGCACGTGGTCCATAGTATGTATGTCATAGCACTGTAAGTGGATCTCTGGTAGCATACAATGTATTTTCCCACAAGTGACATCACATGAAGGTTTCTCATAACTTCCTAATTCATATTGGTTGTTGGATAGTCTTGCTGACTGTCTTCAGTGTTAAGCATTCTGTGGAAGAAGTGGATGGAACGGGAACAAAGCATCTTTTTCGAAATAAGGCGTAAGTGCTTCAAGAATTGGTTTGCACGTGCTTTACAAGAGTAATCAGAATTTTATGGTTAAAAGAAATGCTGCTTTGCAGACAGAACAGTTACTGCCTGTTTTCCAACAAATTCCCCAGGCCTGCTTTATCGCATCTCCACTTTTCTCCAGGTGGGACTTGTCAGGGATGGCCCACCATCTCTTCCCGCCCCCCTCCCCCCCGCCCCATTGGATGTCCACCTCCTTTTCGTTTGATGACTTTGCTCGAGCAATCCTTACTGATTGTTTCACTTTGTTTCAAACGTATCTTCATCTGGAATGTGTGCCAATCAAGGATCACTTGGGCCTGTGAACTAGAGCAATGTAAAGTGGCAGTGTATCTGGCCTTGGCCGCCTTCAGTGACTTGCAGTACTAATTGGCAATGATCCACCTTCAAACTGCTGTTTATCTGTTAGATTTTAATTTTTTTTATATTATAAAATTAAATAATCCTAGGTTTTAATATTTTCTGAATTCAGAGGAGATGGTAAGTTTTGAGGATCTAATGCAAGATAAACCACAAATCCATCTGTGCTGTTTCTGTATTTTTTTGAAAGTCATTATTTTGTTTAATACAGAGCAAACATTATAAAACTGGTGGCAAACAGGCATGCTCGTCAAGCAGCACCCTTGGTTCACCAATTTAAGCCCTCTACAAGCTTCTACAGAAGCACTGGAAAAAAAAATTTCCACTAAAACCACAAGTAACACTGACCATAGTGAATACATCTAAGAATAAGTTTGTTCACCTTATATTCTGATATTATGCTTTTAAGAACATCGCTGAAAAATGGCATGATTTGTTGAAGTTATGATAGTTTGTCCTTTTGAGTCACTGTATCCATGTATGTGTGGGCTGTCCACAACAGACAAAATGATGTCCTTTAAAGCCAAATCTTATCTATGATTAGTTGTTCACCAAGTTTAACACACCAGATGGTTGAACAAATTGCGACAATTTTTAAGCATATTTTCCACATACACAGTGAAAAATTCCTTCACATTTTTGAAAGGCATACAAGATCAACCAAGATAGGGATTGATAGCAATGCAGCATGTGTGAGCTCATTTGACACTGTTAGTCTATTCACCAATGTACTAATCAAGAAAACCAAAGATATCTGCACCACTGAAATAGTGCTGACGGACCAACATGGTGTGAATCAAATTTCATTGTACTTCAAAAAAAAGTCTGCACCTCACGATGATGAGTTCAGTAAAAATATCCTGTGTCCTAATAGATGGTATTGACATGCGATCTCTGTGAGGCCCATCTCTTGCAAATATCTTTGTTGGATTCCTTGAGAAATATGTTTTCTGAAACATAGATGATACTATTACCTTAATCAGTGGCTGCATGTAAGAATTTTCTTATGTTTTAGTTGAGTGCCTTTCCTTGATGTCCTAGTTGAGAAATCAGCAGGGATTCTCTATTACTGTCTGTCACAAACATATCTTTGCTGTTTGTTGTATGCATTGGGATTTCTACAATTCCATGTGCTACAAAATTGGCCTTGTTGACAGCACTATAAATAGGCTTGAGCTGTTTGTTCACTAAGCAAGCTTGATGCTTAAATAGGGCATATCAAAGCTGTCCTGCAAGATAGTAGATGTCCTGATCAAATTATTCCTCATTGTATATCATGAATGGACCATCACTTTCAGTGCTGGAAAGAGCCAGTTGAATTGTCCCGGATAGGTAAGTTTTCTCAAAGATTTGAGCAATGGGTGAAGCTAGCAGTTTAATACTGCTAATATACAGTAGCAACAAAAGTGGTGTTCTCCATTAACCAGGTGCTGCTGTCAAACGGAAAAGCCATTCTATCTACCACACAAACAAGTAACACGGTGTATGAATTTCAGTGCCAGTGTGAACCTAATATGTAAGCAGTCATATGAAGTACTGTCAGCCTGTTTCAAACAACATGCATCCCTTTGAATGTTTGCAACGGACAAGGTACTGATCATACCTAATCATCCTACACTTAAAAAAAAAATTCACAGCACAGTTTTGAACATTCATTGTGATTCCATGGATTGGACAGCAGTTTTTAAAATAATACTGCATCTGTGAAGAATTGTGCTGATGACCAAGTCAGGATTTCAGTGAGGCTCACAGTTAGGAGCAGTTGTGTATGCTGGAAGCTACTTCATTAGTGCACAGGGACCTGTATTTTGCAGACAGAAAGGACATGTACACACACCCACTCTTTAAATTTAACAAATTAGCTGACAGTCATTCTCTAGTTTATTTCTAATTTATTTCACAGGGCAATGCCTTGACCAGTCAGTCACTTGTCTGATTTAAAAGTTAAAAGAGCTTGGTTGTTACATGTTAGTCATCATTGTTGTGCAGAATGCATCAGTTAATGTCTCAACATTGAGTTCACTTACCGGTGAAACTGGCACTCTCCTTCCCCCACCACCCAAGACATTTTTCCATCCCCACCCCTGTCTGCTTTCCGGAGAGACCACTCTCTCCGTGACTCCCTTGTTCGCTCCACACTGCCCTCCTACCCCACCACACCCGGCACCTTCCCCTGCAACCGCAGGAAATGCTACACTTGTCCCCACACCTCCTCCCTCACCCCTATCCCAGGCCCCAAGATGACATTCCACATCAAGCAGAGGTTCACCTGCACATCTGCCAATGTGGTATACTGCATCCACTGTACCCGGTGCGGCTTCCTCTACATTGGGGAAACCAAGCGGAGGCTTGGGGACCGCTTTGCAGAACACCTCCGCTCAGTCCGCAACAAACAACTGCACCTCCCAGTCGCAAACCATTTCCACTCCCCCTCCCATTCTTTAGATGACATGTCCATCATGGGCCTCCTGCAGTGCCACAATGATGCCACCCGAAGGTTGCAGGAACAACAACTCATATTCCGCCTGGGAACCCTGCTGCCTAATGGTATCAATGTGGACTTCACCAGTTTCAAAATCTCCCCTTCTCCTACTGCATCCCTAAACCAGCCCAGTTCGTCCCCTCCCCCCACTGCACCACACAACCAGCCCAGCTCTTCCCCCCCCACCCACTGCATCCCAAAACCAGTCCAACCTGTCTCTGCCTCCCTAACCGGTTCTTCCTCTCACCCATCCCTTCCTCCCACCCCAAGCCGCACCCCCATCTACCTACTAACCTCATCCCACCTCCTTGACCTGTCCGTCTTCCCTGGACTGACCTATCCCCTCCCTACCTCCCCACCTACACTCTCTCCACCTATCTTCTCTACTCTCCATCTTCGGTCCGCCTCCCCCTCTCTCCCTATTTATTCCAGTTCCCTCTCCCCATCCCCCTCTCTGATGAAGGGTCTAGGCCCGAAACGTCAGCTTTTGTGCTCCTGAGATGCTGCTTGGCCTGCTGTGTTCATCCAGCCTCACATTTTATTATCTTGGAACTCTCCTTCCCTACTATGTTATTTGTTTTCTGTTTACATTTATATATTTTTCTGATGAGTTCAAGAAGCAAAATGCCTTTCGTAAACAATACTGACATTTTTGTACCTCTGAACAACTGTCTGTCGACTTTGAAGAATACTGTCTCTGTTATTTTAAATAATTTGATGTCTTTGTAGTGTTATATAGCTATTCTGTTTTGCTTCAGTGGATTCAGTGTGAGTACAGTGGATCGTATTCATATCTTCAAGCCAGTTTCTGTACAAGCCATGTGGTAAGTAATGTATTTGTTTCATCGTGCTGTCTTGCTAATTGCTAAAATTTACTGAACTTTGGTTTATTTTCCAATAAAGTTTGTTTAAAAATAACCATTTGATGACACAGTAAATATTGTGTTTATAAATGGAATAGAAACTCATGTTGTCATTTAACTGTATTGATATTATTTGGGGGCTAGGAAATGATACCAAGAAATATATTATTCAAGTGGACAAATTAATTAAGTAACTCTAATGTGGCAACTGGATGCTGGATTAACCTAACTTCTTAAAAACTAATATGGACTTTGGGTAGGAGGGTGAAAAAATAAGATGAACCAAAAATAAGTATTAAGAAATTGTTTTTACATAGTGAGCTGCAATATAACGACATCTTAAGCAATTTTCATGAGAAAAGAAGCCATCATGCTACAGAAAGGACAGGCTAAGGGGAGAAAAAGACACAGTTCAGCAATAAGTTTTTAAGAACCTTTTGAACAACTGGAAAAACTTGCTGGTGAAGGTACATGCAGACTTGATTTGAAAATTGCAGCACTGTAATTGAAAGATAGTTTTCTGGAACGGAGATATGTATTATGAATAATATGGTTGTGAGTGGAAGATGAGACACATAACTGAATTGAAGATTATTAAAATAATGTGAAGTGAAACTTGAAGGAGTTTGAGTTAGATGATGTGGAGTTTACTAGTTGTAATGGGTCACAAAACATGTGAAAGCAGACTCAGCCTGTGAAACGTTGAAATGTTTCTCATTGCAGTACAATATATGCTGATATCATAAACATGTCCTTCTTTGCAGCTTATAATTTAAATCAGATTACAAAACATTATCATTCTGGTTTGTACTGGTTCAGATAGTAGTGTACACCTGTGAGATCACTAAAATCTCATGAGAACTATGTGTTGACTAGAGAAGTCATAGGCCAGTATCCAGAAGTGCCCACCCTGGAAGTCCATGTACATCTGGTTTGAAACCGTTAAATGGCTTCATTATATCCAGATCAGACTAATCAAAATAAAGGTCTGGTTGAATGGTCACCTGATTCTAATTGAGGTTGATACTGGCGCGGCTGTTTCAATGATCTCAGAATCAGAATTGAACAAAATACTGTCTGGACTCCAACTGTAAGTTTGCGCAAGGCCTCAGCTTAACTGAGAACCTATAACTGGGGAATCTTTACAGATTAAACATACAACTTCCATGCCAGTCCTTACGAGAAGTAGCTGGCTCAATTACTGCTGATTGTAGTAAAAGGCCCAGGCCCAAGCTTCGTGGGGTGAAATTGGTTGAGAAAGCATCAGAGATTGGCTCAACGTTTTTCAATTAGAAAATGGCTGCCTAATTAAATACCCAGATGTTTTTCAGGAAGGTCTAGGGATTATCATAGGGGCCAAGGCCACCTTGCACGTTGGCCAGGAAGCAATTCCACAATTCTGCAAGGCCTACCAGGTGCCATTTCTCTTAGAAGCAAAGGTAGAGGCAGAAATCAGAGGCTGTAAAGAGAAGGAATCATCAAACCAGTCTAGTTTATGGAATGGGCAGCACTGGTCGTAGCGATCGTGATGTTCGACAGGTTAGCTTGATTTTCTGGGTATTTTAAATAAATGGTAAACCGCTTTTCACAACTGGATAAAAGATTAATCCCTTGCATAGAGGATTTTTACACAAAGCTGGCAGGGGGACTGACCTTTATGAAGCTGAACATTATTCACTTATGGCTAGATGCGGATTCCCAGAGGTATGCTACACTTAATAGCCATAAGGGTTTGTACCAATATACAAGACTGCCATTTGGGATGTTGCCAACCTGTGTGATTTTTCAGGGAATGATGAAGAACATTTTACAAGGTCCACTCCAGGTCACCATTCATCTAGTTGACGTGCGAATAACAGGGAAGACCCAAAAGGAGCACTTCGAGAATGTGGAGATAGTCTTTAGACATTTCTCTCAGGTGGGCGCACACCTTAGAAGGAAAAAGTGTGTGTTCCAGGCAATCCAAGTGATCTACTTTGACTACAGAGTCAACAAGACCAGGTTACACCCATTAAGAATAAAGTGAGGGTGATCAATGGTGGCCCGGCTCCCACATCTGTTCTGAGCTTAGGTCTTCCCTTGGGCCAGTGAATTATTACAGTAAGTCCATACGTAACCTGGCTTCCATCCTGGCAGTTTTGCATCAACGGAAAAAGAATGGTTTGCCTTAGAAATGTTCACATAGCCAAGCTATGGCTTTCAGGGAAGTGAAGAAACTGGTTTCAGCCTCTAAGGTGTCAGCACACTATGATCCCAAGCGAGATCTGGTATTGACTTGAAGTGTCTCCCCATATAGCATTGGGGTAGTATTTGCTCACAGGTGGCCTGATGGAGATGAATATTCAGTAGCAGGACTTAGCTAATGCAGAGCGTAAATATGTCCAGATAGTGAAGGAAGTTTGGCAGTCATATTTGGTGTCAGGAGGTTCTACCAATAATAATGGACCACAAACCCTGCTGGGTCTAGTCAAAGAGGACGAGGCAATGCCGCCTGTAGCATCAGGCCATGTTCAGCGGGGAGCTCTAATACTGAGCGGATAATTGCAAGTAGGATCACCATCTGGGAGGCCAAGTATCAAATGCAGGTGCATTGAGCCACCTCCTGCTGGCACATACACCACCTGTGATACCACCACTGGAAGAGACCTTAATGGTCTTAAATTTATTGGACACACTTCCAGTCACAGCTGTCAGTGTCAGAATTGGGATGTAGAAAGATTTGGTCCTGGCAAAGCTGAAAGAACAGGTGGTGATAGCACAATCCAAAGGGCTGTCACAGTCAGAATTGAAACCTTTTTGGGTCCAGAGAGAGAGATCACAGGAGAGGACAGCATATTATTATGGGATGCAAGAGTGATTGTCCGTAGCAAATGTCACTGCCAGATACTGGCTGAACTCTACCAGGGTCCTTCAGGGGTTTACAAAATGAGGAGGTTGGTGAGAAGTTATGTCTGGTGGCTAGGATTGGATGCAGACACAGTCATGTTGGTGGGGCAATGCCCAGAGTGCCAACAAGGACAAAAATTATGACCAGCAGCACTGCCATATTTATGGGAATGGCCAGGTAAACCCTGGACCCGGTTACGCATTGACTATACAAGTCCTGTCATTGGTTCACCATTCTTAGTTGTGGATGCTTGCTCAAAGTAGTTAGACATGTATAGAGTTCATTCAGCAAACACAGGGATGATGACTGAGAAAACTGCATGCATAATTTGCAGTACATGGATTCCTGGAAGTGTTGGGCATTGGTTAACATCAAGGATTTGATTATTTCCTGAAGTCAAATGTTATTCGACATACAAGTACAGCTCCATACCATGCATCATCCAATGGTCTGATAGAAAGAGCAGTCCAGACTTTGAAGGCAGTCTTAAAGAAAGAACTGAGCTTTACTAGATATTAAACTGTCCAGGTTCCTATTTGATTATAGAACCTCCCCTTTCGCAACTACAGGAACAACTCCAGAATAGTTGTTAATGGAGAGAAGACTCTGCGCCATGTTAAATCTGATCTTCCTGGATCTGGATGGGGGGAGAGGGTGAAATAGCATCACAACCGCAAAAGCGGGACATGGGACTCTACTAATTGAGAGAGACAGTTTACTTCAGGGGGCAAAGTCTGGAGTAGGAACTACAGGAATGACCCTGCATGGTCAACGCGAAGTCAGGTCCAGTGACACAAACTTCAGGTAGGTGCAACAATCTTGAACAAGTACATTGATCATAGGAGAGCTGCAAACTTGCAAATGATGTAGGAGCAAAACATGGCTGGCGCCTTGACAGCATTTCCAACTGTTCCGGAAGCTATAGGTTCTCCCTGTGCATTAAGAGTTGAAGATCCGTCTGAATCGGAGATGGACACGGCAGATGTCACCACCTCAACGCCATTGCCGTCTGAAGAGAATTAATTTCTATTGAGATGCTCTGGGCACAAGAGGTGGCATGCTGCCTGTATCAGAGACAGAGTTGGAGGATTCTGACCCAGTGCTAAAACGCCCCAGGTGCAGTTACGGAAAAACAAATCAGCCTATGTCCTTGGATTGGGAGGGGGAGAGATGTCGTGATTGTAATGAGGTCAGCCATGTGGATGTTGTAGGTTTATAAATTCCCTGAATGGGGCTATCAGGGAGCCTTGGCTGATAAATAAGAACAGGGGTGTCAGACATCCTGTTCACTGAGGGCTGGCTATAAGTTTGTTAGATCACTGTCAAAGACTCTCCATGTGTAGATAAAGGATGACTTGGTGACTGGATACTGGCCTCTGTGGCCTAATGGTACTATTGCTAGTCTGTTAATCCAGAAACTCAACAAATGTTCTGGGGAACAGAGTTGAACCCCACCACAGCAGATGATGGAATTTGAATTCAATAAAGTAATCTGTAATTAAGAATGTACTGATGACCACAAAACCATTGTCAATTGTCAGAAAAAAACATCTGGTTCACTAATGTCCTTCAGAGAAGAAAATCTACCATCCTCACCTGGTCTGGCCTCTGTGTGACTGCAGAACCTTAGCAATGTGGTTGACTTTCAACTACCCTCTAAAATGGCCTAGCAAGCCATTCAGTTGACCAAACGCTGCAAAGTCTCAACGAAATGAAACTAGATGGATCACCAGGCATCACCCTAGAAACTGGAAAAGACAACAGCAGAAACAGCCTACTAACCTTGCAAAGTCCTCTATACTAATATCTGGGCTAGTGCCTAAATTGGCGGAGTTGTCTCTCAAACAAATCAGGTAATGGCCTGACATAGTCGTACTCATGGAATGAAACCTTCCAGATATATCTGTCCATGACATTATCAGTAAGAGTGACCACTGCATAGTCCTTGTGGAGACACAGTCCTGCCTTCACATTTGAGAGTAATCTCCAGTGTGTTATGTGGCATTCTTACCATGCTAAACCAGATCTAGCATCTGAAGACTGGGCATCCATGAGGTGTTGTTGACCATCAACAGCTGCAGAATTGTACTCCAGCGCAATCTGTAATTTCATGACACAGCACATCCCCCACTCAACCATTACTATCAAGCCAGGGGATTAACCCTGGTTCAATAGTGGGTACAGGAGGGCATACTAGAAGCAGCACCAGGCATATCTGAAAATGAGGTATCAACCTGGTGAAGCTACCAAATAGGACTGCTTGCATGCTACACAGCATAAGCAGCAATTGATAGACAGAGCTAAGCAATCACACATCCAAGTGATCAGATCCAAGCTCTGCAGTCCTACTACAGCCAGTTGTGAATGGTAGTGGGCAAATAAATAACTCACTGGAGGAGGAGTCTCCATAAATATCCCCATCCTCAATAATTGAAGAGCCCTGTACATTGGTGCAAAAGACTGAAGCATTGGCAGCAATTTTATGCCAGAGGTGGCAAGTGGGTGATCCATCTTGGCCTCCTCCAATGGTCCCCAGCATTTCAGATATCAATCTTCAGCCAATTCGTTTCATTCCACGTGATATCAATAAACAATTGGAGACACTGAATCATGTAGAGGCTATAGGCCCTGACAACATTCCGGCAATAACACTGAAGACTTATGCTGCTCCCATAACCAGCTATTCCAGTATAGCTGCAACTCTTACAACTACCCAACAATGTGAAAAATTGTCCAGGTATGTCCTGCACACAAAAAGCACAACAAATCCAAACCAGCCAACTACCACCTCATCTGTCTATTCTTGATTATTAGTAAAGTGATGGAAGATATCATCAATAGTGCTATCAAGCAGCACTTGTGCAGTAATAACCTGCTCAGTGATGCCCAGTTTGGGTTCCACCAGGAGTGCTCAGCTCCTGACCTCACTACAGTTCAAACATGGACACAAGACTGAATTCCAGAAGAGAGGTGGGAGTGACAGCCCTTGACATCAAGGCTGCATTTGACTGAATATTCCATCAAGGAGCCTGAGAAAATCTGAAATTGATGGGTAACAGAAGGCAAACTCTGCTCATTAGGGTCATACCTGACATATAGGGAGATGGTTGTGGTGTTGGGAGGTCAGTAATCTCAACTCCAGGAGACCTCTGCAGGAGTTCCCCAGGTTAGTGTCCTAAGTCCAACCATCTTCAGCTGCTGCTTCAATGACCTTCCCTCCATCATAAGACCAGAAGTAAGGATTTTCACTGATGATTGGGCCATGTTCAGCACTGTTCGAAAATCCTCGGATACTGAAGCAGTCCATGTTCAAATTCAACAAGATCTGGACAATACCCAGGCTTGGGAAGACAAGTGGCATGTAAATGTGCTCCACACAAAGGCAAAGCCATTATCATTACCAATAAGAGGCAATGTCCCTTGACATTCAATGGTATTACCATCACTGAATCCCCCACTATCAGCATCCTTTAGGTTATATTGACCAGAAACTTAATTAGGCTCACTACATAAACAGGGTGGCTACAAGAGCAGGTTCGGGTCTAGGAGTACAGTGGCAAGTAACTCAAACCTAACTCCCAAAGCCTGCCCATCGTCTGCAAGGCACAAGTCAGGAGTATAATGGAATACTCCCCACATGCCTGGATTTTGCAGTCCCAATAACACTCAAGGTTGGCGCAATTCAGGACAGAGCAGCCTGCTTGATTGGCATTATGTCCACAGGTGTCCACTCCTTCCACCACTGACGCTCAGTCATGGCAGTGTGTACTGTTCACAGGATGCACTGCATGAATTCACCCAAGATCCTGAGACAGCAGCTTCCAAACCCACAACTCTTTCCATCAAGAAAGACAAGGGCATCAGAATATGTGGGAACACCACCATGTGCAAGTTCCCCTCCAAGCCACTCACCAATCTGACTTGGAAATATGTTATCTCTTCACTGTCACTGGGTCAAAATCCTGGAATTCCCTCCCTAATGGTAATGTGGGTCAACCCACAAAAGGTAGATTGCAGCTGTTCAAGAAGGCAGCTCACCACCACCTTCTCAAGGCTAGGAACAGGTAATAAATGTTGACCAGCCAGTGATGCCCACATCCCACAAATAAATTAAAGGGAAGACTGTAAGAGGCTGAATTCATTTCAGTGCAATGACACAGTTGCCAGAACAATCAAAAGTGAATTATTGGCTCTGTTGCTAATAATTTTCTTCCCATACCCAATTAGCTTATAACTTATTTCACTACATGACCAAACATGAAATGTTTAAAAGAAGTCCATTATTTGTCTGTTTTTTTAGGTCAGCACTACAAATTCTCCACAAATCCTGTGAGACAGCGCGTAGGTACAATTACTATCCATCGGGAATTGCTTTGACTTGGACCAGTTACTATGAGAGTTGCATTAACTCGGATCAAAGTTGTATTAATGAATGGAATGCAATGCATGACTTGCAGTCCATGCGGGCTGACTCACCGCCAATGTTTATCGATAAGTGAGTAAAGATTGCAAACCTTTTTTTTGTTTTTTGTATCCTCACAGAATTTCTTTGTGATCGCGTTGAGATCATCATACTTCCCCAGATCAGTTGTTTTTTAGGAAAAAGCATTTTTGACGGATATATGGAGCAACGATAGATATACAAAAAGCAAAATATTGAAAATTGTTATATAAACAGGTCCAAAATTGTCAATTTTTACTTACATTATATTTATTCAGTATGTTGCTCATTTCTCATTAATGGCCCTTATTTGGTTTTACTTTTCTCCCTTGCATTGCTTTTGAAGCAGTTTCACCAAGGAGCATAGATAAGCCCCTGCAATTTTCAGTGTGTCGTGTGCATTGTGCTGACTTTTGCTTATTGTGATTGAGATTTTTGGAAAGTATTTAATGTGCTGTCCAAATTAAACTCATTCTGATTTCTTACAGAGAATGAAATAATACTTTAAACAATGAGGTATCATATATTCATTTTTCTCAGAGCCCAAATTTTAAAATATATAAATTACCATCAGGCTGTTAGTGATTTTCTTAGTGCATCATCCTTAAAAAAGGAATGACAAGTAGAACCATGAGTTACTTTCTCCTTTGCCTTGCATTAGATAGAAACTCTTCTCTCACTGATAGAATACTACTTAAATGTTGAACATTTTAAAAATGAGTTAGTAAAACCACAAAGGTAGTTAGTGTCTGAATAAAAATAGTACTCAGTTATTTGACTCTGCATTTGCGCTAGACCTAAGTGAAGATGTGCTTTTGATTTCAGCTTTCCTGCACTCAGTGTGCTAGATCCAAAGTAAAAGGAAGAGTAAGAAAATACACTATTTTGTAACAGTGATATTGACTGGCTACAAAATCCCTCCTGCCCCTCCTCCCCTCACCTTAACAAAAGCTTCAAGGGATACTTTTTAGTTTTTCTTGTCAATTTCCTCCTTCTGCAAATCACTTCCAGTGTAGAAATCAGATACCTAACTTTGAGTATCAGGCATTTTAACTGTGAAGAGCATCACAGCTAATTTCAGATTTATAAGAACCCGTTCATATTCAGCATAGTTCTTGCATAAAAATTAGGAGTAGGAGTGCTCTACTAATTGTTGCAGCCCATTTCTAAATTTCAAAAATACTAATTTGACACAAACTGGAATCAAAACTGGACTGTGATTGACCCATGCAGCTTCATATGACTCTGATGTCATTCTTTTTAACCTTTTTTCTGGTTAGCACTTTTGGATTTAGGTATGAAGTAAGATGAATTACCTTAAAACATGCTTGTGTGTGTGTTTTTTTACAGACCAACCGAGAATGAACTAACTGAACGATTAATAAAAAATAAACTAAGATACATAATGATGAGCAAAGATTTGGAAAATGTGACATCTAAAGATGTAAGTTTGCAACTGTGCCAGATATATATCATGTTTCAAGTTGTAGAAATGTTACTTGAGAGCAATATGGAAGTTTAATCATTAATTTGCATCAATAACAGTAGGAAGAGCAAATCATATTTGGCTACTCGTTGAAGCAATTATTTTGTACTTGCATCTTAATTAATATTGATCTCCATTAATCAATGTTAATAAAATCAGATGCTGTGATTTTGTTTTCTTAGCAGTGAAAATATGCTTAGTCTATATTTGAAGAAAGGAAAAGATTAGTTCACGGCAAAACATAAATTTAACTTGAATCTGACCTATTTGGATGATTGCCCTGCTTTTGCTAGTAAATTTATCTTTTCGGTAAGACTTCCAATGTTTATATTGCTTTTCAACCTGTAATAGAAGAAACTAGATGGGCAACATGGGCACAGAAATGGCAGATGAGTTTAATCCTGACACATGCATGAATGCATTTTGGAGGATCAAATTTGGGTGTAAATTATACTGTTAATGGCAGAGCCCTTAGGAACATAAGCAGACATATCTGGGTGTGCAGGTCTACAATTCTCTAAAAGTGGTAACACACGTCGCCAAAGTGTCTGAGAAGGCATATGGCATGCTTGCCTTCATCGGCTGTGTCATGGAGTACAAGAATTGGCAAAACATGTTGGTATATAAAACCCTTGTTAGGTCGCAATTGGAGTGTTGTGTGTAGCTTTGGTAGCCATGTTACCAGAAGGACGTGGAAGCTTTGGAGAGAGTGCCAAGAAAGTTCACCAGGATGTTACCCAGTCTCGAGGCTATTGGCAAGGAGGAAACATTAAAAAGACTAGGATTGTTTTCACTAGAAAGCTGGAGGCTAAGAGGAGACCTGATAGAGGTCCACGAAATTATGAGGCTTAGATAGGGTGAATGGTCAGAGGCTTTTTTCCCAGGGTGGAAGGCTCAATTACAAGAGAGCACAGGTTCGAAGTGAGAGGGCAAAATTTTAATGGAGATGTGTGAGGAAAGTTTTTCATGCAGAGTGGTAAGAGCCTGAAATGCACTGCCAGAGGAGGTGGTAGAAGCAGGCATGTTGGCAACATTTACAAGACATCTGGGTGGTTACAAGATTAGGGAGGAAATATAGCAATATGAGCTGAATAAGGGCAGAAGGTTTGTTTTTCTTTTAGTTTAGTCAGAGCATGATGATTGGCACAGGCTTGGAGGGCCAAAGGACCTGTTCCTCTGCCGTATTTCTCTTTTGTTCTTTTGCTCTGAACAAAGAAAGACAGAATATCTGGAATATATGGATCTAATCAGAAAAGGAAAATAGGGAAATAGTCCGAGATAACAAAGTGTGGAGCTGGATGAACACAGCAGGCCAAGCAGCATCTTAGGAGCACAAAAGCTGACGTTTCGTGCCTAGTGCCGCCTTCAGAAAAGGGGGAGGAGGACAGGGTTCTGAAATACATAGGGAAAGGGGGGAGGTGGATTGAAGATGGATAGAGGAGAACATAGGTGGAGAGGAGACAGACAGGTTAAAGGGGCGGGGATGGAGCCAGTAGAGGGGAGTGTCAGTGGGGAGGTAGGGAGGGAATAGGTCAGTCCAGGGAGGATAAGACAGGTCAAGGGGGTGGGATGAGGGTAGTAGGTAGGAGATGGGGGGTGGGGAGCGGCTTGAGGTGGGAGGAGGGGGATGGGTGAGAAGAAGAATAGGTTAGGGAGGCGGGGACGAGCTGGGCTGGTTTTGGGATGCAGTGGGGAAAGGGGAGATTTTGAAGTTTGTGAAATCCACATTGATACCATTGGGCTGCAGGGTTCCCAAGCGGAATATGAGTTGCAGTTCCTGCAACCTTCGGGTGGCATTATTGTGGCACTGCAGGAGGCCCGGGATGGACATGTCATCTAAGGAATGGGAGAGAGAGTTGAAATGGTGCGCGACTTGGAGGTGCAGTTGTTTGTTGCAAACCGAGCGTAGGTGTTCTGTAGAATGGTCCCAAGCCTCCGCTTGGTTTCCCCGTTGTCGAGGAGGCCACAACGAGTACAGCAGATGCAGTGTACCACATTGGCAGATGTGCAGGTGCATCTCTGCTTGATGTGGAAAGTCTTCTTGGGGCCTGGTATGGCCAAGTGTAGCACTTAGTGCGGTTGCAGGGGAAAGTGCCGGGTGTGGTGGGGTTGGAGGGGTGTGTGGAGCGGACAAGGGTGTCATGGAGAGAGTGGTCCCTCTGGAAAGCAGACAAGGGTGGGGATGGAAAAATGTCTTTGGTGGTGGGATTGGATTGCAGATGCTGGAAGAGTCGGAGGATGATGCGTTGGATCTGAAGGTTGATGGGGTGATATGTGAGGACGAGGGGGATTCTCTTTTGGCGGTTATTGCGGGGTCAGGGTGTGAGGGATGAGTTGCGGGAAATGTGGGAGACACCAGTCGGGGGTGTTCTCGACCACTGATGGCGGCTGTTGCGGTCCTTGAAAAACAAGGACATCTGAGATGTACAGGAGTGGAATGCCTCATCCTAGGAACAGTTGCGATGGGGGAGAAGGAATTGGGAATGGGGGAAGTAATTTTTGCAGGAAGGTGGGTGGGAGGAGTTGTATTCTAGGTAGCTGTGGGAGTCGGTGGGCTTGAAATGGATATTGGTTTCTGGGTGGTTGCCTGAGACGGAGACAGAGAGGAACAGCACCTCCCAGTCGCGAACCATTTCACTTCCCTCTCCCATTCCTTAGACGACATGTCCATCACGGGCCTCCTGCAGTGCCACAACAATGCCACCCGAAGGTTGCAGGAACAGCAACTCATATTCCGCTTGGGATCCCTGCAGCCCAATGGTATCAGTGTGGATTTCACAAGCTTCAAAACCTCCCCTCCCCCTATTGCAGCCCACCTCGTCCCCGCCTCCCTAACCTGTTGTTCTTCTCACCCATCCCCTCCTCCCACCTCAAGCCGCACCCCTGCCATCTCCTACATACTACCCTCATCCCACCCCCTTGATCTGTCTGTCCCCCCCCCAGACTGATCTATCCCCTCCCTACCTCCCCACTGACACTCCCCCCTACTGGCTCCATCCCCGCCCCTTTAACCTGTCTGTCTCCTCTCCACCTATGTTCTCCTCTGCGCATCTTCAATCCATGTCCCCCCTCTCCCGATGTATTTCAGAACCCTCTCCTTCTCTCCCTTTTCTGATGAAGGCTCTAGGCCCGAAACGTTAGCTTTTGTGCTCCTAAGACGCTGCTTGGCCTGCTGTGTTCACCCAGTTCCACGCTTTATTATCTCGGATCCTCCAGTATCTGCAGTTCCCGTTATCTCTCGGGAAATAGTCCTGCTTTCATTTGTTTTGTTCAGCCCTGCATCCCAATCAAAAAGATATTTGAATTGGATATCTGCTTATCCCTCTTGGATGAGAACAGGCAGGTGATTTGCTTGAAAATGCAGATGGAATAAGCAATCAAAAATCATTATTACATTGCTATAAGGCATTGCTTACACCAGTGCTTAGCCTTGAGAGATCCATTGATTGTTGAAATCTGAGGAAATGTACGCTGTAAATTTGACAAGAAGGTGCAATGGATAAAAAGTTACAGTTATGCCTGCCAACATGCTGTTGGTGTATACTCTGAAGTGAACAACATTAAAAAGTGACTAAACAGTGGGTTTTGAAATTGTTGGGTTTTCTGATGAAATATATAAAAAATAATTTCTCTGGGCAGGAGGTCAGTGACTTGGAAAATTAAATTTAAAAGTGGAACCAAGAATGGTATGAGGTTAGGGGAAATTTTAATGTAGATTTGTTCAATCATGGCATGCTTCCCAAATGTCATTGAGACAGATATATTTGGATCTTTCAAGGGAAAAGTACATAAATATTTGAAGTCGAGTAAGATGCAAGTTATAAGGAGAGAGCAGGACCAGATGATCAGTTTGAGCTTGAGCCAGCAAAGAACTGATGCACTTGCAATGGACTGCATCTTTTGTGCTATAAGTTTACAGACTTTAGATGAACAGTAATCTAAGAACTTGAACAGTGAATGCATATTTTACTGGCTTAAAAATCTGCACGTAATTCATTCAGAGTTAGATATTGTCCACTGTATAACACAGCGATAAATGTACAGGTCAAATTCCTGGATTGTGTGGTGTTGGTTGATTTCGGCTAGAGCAACAGTTGAAAACTGCATTTTACTTCAGTACCCTAAACAAGGGCACAGTTCAAATTCAGTCAAGTTCTTCAGTGTAATAATGGTCCAGAGAACAGACTGAGAAGTACACTTGAACATCAGGCAAAGACCACATCTGCTTCAATTGTGCGACAGTTTGGTTAACATCCATGCAGAAAAATCTGCTACTTAAACTAGTCATAGAGTCATACATCATGGAATTGAATCCTTCAGTCCAACCAGTCCGTGCCAAACATAATCCGAAATTAAACTAGTCCCACCTTCCTGCGCTTGGCCCATATCCTTCCAAACCACTCTTATTCATGTACTTAGCAAATGTCTTTTTAAATGTTGTAACTCGTACCTGCATTCACCTCTTCCTCTGGTAGTTAGTTCCACACACAAAGCACTTTCTGGGCAAAAAACACTTCTCATGCCTTTTTTTTTAAATCTTCCTCCTCTCACCTTAAAAATTTGTCCCCTGGTCTTGAATCCCTCACCCTTGGGAAAAGACACTTGCCATTCACCTTATATAAACCTCTCATGATTTAATAAATCTCTGAGGTCACCCCTCAACCTCCTCGGCTCCAGTGAAACAAGTCCCATTATGTCCAGCCTCTCTTTTTAATTCAGACCCTCAAGTCCTAGCAACATCCTGGTAAAACTCTTCTGAACCTTCTTCAGCTTAATATTATCTGTTCAACAGCATTGTTCAAGGTCATACGTTTAATTATACAAGTACTACCTTGTTTGTTACTACCAAAATGCAATACCTGTCATTTATGCAAATTATGCTCCATCTACCATTCTTCAGCCCACTGACCCAATTCATCTCTTTGTTATCTTAAATAACCACTGTCATTATCCATAACACCAATTTTGGTGTCATCCACAGACTTGCTAAGAATGCCTCCTATATTCTGATCCAAATCATTTATGTCAATGGCAAAAGTGGACCCAGCACCAATCTCCATGGATCTCTGCCGGTGACAGGCCTCCAGTCTGAAAATAACCCTCCACCTTCACTTTCTCCTGCTGATGAGCCAATTCAATCTTCACGGGGTTCTGAGGAAAGGTCACTTGATCCAAAACATTAACTCAGATTTTTGTCCACAAATGCTGCCAGATCTGCTGAGCTTTTCTAGCAATTTCTATTTTATCTCAGTCTTCAGGAAGCTGACACCGTCTAAAGAGTCAAATCCCAGGAAGAGTTTGTTCTATTAAGATAGGAGAAGAAACAAAACCAAGGAAACTTGCACAAGTTTTAGTAAATATTTATTGCATTTTATACATGTTACCAAAGTTTTTTTTCTTTGTACAGATTCGAAATGAGTTGGAACAACAGATGAACTACAATCTGAAAGAGTATAAAGGATTTATTGACAATGAAATGTTGATCATTTTAGGACAAATGGATAAAGCTACCCTAATATTTGATCATCTTTATCTGGTAACATATTTATCTAGCTATTCTGTAGAATTTTTTAAAATTCTAGCTAATTATGATTATTATTTTCACAGGCATATTTGTTCAAAATAGAAATCAGTGCTTTGGAGGAGTGTATGTTTGCTGCTACTTGGATAAAACAGCTGATTTTTTTTGCATCTTGGTGACAAGATGTAGGAGCAAAAGTAGGCCTTTCGGGTTACCTGCAAACATTTACAGCTGACAAACAGCCCATTGACTAGCATATGACTTTACACATCATTTTTGAATTTCCACATTGCCTCATCAAGCTAACAATACACTTTATGTGCTATGCCATAGTGCTTGAGGTATTGCCGAGACAGTTCTCCGAGACAGAATACTCACACCCAGCGGTGTTTGAGAATCTCTTAATCTTCACCCCGGACTTCCTTTGTTCCGCCTCCATCTACCCCATGCATGGTCCATACCGGTATGTCCACCCCCCAATCACCCAAACTATCTTTATGTCCCCCACCTTTCACATAACTTATTCCACCTATCTGGAGATTTGCATCTGATTGTTCCATTTCACCTCTGCGTGCCTATGTATCCTCCATGCCCCCTCGGGTCACCTGTGGCCTCTTGCATCTTCCTTAATCATCCAATATGAGCTTTAAATAATTCTCAGGTTCTGTGTAATATCAATGCCTTTCTTGAAGAGGAAGTAAATGAACATGTCGTCTCTGACAAAAGCCCCCAATACATTAAATTCTTGAACAAAAATGATTCTTATAATCCTGTTCGCTTTATGTCAATCAAATTAAAATCACTCAGTTGGATGGTCTGTTAAAAGATCTTGTTAAAGCTGCCATTCATTCCCTGAAAAATGGCTTGCCTAGTATGACAGAATTTATTAGCACTTGAAACTCAACTAAGCATAGTCACAGCTGTTCAGATAGAATATTCTCTGGAGGAAAGAACAGCAGGTGCATGTTTCACTTTCAAAACTGACTGCATGTCTGTCTGTGTCAGTCAGTATGGGAGCAGATAAATTATTTTTCAAGTGCCAAACCACATCAGTGAGAGCTACTTGAATTACAGTGGAGACAAATGACATAGTGAACTGACAGGACATTTTGCTGTAATCTTCACTACAATCTGACACTTTTGCATTGAAAAATGCTGCAATGATTATGAATAAATAAGGGGAGTGGTCAATGTTGGGGTCACATTTAGAACACAGGTCCCTATAATGAATCACTGAATTTAAAACACACTTTATAGTACAGCACCTGCTATTGACTAATGGGAGTTGTAAAACATTTTACGGTATTAACCTTCAAGAACGTTCCAGACGCCGCCTCAGGCTTTCTTTTTTCTTCATATTCCTCGAACCTGGTGTACTTTAAATGTATTTCCTAAACTCCACACTGCCAGATAAGTGTGCAGGAAGAAATCTGATTTTCAACTGTCATTTAGTGTTGGCTGCACTAGTGACAGTGAGCATTCCTGACCTGTAAAAAGGCCAGTGAAAAATGTAAAAATGGAAAACGTAACATGGAACGAATTTGGACTTCCTTATTTAAAAATAACAAACTGTGACCATTCATGCACTAAAACATACGTTTTCACCCGTGTTAAATTCAGCCCTTGGTTTCAGTTAAATGTGTAACATTTTTATTTTTGTACAACATGGTCAGTACTTACACATTAACAATTTGGATGAAGGAATTGAATGCAATATCTCCGAATTTGCGGGTGGCAGTGTATGCTGTGAGGAGAATGCTAAGAGGCTGCAGAGTGACTTGGACAGACTGGCTGAGGGGGCAAAATTTGGCAAGTGCAGTGTAACATAGATAAATGTGAGGTTATCCACTTGGTTTGCAGTGTCACACCTTGACGTTAAGGCTACCCACTGGCCTTAATGAAGTGCTATCACATGGAGCGAACTAAATTGTCTGAAGATTGGAATCTGTGATGCTGGGAATTTCAGGAGGCTGAGATTGATCATCTGCTCAGCCCTTCAGACTGAAAATGCGGGCCACTTCAATCTGGAATTTTACATTTGTATGTTTGGTTCTCACATCATTGAGGATGGGGATAATTCTGGAGTCTCCTCCTCAGCTCCATCAGCTGAATGTTATTCAACCAAAATCTGTAATCTCATGACCCTAGCATATACCGCACTACCATTTCTACCAAGCCAGAGAATTGACCATTGTATCAATGAAGTATGCAGGAGGGCATGCCAGGAACAGCACCAGGCAAACATTAAAATGAGATGTCAGCCTGGGAAAGCTGTAATGCATGCCTAGCAGTGTAAGCAGCTTTCAATAGAGCTAAGTGATCCTACAGACAACAGATATTCAGTTCTGTCACAATTAACTGTAATTGTTGCTGGATAATTTTAAAAACTCCCAGGAGGAGGAGACTCCAGAATTATCCCCATCCTCAATGATGTGAGAACCAAACATACAAATGTAAAATTCCAGATTGAAGTTGCCCACATTTTCAGCCTGAAAGGCTGAGCAGATGATCAATCTCAGCCTCCTGAAATTCCTAGCATCTCAGATTCCAATCTTCAGCCAATTTAATTCATTCCATGTGATATGGCTGAAAGCACAAGATACGGCCAAGGCCACAGGCTATCAAAACGTTCTGGCTATACTGCTAAAGACTTAGGCCGAAGAATTAGTCGAGCCGCTGATTGGTACCTTCAAAAACCATAGCCTCTACCACCTAGAAGGGCTAGGACAACAGGTACATGGGAATATTACTGATTGCAAGTTTTCCTCCCAGCCACGCACCATCCGACTTGGTACTCTACCACCATTATTTCACTGTCACTGCCCTAGAACTCTCTTCCCAGTCACACTGTGCATGTACCTACATCATATGGATGGCACTCACTTAAGAACACATCTTATCACTACCTTCTTAAGATCAATTATGAATTGGCAATAAGATATGGCCTTGCTGCTGACACCTACATCCCATGAATAATTAAAATATGAAAAATTTATAATGCAAAACTTCATGTGTGGTGAAGATGTACAAATTTTAATAAAACTAATAGATTTCTGTAAACTTCTGTACTAAAATTACATTCTCATCATGGCTAATTAGTTCTGATATTTATAACTGATTTGCTAAACATGAAAAACTGCTTTGTTTCAAACTGCATCAAATAGCTTGTGCAAAAGTTCGAGCAGCTCTGTCTCCAATAAACTCAATGTAAAAGTCTTTCCCTCAGTATCCAGGAAACTTACTAAAACTTTACAGGCAATGCTCTTAATTTCATTGATATGCACTGAACCTGTAGTTGTATCAAAAGAAGAATTAACTCATTGTTCTGGTCAGCATTTTTCTTCTAACAGAACGAGCAACGTAAATAGACATTCACTTAATTTACAAGATATTGCATTCAGAATGACAGCAGCATTTCTCACTTACCAGTCACCATTCTTCATTATGTGTAAAACACTCTTTTGTGGTCAGAACATATGATAAGTTGCTCATGTAACTGATATGAAGGAACTTGTGATTCCAGGTTTGTGCTGAGCTAGTTGTCCCAACTGAATTTACACTTGATCTAGACTCTCTAGGTCAAAACAAGTAAGATTGAAAGAAGGCACAACAGTTTGTTAATGTTAATAAAACAAGTCCCAAAATGTGTGACAGAGGCGTAAGCAAAGAAGTCAATATTAAGCCAAAGAAGATATTAGAAGGCAAAGTTCTCATAGGGAGCCTGACAGAAAACCGAGGGGTTTAAGAATGGAGTGTGAGAGCATGGGATCGCAAACTAAGCAGTAAAAGGAATCAAAGGGACACACAAACTTTGTTACAGTAGCCACGAGTGCAGTTGAGAATACAAATGTAAGGAGAAAAGATAAGGAGTGCTGAAATGGCAATGAAGTCGGCAAAGCTGTAGAATCACTCCGTGTGAACATAGAACATAGAATAGCACAGGCTGTTCGGCCCTCAATGTTGTGCCAACATATTTATCCTACTAAGATCAATGTACTCCGCATACCCTACATTTTACGATCCTTCGTGTGCCTATCCGAGAGTCGTTTTAAAGTTTCTAAATTATCTGACTCCACAACCACTGCTGGCAGTGTATTCCACACAGCCACTACTCTGTGTGGAGAACCTTCCTCTGACATTTCTCCTATACTTCCTCCAATCACCTTAAAATTATGTCTCCCTCATAATAGTAATTTCCGTGCTAAGAAAAAGTCTCTGGCTCTCCACTCTATCTATGCCTCATCATCTTGTAAACCTCTATCAAGTCACCTCTCATCCTTCTTTGTTCCAGTGAAAAAAGCCCTTGTTCCCTCAACCTTTCCTCATGAGACCTGCCCTCCAGTCCAGGCAGCATTCTGGTAAATCTCCTTTGCCCCCTCTCTAAAGCTTCTTTCCGATAGCGAGGTGACCAGAACTGAACATAGTATTCCAAGTGTGGTCTAACTAGAGTTTTATAGAGCTGCAGCATAACCTCATGGCTCTTAAACTCAAACTCAATTCCCCTGCCAATGAAAGCTAGCAAACATATGCCGCCTTTACAACCCTATCAACTTGTGTAGCAACTTTGAGGTATGGATGGACGTGGACCCCAATATCCCTCTGTCCCTCCACACTGCCATGAGTCCTGCCACTAACCCTGTATTCTGCATTCAGATTCAACCTTCCAAAATGAATCACTGAAATAAAGCTGAGAAATGAATGGATATTTTTGGAGGAAACTTGATTGGGGCTGGTGGGGTAGTAGATGCTGATTTTCGAGATGATGTAAGGCAGATGAACAAGATGAAGTAGTTGAAGCAGCAGAAGGTACTAGGAGAGCAGGACCTGCCTGTACACAAAATACGGAAAGGTGTAACAGCCAGGATGTCCTTTATTTCAAGGGGATTGGGGTACAAGAGTAGGGAGGTCTTACTGCAACTGATACAAGCTGCTGTTGAGACCATATTTGGAGTACTATGAGCAGTTTTAGGCCCCTAATTTAAGGAAATATACCATTTCATTGGAGACAGTACAGAGGAGGTTTGTGAGGATGATGCCTGGTATGGAGGGATTGTCTTATTAACAAAGACTAGACAGGTTGGGACTCCAGCCTCTGGAGTTTAGAAGAATGAGAGGTGATGTTACTGAAACATATGGAATTCTTAAAGGGCTTGACAAGGTGAATTCTGAGCAGATGTTTCCCCTTATCAGAGAGTCTAGGACCAGCGGCATAGACGCAGAACAAAGGGGTCCCAATTTAAGACTGAGATGAGAAATTTCTTCTCTGAAGGTTGAGAGTCTTTGGAACACCTTGCCATGGAGAGCTGTGGGGGCAAAGTCTTTTTGTATATTTGATGCTAACTTTTTTGATCAGTAGGGAAATGAAGGGTTATGGGGACATGCTGGAAAGTGAATATTCAGAATGCTGGATCAGTCATGATCCTTTTGAATGGTGAACCAGGCACGAGGGGATGGGCAGCCTGTGCCTCTTCGTATTTCTTTATGGTTTTAGAGTATGACTTACTGATAGGTGCCTACGTTGTCACTGCTGATTTTGTTGAGCATGTGGTTACAAGTTAAAACTACATGGAGAGACTGGTTATGTTTTCAGACAATCTTTCCATTCCTGATCATCATCCAGTGATTTTGCTGGAAAGTCTGCATAAATGAAAATTGGGTGAGGATGGAATCAGATTTGTTGTGATCCCCTCTTTTGATCTTATAAAACACAAATCAATTCCCCTGTAATTTGGTGCTTCAAGCAGTGGAGGAGAAAATATTCAACAAATAATTAAAACAAGGTTGGAATCTCCAATGCAGAAGGCAAAAAACAGCTACCTTAAGCAAATGAACTTGCACATATAATCAAGGACAAAGTCTCCCCATAATTTTTAGTAGATTACTTTCTTGAATGGCTTTGGAGTACATTTGTAGTTCAGGTTGTGGGTGTTGAGATTGGTCGGCTCGCCAAGTTGGTTTGTTGTTCTGCAGATGTTTCGTTGCCACACTGGGTAACATCCTCAGCGTAGCCTCTGATGAAGCGTCAGTGTGTTTTCCCGCAGACAAAGAGTGCATGACAGTATCACTGAATAAAAGGGACTACATCTCCAAGGCAGAGGGACTGCTCGCCGATGAAAACACATATCGGCCCATATAAACTGACCTGACACTGCAACTAGGCGACAAAATCCTCTACACGTTAAAAAGACTTAAACACAGGACAGATCAACAAAGCAGACTTCTGAAGAATGAAACCCGAAGGAACCAACATACCCCAATTCTAAGGCCTCCCAAAAGTGCACAAGCTGAAGGACCCCCGAAACCCATAGTCAATCTCACAGATTCGTCAGTAAACTACGAAGCACACTCTGGCACCTAGTCAACAAGTCAGCCCACTCAATCCACTCAGCTCAAGAATTCCTCAACTCCATCAAAGACAAAAAGGAGACCATGATATTGTTTGATGTCACAGGCCTATTTACGTCAGTAGACATATCACTAATAAGGGAAACAATGACAGCACTACTGGAACAAGAGCACGACCCCAGTGAAACCATCACCACAGACAACATGCTCAAACTACTGGACCTATGCTTCACCACCCTTACTTTCAACGACCAAACATACGAACAAATCAGTGGGACACCCATGGGATCACCTGTCTCCAGATTCATAGCAGAGACAGTGATGCAAAGACTAGAAAGGGCGGACCTTCCACTAATCCAACCAAAACTATGGATACGCTACGCGGACGATACCTTTGTCGCCACTAAACGGACCAAACTAAAGGAGACATACAAACTTATAAACAACACCCTCACCAGAATAAAATTCACCAAAGAGGAGAAGAACAAACATCTCCCACTCCTGGACATCGTGATAAAGCACAAGACAAATGGGGAATTGCAAACAAAAGTACACAGAAAAGCCACACACGGACACGGTCCTGAATTTCAACACTAATCATCCCAAAACACGTAAATGAAGCTGCATGCGAACACTATTTAAACGGGCAACAACACACTGCAGCAACACAGAACTGTGCCAAGAGGAAGAAGAATACCTCTTGCAGGTTTTCAAGGATAATGGATATTGAAAAAACTGGGTCATAAGATGCCTACACGAACAACATCAGGAAGATACCACGCGCCCCAAGACACTCATCACACTACCGTACATCAGGAACACATTGGAACTAGCCTCAAGACCCCTACGACCGCCGGGCATGAGAGTGGCACACAAACCCACATCAACCCTACGACAACTGCTCACCCGAACTAAAGACCCACTCCCAGCCATGGACAGGACCAATGTTATCTACAAGATCCCCTGCAGAGACTGTGAAACACTAGATCAGACAAACAGGAAGGAAACTAACAACAAGGGTGCACGAACACCAATTGACTACAAAAAGCTACAACCAATACTCACTCATCTCAATCCACGCAAATAAGGAGAACCACCAATTCGACTGACACAACACCAAAATCCTGGGACAAGCTAAGTGGAGACAGACATGGGAATTCCTAGAAGCCTGGCACTCCACCAGGAAAGCCATTAATAAACGCATAGAAGTCGACCCCATATATACTCCACTACTAAGGAAAACCAGAAGTGTGGCCATTCAGCTCAACGGACTCCAGTGTTTAAAAACCAGGCGGGAAAACACTCCGATGCTTCATCGGAGGCTGCACTGAGGATGTTACCAAGTGTGGTAATGAAACATCTGCGAGCCAATTTCTTGTATGGTTCTGTCTATAGACTCCATTGTTGAAAGTTCAGGCATACAGTTTAATGCTGACTCCAATGACAGGCAAGAAAAGAAGCACCAGTGCCTCAGGATTTTTTTTTTGAGAGGTTTGACCTAATTTCTGTGGCATTAGGCAGTTAACTGACTGTTGTAGTTCTTGTCCTTTGAAGGGAAACATCCTGCCCTAAAGAGCTGTCAACTAATCACATGGTAGGCAGTTCTTTGGTTTCAGCAGTGCCAAGAAGGCTGGGACTGCACTTAGTGTAGAGCAGCATCATGGACACCATCCTGAGCCGGTAAGTTAGTTTAGGGTCACGGGGGCAAGTAAGGCAGGCCCCATCAGGTTGGGGAGGATGTTTCTGTGGAGATGGCATCCATGGACTGCAGTGCCCATTGAGGAAGTCACTGGTAACCCCTGGAAAAATGCAAATAGTGGGGAAAGTTTATTTAATCCTGCAGACTTGGAAACTGTCCTGCAGAAACTCTCCAATGCCCGTGGGCTACGTTAAACCTGTCATGCAAAGGTCAATTAATAGTTTGCTTTGAAGTGCCATGGAAGATGTTCTTGCAATAGATGCCAACTAAAATGTGCAGTTTGTCTCAACAGCAAAAGCGTGTTTGTGTCTATGTAGTTCTTAAGTATTCAATAAAATCAAATTATGTTCACAAAATTTTGTTGTGTCCAAAGCGTAATTATGGCTGTGTTTTGCAAGTAAATTATGTGGCACTTAGATTGAAATGTTTTTGTGAGCTGACAGCTCCCACAAATAACTGTTGTGCCCTTTGCGCTAATTAACTTGAGATGTGTTTAATTTACTATGTCTTTGATTCAGCTGGAGGCTTGATATCCCAGTAATTCCAAAGACTCTGTTTTGACTAACACAATGATGTGCATTCAGAAATTGTTCTAAAATGTTTTATCCTATCGGGTGAATCCTTCCACACTAAAGTTAGGTGTTACAAATAAGTATTTTAATTAATATTGGACATTTAGAAATTTGCAGTGTAGAAAATTAACATTTAACATTAGGAACATTTACCACACCATAAAGCTGTCAAACACTAAAATTACTCATCTCATCTGAGCAAGATGACAAATGAACGGCGTACGCAAATGGAACCAAGGGAAATTGATTTTGGAGAATAGACCAGCCCCTATCTCTCACACCGCTTTGAGCAGGAATTTGAAAATCTTGGGAACATATGAACATACAAATTAGGCTGTTCAAAACTTCTCTTATTTAATATGATCATGGCTATCTGTTATGTTTCCTGTCTATCCCTGATAACCTGAGATTGTTTTTAAGTGGGGAAACCAATGTCCCTCCACCTTTATAAATATTCAATGGCCCAGCCTCCCAGAAAGTTCCAAAGTTATGTAACTCACTGAAAAAAGAAATCCTAATTTCTGTCCAAAAAGGTAACCCTTTACTTCAAAACAGTGCTTCCATGTTCTGGACTTAGCCAAAGGCTGAAACATCCTTGAAACCTCCACCTTTGTGCCAGACGGTCCAGGATTTTATATTCTTCAGTCAATTCATCCCTCATTCTTCTGAACTCCAATCAAAACAAGCCCAGTCTGTATGACCTTTCTTCATAAGCCAAACCACTCATTCTAGATGTCAGTCTAGTACACATTATCTGAACTACTTTCACATAGAAACACAGATGTACAGCACAGAAACAGACCCTTCAGTCTAACTCATCCATGCCGACTGTATATCCTAAATTAGTCTAATCCCATTTGCCAGCATTGGCCCATATTCTTATAAACCCTTACTACTCATATACCCATCTAGATGCCTTTTAAATCTTGCAATTGTACCAGCCTCTACCACTTCCTCTGACAGTTCTCAGTTCTCATTAGCAAGTTTATTTTCTCTCCAAACAAAGTTCAATACAGTCCCTGCAGTACTAGTGATTTTTGTTTTCTTGTTTATGAATTTCCAAGCCAAGAGAGTTTTAGATGGAAATCTTTAAGTTCCTATGAGGTTAGACTATGAGATTTGTGACAAGTGTAAGCCATTAGAGAGGAATTATAAAATTGTCCTAACAGTGAATGAAAGAGAAACTGAATAGACTCATTAAATATGATCATAGATCACAGAATCTCTACAGTGTGGAAACAGGCCCTTTGGCCTAAAAAGCCCACACAGACTCTCAGAGCATCCCACTCAGACCCAACCCACTATAACCCATTTAATCGACACATCCCTGAACACTACAGGAAATTTAGTATAACCAATCCACCTAGTTTACATATCTTTGGATGGTGAAGGAGACCAGAGCACCTGGAAGAAACTCATGCAGACATGGGGAGAATGTGAAAATTCTACATAGACAGTCGAGGGTGTGCACCCGAGGGTGGAATCGAACCTGGTGCCGTGAGGCAACATTGCTAACCACTGAGCCACTGTGCTGCTCATTGAAACTTAAATTTATAATTTAGGAGCATAATTTTGGAAAATTAACACCAAGGCATCGCCAACCTCATTAGCAACCTCTTGTAAGACCCAAGGATGTAATCTATCAAGAACCGGAGACTGACCAGACTGCAACTCAATCAGTTTTTGTTGATTGTAACTTTACACGTGCTTTACTTAGTCTTTTTGTTTTTTCTAAATTACAGTGGAATTTTTGCCGTCCAGTTTCTAGTTAGGAAGCCAGCCAGAAATAAATGTTGTAGTTATTCTTTGCCATTCTTTCTCGTCCAAATATGTGACCTGCCATTCATTGGGCAGTTACGATGTTTTTTTAAGCTAATGCTTTCCTTAACTTTTTAGTTACCACAGATGGTGAATCCTGACCTTGTGATTTTTTCATTATCATAGATATAGTTCTATGCCTGCCATAGATATGGAAGTATTCTGAAATATCCCCTCTAAATATTACTATTGCATCTGTATTGATCTATCTCCTAAACTGAGATCCTAGTTCACTTCAAGATAATAAAATGTGAGGCTGGATGAACACAGAAGGCCAAGCAGCATCTCGGGAGCACAAAAGCTGATGTTTCGGGCCTAGACCCTTCATCAGAGAGGGGGATGGGGAGAGGGAACTGGAATAAATAGGGAGAGAGGGGGAGGCGGACCGAAGATGGAGAGTAAAGAAGATAGGTGGAGAGAGTATAGGTTCTTTGTAGGTTACGTGGAACAGTCCCTCTTCCGCACCTACACAGGCCCCAAACGCCACCTCTTCCTCCGGTACATTGATGACTGTATCGGCGCCGCCTCTTGCTCCCCAGAGGAGCTCAAACAGTTCATCCACTTCACCAACACCTTCCACCCCAACCTTCAGTTCACCTGGGCCATCTCCAGCACATCCCTCACCTTCCTGGACCTCTCAGTCTCCATCTCTTGCAACCAGCTTGTAACTGATGTCCATTTCAAGCCCACCGACTCCCACAGCTACCTAGAATACACCTCCTCCCACCCACCCTCCTGCAAAAATTCCATCCCCTATTCCCAATTCCTCCGCCTCCGCCGCATCTGCTCCCACGATAAGACATTCCACTCCCGCACATCCCAGATGTCCAAGTTCTTTAAGGACCGCAACTTTCCCCCACACAGTGATCGAGAACGCCCTTGACCGCGTCTCACGTATTTCACGCAACACATCCCTCACACCCCGCCCCCGCCACAACCGCCCAAAGAGGATCCCCCTCGTTCTCACACACCACCCTACCAACCTCCGGATACAACGCATCATCCACCGACACTTCCGCCATTTTCAATCCGACCCCACCACCCATGACATTTTTCCATCCCCACCCCTGTCTGCTTTCCGGAGAGACCACTCTCTCCATGACTCCCTTGTTCGCTCCACACTGCCCTCCAACCCCACCACACCCGGCACCTTCCCCTGCAACCGCAGGAAATGCCACACTTGCCCCCACACCTCCTCCCTCACCCCTATCCCAGGCCCCAAGATGACATTCCACATTAAGCAGAGGTTCACCTGCACATCTGCCAATGTGGTATACTGCATCCATTGTACCCGGTGTGGCTTCCTCTATGTTGGGGAAACCAAGTGGAGGCTTGGAGACCGCTTTGCAGAACATCTCCGCTCAGTTCGCAACAAACAACTGCACCTCCCAGTCGTAAATTCCACTCCCCTCCCATTCTTTAGATGACATGTCCATCATGGGCCTCCTGCAGTGCCACAATGATGCCACCCGAAGGTTGCAGGAACAACAACTCATATTCCGCCTGGGAACCCTGCAGCCTAATGGTATCAATGTGCACTTCACCAGTTTCAAAATCTCCCCTTCCCCAACTGCATCCCTAAACCAGCCCAGTTCGTCCCCTCCCCCCACTGCACCACACAACCAGCCCAGCTCCTCCCCCCCCCACCCACTGCATCCCAAAACCAGTCCAACCTGTCATTGCCTCCCTAACCGGTTCTTCCTCTCACCCATCCCTTTCTCCCACCCCAAGCTGCACCCCCATCTACCTACTAACCTCATCCCACCTCCTTGACCTGTCCGTCTTCCCTGGCCTGACCTATCCACTCCCTACCTCCCCACCTATACTCTCTCCACCTATCTTCTTTACTCTCCATCTTCGGTCCGCCTCCCCCTCTCTCCCTATTTATTCCAGT
Organism: Stegostoma tigrinum; assembly: GCF_030684315.1. NCBI lineage: Eukaryota > Metazoa > Chordata > Chondrichthyes > Orectolobiformes > Stegostomatidae > Stegostoma > Stegostoma tigrinum. The sequence continues at coordinate 13,256,838 of NC_081379.1, forward strand.
TCCCTCTCCCCATCCCCCTCTCTGATGAAGGGTCTAGGCCCGAAACGTCAGCTTTTGTGCTCCTGAGATGCTGCTTGGCCTGCTGTGTTCATCCAGCCTCACATTTTATTATCTTGGAATCTCCAGCATCTGCAGTTCCCATTATCTCTGATCCTAGTTCACTTCGACCAGTTCAGCTTTCATGCCCACTTAGTTACCCTTACTTCCATTTAAGTTACTAGTTATAGAAATTTTTTTCTCCTTTTTGGACTGGATGTAAAATTAGTCAAGCATGTTCACTGCTACTTAGAGGTACCTGCCTGATTTTTTAAGTTATTTATTAATCCTGTCACATTACACAATGCCAAATACAATACTACTTGTTTACTAGTTGGTTTCCAGATGTGCATCTGTAAGAAACTCTGTCAAAAACATTTCTATGATCTCTTCATTCAAGCTAACGTACCAATCTGATTTTTCCAGTTTGTATGTAGATTGAAATTACCTGTGCTTGTTGCTATTCCTTTGTCACAAGCACTCAATCTTTCTTCCTGTAAACTTCATAGTACATTCTGGTTCCTGTTGAGTCTGTAGGCAACCCTTACCAGTGACTTATTTTCTCGATATTCCTATTTCCCATCTCCATCCAAATTAATACTACATATATAATGAATTTTTCTAGTTACCCGCCCACAAGTATAGAGCGGAGGAAAAGGGAGCTACCTTTTTAATTCAATATCTTATTTTTTAAAATAGCCTGCTGACATTGTCTACAGCTCAACCTGGGAGTAGTTGTGGAGGTAATTGACATAAGGAGTAACTTGAAGTTCAGCAATTTTAAAACTCTTGCACTTGAACTACTTTATTTATAGTAATACCACTTGTGCGTCTGTATATAAATTACCAGCTGGTAGTGATGCGGTGAATGTGTTCTTGTGTTGATCAGTTGTGATAGTGGCTTTATACAAGGAAAAATTCAAAAGAGCAAAACTCACTTGTACTTCTGATGTTTCGATGGTCTTCATTGGCTGTCCTTTGATTTGAATATGATTTCTACTTGGGGTGTTGAGCTCTTCCCAAGGATCTTTATGTGGCTGAGATTCTCGACCCACAAATCTTTAGGTGCTTAGTACAGGACATTGCTTGAGACTGTGCATTTTTAAAAAATTCACTCCTGGGATGTGGGCATTGCTGGCTGGCTAGCATTTTGTTGCCTGTCCCTGGTTGCCCTTCAAGGTGATAGTGAGCTGCTTTCTTGAACTGCTGATATCCATTTGCTGTAGGTTGATCCGCAATGCCATTAGGGAGAGAATTCCAGCATTTTGACCCAGCAAAAGTTAAGAGTTGGGTAGTAAATGCTGGCCTGGCCAGTGACATCCATGTACCATGAGGGAATTTTTTTAAAATCTGGGGTCCAGATTCTTCTTCATTTTCTTTCCTTCTCTGCTGTTGCTCTGTGTCATGTTGTGACTCAAAGTGTGATCCAGCTTAATGGGCAAGTTATCACCGTTGTAAATGATTGGTAGAGAACTTCTATCCATCATCAATGTCCATGCTGTGTGCTTCAAGGAGAGCTTCAGTATGACTTTGACCTTTCTTGGAATGTTGACCATTTGAGAGTTCAGGACTGTCAACAGGACCTGGCAGGAGAGAGAGTTTTCTACTACCCAAACTGTCCATTCATTGAAGTTATTCTTTTCAGATTGTAGAGCTGGCTTCAACAGTGCCATTCTGGTTTGTTTGAGGGTCCTCGCACAATCAGGAAGAGATGGTGAAGGCGCTGCTGATGGAAGTTCTCTTGTGGTCTTGAGTTGCTGAGTGGCTGGAATTTTATATCTAGACATACACTTCAAGTCTATGGTACAAAAGCATGATGACTTGAACTGCTCTGTCCCCGAACATTTCTGTTGTCAATAGTATCTGCTGTAGTTTGTTGGAGACTGAGCTGGAGTAACTGATCTGGAGTTGGATTTCCTTAGCCAGTGGTTTCCTTTTGAAATAGGTGCCTGCCAAAGAATGAGAAGGGTGTTGATGTAAGAAAATTTATTGGGAGTAAAGGCTAGGACTGATTCTGGGATCAACAAGTAGGGAAATTGCATTCCCATTGTTCCTAATCAGCAAACATTGAACTTCACAAGTAACACTCATTTGTGAAAATGGTCCTGTGATCTGCAGTTCTTAAAGGGAAATAAAATGAGAAATGTCATAAAATAGTTGTAGTTCAAGGGGAGACAATTCAGCCTCTTCCACTGCTGGTCTCTGCAATACCAATTCAGCTATTTCCCCTCTCCTGTCTTTTCCGCTGAGTGCTACAGGTAAATAATCTGATATTCGTCTGTAGACCTCAATTGAATCTGCCTCACTGCACCCAAGTTGTACATTGCCGATTCTTATAGCTGTCTATATTTTTTTGTTTTTTAAAATGTGTCTTTTTCTAATTTCTCCACTGCTTTTTTTTTTGTTGATAATCTTAAAAGAAAGGTCCTCTGATTCTCGATCTTTTTCACCTTGGGAACGGCTTCTCCCTAACTACTATGGCTAGGCCTCTTTTTACTTTGAGCACTACCAAGTCTCCATTTAAGTTTTTTTTTCATTTTTGAAGGAAAACAGCTCAGTTTCTTAATTCTTGTGAACGTTCTTGAACATTCCCGAACACTACTATCTCTTTCCTAAGCTGTAGTGCTTAGAATTGGACCAAGTCAATGGTTTATAAGGTTTATCATACAGATTAGAAGCAGGAAAAATAGGGTACTTGGCCCTTCGGGTCTGCTCTGCCATTCAGTAAAGTCATGGCTTATCTGTTTATTCCACATTCCCACTTATTCCCAAAAGCCTGTCACCCTCTTATGTAGAATCTAGGTAGCTCTGCTTTAAAAAATTGGAAGATTCTGCCTTCACTACCTTGTTTAGGAAGACCCACTGTGAGGGGAAAAAAAAGTCTCCTCTATCTTAATTTGAGAAGCCTTCCTTATTAAAAAGTGCCTCCTAGTTCTAAATTCTCACAAGCGAAAATATCTTTTCTGCATACACCCTGTCAAGGTCCCTTAGGATTTTAGAACATAGAACAGTACAGCACAGAACAGGCCCTTCAGCCCACGATGTTGTGCTGACCATTGATCCTCATGTATGCACCCTCAAATTTCTGTGACCATATGCATGTCCAGCAGTCTCTTAAATGTCCCCAATGACCTTGCTTCCACAACTGCTGCTGGCAACGCATTCCATGCTCTCACAACTCTCTGTGTAAAGAACCCGCTTCTGACATCCCCTCTATACTTTCCTCCAACCAGCTTAAAACTATGACCCCTCGTGTAGCAATTTCTGCCCTGGGAAATAGTCTCTGGCTATCAACTCTATCTATGCCTCTCATTATCTTGTATACCTCAATTAGATCCTCTCTCCTCCTTTTCTCCAATGAAAAAAGTCCGAGCTCGGTCAACCTCACTTCATAAGATAAGCCCTCCAGTCCAGGCAGCATCCTGGTAAACCTCCTCTGAACCCTCTCCAAAGCATCCACATCTTTCCTATAATAGGACGACCAGAACTGGACGCAGTATTCCAAGTGCGGTCTAACCAAAGTTTTATAGAGCTGCAACAAGATCTCACGACTCTTAAACTCAATCCCCCTGCTAATGAAAGCCAAAACACCATATGTTTTCTTAACAACCCTGTCCACTTGGGTGGCCATTTTAAGGGATCTATGTATCTGCACACCAAGATCCCTCTGTTCCTCCACACTGCCAAGAATCCTATCCTTAATCCTGTACTCACCTTTCAAATTCGACCTTCCAAAATGCATCACCTCGCATTTATCCAGGTTGAACTCCATCTGCCACCTCTCAACCCATCTCTGCATCCTGTCAATGTCCCGCTGCAGCCTACAACAGCCCTCTACACTGTCAACGACACCTTCACCCTTCGTGTCGTCTGCAAACTTGCTGACCCATCCTTCAATCCCCTCATCCAAGTCATTAATAAAAGTTACAAACAGTAGAGGCCCAAGGTCAGAGCCCTGTGGAACCCCACTCACCACTGACTTCCAGGCAGAATATTTTCCTTCTACTATCACTCGCTGCCTTCTGTTGGCCAGCCAATTCTGTATCCAGACAGCTAAGTTCCCCTGTATCCCATTCCTCCTGACCTTCTGAATGAGCCTACCATGGGGAACCTTATCAAATGCCTCTATCCATCTTCAGTCTGCCTCCACCTCTCTCCCTATTTATTTCGGAATCCTCTCCCCATCCCCCTTTTCTGATAGGGTCTAGGCCCGAAACGTCAACTTTTGTGCTCCTAAGATGCTGCTTGGCCTGCTGTGTTCATCCAGTCCCACACTTTGTTATCTTGGATTCTCCAGCATCTGCAGTTCCCGTTATCACTGATCACCATTCTTCGGTGTCATCTTGTCTCCTTAGTTGTCACTATGAGTCCGTGCACCTCTTGGGATTGCCTTTTCAGCAAGCAACCTGCCGATGCTGATCCCCTCTGAAGAAACTACTGCTGGCCCTGCCAACCCTCAAGGAAAGGGACTGCTAACAATGCTGCTGATACTCTAGAATACTGCTGCTGCTGCGCAAGGGAAAAATAGAAAGTGCAAAAGTAAAAGAAAGGCAGGCGGGGGGGAAGGAAACCAGACGGAAGTGGATGAGCCCCAAGCTCGGGACCCAAATGCTGCTACTCCACTGCCGCCATCTTTGCCCTCTTAACAACTTACTTTTCTGACCTATTTTTGTGTTCCTTCAGTCCTTTTAAGATAAATGGTAAAAACTTGAAACGCCTGCACAGATCCCCATTTGTTGCACCTTGCCCACAAATTAAAGACCCTTTTATTCCTACTCTGTTTCCTGCTAGCAAGGTATTCATCTATCAATGTTTGTGTTCCAATCATAAGTTCTTAGTTTTTGTACTGTCCTTCCCTAATTATAGAGTCCAAGATCCTTTATAGTTTCTTAACAGACTTTTCAATCTGTCTAACACTTCCGCTAATTTGCATGTACAAATCCTAAGCCCTTCTCCTCCAGAACCCTTTTTAGAATATTACACTTTATAACCCTCCCCTTGTTAAGATTACCAAAATAAATCACTTTGCACTATGTATTTCCTTTAACTATTTTTAGTCATAATGTTAAACCTGCTCTAGTTCAGTTTGGAAGATCTGCAACCTATAAACAATTCTAAATTAACATGGATAATTTGTACCAGTCCTATAACAGCATCTCAATTTGGTTCATTTGCAGCTGGATGAAGGTTTGGTGAATAATGAAGTACTAACTGTAAATAATGCCAAAGTGCTTTTCTTATATAAACGTTAAATGAATCTGATGGATGTACTGTAAAGATTTTTTTTTAAATTCACTCATGGGACATGGGCTTTGCTGGCTGAGTTGGTATTTATTGGTCACCTCTAGTTACTCTTGAGAAGATGGTGGTGTGCTACCACCTTGTACTGCTACACTCCAAATACTACAGTTAGGGCTATTATGCTGTACAGGAGGGATTTCTAGGATTTTGATCCTGCACTATGTAAGGGGACTGCTATCTTTTCAAGTCAGGATGGTACTGACTTGGACAAGAACTTTCACAATGACATGTACAATGTGTAACATTTAAAGGCTGCTTTTCTAATTTTAAAACTAATCCTTGTGTATCAGAGTGTGATTATAATCAATGCCATTTTAGGGTTCAGAGTGGAATGCTTCGAACTTGGAAGAACTTCAAAGCACAGGGTAAGAACAAAATAATTATTGTGGTGTTTTTAATGTTTCACTTATCTAATAACCACTGTCAACTCATAAAACCATGTATCCTTTTCTCAACTGACTTTGCAAGGCAAAAGGAAATCACTGGCATAACTCCTGCATATCTACATCTCTTACCAGTTTGAGAGGTCATAACATTCAGATTTGTTCAAATGGTATTCCTGATGTGCAAGACCAGAAACTGAGTGAAACAGATTTTTATCACTGAAGTCTATGTTGGGGTTGCTAGTGGTAACTTGAGATGTTTTTTCTTCCCTTTTAGTTTTTGTGCTAGTCGTCAAGTGCAGGATTTGCAGCAGCTGCCCAATGTTGAGATTTGCTAAATTGGTCCATATCGTCCAGGAGGGTTATCACTTTTTGAGAACCACATGGTGTGCGCTGGCCTTTACCCATTTCCACAATGGAAAAATTGAAAATGATCAATATTTTTGACCATATGGTTGCAACTTTGTTTATTTTTATACAGTGTTTACTAAGTACATACATTCTGATGGTTGTTCTTCATGAAGATTGACATGAAATTTCTCAACAGTTCTTCTGGTCTGTTACAGTGTTGGGTACATCTTAAATGTAACCAGAGAAGTAGATAACTTCTTCCCAGGATTGTTCTGCTATCACAATATTCGAGTGTTTGACGAGGACGCTACGGACCTACTGGCATATTGGAATGATGCATATAACTTCATAACAAAAGCCAAGTGTGTACAAGAATGTTCTACTCTGTAAACAAGTTTTCCATGTTGGTGAAATGATTGTTTAAATACCTTCGCTGATTCTCCAGGGCAAAATATAAAATTTGAATTGCAGATGTGTGAATTAAAATCACTTAGTGCAATAAATACTATAGCAAAATAAATATACATTCTTTTAAATAACTAAAGCCTCAAGAAAATTGGTCCAAGCATTATTTGAAAGGGGATTTAAAGAAAATATTAGGTCAAAGCTGTCGTTCAAAATATAATGAACTTGAAGATTTAAAGGATTCAGTAAAGGATGACTAAGAAATTGGAGAGAACACAATAGAATAGTGAACCAGCAAGAGACATAAAAGAAGTATGAGCTTCTATGAGTACATAAAAAGGAAGAGATTAGCAACAGTAAATATAACTCCTTTAAAGGAATTATTGAAAACTTGGCTTAGAGGGGCAAGGATATCAGCTTACCATCCCTGGATGTTGGGAACAAAAATAGAAGTTGCTGGGAAAACTCAGCAGGTCTGGCAGCACCTGTGGAGAGACAGCAGAGTTATATTTCGGGCTTAAATACCCTTTAAAATGGATTTTATCTAGGAAATGGTTGGTATGTCTGCTGAAGCTGGAGGTGGGGAGTAGGGCAAAGTAAACAATAGGTAGAGATGAACTCCAGAGGGACACAACAGTGGTTGGACAGACAAAGGAATGGGCCACGTTCAGCCTGGGGGAATCAATTGCTGCAATGAGTCAACAAACGTTTTGTCTAAACAAAGAAATTGTCTTGCCCAATTGAACCAAATAAATATTTACTACTGGAAGCACGTTTACGTCAATGAGATTTGTCCCTGTTATCAGATTAGTTGGACAAATTGTAATTAATGCAGAAACGTGGCTCAGGGAGGGTCAGGACTGACAGCTTAATGTTCTAGATGCTATAGGAAAGATAGAAAGAGGGGGCACAAGATAGGAGGGGGTGTGGTGTTTTTGGTTAGGGATAATATTCCAGGGAGAATGTCCAATGAAGGTATTTGGGTCAAACTGAGAAATCAGAAAGGGAAGATCACCTCATTGGGATTGTACTGTAGGCACCCCAGTAGACAGTGGCAAGTTGAGAAGCAATTTTGTAAAGAAATCTTAAGATACCTGTAAGAATAATGGGGTTGTAATAGTAGAGGATTTTTACTTTCCAAACATAGACTGGGAACTGCCGTAGTGTTAAGCGCTGGGATGGAGAGGCACTTAAGTGTGTGCAGGAGCATTTTCTTATTCAGGATGTGAGTGTACCTACTAGAGAAAGAACAAAACTTAACTTTCTCTTGGCAAATAAGGCATGGAAAGTAAATGAGATGTCAGTGGAGGAGCACTTTGGGGCCAGTGATTATAATTCTATTAGTTTTAAAATAGTGAGAGAAAAAGATAGACCTGATCTAACAGCTAAAATTCTAAACTGGAGTAAAGCCAATTTTGTCAGTATCAGGCAAGAACGTTCAAAAGTTGATCAAGAGCAGATATTCTGAGGAAAAAGGATGCCTGGAAAGTGGGAGACCATTTAAGACTGAGATAAAGAGAGTCCAGAGATGACATGTTCTTGTTAGTGTGATGGGCAAGACTGGTATATGTAGAGAATGCTGGATGCTAAGAGAAATTGAGGCTCTGGTCAAGAAAAAGAAGTAGCCATAATGCAAATATAGATAGCAGGGATCAAGTGAATCCCTAGAGAAGTATAATGGCAGTAGGAGTATAATCAGGAGGGCAAAAAGGAGACATGAGATATCTTTGACAAATAGGGTTAAGGAAAAACCAAAGAGTTTTACAAATACATTAAGAACAAAAGAGTTACTAGGGAGAGAATAGGACCCCTTAAAAATAAACAAGCCATCTGTATGTGGAACCTCAGGAGATGGGTGAGATACTAAATGAATATCTTGCATCAGTATTTACAGTGGAAAAGAACATGGAAGCTAGAGAACTTGGAGAAATAGATAGTGATATCTTGAAAAGTGTCCTTATGGTTGTGCTGGATGTCTTAAAATGCATAAAGCTGGTCAAATCCCCTAGACCTGATCAGATGTATGCTAGAACTTTGTTGGAAGCTAGAGAAGTGATTGCACGGCCCAATGGTGAGACATTTGTATCATCATTAGAAGTGGGTAAGGTACCAGATGACTGGAGGTTGGCTACCGTGGTGCCACTATTTAAGAAAGATGGTAAGGAAAAGGCATGGAACTGTGGACCGGTGAGCTTGATGTCAGTGGTAGGTAAGCTGTTGGAGAGGATTCTGAGGGCATGTATTTGGAAAAGCAAAACCTGCTTGTGCATAGTCAGCATGGCTTTGTGAGTGGGAAACTATACCTCATTGACTTGATTGAGTTTTTTGAAGTGGTAACAAAATTGAAGGCAGAGCAGTAGACGTTGTCTCTATGGACTTCAGTAAGGTGTTCAACAAGGTTAGTTCGCATGAAATACAGGGAGAACTAGCCATTTGGATACAAAATTGGCTTCAAGGTAAAAGACAGAAGCTGGTGGTGGAGGGTTCCTTTTCAGGGTGGAGGCCTATGACCAACAGTAGGCCGCAAGGATTGGCACACTGCTTTTTCTCAATTGTATAAATGATTTGGATGTGAGTATAGGAAGCATGGTTTGTAAGTCTGCAGGTGACACCAGAATTGGTGTAGTGGACAGTGAAGAAAGTTACCTCAGGGTAACTGGACTTTGATTAGATAACCGATGGGCCAAGGATTGGTAGATGGAGTTTAATTGAGATAACTGTGAGGTGCTAGATTTTGGTAGGGCAAATCAGGGCCGGACTTGTACCCTAATGGCAGAGCTGGTGAACAAAGGGACTTTGGAGGGAACGTTCATAGCTCCTTTGAAAATGGAGCCACAGGTAGACAGGGTAGTGAAGAAGGCATTTTGTATACTTGCCTTTATTGGTCAATGCAAGCAGTATAGGAGTTGGGAGGTCATACTGTGGGTGTACAGGACATTTGTTAGGCCATTTTTGGAATACTGCATTCAGTTCTGATCTCTGTGCTATATGAAAGATGTTGTTAAACGTGAAAGAGTTCAAAAAAGATTTACAAGGACTTCGCCAGAATTGGAGTGTTTGAGCAAAAGGGAGAGGCTGAATCGGCAGGGCTTATTTTCCCTCTAGCCTTGGAGAGTGAACAATGACCTTTTATTAGAGGTTTATAAAATCATGAGGGACATGGATGGGGTGAATAGCCAAGGTCTTTTCCCTGGGTTCAGGATGTCCAGAATGAGAGGACATAGGTTTAAGGTGAGAGGGGAAAACTTTAAAAGGGACCTAAAGAGCAACTTTTTCAGGCAGATAGTGGTGTGTGTATGGAATGAGCTGCAAGAAGAAGTTCTACAAATACAACATTTAAAAGCATCTGAATGGGTACATGAACAGGAATGGTTTAGAGGGATATGGACCAAATTCTGGCAAATGGGATTAGATTGATTCAGGACATCTGGCCGGCATGGACGAGTTGGACCGAAGGATCTGTTTCCAAGCAGTACAGCTCTATGACTCTAATATAATGGCATAGCTATAGCCCATCCAAGAGAGAATTCTGTGACAAAAACAGAAATTTCTGGAAAAACATGGTTTCTGGAAAAACAGGTTAACTCTGCTTTCTCTCTGCAGATGCTGCCAGACCTGCTGTGTTTTTCCAGCAATTTCTATTTTTGTTTCTGATTTCCAGCATTTGCAGTTTGGTTTATTTGTGTTTAGAGAATACGCTGGCGCAGTTTACTAGACATTTTGTGGAATGCAGTCATTAATGACTGAATGCAAGGATCTACTTTGTTTTTGCATTTAAAGTCAGGAAGAAATTTGCTTGGTTTGTCTTTTTGGAGGTTTTGACTCAGAATGTGTACCTCCTGCATAAATTGGAAATCTTTAGAAGCACATCTAAAGTGGTTTTTAAATGCATTTTTCTAGTTTTGGATATCTTTGTCTCTAATGTTAACTAACTTGTTGTTTGTGCATTGGAGTAATAGCCTAAAAATTTAAGCAAAATGATCATGAGACTGAACTCTTATTAGAACCAACCTTCAGAATACATTAGTGATCAGAAAAGGATGCAATTCTTATATAATGCATTTAATGCTTCATTTGTTATTTTTCTGTTTGACAGTTTCAGAACAATGACTTCCATTTTAAGATTTCTGTAACTTTTCAGAAACTGTAATCGTGTAACTGTTTCAGCTTTCTAATCTTTCCTTACATGCAGGAAAGATCATTCCAAGTGTCTGGTACATTGCAAAATGGGTGTTAGCCGGTCTGCATCAACTGTCATCGCATATGCAATGAAAGAATATAGATGGTCACTGGAGAAAGCCTACAAATATGTGAAGGAAAAACGGAGTGTGGCACAACCAAATGCAGGGTTCATGAAGCAGTTGGCAGAATATGAAGGCATATTAGACGCTAGGTAAATAACCATTTTTCAAGCAAACCAAATCTAGATATTACTAGTACACTGTCATCTATGACATTTCAGTAAAATATTAAGTCCTAGGGTGCTTCACCACAGTCAGGAATGAAATCTGAACTTAACTCGTTTGCCCTGTTGCCCTATACGAAGGGCAAAGATTGAGATGAAAGGCAAAAAATCCAAACAAATTTATCACTAGTGTGGAAGAGTATATCATTGTAGGAATAATCTTAGCATATCTAAATTCCAGGCATCAAAGATCGTTGCACTGCACTGTAGTGCTAGTTAATTTGTGCACTGTTCAATGACTTTTAACTGAGTGTTGCTTTATGTTCCTGCGGTAAACCCAGGAATGCTCATGAGATTAGGGGTTTGAAAAAAGGGCATGGAATTTAAGTTATCTTGTTTCAATCTTCTATTATTTTTTCTTCACTGCTAAGTCTTAAATAATTAAATATTTGTGCAGGTCCCCATGCAGCACTTGAGGTTATTTTTATATTAAAGGGAATATTTGACCACTTATAGTTAATGTCGTAATTAAGTTTATTGAAATATAATAATAATGCTGTTAGCAGGATAAAACCTCTTCTTGGAAGCATGTGTATTGTCAGTAAGCTTTTACGGGGAGTAATCTTAAGTTATGTGCTGAAATTCATCAAATTACATTTTTTCTTTGATTTTTACAGAAATCCCATGATGGTCCAATTTTGATAGAAGTCCCAACACATTATTCACCTTATTTTGAATCACTGCATTTTCCCATCTCAATTTTGTAAAGCTTTATTTTGTCTAATCCTTATTGTTAAGATGCCAGTAGTATTTGAAATGTGATAAAAGGGAGCAACCCTGGATTCCCAACAACAATTTTTGAATAGTTTATAGTTGAGGGGCGGAGTCTACACTAATATTCTGAAGAATGGCCAATGTTAAGCCTTACCAGAGAATATTCAGTCAACTCCTATTTATCCAGCTGTGACATAATTTCAACTTTGCATGTAAATCCCTGTCGGGTTCAGTAATTTCTAACTGGTTTCCTTGCATTTACTGGCATCCATTGTTTGACTGTGTTGGCAATCAAAAAAGACAACTAACTTGACATTCTTGGTGGTTAGAAAAAGTTATCTCTGTCAATAAAATCAAAGGTATTTTTTTAAAATTATTTATTTAATTTAATTTGATTTACTTTAATTTATTCATTCATGGGATGTGTTATAATACTGACTAGGGCTGCAATTTTTGCCCATCCCTAGAAGTCCTTGAGAATACAATGTTCAGTTGCCTTTTTCAACTGCTGCAGTCCATTTTGTTTAGGTAGCTCCACAAAGCCAATACTAGTGGATCTCCTATGATGTTGCAAAGAGCAGAGGTTGGATCTAAGATCTGCCGTCCTATCAGGTGTGAATGAAAGTGGATAACTAAACAAATATCAGGAGGTGAAGACTCCATAAATACCCTCTTCCTGGACAATGGGGCAACCCAGCATATCAATGCAAAAGACAATGCTGAAGTATTTGCTTCTGCATTTGTTCAAAACTGCCAAGTGGATGATTCATCTCTGCCATCTCTTAAGGTCACCTACATCACAGATCCCAGCCTTCAATTTGTTTCACTCTGCACAATATTAAGAAATGGCTAAAGACACTGCTATGAGCTCTAATAAAATCCCGGCCCTAGTACAAAAGACTTGTGTTCCAAACCAAACAAGTCCCTAGCTAAACTGCTTCACTGCAGCTACAACATTGACATCTACCTGACAATGTGAAAAATTGCCTAGCTTTTGTTCTGTGCACATAAAGCAGCACAAACCCAGCATGGCCAATTACTGATCTATTAGTCTACTCTTGATCATCCAGAAAGTAATGGAAAGTGTTTTTGGCAGGGCTGTCAAGTGGAACATGAATAGGAGTGGCGTATTAACTGGCACTCAGTTTTGCTTCCATCAACGCCACTTATCTCCTGATCTTAATACAGCCTTGGTCTTAGTGAAAGAGCTGAATTCCAGAAGTGAACTTTCAATGATTGTTCTTGATCGTCCTCCACGATAAGGTCAGAGCAGGGATGATCTCTGGTAACTGCTTAATGTTCAGTACCATTCCTGACTCCTCGGTCCATGTTCATCTGCATCAAGACCTGGACGTCATCCATGTTTGGGCTGATAAGTGGCAAAGTAATATTTGCATTACATAAGTGCCAGGCAATGACTATTTCCAACAACAGAGAATCTAAACATCATCGCCTTGACATTCAATAATACTGCTGCCACTGAATCCCAACAATCAGAATTCTGGCATTTACCATTGACCAGAAACTGAACTGGACCAGCCATGTAAATGCTACCAGAGCAGTTCAGAAACTAGGAATTGTGTGGTAAATGGCTCATACCCTTTTTCCCCCAATGCTACGTCACTATGACAAGGCGCGAGTCAGGAGTATGATGGAATAATTTCTACTTGCCTGGAGGGGTGCAGTTCCAACACACTTGAAAAGCGCAATACCATCCAGGACAGAGCAGCCGTTTGCTTGGCACCACACCACCATCTTCAACATTACCCTGCTTCACCACCGGTGCACAGTGTGCTATCTCTAAAGAATCATTGCATTAATTCACAATTCAATTAACGTCAGTTTCCAAACTCATTATCTGTACCACCCAGAAGAGCAAGGGGAGAAGTTACGTAGAACAAACCATGAGCGAATTTTTTTTTTAAAATTGCACCTTCATCATGATGGTCTTGCTACATTTGTCCCTCAGTGGATTCAAACTGCCAACACTGAAAAATAGAATCAGCTTAAACTCGATTAAAACAGAAAATGTTGGAAATCCCAGCAGGTCTGGCAGATGATTCTGAAGAAGCATTCTCATTTTCTGTCTCCACACATGTTGCTAGCATCTTTTTTTTTGTTGATTACAGATTTCCAGTAACCACAGTAATAACTAAATTAAACTAGGGCGCATGAACATTAAGCAGTTATCAGTGATTCTCAACCTAAAGATTTTTGAATGGTTTAAGCAAAGACAGTTCCAACAATAACAATAAGCAAAAAGAAACTGCTAATGCAAGATGGATTGTTAATGTATTGTTGTTTTGTTTCCTTGCTGACAGAAATGTTGAATTTGTTTGGCTTAGTTTTAAAGACAAACATTTGGGTAATTGCAGTGGCCACTGTGAAGTTCTGAGCTGGCCAGATGCTTCTGTTGGTAAACAAAGCTGTCTAGAGTTAAGTTAGAAAATTGCAAATGTGTATCGCTGGACTGTGCGTACAAACAAATACGTTGCTGAACAATAAAAGACCGAGACCTATCTAGTTTCCCTTCTTCTGTCTTGTTAGCCACATGACTAAGTGAATAATAAAAGCTTCTTATTAAATAAAAAAAAGTATCTAGAAGATATCGTTCTATGATTCTTAAAAAGAACTTTATGATTTTGTTTTAATGTTTGTACATAATTGTCAGTCCTCCTGGATTCCATTTTTAAAATGGTCCGGAGCTATTACACCCTATGTGATTGCTGAGGATTGGAATATTTTCTGTTTTGGTCAACAATAGGCAAATTTTTTTTGCATGTGGAACAAGCAATGATCGTTTGTAGAAAAGTGAATTCAGCTGTCTTTCCTTGATATTCTGTGCCATTGCTACTCTTGTGCATCAGATTTTTGATTCAGAACAAAGCCACTTCTACTTTGCTCCAACACTATGCCTTATCCCCAAACTTGGAAGAGGACTTCTTATTCCTCCAATCCAACATTTACATCTACCACATCGTCCAACTAGTAACCAACATAGTTTTTCATGAAATGGCAATACCAATGTTATAAGCCCATGCCCATTAGGAATTATGATGCAACAGAGCAAACTCAATTTACCTATGTACTTTCATTCCAAATTTGAAAACAGTGCTCAGTAACAAAAGGTTATCATGAAGTCCTTCTCACTTATCAAAACACCATTTATTATTTTTAGAACTTTTCCATTAGTTTTTTTCAGAACACTGAGAACCTTGCACTGTAACACACAGGGTGTTAGAATAAAAACAGGAGGTGCTGGACTAACCAGCAGGTCTTGCAACATCTGTGGAGAGAGAAACAGTGTTAACATTTCAATTCTGATATGATTTTTCTTCCGCCATTCTCAATTCTAAACATTAACTGTCTTTCTTTCTCTATATATGTTCTCAGACTACTTGCAATTATCCAGCATTTTTTTTGTTTTTATTTCAGATGTCAAGCATCTGCCATACTTTGCTTTTGTATTTTGTGCATTTACCCCTTTTTTAAAACTTTTCTCCCTAACGTGTCTAGGTCTCTAAGCATGTGTGTCAGTGCTATTTAGAATATGCTTGAGATTTTCTCCTATCCAGGCAAAAATGAAACCTGTGTGGCAATAATCTTCCTTTTTTTTGCCTTCAGTGATAAATTCATGCCTCCTAGATGGAAGTTGGTGAGTTGAAGTCTTAGTTCAAAGATTTGAGCAGGTTATCTAGGTTATGGTATTGAGGGAGTATTGCATTGTTGGAGTTCCTGTCTTTTGGATGAGGTGGATGCAAAAGATCCAATAACAGTATTTAAAGAAGTGCAAGGCCAGTTTTGGGACCATTATTTATCCCTTAACCTATGTCACTAATACTAATTATCTGGTCATTATCTCAATGATGTCTGTGGAATCTTGTTGCATGCGAAGTGGCTACCATGTTCCCTATATTACAAAAGCTCTTTGAAATAACTTGAGTTATGAAAGCTACTGCAGAAATGAAAGATTTTATTTTTGCTTTCATTAGATCACTAAACAATATATTACTATTCTTGATCCTGTGGGTAAAACATTCTCTCTTTGTTTTTAAAACAGTAAACATCGACATAATATCTTGTGGAGACGCAACTCTGAGAGTGACTTACAAGAGACTGTGAGCGATCCAGTGTTCCAAAGTAGGAGAGCATCTACTCAGCAAGACTTGAACTGTAAAGCAGGAATTCGGCATACATGTGAGGAGCAGAAATATAATGATGCTGAAACATCTATGAATGTGACAGTGACCAATAAGGATGAAAGTGAGCCAGCTAATTTCAATTACAACTTAAGGTGTTTATCAGATCCTGTTACAGACAGTGCCTACAGCAGGCAGCAGAGAACGCTAGAACAATTTTCAATTCATTTTGACAATGTGGAAAAGAACGAAATTCAGATCGATAACGCAGATTTCAGGTGCACAGAAGATAGTGTCCATGACACTGGGATGCTTGCGTCATCTCAGCTTCAGGATAGCTATGACAGTGAAAGCAGACTGCAAGGCCAGACGGGAAATACTCTCAGGATGTCAACAGCAGCAGAGGAGCCAGAAGAGGAAAATGAGAACACATTGAATTTGGATATGCATGATCAAGTTGACCAGTTCATGGTAAACGGACCTAATACAGAAAATAATGCAGAGGCCATTGCAAATCTAAAAGGTGTGCTAGAGCCAGATTCAACATTCAGTGCAGAAGGTCAGCTCGGTAAAGATAATGTGAATAATAATAACAACACCACAAGAAATTACTTGGAAGTGGATGAAGTAAGTACAAAAATGAAATAAAATGACCATGTTAGTACACTCCAATCTGTCGTTTCTTCAATGCAGTCGTTCCATTTGGTGTTTTATTTGTTCATTCACAGGATGTAAGCATCGCTTGCTAAGCCAACATTTATTGCTCATCCCTAATTGCCCTTGAGAAGGTGGTGGTCAGTTACCTTCTTAAACTGCAGCAGTCTATGTGGTGTAGAGTCACCCATAGTGCTGTTGGGAAGGGGTTTCTAGGATTTTAACCTGACTGAAAGAATGACGATGTAGTTCCAAGTTGGGATGTTGTCTGGATTTCACGGGTTTTTCAGGTTGTAAATGCAGTAGCAATGTTAAGTTGAATGGTAGCTCTGTGAGTGTGAGTTAGCAGAGTAAGAGTGAGTCGTGGCACTTAGGCTTGCAGAGTGGAGAAGTTCTTTAATATCTGCCCTGCTGGGTATTCCTGAGACTATCGTAGAACAGGCTAGCTCGGTACGGTGGCAGCCATAAAAATAGGCAGCCTTCCTCTCCACTCCATCCACTAGCACTTCCAGGTGCCTGTCCCTCAAATAGAAAGCAAGCATTGCCACCTGAGCCAAGTGCTTGTGATAATGGTCACACAGTTCCTGGCTCACAGTATCTGTAGTGAAGTGCAGCTGACCTTCAAATATGACACCTGAGGATAAATGCAAGAAGGTCCCAGCCGTGAGTGAGCAGTTCCACCTCCCCTGCCTCCTGCATTGAGAGTGGTGCCAGTAGGCCAAGTTATATAATTAATGTGGTGAAGAACAAAAGATTGTGTGAGAAGAATTGCTGCAAGCCATAAAAGCCTGGGCTCCATGAATCTTGAAGGCAGAACATTTGACTGAGTGGGAAAATTCAGCCTTGTGTCTCCAGGCTGCTTTTTTAAACAAAATAAATACTGACTTTAGATTGAACCTACTTCGCTGTTATTTTCATACCTGTTGTTTTAAATGTATGCATATAACCTGCGTTTTAGTTAAACATGTTGACTTTCACCTGTGATTTTCATTTTAAACTATGCAATATTTCACATTTATTCCAGAATCTAACTACTACTGAAACCTCCAACAGTATCAGACCTATTAATAAATTTGCTTTGGACTGCTCGGATTCTGTAAGCAATCTTGTGTGCAAGCGATTTACGGATCGTTCTAAAAACTTGTTTCAGGTAAACATGTGTAGTACCAGCATGAAAGAGAGCCAAGCAACAGAGTCCAGTAATTTGGAATATTTATTGAACAGAGCTTCAGATATGCAAATGACTGAAACATTCTCTGGGATTCCCAATAAAACGGAAGTGGCAGAAAAACCTGTCAATAGGTTTGATGCTATTTACGCAACTGATACAATACTTTTGCACGAAACTACAGAAACAGATGTAGGTTTACGACTAAACTCTGAAGAACAGCAGCAAAAGACCATGGTGGCTTATCACAATTGCAGAAATGTGACCAGTGATTTCCATACTGAAGTATTGGTTCTTGATGCAATGACTTCGTTGTCTGGCAGACGGCAAGACTTGAAACAGTTGCCAGTAGTAAGCCCATGTATGGGCACCCATGAATATCTGAAAACTTTAATCGATTCAACGACTGGGTTTGTTTCTTCAAGTTCTAAAGTTGATGAACAAGTGTTGCAAATTCCAGAATTCAAAACGCATCAGTCAGAAGATAAATTAAATCAGTTAACTCATAATGCTGTAACTTTAGGAAATGAATGGGATAATATAGCTGAAGTTATGGAACAGTCTAAGTGTATGCTTTCTATGCCACCTAGTAGGCAACAAATTGAAGATAAGTTAGTAGGTTTTCCGAGCAGCAGTAATGAAAAGATGAGTGTTAAACCAAAGAAGCAACTGATAAATAACCAAGAGATGGAAAAGTCAAAAATTCAGAGTTACTTGATGCAGCATCAAGAATCTATCCTTCAGCTACAGAAGGCTGGGTTGGTTAGAAAACATACCAAAGAATTGGAAAGGCTAACGTTTCTGACGTCTCCAAGTAGACAAGTCCAGAGCCCAAACCTTGAAAATAGGAAAACGGCGTTCGCAGAGAGTGATTCCTTAGATTTGACCATGCATGAGCCTGTGGTAGACATTCAGGATCTTGCACAGTCTTATGAAGATATGGAGACCAGTGTGCTGTCTGAGCTTAGCTGTGATGAGTTTTATTTTATGGACAGTTTATGCCAGAAAGCATCCACACCTTATGTAAGTAATTGGAGTGGATCAGGATATCTTAGTAAGGATTGCCTGCAGCAAATCTGTGCAACACTGATACCATCACCTTTAACTTCAAGCTTGACTCGTAGCTCCAGCAGTGATAGCCTTCACAGCATTCAAGGACAGCCTGGTTTAGTTGAACTACGGAGACAGGAAATCGAAGCCAGGATGCGTCAGGCAGGACTGACCATCTGTTCAGAAATGAAGCGATCTCATTCCATAGCCAAACTTAGAAGCCTGAACATATCTAGTGAGGATCTGTCATCCCAGGAAAAAGAAGCCGAAACTTCCATCGGCTCAAGTAACATTAAATTGGTTGAGAGTTTATTGTTGCCTAATGTTATTGAAAAAATGAAGTGGAAAAGCAGTCTTTGCGAGGAAATAGATATGCACACTGAAACAATTTCGATCAAGGAGCCACTGAAATCAATTGAGACTTCCTGTTCTATATCGGAACATAAAACTCTGCCTTATATTCAGAGCACTGGTCAAGCTGAACACCCTTGCCGGATGTTTTCTCCTACCAAATACAGTGTTAGTGATCCAGAGATTACACAGCAATTTGAAGATTTTATTTCAGTTCCTTCATTTGAGCTAAGCCAATTCCATACTCAGAGTGCCAACGAACTTTGTCCTTTGGCTTCTAAGGAACAGAATGTACGAATTCATCCTGTCCGGAAGCTCAGAAAAGCATGTGAGAGAAAGAGAACTAACAACTTACTCTATAACACCATGTGATTATTTGGCAACAAGAATACATTCCAATCTTCCTTTTAAAGACAAGAACTTTAAACCAAAAATGTTATCTGATCTCTAATAGCTCAAAAAATTATTCAAAAACATCCATTTTGGAAAGTACAGTTCTGTGCTGAATAGTTTGTTCTTTTTAGACTGAAGCTAGAATTTCTGAAATTGCATTTTCACTTCTGAAAAATTTCACACTTTGTAAACAGACCAAGATTTTGTTTTAAGAAAGGAGGCCAATTCAAAGTACAAATTCAGTTAGCCCTATTGAATTTTGGAAATATGCCCATGAAATTTGAATGTTACTTGAAGCCTAGGCCCCGAAATACTATGATTTGTTACATTCTCCAAGCCAGCAGAAATCTGAACCAGAAAATCACATGGATTAAGAAGAAGCTTCATAGCTGCAGTAAATTGTCTCCAATCTTGCATGATTTGCACCTTTTCTTTAAATAAAAGCCTTTGTCCTTGGGGGAGAATAAATCATCATTGTGCTGTTGCTTACAAGTTCTATTGATTTAGGGGTCAAAATGGAACTCATGCTATAAGCTTGGCAATGATTCCTTCTGTCTAAACAAAGACAAATTGAGATATGCTCCCTTTTTGGACCCACTGTCTAAAGATTTTCTTCCATACTTGCCTTAAGCTGAAGTAATGTAGACGGTATGCTTTCAAAGACACACTTCAAATTATGACAGTTTGTGATGAGCTTTTTTTTTTGTTTTTAACAAAGTTAAGAAAGATCTATTTTTCAGATCTGTCAACATTTACTAACCTTGATCCAAGAAAATAAGCTACACTAATCAGACCAGTATATATCTAAACTATCAGTATATAACAGCCGTACCTGTGAGATTTGTATGGGCAATGCCATGCTGTTAACTCTGTTACTGTTTGCAAGCCAGTCCCTAAGCTATTCAACTGAAGGAGGCATTTGAGCTTTTTCTTTCTTATGTTGAGACCAGAATCTGTGACAAGTACTTTAGATAATTTAACATGCAAGCTACTTTTCTGTTAAAAGGAGGGCTGTTAACACTTTTTTAATCAATTCAATAGTGATAATAAAAATATAATTGTTAGGTATTTCCAATTAGAGCTTCCATTGTAAATCTTGTATTCTGAACCTTGGAATTTTTAAAATTTGCATTTGTAGAGATGATTTGTCCATGAATCTTTCCAAAACGGTGGAAATACCCAGTGCCCTCATTTACTTAAGTACATGTTCTGTTCATATTTTTTGTGTGTCTTGAATTTGTGTTTTTTAAATTCCTTTCTTTCTAGAACTTTTCCCACTCAAGGAAGACAGTTTGGGGAATTAAAAAGATGAAAGTGCTACTGATTCAAGTTACTGGTTAAAATTGAGACATTTAGAATTTGTGAAACTCTTTAAATGTGATTCTTTCAGTCATAATTTTTAATGCCATGTGACTACATAAATTGGCATTCTAGTCCACGCATATAATAGTTAATCACCTTACACCTGCAAAACTTGAGGATTTCATTCTGAGTTAATGTATGTACTAAGTTATTATGAGCAGGTTTTTGTGAGAAATGTTTTAAGATGCATTCTTCAGTAGAATCTATGCTGTGATTTATTTTCAATGAAAACAGTGCTTAAAATATTTTTATTTCATTTGTAAAGATGTACTTCAGTGCCTTTCATTTTGTGAATACTGTATGTGCAATGGTTATTGAGAGAGCAAGCATGATTTTACAGATGCAGTATCCAGAAACAAATGTGGAATATTATTGAATAATGTCTCCAAAAAGCTGTTCAAAATTCATGTACATGAGTATTCAGTTTGTACAGTTTTCATTTCAAGAGAGGTCCGATTTTGTGATTTAAAAAAAAGTAACTTTTTACTGTTAGCCCAGTGCATTAGTTGTATGCATATTGCACTTTTTTTAACGTGTTAATGTGAACTGTGCAAATATATGTTGAAAATAAATGGACTTTTTCTCATAATGCCTTGTATTTGCACTAGATTTCCTGCAGGTTAATTAAATGCTAACCTCTTCATTTGTTTCAGGCTCCTGATGAAAGAAAATGGCTTAATCCTTCAAACATCTGGAGAGTGCGTCAGAATTAATTATTTTGAAATGTAGTGATTAAGCAGCAGGCAGCTAAATGCCCAGTTAATTTGTTTTAATTATTGATTTAGGAGTTGATTAGGATATAAGGGAACTTCACTGCTTGTTGAGTTGGACAAAAAAAGTCTTGTAACATCTTCAAAGACATCTTGGTCCTCAGTATTAGCCACTACAGTGAAAAACAGCAGATCAACCATGCAGCATTCCCCTTTTATTGTACACGCGTGTCAGCATTATGCTGAAACCAAGTATTCATTGTTTTCATAATTCAGTCAAGTTGGCATTAATGATGACCAAATCTCTCACACTTAAGGAAAGTCTGCCTTAAGCCCACAGATAGAGTAGGGTCTAGGCCCGAAACGTCAGCTTTCCTGCTCCTCTGATGCTTCTTGGCCTGCAGTGTTCATCCAGCTCTACACCTTGTCTTAAATCCACACTTCAGTCTGTGCTAGGGTAGCTTCATAATCATCATTTTTACAGTCTGGGATCTGCCATCTCCAGTACCTGACAAATATTGCAACTGTCTAATGATCTTCGAACAATTTTGGTCAGTTTGGATGCATCCAAAGAAGTCTCTGACCAGAGCTTCAGAAGTTCTAAATGATAATAAGAGATTAAGGCTGCAAACCTGACATTATGTATTTTGGCAGTATGTGTTGGCTCTTTCTGGTAGATTGTTTTTGAGCATTCTCCACAGAGTAGATCAAGAAAGGAAATATTTTTTAAAAATCATTGGGTTTAAAGAATGCCCCCATTATTCTTTGTCTTAAAGGTCTTTTTTCTAAAAGTTATATTTGCTGTTGCAACTTCTGCCGTAAAAATTTTAGATTTCAGCCAGAACTACTGGATCAGTTTTCTGCATCATGCATGGTTACCTCACTTCAGGTCTTTTCTTTTGGAATTAAAATGGTATTATGGCGCATTTGGCTTAAACATGTGGACCAAGATCATACAGTTGTCTTAAATGCCGTGGTGGGCAAGTATGACCAATTGTAACTATTTCCTTGAAATCAGTATGGCTTTCAATTCAAAAGCCAGTAATGATTTGAAAGTTTCTGTGGGGGAGAAAGAAGTGTTGAAGGCATTGACTGATAGCTGATCCGAGGATTTGTATGGTGATCAGCTCACCAAAGTGAGACTATTGCCTTTATCAATTTGTAATGAAGTGCAGCAGTCTTTAGCATAGATAGGCACATTTGACATCACAGCGAAGACTGATTATGGGTTAGATTTCCCTTTTCTCCTTGAATTCATTGGAGATGGTGTGGCTAGGGCTTTGTTAATTTCTACAGTTCCCACCAACAGAACTCATTGGTTTCATCTCGCAGCAAGAAACATTCAAGTAAAATATTGCAATATTGGGTAGTTAGCCTTAGCATAGGGTATGTAAGAAAAGATAACGTATTTCATCACAAGTATGAATAGGATAATTAACTGAAACAACATTATTCTTATGATCATTATTCTTAAGATCTAACTGTTGCAAAATCTGTTTAACTTGAAATGTGTTGCCAACATTATTTATTCATGGTCACTGCATCTCAGGTGGCTTAAATACTTTGGCATCTGCAGTTTATATTTTTTAAATTACTTCCTACCTATGACAGCCAGCATCCATGAATTTTGTAGAAATGTGTCTACAATAACTTTAGATGCCAACATGTATGCAAATCTTTTATAACACCAAGAGGTTATAACTCTACAGATCAGAATTTTATCTTTATTGCTGAACACAATTATGCTTGAATAGTGTTGCACTTCTGGAAACTGGTGAGATGATAGTGGATGCAAGAAGGAGATTAGGAAACCAATCTGCTAAAGTTTTATAAAGAAAATATTGGAAAAACAGATTCAGATGGTCAACAATAATGGCATACTATATTCAGATAAAATCCCGGATTTGAAAATGTGGCACTTTTTCACCGGCTAATTAGATCTGTGGGATATAGTGAAGAATGGGACACTAATAATGGATCACAATAAATGGAATGTAGTGAACCTAGATGCTCAAGTACTGGAAAAAAATTAGCATTTTAAACAGCAGCTATGTTCTCTCTCCTCCACACCCCTATCCACACACACACACGCACCCCTTTTGTCCAATCTCAGATGCAGAAAAGCGTATACATAATTTCTAGAAATGAATCACTACATTTGGCTGACGTGCATTCTCCATCAATTATTGTAACCATGTCTACTTGGAATGTAAATGATATTGTACTTAAAATCAATACAAGTAATGAACAGAATTCTGTCAGTACCAGCTGGATAGTGCTGAGAGCACATCATCTTGTCTCTACATTAACTGCCTGTTTATTTTGTTTGTTTAATTGGCTCTGCCAATACTTCATTCACTATTCACAATTTATTGGCTTTAATCTAACTTGTTAGATTTTTAAGGAGTTTCCATTCTTTCATCTCTGGTGCTATTTGTTTTCTTGTATTCAAGGTCTTGATGTTTGAATAATGACAATGATGACTGCAGTGAACTGTACAAATTACTTCCTTTGGGTATAGTCTATTTACATTGTTATCAAATGATAAAACTACTTAATATTGTTTCCATTAGTTAAAGATTTTAACAAAGTTTGCACTCTCACAAGACTACTTTACATAACCCGTGAGAAAAGCTGGCTTTAGTTATTTCTGCTGATCTAGATTCAAAAGTTATCTCTGAGGAAAAGACAGCATTTTAAAAATAATCAAAATTTAGCGAAATCTCTCTGGTTTTGGGCACCTAAGTAAATCTTAAGGATCCAGCCCTCACTGTTATAACAATGCCTGTGAATTTCAGAGTCATTCTTTATTTGACTGTAATAGGAGCTGAGAACTTGATCATCCCTGTCAACAACCATATTTTCATCTGGATGCTTCATTGAAGAATTAGTATTTGATTGCTTCTGGGTAGGAATCTATTTTGATCTGTCAAGAAATATTCTTTTATTTTCAATTTGGACTTATAAAGTTTGGAATCTGGTCTTTTTGTTCCTTCTGTATTCTTATATTAAGAAATGGATCTATTTTCAAGTGGATTGTTTAATGTCATACAGCCTCCTTTCAGCAAATGTAATATCAACATTTACCTGCCTATCACTTTGTGACTGTGATTTTCAGTCTTATGTCATGTAACCATAACTGCTAAGGCAATATATTGAGCTATTGAATCATGAAATCATGGTAATAAAGCACCAAATTGTTGCCGTGGCAATCTCGTGTAGGCTGGAACTTTTTTTCCTGGAGTGTGGGAGGTTGAAGTGTGACCTTATAGAGGATTATAAAATAGTGAGGGGCATAGATAACGTGAATAGCCAAGATCTTTTACAGAGGGAAAGGGAGTCCAAAACTGGAGGACATAGGACAAGGTGAGAGGGGAAAGATTTAAAAGAGACCTAAGGGGCAACTCTTTCACAAAGAAGGTAAACGTATATGGAATGAGCTGCTAGCGAAAGTGGTAGAGGCGAGTACAATTACAGTATTTAAAGACATTAGGATAGGCACATGGATAGGAAAGGCTTTGAGGATATGGGCCAAATACAGGCTAGTGGGATGAGTTAGAACTGCCGATGCTGGAGAATCTGAGATAACAGGCTGTAGAGCTGGATGAACACAGCAGGCCAAGCAGCATCAGAGGAGCAGGAAAGCTGATGTTTCGGGTCAAGAAGACCCTTCTTCATTTTCTGCTGTGTTCATCCAACTCTACACCTTGTTATCTCAAATGGGTTGAGTTCAGGTTATGAATAAGTTGGACTGAAGGGTCTGTTTCCGTGCTGTGTGATTCTGACATTTTTCCATTCCTAGCACGAATCATTAGTGCAACCTACTAGGTCCTTTCTTCCTTGCAGCTACCACTGATCCATTTGCAGTGTTCCATTCTCCAATTGTCTTCTCACCAACCACCTTGTCTTTTCCATCATCTTTTTCCTCACTTTCTCTCCCTTTCTGGCTACCTGCCTTGCCCAATATCATTTTTTTAAAAAATGCATTCATGGGATGAAGTCATTGTTGTCCACGCCAGCATTTAGTACCCATCCCTAATTGCCCAGAAGGCAGTTTAGAGTCAACCACATTGCTTTGGGTTTGGAGTCACATGTAGGCCAGACCAGTGTAAGGATGACAGTTTCCTTCCCTAAAGGACATTAGTGACTCAAATGGTGTTTTTTTTAGTGACAAATGACAATGTATTCACGGTCATCATTAAATTCAGCAAGATTCAAACCCAGGTCCCCAGAACATTATGTGGGTCTATGGATTAACAGTCTAGTGATAATACTGCAAGGCCAATGCTTCCCCTGACTGTCATCTCCTCTTATTCTTTCCTATTTCTTTCTCTACCTCAGTAACCCCTCTTTTCCTGGTTATGCTTTCAACTTCCCCTTCTCCATTTCCATCCCTTTCTGTCTCCATGCATGCTTTGTCCTCTCACTTATTTATTTTTTCAATGTAACCCCTCCTTTTCATTCCTCCATTCCTCATACTTAGCCTCTCTATCTTTTACTTACCTGGTCTCTTGTGCTGTCCTTTTCTTGCTTTCCTCCTTCCCTCCCTGCTTTTCCAATTTCTTTTGTTCCTTACCTCACTCATCTTAGATGAACGTATGATTTAGGAGCAGGAGTAGGTCATTTCGCTCCTGAAGCCTACTTTACCATTTAATAAGATTGTGACTGATCTGATTGTATCATTAACTCCACTTTCTTACCTGTCCTGTATCTATAAGTCTGTCTCCCTTGTTGGTCAGAAATAAGTTACTACATTTTACTTCTCTTCCTGGCTCTCTGAATCCCTTATCGATCTTCCTTCAGTTATGTTCCTTGACTTGAAAAATTCTCTTGGCCTTAATTCATCATGTGATAATATAGGCAATCAGCTAGAATATGGCCCCTATAGTATATAAACACTTCTAACATTAGAAGACTGTGTGCTCAATTTATGGCCACTCTTTGAGCAGTAACCTGGTGGGGACAACAGCCCAGTGTTTTGGAAATCTATGAAATAAAAATCGGGCAGTTTCCATTAGGTAGACAAGACAATTTTCCTCTCCGCCAAGCCTTTCATATAGATGGTAAATAATTGCAGCTCCAGGACTGCATTTTTCCAACCTGAAAAAGACCATTGCTCCTGACTTTCAGTTCTGTGTGTATGAATTCTTGATCCATGCTAATCCATTACCCTCAATACCTTTAGCAATTATTGTGTAATAACCCTTTAATGTGACAACTTATTAAATGCATTCTGAAAATCCAAATACACTGCCTCTACCAATTTCCCCTTTATTATGTCCTGAAGAACTCAAAATAAATTTCCCTTTCACAAAACCATGTTGGCTGTTTAATTGTATTAAACTATTCTAAATGTCCTTTTTGTTTCTTCCTTAATGATGCTTACTACCATATTCCCATTTACCGTCATTAGGCTACCTGGGCTATGATTTCCAGCTTTCTCTCTTCCTCCCTTCTTGAACATGCACCAAGTCTGAGGTCCTGAAGATATGCTGTTAGTATGTCATCTCAGGTAAATGCTAACATTTTTTGTGGAAAAGGATGAGCTGAGGCTCTGCTGTCACAGGGTACACACCACAATTGAAAGGAAGTTATCTTATTTGGTTTATTATGACTGTCTCTTTGAATTGACCTGGTGACTGTTTGGATCGGCCATAAGATCGTAAGAAATTGGAGCAAGAGGAGGATATTCAATCACTTCAGCCATCTCTACCATTTGATAGATCGATGATGAATGATGTAGCTACACCTCTATTTCTTGCCTGTCTCCATAACCATTAATTTGTTTGTTAGTCAAAATATACCTTAATCATATCTTCAATGACCCAGTCTTCTCTGTTCACTGGGAACAGAATTCCAAATTCTAAGCCCTGTTGTGATTGGGAGTAAAATTTGTTAGGGTAGAATGCAAGAAGCTACAGCTAGCTGCATTTGCTAGGGATCATTTGTTGGAACAGTTGATATTTTCTGATCATGAGGACATGGAATTGGGAAGAATTCCATTCCCTAATATCAGCATGTCTCCAAAAAATACAGTCCTGCAAGTGCTGGAAATCTGAAATAAACCAGCTAACACTATACACTGTGGTTTATTTTTTTTTAAGAAAGTACTTTTCTCACCAACACACAGATTACTACAAAGAACATTAGAATTAAAAAGAATAAGAACATGAGAAATAGGTGCCGAATTATATTCACTCCTTCAAACTTGCTCTGCATGTTAATATGATCACAGCTGATCTTCTACATTGGCTTCACTTTCCCCATATCCTGTGAATCCTTTACTATCTAACAAGTTTTATTGATTTGTGTCTTATCCCCAATCTTCTGGGCTAGGAATTGGTTTTATCAGGAAGCAGAAATTCTGGCCCATATAGAATTTCAGGGCCATCATGTTCAGTACCCTGTTGAAGTAGAAATTTGCATTGTTTTTGCAGGACCAATCTGTGAACCCATTTGCTCCTCTTTTTAAAGGAACAGATCCTAATTTATACGCATTTAATCTCAATTATTTCACAGATCTTGCAAAGCAAACACAAGTTTAAAAACAGTGTATGATTTCTGTCAGTTGAGCTAATGTCAGCATCACTGAACAAACACTTCACCAGTGCGGTATTTTTTTCAGTTCTTTCTTGGTTGTGCTGTATTTGTTTAATCTGCTGCCATGGGAACTTCAGAGTGCAATAACCTTTATGTGGATTACTTTGTTGGAGCAGAGTGCTGACACACAGGATTCGTTACAAAGGAGAAACGAGAGAATTTCTGTATGAATGAATGTAAAAGTGTAGTGTAATGAAATTGTGTGTAATCAGACTGAGATAAAACAGCAGGCAAATTGCCTGTTGCTCTGCTACCAAAGAAATGTGGAATCAACAGCATATTAATCCAGGAGTTGACATTCTCTGATTTGAGCCTATCCAAGTAAATCCTACATAACTATTTGCATGTGTAGCTCAGATAGGCTTGCAGCTGGAGGCTATGCAAAGTAGAAGGAAAATAGAAGCTTTCCTTCTGAATTATTTCCATGTAAGATCATTTGACCTTGGCGCTGGGGGAGAAGGAAACATTTCAACATTGTGGTGAATGTATAGGGATTTGAATTGCACTATTGCTTACACGCAAGAGTTTTTTTTAAAATTTCAAATATGCGCTTTTCATAAAATCATCCATAAGCACATACAAATGTTCTAAATCATATTTGTGCAGTCTTTACAAAGAGGCAAAAAAAGCATTGTAGCTTATAAGTACCAGCAAGGAACCCTTCTCCCACACTTGATGGCCATGTTATTTTCTGTCAGGAAGTCCATGTCATTGTGACAACATACACTTTTACGTGCATGTTGTATCTAAGAGTTATGGCTGGTAAAGATAGATGCTCCTATTTTTTTTCCCCATCATTTGTCTGACCGGGAATCTCTCCTACTCTTACTGTCTGCCATTGAAGTGTTGGAAGAATTTGCCAAGTTGATACTCACCTCATTTGGCTGTGTTATGAACACACCTTTCTGGCCATCAAGGAACTTCTGAATCTCAGGTTCAAACACTAGTGCTAACTGACCCTACAATGATTGGGACAGAACAACGAGTGTTAACATTTCTTGCAGACGGGACAGTTTAAATCACAGGACTTGAAATCACATTGTTGCTTGACTTTGTATTTCCTGCAATTTCCTGTTTAGGACATATGTACACTCAGCTCACACAGTGTTTGCTACTGCTTATACAACTAATCCTGATGCCTTTCCAAATTGGCAGCAGGATGGAATTTTTTTGTCAAACTTCTTAATTTCAGAAAATTTAAACAGGAATTCTCTGCCACTTCATGCCTTGTACCCAATCTGGTCTGGGTTGAAATAGGTACCCAACACTTCTGAAAGACAAATGGCTGCCTCTACAGAGAGGTTGAACCCAAACCCACACAACACCAATTTACTCAATACAATCCTTAATAAATCAGACTGTGAAGATAAAGGAGTTTGCTGTAACACTCAACAGATAAACATTTTGTACACTTGAGTTCTGATACACGATGGATATTTTAGTTTGTACCTATTGGACTATTTTCTCATGGACAATGTTTTGAAGGCTATATTAGGTAATGACTATTTTTCTTAAATATTTTATTAAAATAACTTCTTTATTGATGGTTTTTGTCACCAAAAACAAAACAATTCTTGGATAATGGGAACTGCAGATGCTGGAGAATTCCAAGATAATAAAATGTGAGGCTGGATGAACACAGCTGGCCAAAAGAAGGGTCTCGGCCCGAAACGTCAGCTTTTGTGCTCCTGAGATGCTGCTGGGCCTGCTGTGTTCATCCAGCCTCACATTTTATTATCACAAAACAATTCTTCATTGTTTCTGAATACATTGGAAGAAATGTCCTGACTGTTTGTTTCTCTTCATTTTTCAAATCATCAGAAGGATGTTTTATAGAAGACACAGTTGATATTAATAGGTGGATTGGATTCCAGAATGTGCAAAAGGTTAAGGACTACACAAGTATAAAATGGGTAACTTGAACTGATTTGTTAGTCTTTGTCAAGCCATCTTTTAATACATCCAGCTGGCACTAGACTCTGCATACGTGCAGAAAATACTTCCTTAAACGTTGCAGCAGAAATAAACAACTATTTTTAATTTCAGATTTCTAGATATAGTGTTTTGTGTAAATTTTCTTCGCAAATACATGTACATGTTCAAAATGGCAGCAGAGGAAGATGTTCCAGCTGGAGCTCCTCAGCTTTGCCCATGCTTTTTCTTTTCTTTTCTTTTTTTTTTCAAACTTTTAACTTTAACTTATTGGAGGCAAATGGAGGAAACCAGGGGTTGTGGCAAGTTAATAAAATGTGAGGCTGGATGAACACAGCATCTCAGGAGCACAAAAGCTGACGTTTCGGGCCTAGACCCTTCATCAGAGAGGGGGATGGGGTGAGGGTACTGGAATAAATAGGGAGAGAGGGGGAGGCGGACCGAAGATGGAGAGAAAAGAAGATAGGTGGAGAGGAGAGTATAGGTGGGGAGGTAGGGAGGGGATAGGTCAGTCCAGGGAAGACGGACAGGTCAAGGGGGTGCGATGAGGTTAGTAGGTAGGAGATGGAGGTGCGGCTTGGGGTGGGAGGAAGGGATGGATGAGAGGAAGAACAGGTTAGGGAGGCAGAGACAGGTTGGACTGGTTTTGGGATGCAGTGGGTGGAGGGGAAGAGCTGGGCTGGTTGTGTGGTGCAGTGGGGGGAGGGGACGAACTGGGCTGGTTTAGGGATGCGGTGGGGGAAGGGGAGATTTTGAAGCTGGTGATGTCCACATTGATACCATTGGGCTGCAGGGTTCCCAAGCGGAATATGAGTTGCTGTTCCTGCAACCTTCGGGTGGCATCATTGTGGCACTGCAGGAGGCCCATGATGGACATGTCATCTAGAGAATGGGAGGGGGAGTGGAAACGGTTTGCGACTGGGAGGTGCAGTTGTTTGTTGTGAACCGAGCGGAGGTGTTCTGCAAAGCGGTCCCCAAGCCTCCGCTTGGTTTCCCCAATGTAGAGGAAGCCACACCGGGTACAGTGGATAATGTGTCTTGGGGCCTGGGATAGGGGACACATTAAGCAGAGGTTCACCTGCACATCTGCCAATGTGGTATACTGCATCCACTGTACCCGGTGTGGCTTCCTCTACATTGGGGAAACCAAGCGGAGGCTTGGGGACTGCTTTGCGGAACACCTCCACTCGGTTCGCAATAAACAACTGCACCTCCCAGTCGCAAACCATTTCCACTCCCGCTGCCATTCTTTAGATGACATGTCCATCATGGGCCTCCTGCAGTGCCACAATGATGCCACCCGAAGGTTGCTGGAACAGCAACTCATATTCCGCTTGGGAACCCTGCAGCCCAATGGTATCAATGTGGACTTCACCAGCTTCAAAATCTCCCCTTCCCCCACCGCATCCCAAAACCAGCCCAGTTCGTCCCCTCCCCCCACTGCACCACACAACCAGCCCAGCTCTTCCCCTCCACCCACTGCATCCCAAAACCAGTCCAACCTGTCTCTGCCTCTCTAACCTGTTCTTCCTCTCACCTATCCCTTCCTCCCACCCCAAGCCGCACCTCCATCTCCTACCTACTAACCTCATCCCACCTCCTTGACCTGTCTGTCTTCCCTGGACTGACCTATCCCCTCCCTACCTCCCCAACTATACTCTTCTCCCCACCTATCTTCTTTTCTCTCCATCTTCGGTCCGCCTCCCCCTCTCTCCCTATTTATTCCAGAACCCTCAGCCCATCCCCCTCTCTGATGAAGGGTCTAGGCCCGAAACGTCAGCTTTTGTGCTCCTGAGATGCTGCTGGGCCTGCTGTGTTCATCCAGCCTCACGTTTCATTATCTTGGATTCTCCAGCATCTGCAGTTCCCATTATCACTATGTCCAATCGTGACTGGTATTCGTTGATGTGTGGTTGTAGGGGGACAAAGGTGAGCCCCTTACTAAGGACTGACCGTTCGTCCTCAGTCAGTGGGAGGTCTGGGGGGATGGTGAAGATGCAGCAGGGTTCAGTGTGACTGTCTTCTCTAGGGTTGCTGGCTGTGGAGGTTGTGGGCGGAGCGATGAGGTCGTCAGCCGTGGGCGGGGTTCCGTCGGCGTGTGATAGTGGGAACTGCAGATGCTGGAGAATCCAAGATAATAAAATGTGAGGCTGGATGACCACAGCAGGCCCAGCAGCATCTCAGGAGCACAAAAGCTAATGTTTCGGGCCTAGACCCTTCATCAGAGAGGGGGATGGGGAGAGGGTTCTGGAATAAATAGGGAGAGAGGGGGAGGCAGACCGAAGATGGAGAGAAAAGAAGATAGGTGGAGAGAGTATAGGTAGGGAGGGGATAGGTCAGTCCAGGGAAGACGGACAGGTCAAGGAGGTGGGATGAGGTTAGTAGGTAGGAGATGGAGGTGCAGCTTGGGGTGGGAGGAAGGGATGGGTGAGAGGAAGAATAGGTTAGGGAGGCAGAGACAGGTTGGTCTGGTTTTGGGATGCAGTGGGTGGAGGGGAAGAGCTGAGCTGGTTGTGTGGTGCAGTGGGGGGAGGGAACGAACTGGGCTGGTTTTGGGATGCGGTGGGGGAAGAGGAGATTTTGAAGCTGGTGAAGTCCACATGGGAACCCTGCAGCCCAATGGTATCAAAGTCCCAGGTTAAGCCAACGTAGGTGGCGGTGAGTCCAGGTGCGTCCTTGAGGCGAGTGCCAGGCCAGGCTGGCAAGGGCACAGTGAGCTTCTGAGGTGAGTCCCAGGCCAGACCAGGATGAGGGCCCTTGGGGACTGAAAGTGAGACCTTGAGATTTGAAGATCAGCACGTTCTAGAGATTTGGCCTGGGTGTTCTGAAGGCTGGCATAGACTCGGTGAAAAGTCTAAAATTCAGTTGTTTTTTAAAAAGGAAACTTCTTTATTCTTATGCTGAATTTTTATTTATGATTCTATCAAGTCTATCTGCACATAGTTAAGTATTCTGTACCCCGGTACCCTGTACTTGAGATGGCACCAAAGCAGCAACATTACAGACTCTTCACTGCACTCATTCAAGTGCACATAACAAAGGCATTTGAAGATGCATTTGCAGACCTTGATTCAAATTAAAGCACTAGCTATTGTGGTGGTTAATCCATTAACTCTCCTTTGGAACATTGTGTGTGTAAATCTTCTTTTTATTTAATAAATGGAAATTATGAACTATAATTGAATA
Source organism: Stegostoma tigrinum (assembly GCF_030684315.1). NCBI lineage: Eukaryota > Metazoa > Chordata > Chondrichthyes > Orectolobiformes > Stegostomatidae > Stegostoma > Stegostoma tigrinum. The sequence goes on from NC_081379.1 coordinate 13,290,038, forward strand.
ATAGGAGACTTCCATCTTCTTTATATTGCTCAACTCTGAACCTGCTTTGGCTTATTTGCTGCTGAAATCCTCATCCAATCCTTTATTACCTCAGCTCGATTACTCCACTGGTACCCTTGCTGGCTTCAAATTGTGATCAGCCAAAACTCTGTTGCTTGTATTCTAACTTGCTCCAAATTGTATTCGCCACCATTTGATGCTTCACGGGCCACTCGTTAGACAACACCTCAATATTAAAATCCTCACCCCTGTTTTAAAATTCCTCCATAACATTGCCCCTTCTGTCTCTATAACCCACTAGGGCAGAAAACAAATTGCAGAGTTGTCTGATGCCACTCTGGTGGACAGGAGGAGTTAAGTTCTCTATGCACAGGGAGAAAACAGACTCTCCAGATAGACACTGTAAAGGCATTGACACCAGAGATCCATTACTGTCAATGCAAGCAAACTTGCCCTGAAGACCTGGGCTCCATGCACAAATAAGTCTAATGTCCTTACATGAGCGATCAAGGTCTGCAATTGCATCTTCAAATGCTATGTTTACAGATGAACCACAAACATCCCGCTTTACTCTAGTCACTATCCCCTTCTACCCACCTACCAGCAATGTCATACAAACATGACTTGTGCCTCACATTCATAGATTCACCTGATCTTCTCACACAGTACTGCTGAAAGCCTCCTATCCAATTCCCTGTTTGCACACACTGCTAGCTAGTCAGCTATCGCGGGCATATCAACAAAGAGATTGCACCACCCTCCCTGGCACATGTTTCAGTCCTGCAGGATAAGGTGGCTTAAAAAACCACCTGATTATCAAGGGCAAGTATGGCTGTAATACCTTCACCCCGATATAGGAAATGGTTCTGGCTTTCATTGAAATAACTATAATTGAGACCATGGTCAGAGGCAGGGCTGAAATCAATGAAAATGAGTACACAGTCCTACCTAATTCATCTTCTCAAATTTTAATTCCCCTCATCCTGCGGTGTCTCTGATACAGAAATATTAAAGGTTGCAAACAGACTGCTTTTGCTTCTCTACTTACACCTTCCCTGATCGCAAAACTGCCCTTAACTTTTTCTCTTTTAGAATAAACAAGAACTTCTATGGTGTCAAGGACTACAGAGGGATTGTGATGTCCAAGAGGAGCAGAACACAGATGATGAAGAAACAGTGTCTCAATCTGTCATACTCAACACCATCTTGGATAGGGTCTCTGTGTGAACTGTAAGGGGCAATGTAGAGGGAGAATCTGGAGTGGTGATTTATGAATCACACATGGCCTGCAGGCAGTGAATAAAAACGGCACAGATGCCAGTTGAGGTGAGGTTGCTGAAGGGCACTCGATGAAGATTTCGATGGAATAGCCTGCAAAGGTGTGCTGCAGGGTATTCACATTGAAATGCTTTGCATGCCATCGGGTCTATCAGAATGCCTCCAATCAAGGTGTTAGAGTAGACTAAATACATGTTCCTAATGCCTGTAGTACTGACTTGCCAAAATGACATGCAGTGCAGGCCACATTGCTTGCTGTCTCTGCAACCATTACCTGAGTAAATGTTGGAGCAGCCCAAAGGGGTTGAATGGCCTACTCCTACTGATTCCTATGCTTGTGCAGTATAATTACCAACAGAAGCCAATCAGATTTTGTCTGCAAATTTTTAATATGTCCTCAAATGAACCTATCAAAGGCTGCAGTCTGAATAATGTTTAGTAGGTGAGGGATTGATGGGCAGTGGGGAAAGCGAGATAAGATACAATGATGTCTGCCTGGATTTCAAAGTGACAGCACTGTGTTTGTCAAACCGATGTGTTCTACAGCATTGCACAGCAAAGAACCAATGGCAATAATTTAAATTTTATCTCTTCAAAGGCCACAGTTTTAACCAATAAGCAGATGCAGGGGCTACAATGCAAACCTTTATGTGTGTTGGTATGTAAACCAGAGGTCAGTGATTAAGATAAGAGATTGTGCTGCTGCCTCGCAGTTTGCCAGAGCTTTCATTTCAGCTGCTCTCAGTGTGCATTCTGGACAAAACCAGCTTTTAGTTTACCTGCAGGTTGTGAAAAAAGGTAGGAATTAATAGACAAAAAAAATTAAACAAAGCTGGGTTGCAGTAAAGTGTGTGTATATCTCATGAGTGGATTTTATTCTTGGTTTAATTGTTGTTGCTGCAGTGAATATTCTTGGCGTAACTCATGCTCTGTTACTCAACTCTGTTAAATATAGCCAATCAGCTGCCCCTTGTTTAAATTTCTGCTTAATCTCATTCATTACATCACCCTAGTACGAAAGGGATGAGCCCTTATGGCAAAATATCCAACTACATGGCTTTAAAAGGACAGTAGCTGGTGCACATTCAGTGGAGGTTGGTTGTCTGTTAAACAAGCTCCACTTTCTGTAATAACTCGTGTGATATTTCCTCTCATTGATCAAGTGTTAAAATGGAAAAAATGAAAAGCCTTGAAGACATTGAAGAAACCCAGGAAAAGCGAGATGATAACCCAGACAGAGGTGCAAATATTGAAGTGAGCTTGAACAAAGTGGAGCCTGTTGCTTCTTTGTACTGCACAGTACAGCTCGGTGTCACAGACACTTCACTCCCTGAACATAGAGTGAAGCATCAGGAAAACGAGGCTGAGGGACTGCCTCACACTGAGAGAATGGACAGCAAAAATTTTGCTCAGAAACTGGGTTCTCCAACAGTAAATACCGAGGGGGATATAGAAAATAATAGTGGTGTAGAGGAAGCTTTTTCTATTTGTGACGGAATGGAAGCTGAAACTAAAAATAAACAGAGGATGGAAAATGGGTACATTGTTCCAACATGCAAAACAGCTTTGGAAAGTGATCCGACTTTGCAAGAGCAGGAAAGCAGATGCCCAAGAAACCAGCTATTGGCTGTTCAGCAGGATGAAGGTGGATCAGAATGGGTGTGCAACAAGGAGTTCGAGAAAGTCGAAGAAGCAGTTCCAGAGCCCAGTGAGCAATTGCCTCAGGAGAAACAACTGAATGAGGAACTGCTGCGGGAAGAAACTATCAAGACCCCAAACACAGGACCACTTGGATGGCAGTACTCCCAGGAAGGTGAGGCTACCTCAAACCTTGTAATTGAACAGCAAGGCACTGTGGAATCAGCAGGTGAACTGGTGGGAGGTCCATCCAAGATGGCCTTTAATCAGATTTTCTCAACAGAGAGGTACAGTGAGAAGGAGGCAGAAAAACAAAGTATCAAAGACAAAGAAACTGAAAACACTACAGCCAATTTGTGTCAGAAAACCATGGGGGAAAGTCCCTGTGACCATTCTGTCACTGAAATCAAGCTTTGTGGAAGTGAGCGTAGTCTGAAGCGTTTTCTCTCTCAGACTGAGCTGTACATCAGTAAACCAGATCAACAAGTGAACCAGCTCAATGATGCAAGCTGCTCATCAGAACTGCCTGCATCGTCTTGTGGAGATGCAAGTGTGAACAATTTGTTCCTGCAAGGGGATCAAATTGGTACAACTGATTACAGTAATCTAAGCCCACAAGATGAAGAATGTAACCAAACTGAACAAATGGAGGATAAAATTCTGCTGAAGAAAGTGATGTCCCCTGAAGACCGTAGAGATGTTGCACTAGAAGATTACCCTGAGAGAAGGTTCAGCCCTTTCGACCTTGGGGAGGAGACACAAATGGACGATGAAGGTTCCACTCATGCTATTGTCGGTGAACAAGTCAGTCAGCCCAATCAAACTTTGAAGACTGGCGCTGGATGGAACATCTGCCCGGCTGAGGAAACCAAACTGGATGGCAGTAGGTTAAACCAAAGTGCACCTTTCACAGAGGCAGACGTATTTAATACCAAAGTCCAACCTAATACATTTTGCCTCATTGACTGGGGACAGAGCAATAATCTGGAGCAAGCCTCAAAGCATGAAAATACCAGCAACAATAATCAGGATGGAAGAGATGTCTCTCCTCCTCAACGTCTGGAAAATACAGATAAGTCTGGATTGAACCATTTTGTACTGGCTAGACAGGCAGTAAATAAAACCGAAACTCTCTGCCATGGAGAAGCTAACTTTGACAAAAGTATCCAAGAGCAGTGGCCACCTAGTAATACTGAGAGCAGTGGACAGGACAGTCTGTCTCAGCAAGCAGACCAACTTAATAAATCCAATGAAATGGTACAAAATGAGCAGAAAAATAAACTTGATGTGAAGGACATTGACTCTCATAAGACTGAAGAGTGTCAATTTGATCACATGACCCAAATCCAAAAACACGGTCTTGTGCATGGACATCAAGCCAGCACAGCTAATGAAACCTTACAAAAGGAGCAGGTTTGTGAAGTTAATGAAAGTTCAGAAGACAGTGGGCAGCGCAAAACTCCAACAAGCAGACCAGGAAATGGGCATGACCAAGTTGATGTTGGTGGATCACCTACCCAAAAGGGTAGCAGCGAGGTGGAGTTCAATCAAAACCTGGAGCAGGGACCCATCAGTGCACCTGAACCAGGCAAAAGAGCTACTGACTACTGCACTATGATGGCTGGGCATGGAAGGGAGCATAGTATCTTACCTGGAGGTACAGGGTCAGCCTCTGAGGCTCAAACTTCCATCGATGCCTCTGCAATGCTTGTGTTGCCAGTACATCATGTGACATCCGCAGACCCCAAGGAGCCAGCACAGCAGACAACCAAGATGGCAGAACATTTGAATGAGAGAAAGCCTGAGGAGGCCATTAATGTCTCTGATATCAAAAAGGCATTTGAGAGAAAAGAAAAGAAAAAGGAGAAGGTGCCAGATGCCCCAAAGAAGCGTGGTAAAATTTTATTTTAAATATTTCATAGACCATTGATGTATTGTACCAAAGAAGGATCAGCATGGGGGTCCTTTGCCATGATGTTGATATGCTGAAGGCCTGTTTGGATATCAGCAGTGAGAGAGCTAATCAATTTACTGCACAGGGCCTGGAAAGTGGTTTAGACTTTGAGGGCGGCATAGTGGCTCTGTGGTTAGCACTGCAGCCTCACAGCAACAGTGACCCAGGTCTGATTCCACACTCGGACAACTGTGCGGAGTTTGCACGTTCTCCCTGTGTCTACATGGGTTTCCTTCGGTTTCCTCCCATATCCGTAAGATGTGCAGGCTAGGTGGATTAGCTGTGCTAAATTGCTCATAGTGTTCAGGGGTGTGTAGATTAGGTGGGTTTATAGGAGGATGGATCTGGGTGGACTTGTTGGGCCAAAGGGCCTGTTTCCACACTATGGGGATTCTTGAAAAAACAGTTCTGCATTGGTCTGGCCACACACTCGCACAGCCGGAATCTAAGGCTGAGGGGTGACCTTACAGCAATTCATAAAATTGTGAGGGGCATGGATAAGGTGAAGAGCCACGGTCTTTTCCCCAGGGTAGGGAGCCTAAAGCTGGAGAGCATCGGTTAAAGGCGAGAAGGGAAAGATGTAAAAGGGACCTAAGGGGCACTTTTTTCTTTCAGAGAGTGGTGCATGGATGGAATGAGCTGCCAGAGGCAGTTATGGAAGCTGGTACAATCACAACATTTAAAAAGAATCTGGATGAATAGGAAGGATTTAGAGGGATATGGACCAAATGCTGGCAAATGGGACTAGATTAATTTAGGATATCTGGTCAGCATGAACAAGTTAGACCAAAGGGTCAGTTTCTATGCTGTACATATCTACTACTGGATGTATTCTAAAAATACACATGTTGAGAGTATGTCAGAGGAGTGAGAGCAGTGGCCAGTGGGTGATTGTGGTGATCTGGACGAGAGGATGTGAGGGGCGTAAGTACCCAACAATGAGTCACATTCTTCAAATGTTAATTGAAACCTATTTGACTGAGGGAGACAGTCCCATCATGTGACAAATCCTGGCCTTGTCCGAAGTTTTCATTCTTTCCTTTGGGGGGTTGTGGTTTTGTGGGTGGCAGGGGCAGAGGAGTTAAGGATGGGGTGAGTGCATGGGTAGTGAGGTGCTTCGTTAGGGATTGGGACTGGAAGAATAGGATGTTTTATATCAACCTCCCCCTTCCCAGAACGCCCTACAGTGTGACAGTCTCACTAAGTGCAATACTTTTAAATAGTAAATCTAAAAATTGAGAAGCCATGATTGTAGAGTAAGATGATGTCGAGCAAGGATTGATTGATTGCTATCTGAAATAGAGAATAATGGCAGAACCAAATGTTCAACCTTAAAAATCTCAGCCACAAATTGCATCAATGAGTTATTTATTCAGGTAATTATAAAATGTAACACAACTTCGTTATTATTACTTGTATATTAGATTTTACATTGGAACACATCACTCATGCATCATTCTAGCTTACTTAGTACTCGCAAGTTCTACTTTGCTGCTACTTTAGGGATCAACGTGTTGTGACTTTCATGTATCTCGTCACTTCTCTAAGAGAGCAGGACTGAGTGTCAGGAGAAGTCATGGCTGAAAACCAGGAGGATTACTGAGACTACAATGAAGGAACATTAAACATTAATGAAGGAATTTCAAGGGCCTTGAAAATATCATGCAGTTAAGTAGAAAGTAGCCATAGGTTCTTAAAAGATGAGTTTAACCTGATGCCTCAGAGGTCTGACATTATTTAGCTCACAGCTAATTTGGTGCTGGGTGTTCACGGCCACAGTGAAGGGGATAGGCCAGTAATGCTTAAATGTGGTCCAGCATCTTCTGCCCTAATCCAACTGACTGTTTTCACAGGATCACAGAATTGTTGCAGCACCGAACGAGACCATTCAGCTTATCTATCGGCTATTCAATTAAGCAACGCACCAAGTTCCATTCCCCCTGCTTTCTCCCTGTAGCCCTGCACACTCTCTCTTGCCACAAATCCAAGTTCCTCTTGAAAGTCTAGATTGAACCAGGCTCCACCATACACTTCTTTGTCTTTTGGAGGCAGATGCTTAATTTCAGCATTCACATTGGACTCCTATGGCATCGTACATGGTGGCACAGGTCAGGATCAGCAATTTCAAGCATTTGAGCGACACCTTCAAATATTCAGAACTACTGGAATCTATTGGTTTGATTTTTAAAAAGTGATCTAGGTGAATCAAACAAATATTGTTGACTTCGATTATATGGCAGTTTTTCTAGAATTTGTTGTGAAGCTTTTGGAATGTACAGGGAATTACTGATACTGCAGGAGTTAGCCAGACCAATTCTTTCCACTGGAGGAGGAACAGCGCAGGGAGTCTGTAAAGTTACTGTTGGGATTGTTATGATTGCACGTGATAAGACAGCTAATAAACACGTATCTCCACCCTGCTGAAATGATCTCTCGGCCCCATTTACTGAGCAGCAGTGTATCTGAGGCTACACTTAACCAGAAATGCGTCAGGGGTCTGCACAGGTTCTTGTAACAAGACCTGCGACCCATTGAAATGTCCCCACAGCCTACAATGTTTCACATGAACATCACATGTGCCAATGGTGTATTGGCCTGTGGGACTGAGGAGAGTTCTTACGTCTGCTTTCCATTCCCAAACAGAAAAACTGGATCATATTTCTCAACTGGAAGGATTAAAGGTTTTTTTTTATACAAGTGGGGTTGAGTTGCAGCTGGTGATAGAACATACTCTGTTGTACGAGTGATTTTCTTGGTTGCCTCTGTTGGAAGGTTTGCAATGTAGAGACACCATGTACCTGCTCAAACATTTACTGTTTGTTACTGTTACTTTATTGTTTCATGTTCGAACAATGTTGATGCTTTTGGCGTTCAGCTGCCAGCATCTGCAGTGTACATTCTGATTGTTTCTGCTTGCATGATACTTAAGGGTTAAAAGCATATAAGATTTGATACTTAAGAGTTAAAAGCATTTAAGATTTTTTAAAATGATGTATTTATATGTCATTAGTTTTCTGAAGACAATCGGATGAGCAATTTTAAATATAAGAGCAGATAGAGGATTTCATCTAACTTAGTGACTTCATTACTGACATTAAACAGAATGAATTCAACTCCTTTGCCACTCTTTTAAAATTTAACTATTTTGTCGCAGTACGAGGTTCTGGACTGTTCTCAACCGAGCTGTATCTAATTATTGTTGTTGGCTGAAAATTGGGCTGGCACTTGGGAGTGCTATAGTGGACTTCAGCACCTATGGGTTAGAGAGAAGCTGTTGTGGATGTACTTAGATGTTGAAAAAGCTACCACACATTAAAAAATAATCAATTATATTCAATCAAATTTCAAAAGCTTTATTTAAAAATAGAGAAGCTACGTGTCACAGTCTTTAACAGAAAAGCAATACAAAAAGGAAAATTTGCTACTTAGGAAGGAATTGACCTTTTATTCATGTATTGTTTGACTCCTAATTCATATTTAATCTTTATTGATTTTGATTTGTATTAAAGTTACAAAAAGTTAGTAATTTTTTTCATTTGGGAGCCAAGAGATAAATGTGGATGTTTTGGTTTAGATTTCCATGTGGTGATCATAATAAAATGTGAAAGGAAAGATGTGACACATTATTGTTTACAGTCCAGTAGCAGCTCAAGTTGGTTTTGAATTATTAATCTATAACAGATTAAATTTGTCATGTATTTTGTCCTCTCCAGGGATGGTATTAAATGCAATCAACCAGTATCCTCACATCATCATCTAATCTGAAAACAACTAAAAATCCAGTGAGCAATGCCATTGGAAATTTGCTGCAGTACTTAAAAATATTATTATTTTGCAAATGCTGAGCTGCTCATTTTTTAGAAAAAAGAATCAGGTTAGAGACCTTGGGTGTTACTGTCTCTCATAGAATCCCTTCAGAGTGGAAACAGGCCATTCGGCCTAATGGATCCACACTGACCCTCTGAACAGCATCCCACCCAGACTCATCTCCCTACCTATCCCTGTAACCCTGCATTTCCCATGGCTAACCCACCCAGTCTGCACATCCCTGAATATTATGGGCCATTCTACCTAACTTGCATATCTTTGGACTGTGAGAGGAAACTAGAGCACCCGATGAAACCCACACAGACGCAGGGAGAATGTGCAAGCTCAACACAGACAGTCTCCTGAGGGTGGAATTGAACGCAGGTCCCTGGCGCTGTGAGGCAGCAGTGCTAACCATTGAGCCACTGTGCTGCTGATTTTCTCTATAGTGAAGTGTTAGCAAATGAATAATCTCTTGTTAGGTTGAAACAAAAATAATCATTTTGAAGAAAGCTCTTTGGCAGACTGGGTGTCTGGTAATAGGTATTTAAAAGGACAATAGGAGCAGAAGTAGGCCATTCAGCCCATTAAATCTGTTGCACTATTCATGAGATAATGGCCGATCTGATAATCCTCAACTCCACTTTGCTGCTTTTTCCACATAACCCTTGATACCCTGACTGATTAAAAATCTGTTCATCTCGGCCATGAATATACCTAATGACCCAGAGTCAGCAGCCCTCAGCATTAAAGACTTCCACAGAATCACTCCGCCTAAGAAAATAAATTCCTCTTCATCTCTACCCCTATTCTGAGACACCATTGGGAGGAAGAGATGTGCACCCATGGGAATTTGATTCTGAACAAAGGCCCACACTACTGGCCATGGAATTATTTGATGCGTAGAAGGTGCAGTGGGTATTCCTCAGAAGATGCTGGGTGGGTTTCTCACTGGCTCTCCAGCCAGAAGCCAAGTCTCCCTGCTGTTACAGGAAGATTCCTCCCAAATTACCTATCTTCCTAATATGGGGCTCGCACCGTTTCCCACAGATGGACAACCCACTGACCTAAGCCCACTAAAGTATTTGTTCTCCATGTACAAATGGAGCATTGTTCAAATTCCAAATGTTTATTCAGATAAAACCACTCAACCTGATAAAGCATTGGCTTGCAGGAATTTCTGTAGCTGTGTGTCAGCCCCATTTGATTCTTGGTTAATAAGTTAGGCCAGTAGATTGATCATTAACAGTGTAGTACTATGGACCTGCCTAACTGACAGGCAGGATGAGTCAGCCTTGTCATAAAGGATGGACAAGGTCTTTCAGTGAGTATAACACTGAAAGTACTCCATTGTCTTCCTTCTCACATCACTCAGGATCATCGCCAGTTTTTAGTAGGGGCATTTACAACATCTTGTTTCTCAATTTCATTATTAAAACTGCCAAGTGAATGTATAAACTTACATTGAAACATGAATTGAATGGCAAAAGAAAGGAAATTGCATGCTCTTAAAACATTCTTACTATTTTGAAATAACTCCTTGAAGGTCAGAAAAGCATTAAGAACTGCTGAGCTCTGTGGACTTGGCTACCTTCACCTCACTAATATACAGACTCTGGCTGCTGTGCTCTGTGTTAATGGTCACTTTGCTTGGTGGGATCTTCACTATATTTCATTTTTGGTGCCCTGTTCTGTTGGCAAACGCTCAGAGTTGCAAATTACAGCATTCTGCTCTGCAGATGTCTAGATTCTCTGAGTCTAGCTATTATAAACATTCTGTGCTCTGGCACAGTTTAAACACTATTGTTGCTAATCACTCTGTATCTCACACTGTCTATTGGTCTCTGCATAGGTCTTCAGAGTAGAATGGCCTAAGCAGCCAGCTAGCATAAAATACAGGGAGAGGGTATCACTTCACTCATGAAGTTATTATACAAACACAATTTGGCTTAATCTTTGAGCAAGTTAAAGGAAAAATTAGATTCTTGTGACTGTTATCTGTGGACATGGACATTGGTTGGAGCATAATTGAGTTAGATTGGAATGTACAACAATCAAATTGATTCATTGCAATAATTTAAACAATTTCCTTTGTTTTGCCATTCAATTTGTGTTTTTAATGTAAATTTATACATTCACTTTTATACAATTTATAAATTCATATACAGACACATATTCCCCTCCCCTCCCTTGTCCATCTTCCGCAGGGACCGTTCCCTCTGGTCACCCTCGTCCACACTTTCTTCACCCCCAACACCTCCCCACAGCCCCATGGCACCTTCCCCTGTAACTGGCGAAGTTGCAACACCTGCCCATTTACCTCCTCCCTCCCCAGTATCGAAGGCCCCAAACATACCTTCCAGATGAAGCAACACTTCACCTGCATTTCCAAGAATCTGGTCTACTGCATTCGCTGCTCACAATGTGGTCTCCCCTACATTGGGGAAATGAAGTGTAGACTTGGCGACCTACGTCCTGCTTGCAAAAAAGACCCTGAACTACCTGTTGCCTGCCACTTCAATGCACTGCCCTGCTCCCTGGCCAACATCTCTGTCTCCAGCCTGCTATAGTGTTCCAGTGAAGCCCAACGCAAGCTGGAGGAACAACACCTCATTTTCCACTTGGGCACCCTACAGCCATCTGGACTCAATATTGATTTCAATAATTTTAGGGCCTAAACTCCCCAAAGCCCCAGCCCCCTACCCCACTCACCAAGCCTTGTTACCTCATCACCTGCCATTACACACCCCCTGTTGTTAGTCACTAACAGTCCCCATTACCAACTATTCACCCTCCCAGCCTGATCATTAGCAACTCCTTTATCTGTCCAACTGCCTTTCTCTCCCTTTGGGCTCCATCCTATCGTTTACTCCCTACCCCAACCACTTCCCTATTTTCTGCATATAAACGGACGTTTTTCCAGCTACTATCAGTTCTGAGGAAGGGTCAGTACTATCCGAAATGTTAACTCTGTTTTCTCCTTCACAGATGCTGCCAGACCTGCTGAGCTTTTTCAGCAACTTTGTTTTGGTTCCTGATTTACAGCATCCGCAGTTCTTTTGGTTTTTATACATTCAGTTGGCAGTTTTAATAATAATAAAATTGAGAGACAAAATGTTGTACTTGTCCCGAATAATAACTGGTGACGATCCAAAGTAAGAGTTTTGTTCATCCATTATTTTTAAGTTTATAAAATGTCAGCATCAACCTTTGATACAGTTTTGTCCCATTTATGGTTGGGATTTCAACTGGAGAATTCTCTAATTTGACTAATTTTGTAACTTACAGTGAACAATATTGAGAGTGGTGGCTGCGTGCCCACACTCTGTTCATTGATGGATCAGTAATGTTTACCTGAACCCTAGGAACTTTATAAGTTGGGAGGGTTTGATTTCCTATTAATTGATATTTACCTGTAGGTGGTGCTATGCTTTCATAAACAGCTTGTTGCAGGATATTGGTAATAATGGGAACTGCAGATGTTGGAGAATCCAAGATAAATGAAATGTGAGGCTGGATGAACACAGCAGGCCCAGCAGCATCTCAGGAGCACAAAAGCTGACGTTTTGGGCCTAGACCCTTCATCAGAGAGGGGGATGGGGTGAGGGTTCTGGAATAAATAGGGAGAGAGGGGGAGGCGGACCGAAGATGGAGAGAAAAGAAGATAGGTGGAGAGGAGAGTATAGGTGGGGAGGTAGGGAGGGGATAGGTCAGTCCAGGGAAGACGGACAGGTCAAGGAGGTGGGATGAGGTTAGTAGGTAGGAGATGGAGGTGCGGCTTGGGGTGGGAGGAAGGGATGGGTGAGAGGAAGAACAGGTTAGGGAGGCAGAGACAGGTTGGACTGGTTTTGGGATGCGTTGGGGGAAGGGGAGATTTTGAAGCTGGTGAAGTCCACATTGATACCATTGGGCTGCAGGGTTCCCAAGCGGAATATGAGTTGCTGTTCCTGCAACCTTCGGGTGGCATCATTGTGGCACTGCAGGAGGCCCATGATGGACATGTCATCTAAAGAATGGGAGCGGGAGTGGAAATGGTTTGCAACTGGGAGGTGCAGTTGTTTATTGCAAACCGAGCGGAGGTGTTCCGCAAAGCGGTCCCCAAGCCTCCGCTTGGTTTCCCCAATGTAGAGGAAGCCACACCAGGTACAGTGGATGCAGTATACCACATTGGCAGAGGTGCAGGTGAACCTCTGCTTAATGTGGAAGGATTTATTAAAGGAATGACTTCCTCTGTGTGGCTTCCTCTACATTGGGGAAACCAAGCAGAGGCTTGGGAACCGCTTTGCAGAACACCTCTGCTCGGTTCGCAATAAACAACTGCACCTCCCAGTCGCAAACCATTTCCACTCCCCCTCCCATTCTTTAGATGACATGTCCATCATGGGCCTCCTGCACTGCCATAATGATGCCACCCGAAGGTTGCAGGAACAGCAACTCATATTCCGCTTGGGAACCCTGCAGCCCAATGGTATCAATGTGGACATCACCAGCTTCAAAATCTCCCCTTCTCCCATCACATCACAAAACCAGCCCAGTTCGTCCCCTCCCCCCAACTGCATCCCAAAACCAGCCCAGCTCTTCCCCTCCACCCACTGCATCCCAAAACCAGCCCAACCTGTCTCTGCCTCCCTAACCTGTTCTTCCTCTCACCCATCCCTTCCTCCCACCCCAAGCCGCACCCCCATCTCCTACCTACCAACCTCATCCCACCTCCTTGACCTGTCCGTCTTCCCTGGACTGACCTATCCCCTCCCTACCTCCCCACCTATACTCTCCTCTCCACCTATCTTCTTTACTCTCCATCTTCGGTCCACCTCCCCCTCTCTCCCTATTTATTCCAGCTCCCTCTCCCCATCCCCCTCTCTGATGAAGGGTCTAGGCCCGAAACGTCAGCTTTTGTGCTCCTGAGATGCTGCTGGGCCTGCTGTGTTCATCCAGCCTCACATTTCATTATCTTGCAGGATATTAGTGATTCCTGTGTCAATTATTTCGTTGTGCACTTTTGATTCTACAGAATGTAGATTCTGGTTTCAAGACCTTTACATTTTTAAAACTGTAGGAATTTGCACTCTGTTTTAACCCTGGTGCAGTTGGTTATCTAACCATTCCAGTTGTGCTGACTGTTTAATTAATCAAACCAGACGAGAAACTGTCCTATACCTATTGCAGTTCCTCAAATGGAATTTTAGTAGGGAGTCGGCAGTGGATACATGGCACATGCCAGTCTCACTTTCCCCAGGCACTGAATAGCTCAGCCAGTAGCCCTTAAAGGGAGGCCTTTCCTAAGGTTAGTATTCTAAAATGTGGAGCTAGGTGAGTAAAAGTGCAAGATAACAAAGTGTGGAGCTGGATGAACACAGCAGGCCCAGCAGCATCTCAGGAGCACAAATGCTGACGTTTTTGCCTAGACCCTTCATCAGTAAAAGTGCAGTTTTCTCTGTCACAGGAAACAGGTGAAAAGCTGGCAACATCCTGGAGAAATGTTAACAGACTTGTTCCTGAACATGATTCAAACATCCTCACTGCATCTTTCAGAAGACAGGGTTTTAATATACCGTAATTGTCAAAAGAATTGGAAGAGAGATGGGAGGGGCGGGGGGAAGATCCTGATATGTAACAAGTTGTCATGATATGTGATGCCCAGCCTGAAAGGAGGCCTGAAACCAGATTCGGTGCTTGAAGAAGGGAAAATTACTGGGCTGTAGGAAAGGTCTGGAGCTGTGGAACTAATTGAAAACTCTTTCCAAGAACGGGAACATGCGAAATGACTGCATACTGATCTTGTACTGTTTGTATTAATGTAGACCATTGAGCTGAGGGAGGTCATGGGTTCACTGCTGAAACCACACTGACTTGCCGCTGAAGAATAATGTCTCAGCAAATGTATTCATTGAGTTTAATGAACCTGCACAATCATTCTGTAATTCTGAAAAACCTACAGGACTGGCTATGACCTTGACAGATAGATACTGGTGTCATTGCGACTCTGGTCAAGTATAACTGGTTTAAAAATTAATTCCAAATGGGGCTGAGGCTCTTTGATGGCACAATGTGCCAGTGACTCATACAGGCCCTGGTGAAGATGGTGGAGATGTTAATGGCATTTTTGTTGCCTCAGGGAACTGGGGTTGGGGAACATGGATTTCTACTACTGTCTGCTCCAGTAACAACAACAATTTCTGTTTATCTGACATCTAAAGTTCAGTAAAACACCGTGAAGAACTGCATGGAAGCATTCTCAAACAAAATTTGATACCTGACCATATAAGGAGATGTTAGGAGAGACAATCAAAGGCTTGGTCAGCGAGGTAAGAATTAAGGTGTGCCATGGAGGAGGAGGAGAGAGAGGTGGGAACGTAAAGCAAGGGAATTCCTGGACTGTCAGCAGCCAGTGGTGGAGTGATTAAAATTTGAGATGTTGCAAGAAGTTTGAATCAGACAGTGCAAAGGTCTAACAGAGTTATAGGGATGGAGGAGGGTACTGAGATCAGAAGGAGTGAGGTAAAGAGGAGTTCAAAAACAGGGAAACAATTTAGTCAAAGGTATCCATTGCCTGTGAACAGTATGGTGGCAAGCCAAACAAAAAAGACAGAAAACCCAAAAGCTAGTTACGACACATATTTTCAGTGTAGTGGAGATTACAGACCAGGTTGTGACATGTACTGGGTGTTTCCTGAAACATTCCTCAGCAAGATAGCAAAATGCTTCTCATCAAATATTTCACTAACTTCCAATAATGTATACCATTCATTTAAATACTTGTTGATTGCCTGTGGATCTCCTTTCTGTTTCAGGTGATTGTTTAATCAGGCTGTTGTGCTTTAGGAAATTCTAGTTGACTTCAGCTTGATGCATTGGCGTATATAGATTTCCTTTAGGTGCTCCATTGTTTACGTAACCTGCAGGGGCCGGATATTGGGAAATAGTACTTAGGCTGATGAAAAGGAAGAATTTGAGCACGTGTAGGATACAGAAAATGTAATGATTATTTATATTGTATGTATATATGCCCATTTTCCACCAATTTTATTGCATAACTGAAGATGTTAACTTCTTCAGGGTTGGACAATCTATGGGCTTTGGAATGCCCAAGAGCTCATTCCTCACATGACATAACAGTAAATGTTTGCAAATTATTTGATTGTAGACGGCTTTACTTTCAAGCACAATCTGTTTTATCCTTCATCAACCACACACACTTACACGTGCACATGTGCACACACACATGCACAGGCACACAATCTCCACTCCTTAACACAGTTTAGTAACTAGATCACCCTGCCATCCTTCCAACAGAGATCACAAGCACAGACCTTAAACTGGACCTGGGACTTTGCTGGTCTGCTGTTGCATTGCTGAGTGAGAATTAATCATGTCAGCAAAATTTCAGCTGATATAATCCTATTCGATGTAAACCAAATGATCTTCTGTCTGAGTCGTGCATTCTTCTTTTAATGTACACACTTAGAGGTATAGTCATAAAGTTCGGAGCAGACCATTCAGCCCAACCCATCTGTTCTGACCAGATTTCCTGAACTAAACTAGTCCCATTTGCCAGTGTTTTGCCCATGTCCCTTCCTGTACCTGTCAAAATGCTTTTAAATATTGTACAGTAATTGTATAGAGTCAGCGAAAAATGTTATCCTCAGCTCAGTGAAGTAAGTAAGTCAGAAGGTGACATTTTAAAGTTCCATTGTCAGAGTTGCAATCTTTCAGGTGAGGTATTAGCCTGAAATTCTGTCTTCCCTCTCAGATAAACCTGAAAGATCCTGTCCCTTGGCACTATTTCAGGAACTGCAGAGGAGTTTCCTGGTACCTCAGCCAGTATCACCAAAATAAATTATAGGAATTTACGATGTAGGAACAGGAGTAGACAATTCAACTTTTTGAGCCTGTTTGATCATTTAATAAGAGAACAGCTGTCTGGACACCCCTTTCCTGTTTACTAGTCCCCTCCAACCCTCCCCATTACCTTTCATACTCTTGTCTATCAAAAATCTAACTCTGTTTTGAACCAATTCATCCACCAGTGCAGACACAATGGGTCAAATAGCCTTCTGGTCTGCCACACCAATTCTGTGATTCTGTGAAATTCACCGACCCTGTCTGAGGAAGAGAACTCCACCGGCTGAAAGTGAAATATTTCTCCTTTTCTCCATTTCAGAAGAGAGATCTGTTTTCCGTAAACTGTGCCCACAACAAAACATACATTCCCTGAATCCATCCTCAGAAGACTCTTTGGGATCTTATATGCCTCAATGACATTTATTCTAACTGTTTGACCGAAGTTGTTCAACAATTCTTCGTCAGATCAGTCGTTATTATCTGCTAATTTATCTCAGTGTGATTTGTGCAGCCTTGCGATACTAATTAATTGTTTTGTTTCCCTTCATTATCGACAGTGTTGGCTATTAAGCACTTTGAATTTTTTGGGAAATTTAAAAAATGTATGTTCCTTTATTCTATTCTAAGCTCGGTGCTGCCTGATCATTCCTCTTTCATTGTCCTGCCATCTTTCCAACAGTTTTTCAACCAAAACAAAGACTAGGCACATTACTTCACTTTTTCAGTTTGGAAAGAGTTTGACAAGGTTGTGTTTAAATAGTGAAGTTGGAGTTTCAGCTCATATTGTTGCCCTCCCCATGCTACATAGTTTCCTTATAAAAATATCTACTTTGGGACGTGCTGAAGATAATGCACACTGTGTCACTGTGGCCCTCTGTCCTCATGGGAAGCTGATATAATTAGCACTGACCATGAGAAACCTAGCATGTAAGTATTTCTTTCCTTTCACTCAACTATGTGATATTCATCAATCAATTCCTTGTTAATTTGAATAAAATCCTCTGGTAATCTTATTCTATAGCTAGTGATGTTAATGGGACTCAGAAATTTGTGCATGAATAGGAGAGAAGAGAAAGTTCAAATCAATACGTGCATCCCACTATTGTGAATGTGGTGGTACACATTTAGTCCATGATTAGATGTTTTTACATAAACGTAAGTCTATGACAGTTTGTGTTTACACTGTGCATAAAAGCATCTTGGCTTAAAAGGGTACTGTCAAAAAGCAAGATCTTACTTAACTCCGCAAATTAAGTAATATAATGTCTTTATATAAAGAAGTTGGGTGCATACTGTTGAATCTGTTTAAAGAAAGGTTTACAAAAAGCTGTACCACTTTAAACAGCTTTTAAAAATTGCCCGTTCTTCAACAGATTCTGTCTCAAACTAAGTGTGTTTCTGAAGCGTCCAAACCAACTCTCTTGTACTTCATTTTTATGTTTGCAAAAGAAGTGAACATTTTAGCAAAAAATCGCCTTTAAGGATACTGAAGCCCATCCTTGTCTACTTCTTAACTGACATTCACAAACATACAACGCATCGGATCAGATTTTGTTCTGTGCTATAAAGACCATACCTTACTATTTTTCTATATTTTTGATCGTGGACTAAAAGGGAAAGAAATTTGTTTTAAATTCTAAGCATTGCTGTATTTTTTTTAAGAAGCAAGTAGCCTGACACTCATTGTAATTACTATTTGCACAATTGCTTGTGAAACTATTAGAAACCTAGTTTGCAGATGAGATGGAGCCAAGAGGTATGTATGAATGACTAGCAACAAGTAGCTGATTGGTCTGTTGACTAGTCACTGCTTATAAAGCTGCAGAGTGATACAGCACAGAAATAGACCCTTCGGCCCAACTCATCTGCCCTGGCAGATACCCTAATATGATCTAGTCCCATTTTCCCATTTATGGCACATATCCCTCTAAACCCTTCCCATTCATGTACCCATCCAGATGTCTTTTCAATGCTGTAATTGTAGGCCTTCAGTCTGCCAACTGTGTCTGTAATTGGCTCCCAGATAGCTGAACAGCTTGGGGCTGTGAATGTTTTGGCAGAAACTATTGGACCTCGGGAGGAGAGGGAACTATTTTTGTTCTGCTGTAAAAAGCATTTCAAACCTGGAGATAGCCAGTTTATTCCCCTTTTCCAATTGCCATAAACTGGCACTTTTAATTAAGACCATAACACGTAGGAGCAGAAGTAGACCATTCACCCCATTGAGTCTGCTCTGCCAATCAACGAGATCATGGCTAATCTGATAATCTTCAACCCATCTTTCTTGCCTTTTCCCCATAATCTTCAATTTCATTACTGATTTAAAATTGGTCTATCTCGGCCTTGAATATACTTAGCAACCCAGTCTTGACAGCCCTCTGGGGTAAAGAGTTCTATAAATTCCCTACCTCTGAGAGAAGAAATTCCTCCTCGTCTCTACAGAATTGGTCTGAAAGGTGGCAAATGTAGTTTAATACGGATAAATGTGAGGTGATTCACTTCGGGAGGAATAATAGGAAGGCAGAATACTGGGTCAATGGAAAGATTCTTGGTGGTGTGGATGTGCAGAGGGATCATGGTGTCCATGTACATAGATCTTTGAAAGTTGCCACCCAGGTTGATAGTGCTGTTAAGAAGGCTTACGGTGTGTTAGGTTTTATTGATAGAGGGATTGAGTTCTGGAGCCGTGATGTCATGCTGCAACTGTACGAAGTGCTAGTGCAGCCTCATTTGGAATATTGCATGCAGTTCTGGTCACCCCATTACAGGAAGGATGTGGAAGCATTGAAAAAGGTGCAGAGGAAATTTACCAGGATGTTGCCTGGTCTGGAGCAAGGGCCTTATGAAGAAAGGCTGAGGGACTTGGGTCTGTTCTCATTGGAGGGAAAGAGGCTAACAGGGGATTAAATAGACACATACAAGATGGTCAGAGGATTAGATAGGGTGGACAGTGAGAGTCTTTTTCCAAGGATGATGACTTCAGCTTGTACAAGGGGGCATAGCTACAAATTGAGGGGTGATAGATTTCAGACAGATGTCAGAGGCAGGTTCTTTACTCAGAGAGTGGTAAGGGCGTGGAACGCCCTGCCTGCCAATGTAGTTAACTCAGCCACATTAGGGGCATTTAAACAGTCCTTGGATAAGCATATGGATAATGATGGGATAGTGTAGGGGGAGGGGCTTAGATTAGTTCACAGGTCAGCGCAACATCGAGGACCGAAGGTCCTGTTCTGTGCTGTATTGTTCTATGTTCTATCCTAAGTGTGCAACCCCTTAGCTGATAATTCAGAGAAGTTTATACATGTGAGTCAGTCACCCTGTCCTTCCTGAGAGTATCTGGAGAAGCGAGATCAAGAACCTGAGTTCTGATCAGCAAAAATGATTATCTCAGCAAATGCTATGTTTAGGACCATTGAACTGCCTTCCCAGACTTTTCCCCTGCCTATCACATCCATTTTTTTTGTGTCTGTCTGTATGTGTGTGCAGAGGGGAGGCTTATAAGGAGTTAGAATTTTATCCAGCAGAATTATGGTCAACAGTTCATGAATGTTTACCTGCAGCTAAAGTCTATTTATTTGTAACAAATGGTAATTCTTGGTAATTCTAGAAATCTGGTCCATTTTGTCTACTTGGATCTGCAAGTCAGGTAAATCAGGGAATTCTGTGTAATTTTAAAAATCTTTAACTTTTGTGATAACTCTGAGAATAGTTAGGCTTGATTTTCAGCAGACTACCCTAAGTGAGTAGTGGCAATGTGCTCCATTTGCTATCTGATCCATTGGGGAAATGGGGGAGGCCTCCCCCTCTCTCCCTATTTATTCCAGAACTCGCTCCCCATCCCCCTCTCTGATGAAGGGTCTAGGCCCGAAACGTCTGCTTTTGTGCTCCTGAGATGCTGCTTGGCCTGCTGTGTTCACACCTTGTTATGCTGGTGATGTATATTTGATGCCTAAAATAGCTTTTCAAGTTATGTAGTTTGTGAACTATGACCATTCTTAGAAACAATGCTGCCTGAAACTTTCCGGGTGAGAGATTTATTCATTGTTCCTCTCGGGAAATGTTTTATTTTGCTGCTGGAATTTGTTTCTGAAATGTTAACACCATCAATGAACTAAACATTACATGCAGCGATCACATCACTTACTGCAGCCCAAATACTGGCTGTAATACAGCTGTAATAATGCTATGTCTGACCATATGGAATTCTTAAGAAATACTGTTAGATGTCTGAAGATTTCTGTCAAAGAAGGTCAGTGTGGAAATTAATTTTCTTTGTACATAAAGTGGTAATTGTAAAATGCTTTGGTTTCATTCATAGTGCAGATGCCATATATTTGACTAATGCCAATAGCAATTGAACCTGCTGTGACCCTCTGAAGAGCATCCCACCCACCTCACCCCGTAACAGGCATTGGGTTTTAAAACGCCTAACTGCACATGTTTGGACTGTGGGAGGAAACTGGAACACTGAAACTCCACACAGTCACCTTTGGAATCAAACCCAGGTCCCTGGTGCTGTGAGGCAGCAGTGCTATCCACAGTGCTACCCTTGTGTAAATATGGATTGACAATATCTATCACTTCCCAGCATTACTGACATCTGAAGAATTAACTTTTAAAGCGTACATTTTTCCCTTGTGAAGCACTTTGGAACATTTCACTAATTAATTTTGTTTTGTGCTTTTGGTGTCACTGCTGTATAACAATCATGAGCCACATAATATGGTTTAAAATTGTGTTATTGTCCTGTCTGTCTTGCTGTTTGATACAGCCTCCCTTACTGGGAAATTACTGGACAAAAATTGGATATTTTTGATAAACTGAGACATGTGGGTTGTGAACAAGCATAAGAGAGAAATGACAAGATGAACTTAAGCATTTGTCAATTACTTTATTTTTAAAAATCCAGCATTCCAACTTCGACATAATGAGCTACAGTACACAGCAGAGATGCATTAACTATTTTGTTTGTCAAATGCATCCTTGTTAGAATTTTACAGTACAGAAGGGAGCCATTTGGCCCATCATGCCTGTAATGGCCTCAGAAACAGCTACCCAGCAACTGACATTCTCCAACCCTAACTCTGTAGCTGTATAATTTCATCACTTTGAAATATATATTCAGAGTAAAGGCATTTCTCCTCAACTCACGCCAACTCTCTTGCTGACAATCTTGAAATCGTGACTCCTAGTTACTAGTGTCTTCTCCTAGAAAGTCTGACTGTTGTTGGAGTATGGATCCAAGATAACAGCAGCCTGCCTTTACATCACCTGAGTGGTCAATCTGCACGAGCAGTGTTAGTTATGGGGCTGTCACAGCTGACCTAAACAGATTTTCATTTATGAACAGTTCCTAATGGAGACTTCTCACATGTTGGAATGTTGCCAACTGCAATTCCCAATTTGCTGTTCAATCTTGCATCAACTCAGGACAGACATTGAAACGAACTGATCAATCTTCTGGTCTGCACAGCTTCAGCGACATTGCGTGGTGCTTTTTCCTAACCGGCTGAGAGCTTAAGTTGCTTTTAAAAGTATTTTTTCTCTGCTTCTGCTCTGCAGGTGCTCCAGCATTTGAAGGTAAGTTTTCCACGGCCATCATTAACCCTCCAGTGCTTCTCCCTCTTGCAAGGTTTTTTTCGAAACTGTCTGTGGTTGAGACAATTCATGAGGAAGAGGACACATCACAACAATGATGAGCCTGTACTCATCTCATGTTCTGACAAATATACTATTTATCAAAGTGTAGATGGATAGCATCCAAAATGGAGAGCCATGGTTGGTTTTCCTTCCTAAATCTTGAAGCATTAAACGCAAGGATAGCAACTTTTGTCTCTTCAGTGAATTCTTTACAATAAGGCAATTAAATCTGGGTCTTTCTATTGGATGATTTGATTGTATCCTTTATCAGCTGAACCACTTAGTGAGTGTCCACACATGCAATCCTTTTTGAAGTGTAGTGATACAACAATTTTTGTTGTCAAGTGCCAACAATGTAATTTAAGTTGCTCATTAACTCCTCTTGCATCACGCATAGTAACCTCCCAGATTAAGCTAGTAAGAACAATGTCTGGGCCTGATACAGTAGCTGCTGTCATTATAAACATTCCGTCTTGAGTGGCTGATGTTTACTTATCTGACCCTAATGTTGATATCAATCGTCACGACCTATCATCACAATGCTGACCATATTGATAAATTATGTCAAATGATCAAAACTATTTGTGGATGCCAGTCTTGTGGATTGATGTAGATTGCAAATTATATTTCTGGAGCCTGACTAGATTTAAAGTACAACCCTTAAAACTGGTACAAGCCTTAAAGCTGGGAGCTCATCCCAGTTCAGATCCCCCATCTGATAGTTGCCAAGAGTAATGGGGTGTTTAACAGTAATCATTCAGCAACTTGTAAGCAGGCACATCCCTGAATTGCAAATTGCCACAAGTCACTAGATAATTTGCATCACTCCACTATTAGCCTCATCAGAAACAGGCAGCTCCCCTTCAGCATTCCCTATGGATTTCATAAAAATGCTGATTTCAGCCATTTAGCTGTCAGTTAAATCTGCTGAAGCAAGTTAAGGTCTGTTACTTTTTAATGAGGAAAGTTAGATTCCTGCAATGTCAATCAACCCCTCCTTCCCAAGAAGAAAACAATTTAAACTGTGGAGTCTTGTTCCTTAAGGTCATCATTTGAAATTTTAAAAATGTAAGAATTGAATTGTTTTTCTGACTCTTCCCAACATTTTTTATTTCTTCATCTAAACTTCCTTTCTCTCTCTTTACTTCTTGTTCTTGCCGTGATTTGACTCTAGTTGAACTTATTTTCTTCTTTGACTTTCTTGCTTCAGTCTTAATCCTTAAGCTTAATGAGTAAGGGAGACGAGCGTTAGTCCTGTCATTTACGAAGGTCTCTGATGTTCTTATTGTCTCCACTATGCTGTTAACAGTGCTCACTTCCAGCAGTTTACAGTACAAACATTTGTGAGATGAAGGTTGAGGGAAAGATCAGCTCACAGAGCATGCTCCAGCAAAATCTAGGTGATTGTCTTCCAATTGTATTGTTTAATACACCAATGCCAGTTGAGATTCATTTGAACTATGAAATTCAATTTGACCCCACAAAGTGACGTTCCAAAACCTCAACTGTTTTGCCATCAATAAACCTTCCTTTGCTTCTTTGTCAATAACCTTAGGACTATACCCCTCAAAAAAAAGCAAATTAATTTCAAAATTAGCTCTCCTGCTTTATCCAGATGGTACATCCTTGATGATATTGTGCGTTCTATAATGTTTCAGACGTGATTTCCTGTTATGTAGCCGTGCATTATGATTGTGTTTTGGTTCCCAGTTGTTTACAGTAGTCACTTTCAACTTGGAAAGATGTGAGTTCTTTGTCTAACTGCTTTGTTTTTTTGGACGAACACTGCTTAGACCATCAATGTGTTACCATTCCCGTGCTGCCATGAATGTGCTCACACTAGGACACATGCTATTAGTTCCTGGCTCTTTACAGTTACATTATTGTATTGTTGTGGATATAATAGATCTAATCCTGGCTCATAGTTGTTAGGTAAGTTTAGTGTATCTTGCTTTGGGAGAGAGTGATCAGCCTGGATTACCAAGATAATAAAATGTGAGGCTGGATGAACACAGCAGGCCAAGCAGCATCTCAGGAGCACAAAAGCTGACGTTTCAGGCCTAGACCCTACATCAGAGAGGAGGATGGGGAGAGGGAACTGGAATAAATAGGGAGGGAGGGGGAGGCGGACCGAAGATGGAGAGTAAAGAAGATAGGTGGAGAGAGTATAGGTGGGGAGGTAGGGAGGGGATAGGTCAGGCCAGGGAAGACGGACAGGTCAAGGGGGTGGGATGAGGTTAGTAGGTAGATGGGGGTGCGGCTTGGGGTGGGAGGAAGGGATGGGTGAGAGGAAGAACAGGTTAGGGAGGCAGAGACAGGTTGGACTGGTTTTGGGATGCAGTGGGTGGGGGGGAAGAGCTGGGCTGGTTGTGTGGTGCAGTGGGGGGAGGGGACGAACTGGGCTGGTTTAGGGATGCAGTAGGGGAAGGGGAGATTTTGAAACTGGTGAAGTCCACATTGATACCATTAGGCTGCAGGGTTCCCAGGCGGAATATGAGTTGCTGTTCCTGCAACCTTCGGGTGGCATCATTGTGGCAGTGCAGGAGGCCCATGATGGACATGTCATCTAGAGAATGGGAGGGGGAGTGGAAATGGTTTGCGACTGGGAGGTGCAGTTGTTTGTTGCGAACTGAGCGGAGGTGTTCTGCAAAGCTGTCCCCAAGCCTCCGCTTGGTTTCCCCAATGTAGAGGATGCCACACCGGGTACAGTGGATGCAGTACACCACATTGGCAGATGTGCAGGTGAACCTCTGCTTAATGTGGAATGTCATCTTGGGGCCTGGGATAGGGGTGAGGGAGGAGGTGTGGGGACAAGTGTAGCATTTCCTGCGGTTGCAGGGGAAGGTGCCGGGTGTGGTGGGGTTGGAGGGCAGTGTGGAGCGAACAAGGGAGTCACGGAGAGAGTGGTCTCTCCGGAAAGCAGACAGGGGTGGGGATGGAAAAATGTCTTGGGTGGTGGGGTCGGATTGTAAATGGCGGAAGTGTCGGAGGATGATGCGTTGTATCCGGAGGTTGGTAGGGTGGTGTGTGAGAACGAGGGGGATCCTCTTAGGGCGGTTGTGGCGGGGGCGGGGTGTGAGGGATGTGTTGCGGGAAATGCGGGAGACGCGGTCAAGGGCGTTCTCGATCACTGTGGGGGGAAAGTTGTGGTCCTTAAAGAACTTGGACATCTGGGATGTGCGGGAGTGGAATGTCTTATCGTGGGAGCAGATGCGGCGGAGGCGGAGGAATTGGGAATAGGGGATGGAATTTTTGCAGGAGGGTGGGTGGGAGGAGGTGTATTCTAGGTAGCTGTGGGAGTCGGTGGGCTTGAAATGGACATCAGTTACAAGCTGGCTGCCTGAGATGGAGACTGAGAGGCCCAGGAAGGTGAGGGATGTGCTGGAGATGGCCCAGGTGAACTGAAGGTTGGGGTGGAAGGTGTTGGTGAAGTGGATGAACTGTTTGAGCTCCTCTGGGGAGCAAGAGGCGGCGCCGATACAGTCATCAATGTACCGGAGGAAGAGGTGGCGTTTGGGGCCTGTGTAGGTGCGGAAGAGGGACTGTTCCACGTAACCTACAAAGAGGCAGGCATAGCTGGGGCCCATGCGGGTGCCCATGGCCACCCCCTTAGTCTGTAGGAAGTGGGAGGAGTCAAAAGAGAAGTTGTTGAGTGTGAGGACGAGTTCAGCTAGGCGGATGAGAGTGTCGGTGGAGGGGGACTGGTCGGGCCTGCGGGACAGGAAGAAGCGGTGGGCCTTGAGGCTCCACACTGCCCTCCATCCCCACCACACCCGGCACCTTCCCCTGCAACCGCAGGAAATGCTACACTTGTCCCCACACCTCCTCCCTCACCCCTATCCCAGGCCCCAAGATGATATTCCACATTAAGCAGAGGTTCACCTGCACATCTGCCAAAGTGGTATACTGCATCCACTGTACCCGATGCGGCTTCCTCTACATTGGGGAAACCAAGCGGAGGCTTGGGGACCGCTTTGCAGAACACCTCCGCTCAGTTCGCAACAAACAACTGCACCTCCCAGTCGCAAACCATTTCCACTCCCCCTCCCATTCTCTAGATGACATGTCCATCATGGGCCTCCTGCACTGCCACAATGATGCCACCCGAAGGTTGCAGGAACAGCAACTCATATTCCGCCTGGGAACCCTGCAGCCTAATGGTATCAATGTGGACTTCACCAGTTTCAAAATCTCCCCTTCCCCTACTGCATCCCTAAACCAGCCCAGTTCGTCCCCTCCCCCCACTGCACCACACAACCAGCCCAGCTCTTCCCCCCCACCCACTGCATCCCAAAACCAGTCCAACCTGTCTCTGCCTCCCTAACCTGTTCTTCCTCTCACCCATCCCTTCCTCCCACCCCAAGCCGCACCCCCAGCTACCTACTAACCTCATCCCACCTCCTTGACCTGTCCGTCTTCCCTGGACTGACCTATCCCCTCCCTACCTCCCCACCTATACTCTCTCCACCTATCTTCTTTACTCTCCATCTTCGGTCCGCCTCCCCCTCTCTCCCTATTTATTCCAGTTCCCTCTCCCCATCCCCCTCTCTGATGAAGGGTCTAGGCCCGAAACGTCAGCTTTTGTGCTCCTGAGATGCTGCTGTGTTCATCCAGCCTCACATTTTATTATCTTGGAATTCTCCAGCATCTGCAGTTCCCATTATCTCTGATACTATTTTAGCCTGGATTACCATTCCCTTTTCTGCTCTGTGGCTTGAAAAAAGTTTGTGCTTGTTGTTAGGCGAGGTCAGAATTAAGATTATTTGCAATGGTCTTCACTCAAACAGCTAGAATTTCTGACTCTGTCATGTCTCTGCCGGAACCAAGAATTCATCTCATAAAGTGCTGAAAAATACCTAATAGATCTGGTGGGATTTATTGAGCGAAAACCACAGTCAATGTTCCATGTCAATGGCCCTTCAGGATTGATCTCCTAAGGACTATTGCAAGTTTGCACCATCACACAGCACACTGACCCCCTTTAACTTATATCCTGTTGTCCAGCATTTGGCTGAAAAGGCTTTTTAAAACAAGAAACAAGACAGAAAAAAAGCCTCCAACCCCCTCCAGCCCCTCATTGAAGACAATGATGGTTTGGTTTGTGGTTATAATTGTTCAAATGGTTTGCCAATGGCAGCAAGTTTATATTTTAATTGGCTCCCAGGAAGAGGTGGCTTTTCAGGCGACAGAAGAATGTACAGTCTCAGACATTCTGCTGCAATTTACTGTGTATCTGAACATTGCAAAGTTGAATCTATCAGAAGCAAAATTTTGAGGTTTATCTTATGTTCAATGTTTAAAGAGATTCATGGACATGTGTGGACAGAGCACAAGTAAAGGATACAGTGTTCATGCTAGAGTTTCAGATGTAGGTGCTGGGATTTGAAGGAATGTTTCGCATGGGTCATGCTGGTCTTCTTGTTCTGTTAGTTTGATTTGTTTTCCTCCCCAATACAGTTTAAGATAAGGCTGTGTAAGGCAGTTTCTGTTGCATTACTAGGCCATTCAGCCCCTATGCCCCACCTACCATTTAGATCAGTCTGTATTTTAACAGCATCTACTTCACTTGGTTTGGAAACCTTAACAACCTTATCTAATGAAAATCTATCAATCTCAGTGTTGAAATTTCAATTAGCCCCAGCCTCCAGATTTTTGGGAAGACGGTTTCCACGAGATTGTGTGTAAAGATATGCTTTGTATCACCTCTGAGCAGCTAAGGTCCAAATTTATGGTTATGTCCCCATTCCGAATTCCCCTACTAAATAGTAAAAACACCTTTATCTCCTGATCAAATACTTCAATCATAAAGACTTGCCTTAGATCACCATTAAGCATCTATATACAAGGGAACAGGAGCCCAGTCTACACAATCTATCCTAATAATTTAACTCTTTTTAGTTCTGGTATCATTCTGACAAAGTTGTTTTGTTCCCAACATAAGGCCAAAAACTGTTGCCTTCCTTCCTGAGGAGTGCTACGTGGTACTGAATGCAGTACGCCAGCTGGAATCTAATAGCAACTGATGTTTGACAGGTTTGTGAATAATACCATCATTCCAAGAACCCTGAAACCAGAAATGATGTCCAACTGAACTAATCAAATCCTGCTCACTGTGACTGGCAGGCTGTTTAATTGTAATAAATTTTCAAGCTGTGGAAGAATGTTACATGATGAAACCTCCAGGAATACAACGCAGCAACCAGCCTATCAGTCTTGTCTGTCTTTCATTTGCAGGTCTAGATAATGACAATACTAGGGAACACTGATGGAGCCATACCTTCGCAATACTGAGCTACTTCAGGGGAGGAGGGTATTTTTGGGTGGGGCAGGGAAGCAGAAAAAGCAAAAGTAGTCAGTGACATCACCTGGTCTCATTTGTATATTTTGATTAATCTAATGGTGACTATCAGTCCATCATCTGATCATAACTTGAATTTGCTGCTGAAACGGAGTAGTCACTCTGGCAATTAGGTGGGCCTGCAGAGAACATGTCTATTTTGACCAGTCCACACCTAGTGTATGTGTAGCCAGGGCAGTAAGTCCATACAGAGCACAGGGAACAGTAATAATTATAAATTTTGATTGTTTGATGGCTTGGTTCTTGTTGTTCGTATTTCACCACCTAGCAGGTTTCCTTCCAAACCATGCCCCAACCCAACTTGAAATTGTTCAAACACATAGAATGCTGAAGAAAAATCAGCGGGTCTGTTGGCATCTGTGGAGAGAGAAAAAAGAGGTAACATTGCGAGTCCGGGGTGACTCTTCAGAACACCTGAACACACAAAACTGTTTAGTTGTTCCTTCACGGTCACTGGGTCAAAATCCTACTGTCTCCTTTCTAGCAGTGTTGTGCATGTTCTTGGACCCACATGGACTACAGTTTCATCACCCCTTTCTCAAGAGCAAGTAGGGAAGTGTTATTTTGCTGGCAAAGCTGATACTCAAAGAAAGAATAATGACAAAATTCTGATCAGTGATAATGGGAACTGCAGATGCTGGGGAATCCAAGATAACAAAGTGTGGAGCTGGATGAACACAGCAGGCCAAGCAGCATCTCAGGAGCACAAAAGCTGTCGTTTTGGGCCTAGACCCTTCAAGGGCCTGATAGTTGGCGCAGTTACTGAGGGGACCAGGACAGCGATGCAGAGACAATGATGGCAATGAACGGGTGGCACCTAGGGGCTGCTCAGCTGAGGCTTCCCTTCAAGGGGTCTAGGCCCGAAACATCAGCTTTTGTGCTCCTAAGATGCTGCTTGGCCTGCTGTGTTCAGCCAGCTTCACACTTTGTTATCGATGACAAAATGCGTTGGGTACAAAAATGCATTTTGTGTTTGGCGATGGGGTTGTCGACGGTGGGTGCCAGGATGCTGGAGGTGGGGAAATAGATCGCCGCTTGGAGATACACCTCGACTCCAAGTTGTTACGGAAAGAGAACACGTCCGGGGACGCAGCACCTCCTTACGAGGACTGCCGGAAGCTGACGAGGGGGAAAAGCCGCGATTGGTCGACAGGGCTGTCAATAGGCGAAAGGGCGGGGACAGTGCGGTGGGCGGTGCCCAAGATCTGCGCAGGCGTACTCGGTCAGGGCGTTGCTTCCGGTGGCGGTGAGTGAAGGCAAGGAACGTTCGAAGCCGGGTACAGTGCGAGGAACATACAGGGGACTGGAAAATAAAGGGAATAAGTCAAGAGTCCGGGTGAGTAGGAGTGAGAACAGGTGTGGGGAGAGAGTTAAAATTGTCCCCTGGGGTCTGGGTGAAGAAGCCAGGGGGTGATAGTTGTAATCGTCTGGGTCTGTCGTTGGCGCCTGCTAGTTGGCATAGTTACTGAGGGGACCAGAAGAGCGATGCAGAGACAATGATGGCAATGGACGGGTGGCACCTAGGGGCTGCTCAGCTGAGGCTTCCCTTCAATTTATACGTCTGGGCTTGCTACAGCCCTGTGTGTGTGTTTGTTTTGGCAAGGATGGGTAAACGAATGATCAAAACGTTGTTCAATGGGTGTGCTCATTGGTGGGGAATAATGCTAGTAGGAGTTTGGCGTGGTTAGTCGAGTTTTGTTGGGCACAAGGATGTGCAATAATTAAAACACGAATTTAAGACTAATCGCTGTTGAAGATTTGAGGTGGAAGCACTTTTACGAGAGCTATTGCATTCACAGCTGTCTAAGTTCGGTGTGAACATTCGTTTTTTAACGAATGCTTAGTGTCAAGAAGCTCCGATTTTTTTTCCCCCGCAAACATAACTTTTTGCAATAAAAACCTAAAAAACTGCGGATGCTATGAATCAGGAGCAAAATCAAAGTTGCTGGAAAAGCTCAGCAGATCTGGCAGCATCTCTGAAGAAAACAAAAATCAGTTAACATTTTGGGTCCGGTCACCCTTCCTCAAACTTAAGGGCCACCGGATCCGAAGCGTTAACTCTTGGTTTTTTTTCTTCTTCACTGCTGCTAGACTTGCTCACCTTTTTCGAGCAACTTCTGTTTCCATAACCTTGGAAATCACCTTTTTTAATGAAGGTTTTTTAATACAAATTGTGCATATTCGATGCTAATGCCTAAGCTCAGTTTTGGTATGTTTTGTGTTATAGATCTGTTGCTTTGTGAATGGCCAAACATATCAATGTCGTCATAATTTGCTTGTGTTGTCAGGGAATGATTAAGATTTGTATGGTAAAACTTGGTTAACCTTTACTTTATAGGTTTGGTTAAAAGAAAAACATCTGGTGGATGGTAATGAGCTAGCTGGTTTTTGCATGACGTTAAAATGTTGTAATAGTTTAAGTAACTACGGTGTGTTTCTTTAAATTGCAAGAATCTGAGTGCAGTTGGTCATCCCTATTATGGTTAAATTAACAGACCAATATGTTTGAATTTCTAAGAGCATGTAAAAGTTATACAAAAGGTCTGTGAGTTGTTGTGTTTCCAATTCTGGTTTTCAAGCTTCTTTGAATACTGAGATACCAAAATTCAGATCAGACCAATCTGTCTCCAAAATACTGTAAAATTAATATAGGATTGTTTGGTGTTCAGAATGTATGACAACTGGTCTGATTTGTTTCTTTCCATCAGTTCTGACAATTTCTGTAAATGATTTCTGAATAACTTCTGTAACTGGTTTGAAGTCTCTAAAAGGGCTTAAATGCATTGTTGTGCTCCTCAGAGTTCTAAGCATATGTGAGACTTTACGAGAATTCAAGTTGCCAAAAATGGAAACTGGTGTGGAGAGTGTTTTTTAGTAGTCCAAATGATGCAGCAAACCCCTCTCTGTTCTTGCAGAAATCTGAAGGAGGTGCTGGCCTAGTGATATTATCACTGGACTTTCACTGCAGAGACCCAGCTAATGTTCTAGGGACCCAGGTTAGAATCCCACTGGAGCAGGTGTTGGAATTGGAATTCACTTTTTAAAAAAAATCTGGAATTAAGAGTCTAATGATGACCATGAATCCGTTGTTGTTTGGAAAAATCTACCTCATTCACTAATGTCCTTAGGCAGCAGATTTCCTTCCCTTACCTCGTCTGGTCTACATGTGACTCTGGATCCACTGCAATGAGGCTGAATCTCAACTGCCCTCTGGGCAGCTTGGGACAGGTCCAGCCTAACCAGCGATGCCCACATCCTGTGAGTGAATTTTTTTTAAAACGTGAGATTGTAGTCTGTGTGTATGTAACGTAAATTACCTTTTTCTTTAAAATTTTTATTGGCAGCTGTGTAATTAGCTGAAGGTATACAGCTGTGTGCTATGTACACATTGGAATGATATGATTAAAAAGCTACAAATTTAATTACTGTGAAATCCAATTGATGTGAATCTTATTAATAAAGCCATTTTCATTGCTTGCTGTAGGATGGAGGGTTTGAGGAAGAATAGAGATTGGCTTAGAATTGCTCAGTGAACTAACATAGTCACTAATGTTAGGTGCTGCTGTGGTCTTGTTTTAAACCTTACTTTGGGCCTCTTCACTCTGTCTACAGTGAAGTGTCCTGACTGTCCCATTTTATTTGCCAGATTTCTTCAGCATTTCAAACGTAATTCACCATTCTAGATTTGAACATTCTTGCCTTCATTTTCAATCCTTTGCTCTTCCTATTTCTGTACTTAAGAAATTCTGTCTAACTTTGCATCCCAGCAATCGAGTTATGCTCTTCCAGTTGTAGTCTACATTGCCACTAATAAACCAAATGATTGTGAGCTCTCAGCAGAGAGCTACTCATGGTATCTGAAGTCTGTTCTGAAATCTTCCGTTGTACCTATCTGTGCCACAAACTGCTTGTAAATCTGTTTATATTTTCAGCTACCCTCTTTCTTTGCTATTGTCCTGCTTCCTTCTCTCCCTTGGAGAGTGATATTTCATTTGAGTTCAAGGTGCCCGTCTTAACAGTTACTTATCAGATAATCCTGTTCAGAAAAGAAAACTCAAATTGAGAAGAACCTCAAGTATGAAGTACTCCGTCCTTGAGTTAGAAAATAGAAATGAATATTTTTCACTGTTTCCCTTTCTAAAATGGTACATTATTCAGCAATTGTCAAATGTTTGTACTGTTTTGAGCTGAAAAGAATGCTGTGTTTCCATTAGTCTCCTCTTACTTCACTAAGCAGCAGCTTGACTGGAAAAGCCTAAAGAACACTGTAGTCATGATGACATGGACATGAACTCCTGCATATTAGCATAAGAATTGTCCGTTTAAAAGTGATTTTAATTTACCAGTTAAATATGACTGATTCAAAGGACAGAATGAGCTTCATTGTTAGACTGCAGAAAAGACTATTTTAATTTAATAAAGTGCTATAACTATCCTCATTCACTGTGGCAAGGGATGGATTATAACTGATTCCTGACTTTTGCTTTTAGTGTTTCTTGCTGTAGTCTCTGAAGCATACTTTTAACTTATTAGTTTTGAATTACATGGCTGCTTTCTTTAAAATCTGATTCCTAATATTCACTTTTTAAAAAAATTCAAGCATTCTAATATTTGCAGTCCTTGCATTTTTGAGGGGCAGTGGCATAGAAGTACTGCTGCTCCATGTATAACCATCATTTTGATGTTGCCTTTGTAGCTGTAAGATGTGGTTTCCTCAGCCATTACGGAGATTATGTCAGGAAAAAGTGAAGTTCAAAAGCGTATGTAAAATTCCCACCCTTGCATATTTGTTGCTCTGCTGTCAAAATTGCTTGCCCCCTAGAATAGGGTGAAATTCCATAACCACTAATGAACTAAATAATTTTGAGCTATCAACAGAGAGCTACTCATTTTGTCTGAATTCTGTCCTGAAATCTTCTGTTTTACCAATCTGTGCCACAAACTGAGAGAAAACTGGCACATTTTAGATACAACGTTGCTTTGCTTTGCTTAGTGAATTGGGGACTGAAAATGGACTGGCGATACATCTTTCTTGAAGGCTTGCATTTATATAGCACCTTTCATTATTTCAGGATGTCCTGAGAGATTTACAAGCATTGAAGTACTTTTGGCATAGAACATGTAAAATGTGTGAAGTTGCCATTGTCCTAGCAGACCATACAGCTGCTCACTCGAGAGATAACTGGCAAGTTTAATCTGAGGGTCACCACAGCTCAGGCAAGGAGTGATGTGTTGAGAACCTTCAGCTGGTGTGGGAATTGTACTTCTGACATCACTCTGCAATACAAACCAACTGTCCAGCCAACTTGGCTAAATGAACATCACTGACTAGGCCAGCATTTGTCTATCCTTTAATTGTTCTTGTGATGGAGCTGATCTGCTGTAGAGAATTCTGGGCTCAGTAAGGCCACAGTGCTGTTACTGAGCTAAGAGCAAATTTAGCAGTGGAGGTTTGAGGGGTTTTCTCAAACAATTTGCAGTTATAAGTGTATTTCAAGAAGGAAACATCCCAGACCACTTCACAGGAGTGTTAATGAACATAATCTGATCTAAATCCTAGTGATATTGGGACAGATGACCCAAAACACAGTTGGAACTAAATTTTAATGAGCATTTTTAAAAGGGGTGAGAATTTTAGGGAGGAAATTCCAGAGCTTAACCAGCTGAAGTCACAACTGTCACCTCTGGCATGGAACTCCAGTACGTCTGAAGGCACTGCTGACTTTGACCTAGAGGAATTCAGTTCTTTAAAAAGGGATACAGTTTTTAGTAGGAACTGCAAACTGCAGCAAGCTGATGAATAGGATAAAGGGGAAAAATTTTAAATCAACAAAGTGCTGAAAATACTCTGGATAGGTAGTATGAGAGAGAGGTCGGTGTTAATTTTTCTAGTTAATTCTTGATTTCTCAAACATAGAAGACGTTGAGATTTAACAGTTTCGAAGTGGAATAGTGTAGGTGGCTGAGGTCAGAATGGGATGGAGGCCGGATTAAAATGGCAAGCAACCGGAAGCTCAGGGTCGCGCTTGCTGACTGGAAGGATGTCTTCAGAAAAGTAGCTGCCGAGCAAAGTTCTCTTTTTGTTATGTTGGATCATTAATACCACAAGTATCTTGCCTCAGGCTAGCAAGAGAAGGGAATGTGCATTTTCTTTAACTGAAGCATTTTGTTTTCAGTGAACATTCAAAGCACTGCCAAAATGCGAGATTAAAAATTGTTGGCAATGATCCCATCCACTTTTTCCCACAGAAGGCATAAAATATAGACATGTGGCATAATTTGTATTCTGCTTTTGCACTATGATTTTTTTGTTTTTGCCTTGCCTGCAGCAAGTCTACATCTGCTTTGGAACTCTTTCTTCTTTCAGAGATACTCGAGACAGGGAAAAATCTAAAGAAACGTCAAGATTTGTGCCTTGGTTCGGAGTTTGAATGTTTATAGGCCCTTACTGCATTGCAGTTTTAGTGTCAGCTGCAGCACAACAATGAGGCTGGTGTCTCTAGCAAGTTACCTTTGTTTCTCTAATTCAGTTTGTAGGGTGCCTAAGCATTTGAGGCAACAATCATGCTTGCTAAATGGTTGGAGGGTACATGACTTGAAAGCATTCTCTTCTGTATTGCTGCTGGTGATGCAATTGCTTCCAATGTAGGTGATTCAGTAATATAAACGCAACATGGTATGACTGCTTCTTTGGGAGCTTTATTGAACATGGGCAAGGAATAGTTATCTAATACAAAATTGACATCCAGCTTGGCCCATTGCTGGTAAATATTTTGCTGTTTTCCTTTGCTCTTCTCACTTTTTTGTTTTATTCATGTATGCTGTAAGCTATTTTGATTTTAAAAAATCTGCCATGTTATGCTTGTATTTGTAAAATTATATTTGGTGTAAAAGAAGCTTCCAAGCATAAGATTAGGAGCTCAAGTATGCCACTGGACCCTGGGAGCCCTCTTTGCCATTCAGTAAGATCGAATTGACACATGCAGACACGCACACCAAACCCAGTGCATTTACTTTACAAAGAACAGGGATGGAATGGGAGAAAATTTCAAGTGGTGGTTGAATTTCTATTCCAAATAAATGAAGGCTGTGGTTTTCAAGAGAATTGTTCAAGATAGGGTAGTAACTGATTGTTCATTGAACAGCAATCCAGAGTCCAGTGAATAACACTGGTAAAAGTGTATAGTTTAGGTGAGGCTATGGATCAATTTTTAAACACTAGATCAAGAATCAGGAAGACAAGCTTGAATTTGGGAATTGGGCCAGCTGGTACAATTTATTAAAGTGGACAAACATGTTCAGTGTGCTGGATGTATAGGTGTCAGACTTACCTCAGTAGTAGGGTTTGTGGCTAAGTCAGACAGTTATAGGTTCAAATTCCAGAGATCTGAGTGCACAATGCAGACTCCTCGTTCCGTGCGTTACTGAGATGTGATATTTCAGTTTAAACCAGGGCTCCATCCATTCTCGGGGGTGTCTTAAAGGTCCTATATCAGCAACGTGTACTGAGCAGTATTCATTCTTTAACTGATTCTGGGCATGTATCTTGTTAATGTTTTAGGATCTTGTGTACAAATTGGATGCCATGTTTCCCTGCATTACACTTCATGTATATATTTAACATTTTTGTTGGCTTTTAACATTTTTGAATGTTTTGTGTTAATGGAAATTTTTTTGTAATCACAAACCTTTTTCTTCTATTGCCTTTTTTTGGATAGGACTTGATGCAACAGATTTCTGGACTGGCTGAAGTTTCTAAATGGTGTAACATCCAGCACTTTAGATTTATACAGAACCTTTAAACTAATGAAATGTTCCAAGGAGTATCTTGACAAGTGTGTGGTACTGAAAGCAGGAAGGAAGATTTTGATCTAAATGGCAATAATTTGGAAAGTGAGAGGTAGAATGATACCTGGGTGTTACTGAACGCCAGTTGCTGAAAGTAAGCATGCAGATGTAGCACGAAGTGAAGAAGGTACACGGTATGTTGGCTTTCATTGTGTGAGGAAGGATGTTTTGGTTATGGAGGAAGTGCAACAAAACTTTACTAGGCTGATTCCTTGGAAGGCAGGACAGACGCATGAAGAGAGACTGGATTGGTTAGAACTCTATTCGTTGGAGATCAGAATAATGAGGGGCATATCTCTTAAAACCTAGAATGTTCTAAATGGAGTGGACAGGATAACTGCAGAATGTCCATTACCAATGACAACAGACTTGAACATCAGTGGGTACTCTAAAGATACGGGTAAACCATTTTAGGACTGAGGTGAATGTGATCAGCTTAATAAAAATGAGACTGTAAAGGTGACATAGGTGGATGAACTTCACATTTATTGCATTATTTCCCACCCTTTTTTATGTGATAGTATATTTGTATTATAACACACCCCATTTTATGTGGACTTATTTGTTTCCTCCCTTCAGACTTTGGTCAGCTACAAACCCTTTAACATTTTAACCTGGCACTAGGTGTAAAAGGCTGCTGGTTTAGGTTTGTGCAACATTTTGAAGACTCCTGGCTATGCTGTCAAAAAGCAATAAACAGAGATGCCCATTCATACTCATTCTAGGCCCAAAATGTCAGTCGTCTTGCTCCTGTGATGCTGCTTGGCCTGCTGTGTTCATCCAGCTGTACATCTTGTTATCTCTACCCATTCAATCGGCCATGCAGTGCACCATGAGCAAGGAGTTCTTTCAATGTTCCTATTCAACCAGTAGCAGTAATCACAGGTTAATTGGCTACCTCCTGTGTTGTTACTCATGGCACAGCACTGGTGCTGAGTTGCTACCCCATTCCATGCTCAAGCCCTAAATAGCCCTTCCGATTTCATTTTCTATTTTGTATATGGCTTTTCTGCAACAATGGTATGAATCTGTCTTCCTGATCTGTTGGTTATTGCATGCTGCGGTCATGATAGTTTTAACTTTTTGCAGGTAAGGGTGTTTAGGGAGTGTTCAGTTTTTTTTGCTTTATGACGGAAGTTGATGGCGGGGCGGGCAGTTTTTTTTATCCCGGAGTCCTGATTTTATTTCAATATCATGAGCAAGTGTTTTTTCCACAGTCCTACCCTAGTGAAGTCAAAACGACTAAACTTGCAAATTAGTTATGAGGTAGATAAATGCTTGCTTAAGGGAGTATTGGATCAGGGGGAATAGTGTGAAGGTATATGACTTTAGATAAATAAATAAAATATTCTGACTTTAAAGGTGCTAATATGTTGATATCTTGCCTTGGGTAGTGACCACCACCTATATCGTCATTCATGTAATATGAATTATAATGGGATTTTCACCAAACTGGTGAAGATACCTTAGTTGTATTTAGTTGTTTTCTCTGCCATTATTTTCATTTTAGATGTCAGCAAAATGGATTTTGAGAGAATTCTAGAGGGTCATTGGATAGTAATTGACAACAGAAAAACTGGGCTTTTTTTTTAAACTCCACTGACGGGATCAAGGGTAGCACTGAGCCTGTAGATCAAATTTGGGGCATTATCTCTGACTTCTTGGTTCTACTCTATTGGTGGAGTTTTCATAATTGCTATTGAAGTGAATCATCCTGCAAGAAAAGTGGACTTTGTTATAATTGACTGACTCCCCAGCACAGTCAGGAAGCAGTAAATAAATTATCCCTTAGCTTCTGACTGCATTTTGTATTTTGTACTTTGGCTTTTGAAGAGCTTTTCAAACTTAGGGAAACTTGCATGCTGCTTCACTAACATGATCATTTCGTTTGATATAACACGTTCATTGCAGATTTCTGGCCCAGAAATAGGGGCACTACACTGCACTACAAGAGCCCACCCAAAGCTATTGTATGTTTTGTGTTGTGCGCTGGTCCGCTGATTTTAAAGGTTACGTATTTTCCACATGTTGGGACTCTAGCTCACCAGGAGGATGTTTTCAGCAGGGAATGCAGGGCTTTAATTTTTCCCATGTCACCCCTCACCCTCTCTGCCCCATGTGAATTATTGATGAACAGGAATATCTTCCTTTTATTATAAAAGACATCCAGCTCAATTCACTAGAAATTCCACTCTTTAACCTTCTCTTCCTACCATGAGTGCTTGTTTGACACCTATCCAACAGTACGTTATGCTACTCTGATATCGCCAAAAGTTGTAAACCCTATTATCTATCAATTGCTAAGACTGTCCACATCTGTCACCATCTGCTGCTGACCCTCTTGCATGACTTTGCAAGAATGAACACTAGGCATTTGTTTGGCCTGTATATTTCCATTAAATATGGTGCAACAAGCTCTGACATATTCCCCAAACATTGAATTCATGGAGTTGAATGAATTGATAGGTTGATTTTTTTTTCCATGCTAGTAGAAGTTGACCCCACACCTGAAGGACAATATGGTGGCAAGCGACCAGATGATTGTGAAGGATAAGCTGTTCTGTGCTCCTGAGATGCCTTTGTACATGTGGAAGAAACGTCATTACTGGAGATACACTGACCAAATGAACTTCAATGTTGACAAATAGAAAATGCGTCATGTGGGGATGAAAAAAATGGGCAGCACACATTCCATGAAATGCATTGAGAGGTTATAGATGAAGCTGGAAAACACCTAGGCCTCATCCACATTCAACGTGTTCAATTATTGCAGGCTATAAAGTAATGAATGCAGTAGATGGTTAAAAGCATACAGTCAAGGTTGTGATATTAAAATTCTCCAATGCATTGATTACGCTGCCTCTCATATGGCGTTCGGTTATAATCAGTGAAACTTCAGCCTTCAAGACAGTGCAGAGAAAGTTCATGAAGCAGACCCTGATGGCTGGGCCTGTTATGACAGAAGCCTGGGTATACTATTTTGTTTTTGCCTTGAGCCAGGAAAAATGGGGAGGCAATGGCCTAGTTTTAATTATCGCTGGACTTTTAATGTAGAGACCCAGATCGTGTCCTGGGGACCTGGTTTCGAAACCTGCCAAGGCAGATGGTGGAACTTGAATTCAATAAAGCACCTGGAATTAAGAGTCAAGTGATGAGTGTGAATCCATTGTCAGTTGTTGAAAAATACCCATCAGGGTCAATAAGGGGAGGAAACTGCCATCCTTACCTGGTCTGGCCTAATGTGGCTTGAGACCCCCAGCAATGTGGTTGACTCTTCACTGTCCCCTGGCAATTAGGGACAGGCAATAAATGCTGCCTAGCCAGTGACGCCCTCATCCCGTGAACATTTATATTTTTTAAAAAAAGGCAATCTCGGGAATACATTAGATTTGGGTTACAAATGTCTACAGTATAGTCAAGATCTCTAAGTTTCATGGCGACAGCTATTACTTGTGGGACATCAACTGCCAGGGCCCTATGCTCTTGAATTCCTTCCCTAAACCACTGTACCTTCTCTTCATTTAGGATACTCTTAAATTCATGATCAAGTCTTTCCTAATGTCATCGTATGTGGCACATTTTGTTTGATTCCACCGTGTTGATGGTGCTATATAATTGCAAGCTGTCCAATTGAGGGAAAAAGCCTGAAATAATACTTTTAACCTGAACGTAGAAAGGGTGATATGGGTTCAAACTAGTAAGAGAAATTTAGAATTGGTATTAAGGAATTGTTTACCACCATTAATTTAGCAAATTGTCGAAGTACAGTCCCCAGCATGATTGGATGCTGCATCGGTAAGATGTTGGAATTTTGATTGGTTCAGTTAAGATTGCCCAGAGGACCACCTTTACCTGTAAAGGGGTTGTGATTTCTGGGAGTGAACTCTTTAATTACAATCTGAAGCGGATCTACAGGGTATATTTAGAGGTTGACTCTAATATTAAGTAATGCTAGTAGCTTCTTGAAATATTTCTCCTTTTGGTTCATTATTTAAAAGACGAACAGTTATTTCTATGTACCCGATTCACACTTGACAGTGCTGCTAGTTCCAGGTGTGAAACTAATCGTATGAGCTCCATTCTTGGGTTCTGAATGAGGATTACAAATAGACATGGAGAATTAGTGTTCCCCATCATCTCTTTCCTCTTGAAAGACAGCTCCCCCACCACAGCCAGAACAGCGAATTTTTTTTGTGCTTGATGAGCTTATCCGTAGCTCGGAGTAATACCAGTACTTAGCTTTGGTCACTGAAAGGTACCTTGTTTATAGTACCATCCTGCAGTTACAAAGCATCAAGACATCTTGTTTGGCCTGGTTATATTTTAAAAGAAGTACTTCTAACAAGCAAAATTGTGGTCTTTTGATGTGTGCATGACTGGGAATTAAATTATGCGTATTTGTACAAAGTTTTTCTGCATCCAGTGTTCGTAATTGCTGAGTGTTAGGCAGGTTTTAATCTGACTCTTGATTTTAAATTTAGTGCTTCAGCTATTATCTTAAATAGAGAGGCGACAAGCATTTTATAGCCTTCTGGTCACCCTTTCTCAAGGGACAGGTGTGATGGGTTCTCTGTCATCTTCCATGCTATTCTTTTGGATTGGGGTTAAATGTTGCACTTTTGAAATGGTTGCTCTGGCTGAGATCCATGAATGTCGTTAAGTGGTTGAATTTTTTCTTCCTTGTGTGTGTTTTGGGTGGGGTTAGGAAAGCAACAAGAACTAAATGCCAGCAACAATTTTAAAGCAATCATTGAGCCTCTGCTATCCTGTCAAGCTTTATTCTTTTGAACACAGAAGTATTGCAGCTATTTATCATGTCTTGTCACCTTTTATGTGGAGCTTCATAAAGTTAATGGTGCATCGATAATTGATTGGATGCAAAAGTTGTTGATTTTGTAATTGTTTTGGAATAAATATTTG
This sequence comes from Stegostoma tigrinum, assembly GCF_030684315.1. Taxonomy (NCBI): domain Eukaryota; kingdom Metazoa; phylum Chordata; class Chondrichthyes; order Orectolobiformes; family Stegostomatidae; genus Stegostoma; species Stegostoma tigrinum. The sequence continues at coordinate 13,331,326 of NC_081379.1, forward strand.
ATTGAAACAGCAAGGGATTGCGGAAGTCAGCTGCTCCTTGAGAGGAAATTGGATGAAACTTCTGGAATACTACCAAATAACTGTCAGGAAGAGGGAGGAACAGAGATGAGGCTGCTGTTTTCAACATTGCTAGGCTTGCTTCTATTTCCTTAATCTGTGGCAGTGGCATTTTCTGCACATTCTCGTGTCTTTGGGCTGTCATGGAACATGACAGCCTGCAAAGTTTGACTTTTGTCTTGTCTTCAAGTGTCAAAGTTGTACACATCAGGGATCTTTAATTAACTCTTGTGCTGAGCAATTTTAATAAGATGCAGTATTCTTAAACAGCTCTATACCTCAATTTTTCTCAGCCTTGTTACAGCCTTTGTCATGTTGCTTTCAGCACTTTTTTTCTCCCCCCGGTTGGATCTAGGACTTTGTTAGGAGTACAGATGCGAGGGCACCTACAAGGAACTTAAATTTACATTTAGTTACTCATGAGTGTGAATCTTTTCAACCTAAGTATGTAACAAAAATAGAAACTGCTGGAAAATCTCAGCAGGTCTGGCAGCAGCTGTGGAGAAAAACCAGAGTTAACGTTTTTGGGTCAAGTGATCGTTCATCAGAACTGCCAGACCTGAGCTTTTACAGCAATTTATATTTTTGTCTCTGATTTACAGCATCTGGCCATTCTTTTGGTTTTTATGGACTGGTTGTGATTTATTAAAACCAGTAAACATTTGAAGTATGTTGTGGTCTACTTTTTTTCTTTTCAAAAAGAACCCCCTCCCCCAACATGCACGTACATGTATTTATGTTTACATGAATATGAAGCGAACCCAGTGGTGATGCTGATTGCCTCTTAGGAGTAGAAACAAGCTGTTTGATATGTTTGCTGCTAGAACTCTCACTATTCTGTGACACCAGACAATTTTCTGAACTCTGAAAAAACTCTACACAAGTCAATGATGTACCAGCACAAGCATCCTGTATGTTGCTTTGTATCCATTTGGATGGATTACTTGTGAAGTAATACCTCTGCAACAGATGGTAGTTGCATTTTTTGAGTTTGCTTAACTGTCTATAAGATTTGATAAAAATTGTTGTAACTTCAGATGCTACGGTGGAGTTTTGGGCAAACATGCTTGTTTTCTTCACTGTGGTCTTAAAGTAACTAACTCATCAGATGAGTAAGCATTTTCACTTTCCATTCCATTGGTCTCTTGAATTCAAAGCTCTGGAAATACAGCATTAGTCTGATCAAACCTTCTTCCAAAACTATATTTTCTCCCTAGGATACAAACTGTGGGTGTGTTCATTTTTGTGTATCATGTTAATCATGATCGTGGAAGTTTTTTAAAGGTTAATTATTGCTCTGCTAACCCTCATTCCAATTTTGTGTGGAGAATTTTGATTGTGCGCTTTGGGATTGAGGTGGTGTGTGTTGGGTTGGAGGGATGGTGATTGGGTTAGGAAGGAGGAGGAATGGCACAAGTATATTAAAGGGCTTTTAATAGTGGTAGCATTGCTGCCTTACGAGATGTCTTGCCCCTCAACCCGAAGGCTTGGTTTCAAGTATCATTTTACGCCAGATTTGTGCGACAATATGTCTGAATCGGCTGACTGAAATATCTCATTTAGGGCTGTTGTGGTACAGAGTGTATCCCTATTTCTGGACCAGCAGGTTCAAGTCCCACTATAACTGTAGTGAAAACAACAAATACTGGTGATCACAGCGGGTCAGACAGCATCCATGGAGAGTGAGCAAGTTAACTTTGAGAGTCTAGATGACACTGTCACAGCTGACATGAAGTGTCCTCCAGACTCAATGTTAGACCTGCTGTGATCCCCAGCATTTGTTTTCGGTAGAGATGACAGCGTCTGCAGTAAATTTGCTCCCACTATATAATAGCATAAGTTTTTGGCAGCAGGATACTGTGTAGTTGTACACAGTTTTTTTTCATGTATTCCTATGCTGTGTTGTTCAGCCAATGACTTTGATGCTTTAAAACAAAGCAAGAGTTTCATCCTGCTTAGAAAGATCTTTAAGTCCCATTCTAAAAGAGCTTGAAGAATGGTAATGTTAAGCAGGTTTTCAGGTGTTGCATCCAAAAATCACAGCACATTAAATATGGGTTGGGAGATGGGAGGAAGTTAACAAGGAAACACAAACTCATAAAGAAAATTTCAAATCCATACAGGTTTTAAGAAAAAAATTTGTACCAGCCCTACCCTGAATTGATGTGTTCTGTTTCACAAGAATATTGTCTTTTAACATGGAGTTGTGGGTATCTACAAATTTTCCAACTTGCCACCCTGGGAAATGTATATTTACTTGGCTTAGAGCAAGGAGCTAGTAGATATTTGCACCAGCACTAATAAGTCTTAAAAAGTGAGGGGCTCTTATGTGGCAGTTTGGACCAGGCAGCTGTACATTAATACTAAGGTTGTGTTGCTTTCTCTGCTTTGAAATTGCACCTGGTTTCTTCAGAATAATACTCACTGTTCACCTTTCTTTTCTCAAAAGTTAGGAAGTTTATACTGTAAGTGTGATTTTTAAAGTCACAATTTATTGGCTTCTAGTTTGGAATTGGATGTCTTAGTGCACAATTTTCCAGGCCTTTTTTTTGGCTTGGGTATAGCAAAATCCTGCGGTTTTAACCAACACTCCATGATGTAACTGTAAATATTCACCTAGCCTAGAAATTGTTTTTAATCCATTGGGGGAATATTGCTAGTGAAAATGATTTCTTGCCTTCCCCAATTTCTCCCCCTAGCCAATCCTCTCCCGTTGTTTTGATTTAAAAGCAACAACCCTGCTGAGATGGCTGCACTCTGATACCTTGCTGCTGATCTTTGGCAGCAGATGCTGGCAGTGTAATCAGTTGTGATTGAGCCAGGGGTGTTCACTGGGAGATTGTCACAGCTGAACTCAGTCCTTCTCTTGCCTGATGTCTCCATTTTTTTCACTTCTAGAGTGCATTGTGATTCTGGCCCTTGCTGTTATGGATCTGACTCACCATATGTAGGAAAATGATAGATTTCTCTCCAATAGAGCAACCTCTCCTGTCAGGACATGATTAAGACGTCATACTGGTATGAAACCATATTTTACTACCTGCTCGCTCTTCCATTAGAGGGAAAATATTCTCGGCTTTAGAGCTGCTATTTTCTGTCCTTTTCTTCCCCTGGCCTATCAAATATGTGCATTCCTGATACAACAAGATTACCAAAGATACCATGCAACTGCTGCTTTTCCATTGCCAGTATGAAAGAAATGGCTTTGGATTCCACTTGTAATAATAAAATAATATTTTAATATGATTGAAAAGGGTTTTTTTGTCAGAACTACAGATCTACCACTTGAAGTTGGTTGGATGAAAACATTTCAAACAGAACTTAAGTTTCAAATTACTTGTTTGTAAACACAGACCTTATGCAAACTACAGATTGTGTTGTAGTTTTGCAAAACAGCCTTGCACTTGTATAAGTAAGTAGTTCAAATACACTGTAACCTTCATCATTGCATGTTTTATGTTGAAGTAAGTGCTGTTTAAAATCTGATCAAAACCTCTCAGTACCTCGGATGGCAAGAACTGCAGATGCTGGAGTCAGACTGTAGGGCCATTTTCGTGGAGCATCGGTGCTCTGTACATGACAAATGACAACACCTTCCGGTTGCCAACCATTTTAATTTCCCACTCCCACTTCCTAGATGATGTGTCTATCCAAGGCGTCCTGCAGTGCCACAGTGGTGCCACACGCAAACTGGAGGAGCAACTCCTCATATCCCATCTCGGGAGCCTAAAACCCGTTGGCTTTAACGTGGGATTTCACCAGTTTTAAAATCTCCCCACCCCTAGGCTCATTGCATATCCAAGCCTCCATCTCATCCTTGCCTCCTTGACCTGACACAACCTGTCCATCTTCTTCCACACCCATCTGCCTTACCTTTCCTGCCGACCAAGCCCCACCGTCCCCTACTTGCATTCAGCCGATCACCACCCCACCTACCTCTCTATAGCCCCACCCCTCTTCTCTCTATTTCCTAGCTCCCTTTCCCCTCCCCGTTTCTGAAGAAGGGTCGCAAATTGTAACATAACTTTGCTGCTCCTCTGCTGCCTGGCCTGCTGTGTTCCTCCAGCTCCATACTGTGTATAGTTTTTGTAGTGAGCATCGGTGATATCAATTATTGCAAAACCTAACCAGTGACTGAGTTGAATTAACAGATATGGACCTTCAATTTTTTTTTTCAGTTCCTTCAGTGTCTGGGCCATTGGCTGCTTACACAACCCATTTTGATGCTGTTATGTAGATGGTCATTATGTCAATATACTTTTTGAAATGTGCCCATACTATCATTACTCCGTCAAAACATAAATGGGTGAGCGAGAGAAGTGGTGGGAAAAAAGATAACTTCTCTGTGGATCATTAGTTATAGTCATTAAAATACTATCATTCCAGCTGCAAGACATCTGAGTACTGTTTCTGATAGTTTCTTTGGTCCATATGTTTTCAACTGCTTCAACAACCTCCCTGTATTGTAAAATTCCATTCACTGATTGCATGATGATTCATTTGTACCACAATTGATTAGTAACTCAAAGCTTTTGAGAAGATTTTGTTGCTTGGGTTGTGGATGAGGTTGTATTCTTGCTCATTGAGCTGGCGTGTTAGATTGCAGACGTTTTGTGACCCTGCCAGGTAATAACAGCATTGGTGAGCTGCCCAGCTTGTTTATTTATATGCTTCGGTTTGTTGAGGTGACTGGCATCACTTCTGGGTCTGTTTTTCAGTGGTTTGTATATTGGGTCCATTTCAATGTGTTTGGAGTTCCGGTTGGAATGCCAGGCCTCTAGGAATTCCCCGGCATGTCTCAGTTTGGCTTGTGCTATTATGGATATGTTGTTCCAGTCAAATTTGTGTCCTTAAACACCAAAAGAACTGTGGAAGCTGTCAATCAGGAACAAAAACAGCATTTGCTGGAAAAGCTGAGCAGGTCTGGCAGAATCTCTGGAGAAAAAGATCACAGCTAACATTAACTGATTATTTTTTTCCTTACAGATGGTACCAGACCTGAGCTTTTCCAGCAAATTTCGTTTGTGAATGGGGATACATGAACACCAACTAGCTACCAAGAGACATGACCAGTTCTTCACTGGTCTCAATACACACTGACAAAGAAGGACACACGTTTGACTGGTACAACACATCCATAGTAGCACAAGCCAAACAGACATGCCAGGGAATTCCTGGAGGCCTGGCCTTCCAACAGGAACTCTGTGTCAACAAACACACTGAACTGGATTCAACAGTACGAACTACTGAGAAACACAACCAGAATTGATGCCAACCACCCCAGCAAACCGAGGCGCATAAATAACAAATGGGGCATAACACCAATGCTTCACCAGACGTGCACTGACAATGTTACCTAGAAGGGTGATGAAACGTCTGTGGTCAAACACGCTGGCTCAGCAAGAAAGCCCACAACCTGATTATGTAACTGTCTATGCCTGTATGCAGCATGACCTGAATAAAATTTGGTGTGAGCTGCTAAAAGGGAACTAGTGTTCATATATCTGCCAACAGCTACTTTTTTCCTTCATTGGCAAGGGATTCGGCAATAGTGATGCCATTAATATCCTGTGAATTGCCATCCACCAGAAAGTGTTGTTATAAGTAACACCCCTAACTTCCAGATACGGTCCACAATCTATGTATTAGATATATGATAGAATCTTGTTGACTTCCTTGGATTAATGAGGATCCATCTAGAATATTAGCCATCAATTCTGTCCATCACTGGCACACTAAGTTGCAGCCACTGCCAATACTTTTTTTCATAAACCTTTCCCAACCTGAAATTTTTGCAACCTGGTGGAACAAAGGCATCATACACAGAATCAGTTTCCTCTAAGTTGCACATTGTTATGACTTGGAAATCTGAACCTAATAGCCGGAAGGTTGTGCTTGCACCCTACGGTCACAGCTTTCCAAGAAGGCAGCTCTCCATCCCTGCAGCCAATTAAGGATCATCCTTAAATGCTGATAGTATTAGCTATTGTGATGTTACATGAATGAAGTTTTGAAAATCTTCTGTAGATATATTTCCTGTCTGGGCACAGATGAGTATGTGGTGGCATTGTGATAATATCACTGGACTAGTAATCCAGAACCTGAATATAACATTCTTGACACTGGGTTTCAATTCTACTATGGTACCATTTGAATTCCATAAACATTTGGAATTAAACCAAAGCTGGCCCAGTGGCAGCCATTTAAATGGTCATTTCAATGTCATTAGGTTCACAAATATCCCTTCTGGAAGGAAATCTGCCCTGATCTATGAAAGATAGGCACTAAATGCTAGCCCAACCAGCAATAAGCCATTTTGAGTATACAATTTTGAATGCTGATGTATAATGCTGTGTGGAAGGGTCAAAGACAAAAAAAACCTATCAGGCAGTTGAGAAAAGGCAGTAGAATAGCAAAATGGTTTTGAGATACTGGGGAAGAACTGGCTGCCTAGGTAAAAGTCTAGTAATCTAGAGTAGAGAGAAATGGGAGTGTTAAGAGAAATGGTTGAGAGAGATTGTTTAAGAACATGAAGAAATGGAAGTTAAGCTCGCAGTATTCATGAGCAGTTGCGACCAAACCAATGATGCAGTTTCAAATGAGTCATTTGGGTGTGATTTGTTTCATGGCCAAGCATGTGATGTAGTGACATGGAGAAAGCTCTGCTTTACAATTTAGCAGTTTGCGACTTATTTTGGGCAAAGCACTGGAAATATTTCTGTTTAAGATACCAACTTTTCAAGACAATTTTTGGTATTGTTTGAAGTTTGTAAATGAGCAAAATGACAATAAATGAAATTAATACAGATAAATGCATGGCTGCACATAGAAGGGAAGCAAAGATGCCACAATTGATCTGTAGATGTACAAATATCTTAAAGCAGATAAATATTGAAGAGGATGATATATGCACTGGTACACTGGTTGTTTCTGGGCTAACTCTGGTCAAGATTGATACAAATGGCCTTTCTCATTTTTACATAATTCTAATTTATTTCACTCAATGTTTTAATGGTCTTTAGTGGAATAGTGTATATTGTAAATTTTTAGCTTTGTTTTGTGATCTGTCCTTGCATTGAGTCTGTGCTTCAGAGCGAGTGGGAAGATTTGATAAATAATTTTATGGCTGATTTGGAATGGGCATTAAAGATGGTCTGTCAGCTCCCTGTACATTCTCTCCATCCATCTCTGGCACAGAATCTTCATGCAATCTTTTATTTTTAGGTAAGCTCCTGTGGTTTCTACAGCAACTTGATATGAAGGACTTACTATTTGACTTATGTGAAGTAGACATGAGAGATACAGCAGCTTTCAATGCTGCAAATTCTGCCTCTACTGATTTTGGTACTTTAGGGTGAGGGAATCTCCATCTCACTGTGAAAATTGTTTTCAGTTGTTGATACAAACTTTCTTGCCACTGCCTTCATTCCTGTATGTGGCCACTTGCTGAGGCTGAACTAGACAAGGTGAAATCTGTCTTTATCAGTTTCGAGGAGGACTCTGAACTTCGGTGATCACCGTTGAGATTGTCTTTTGCCTCTGCCACTGAATTAGATCAATGGTTTCGTCCTTGTCTAACCTCCCTTTTACTTGAATTCTCATCCTGGCCTCCACTCCCACCCCATTGTCACAAACTGAATTCCAACTTATCCACTTCTCACACAGAATCTTGTTCATCCGTCACAGAACTATACTGTCTCCCTGTGCTCAGTAAATCATTTTTGTAAATCTTGTTTCCAACCTAACAGCAAATTCAGAGTACTTTACCATAGATTGTGGTAGTTCACCGTGTCAAAAGTAGTTGCGAATGCAGAATAGATGCAGGCCTTGTTGGACTGTCCATGTGCCTTGTACAAATAAAAAACAGGCTGGATTGAGAGTGTTTACTCCCTCTCTAATGCTTACACTGACCTTGCCATTGGTAATGGTGCAATAAAATCTGTTTTAATGATTCATTGAGTTGGGTCATATCCTTAAATACCAGTGCTGTAATAAACTTCAGATCTCTCATTTGCAGAACAGTATGCTGATTGATGTGCTGTTTAAACATTTTTTCAGCCTGATTTCACTGAAGAGAAGTTTTTTTCCTCTCTTCCCAATTTTCACCTTTTTCTTTAAATTGAATTGCACATTGCTTTGTGAGTACCATTATGTTAACCCCTTTAACTACTTGGTCTTTGGTTCATTCTCTGCCATGAGCTTCAGATTGGAACCGCAGCTAACTTGATTTGATTCCCAGATGATGTCCACATTCTCTTGCCTTTTAATTGAAGTGTTTGAGGAAACTGATAATGACTAAGGAATTCTGTGGCTAAACCCCTGTTGCAGAATCTAACTTAAAACAGAAGAGGAATTGAACCTGAGGCACCTTGGTTTCTGTGAGCGGCTGGGGATTGTTTGTACTGTTTTTGAATGTGCTTAATATTGGTAGCATCTCTGTTACAAATGTGAATGCAAAATGTTTGGTACATTCTCAATATGAAAATGTATCTGAAAACAGAACAGCTGTAAATTTACAATGGATTTTTCCCAAAGTGGGAGATGGGACAGAAGGGTTTTTAATGCATTCGCAGGATGTGGGCATTGCCTAGTGGCCAGCACTTTTAGTGCCCATGCCTAATTGCTCAGGAGGCAGCTAAGGGTCGTCTAGAGTCACAGGCCAGACCGGATAAGGATGGCAGTTTCATTCCCTAAAGAACATTGGTAAACAAGATGGGTTGTTCCCTGACAATTGATGTAGATGTAGTAGTGACCATGAGACTCTTAATTAAATGATCTTCTTTAAATTACTAAATCCCAAATTAACCCTCTGCCATGGCAAGATTCAAACTCCCTGAAAGTGATCTGAATTTCTGGTATTGCAAGCAGTGAGGCATCAGCTGCAATTGACTTCTGGCAAAGTTTATAACAGCTGTACGCCAGTCGTCCTGGCCTCTGCTCTGAGGTTGTCCCACCATTCAAGCCTCAAAATAGGGTCAGAGAAGTAAATGTTTGAGAGGCACTGGTTTATAGCTGAGTAGCCTGCCTCACCGTGCACTCCCAAACCACCCATACACCATCCCCAGGGTGATTTTGGAAATTCAACAGAAGCACATGCCTTAACTTTTCTCCCTGTTTGCCTCCCTCCTTCAGAGTGCCACTGAACAAGGTGGCGTGGATTGGATGTCACAGCAGTTGTTGGCAAATTCTGCTTTTGGAGCAAATTACACCCCTTGGTGTCAAAGGAGTGATTATTCCAGGTGATTAGTGGTTTGTTTTATCTTAGGATCTCTAATGCCTTAGAAGGGTGTATGGAGGCAGACATATATTAATATATATAATGCTATATTTGTGATGTAAAGCTGGTTCATGATGGTATGTTTTCCCTTTGTCCACCCACGTCCAAAATGGTTTGTCACATCCCCGGGTGCTGAGCATGCAGGTTGCTTCAAGTGGACAGCAATCTATTAGTTTTAAAACAGTAAGCTACAGGCTGAGATAATAAAGTGTGAAGCTGGATGAACACAGCAGGCCAAGCAGCATCTCAGGAGCACAAAAGCTGACGTTTCGGGCCTAGACCCTTCATCAGAGCGGGGGATGGGGTGAGGGTTCTGGAATAAATAGGGAGAGAGGGGGAGGCGGACCGAAGATGGAGAGAGAAGAAGATAGGTGGGGAGGTAGGGAGGGGATAGGTCAGTCCAGGGAAGACTGACAGGTCAAGGAGGTGGGATGAGGTTAGTAGGTAGGAGATGGAGGTGCGGCATGGGGTGGGAGGAAGGGATGGGTGAGAGGAAGAACAGGTTAGGGAAGCAGACAGGCTGGGCTGGTTTTGGGATGCGGTGGGGGAAGGGGAGATTTTGAAGCTGGTGAAGTCCACATTGATACCATTGGGCTGCAGGGTTCCCAAGCGGAATATGAGTTGCTGTTCCTGCAACCTTCGGGTGGCATCATTGTGGCACTGCAGGAGGCCCATGATGGACATGCCATCTAAAGAATGGGAGGGGGAGTTGAAATGGTTCGCGACTGGGAGGTGCAGTTGTTTATTGTGAACCGAGCGGAGGTGTTCTGCAAAGCGGTCCCCAAGCCTCCGCTTGATTTCCCCAATGTAGAGGAAGCTACACCGGGTGCAATGGATACAATATACCACATTAGCAGATGTGCAGGTGAACCTCTGCTTAATATGGAAAGTCATCTTGGGGCCTGGGATAGGGGTGAGGGAGGAGGTGCGGGACAAGTTTAGCACTTCCTGAGGTTGCAGGGGAATATGCCGGGTGTGGTGGGGTTGGAGGACAGTGTGGAGCGAACAAGGGAGTCACGGAGAGGGTGGTCTTTCCGGATGGCAGACAAGGGTGGGGATGGAAAAATGTCTTGGGTGGTCGGGTCGGATTGTAGATGGCGGAAGTGTCGGAGGATGATGCGTTGTATCCGGAGGTTGGTAGGGTGGTGTGTGAGAATGAGGGGGATCCTCTTTGGGCGGTTGTGGCGGGGGCGGGATGTGTTGCGGGAAATGCGGGAGACGCAGTCAAGGGTGTTCTCGACCACTGTGGGGGCAAAGTTGCGGTCCTTGAAGAACGTGGACATCTGGGATGTGCGGGAGTGGAATGCCTCATCATGGGGGTGGAGGCGGAGGAATTGGGAATAGGGGATGGAATTTTTGCAGGAGGGTGGGTGAGAGGAGGTGTATTCTAGGTAGCTGTGGGAGTTGGTGGGCTTGAAATGGACATCAGTTACAAGCTGGTTGCCTGAGATGGAGACTGAGAGGTCCAGGAAGGTGAGGGATATGTTGGAGATGGCACAGGTGAACTTGAGGTTTTGGGTGGAAGGTGTTGGTGAAGTGGATGAACTGTTTGAGCTCCTCTGGGGAGCAAGAGGCGGCGCTGATACAGTCGTCAATGTAACGGAGGAAGAGGTGGGGTTTGGGGCCTGTGTAGGTGCGGAAGAGGGACTGTTCCACGTGACCTACCAAGAGGCAGGCATAGCTGGGGCCCATGCGGGTGCCCATGGCCACCCACTTTGTCTGTAGGAAGTGGGAGGAATCGAAAGAGAAGTTATTGAGGGTGAGGATGAGGCTTGGGGACCGCTTTGCAGAACACCCCCACTCGGTTTGCAATAAACAACTGCACCTCCCAGTCGCGAACCATTTCAACTCCCCCTCCCATTCTTTAGATGACATGTCCGTCATGGACCTCCTGCAGTGCCACAATGATGCCACCCGAAGGTTTCAGGAACCGCAACTCATTCAGCTTGGGAACCCTGCAGCCCAATGGTATCAATGTGGACCTCACCAGCTTCAAAATCTCCCCTTCCCCCACCGCATTCCAAAACCAGGCCAGTTCGTCCCCTCCCCCCATTGCATCCCAAAACCAGCCCAGCCTGTCTCAGCCTCCCTAACCTGTTCTTCCTCTCACCCATCCCTTCCTCCCACCCCCAAGCTGCACCTCCATTTCCTACCTACTAACCTCATCCCACCTCCTTGACCTGTCCGTCTTCCCTGGACTGACCTATCCCCTCCCTTCCTCTCCACCTATCTTCTTTTCTTTTCATCTTCAGTCCGCCTCTCCCTCTCCCTATTTAATCCAGAACCCTCACCCCATCCCCCTCTCTGAAGGGTCTAGGCCCGAAACGTCAGCTTTTGTGCTCCTGAGATGCTGCTTGGCCTGCTGTGTTCATCCAGCTTCACACTTTGTTGTCTTGGATTCTCCAGCATCTGCAGTTCCCATTATCTCAGCTACAGGCTGAGTACCTGTTCAGGAGTGGAGGCAAAATTTGTATTGGCTTTTGCTGTAAATGGGCTACTACTGGAAGCCGAGCATGTGTAAATGTTGGGTGAGAATCAGATTTGTGGTGTTCCTTGGTTTTGTTTTAGTAGCCAATCTTCATGAATTTCAAATAAGTGTTAAGGATTGATTAATTGAATTTCCTGACCCAGTGTTTTAATGTTTTCTAAGCCTGGAGCAAAACAAGGTCTAAATGGTTGCATAAACCTGGTGATTTACCTGTTTCTTTTTTGATGTGCAGTTTTGAAGCAGGTATGAATTTGCTCGTATTGTCAACTATGTTAACAAATGCAGGGTAATGTTGAACATTCTTTTCATGCTATCTGACTGGTTGCAAAGTGGGGCCATGTGCTTCAAGACCTGTCAGCAAGAAATTCTGTTTGCCTTATCTGTCTTGACAAGCCTTGCTGTAACTTTTGAATACTGCAAATATTTAGGTTTGGCTGTGGATTTGTCAAGGATGGGGGTGGGGGTAGCGGGGCATTGAGGCAGTGGAGAGAGCTCTGGTAGTGTATTGCATGCCTGTACTAGCTCTGTTGCGAAATAATTTGACATTGAGGAAAGGTTTTAAAACCTTTCGCCTGTGTGACTAATTTCTTCACAGGAGAACGAGGCTTCCCTCATGAGCTAAGGTGCTGAGCCTGCATCCTAAAGATCTAACTCATTCAGACAGTCCAGCTTCATTATGCACTGAATCCCTAACTTAATTTCAATAGAAGATAAGAACAGGAGTAGGCCAGTTGACCCTTTTGAGCCTGCTGTATCATTCAGTGTGATCATAAACTCTGCACCCTGTTCCTGCTTTTTGCCCCATATCCTTTGGTCCCTAAGAACTTTATCTGTCTTGTTGAAGATATTTGTGTCATGGTCTGAACCATGTTCTGTAACAAAGAATTCCACGGGCCCACCACTGTTTGGGTAAAATTGCCGACCTGATATACCCAGATTGTGTCCCTGGTTTTTGACACCCCAGTCACAGACAGTCCACGGAGAAGAAGATGTTCAATGTATTTTCTGTAGTCGGAGGTGGAATTTAATTGCACCAGTCTTGTTCAAAGCGCACTAATTTTCCACAGAACTTTATTTGATGTAATTTGGTACCAAAACTGATTAGGATGATTTAACAGATGCTGTCATCTTTTGAAAAGAGGTAGTTGAGGGGTGATCTGACTTGCAGTTAAATGAAGGGCTATGATATATTGGACAGATTTGATGTCCCTTACACAGGGGGGTTAGGACTAGCTGACATGGTATAAGTGAATTATCAAAACTGCAGTAGGAATTTACAGGGCAGCACGATGGCTTAGTGGTTAGCACTGCTGCTTCTCAGTGCCTGGGACGTGGGTTCAGTTCAACCCTAGGGTGACTGTCAGTGTGGAGTTTGCACATTCTCCGTGTCTGTGTGAGTTTCCTCAGTTCAAGGATGTGCAGGCTAGGTGGATTGGCCTTGCTAAATTGCCCATAATGTTCAGGGCTGAGTAGATTAGGTGGGTTATAGGGGGATGGGTCTGAGTGGGATGCTCCAAGGGTCGGCATGGACTTGATGGGCTGAAGGGCCTGTTTCTACACTGTAGGAATTCTATGATATGAAATTCAGGGGAATTTATTTATTCAGCGACTGGTTAGTCATTTGCTACTGTAAGGTTGACTCCTACTTTCTGCAGTTGCTGATGTCCAGTTGTTGTTAGATGAAGTGAGTAACTTGTAATGTAAAGTTGGGCCCAAAATATGTATTTGGTCATGTCTAACAACACTGCAGTTTGGTTAACATAGTGCCATTGCTTTTAGGGGCTAGGTTTTTGTTGAATTGCGGATTTGGGTCGAACGCAATTGACTTTTTGGTTAAGAAGTTAGAGCCGCACCACATATTGAGCAATTTATGTTAAAGGTGCAAGTGAAAAACAGCCTTTGAATTCATTACCTTTGGGGGCTATTATATTTGTATGAGGCTTGGAAGTAGTTGGCTGTATATTTCTATATTGCTTGAACTTCAGCCTCTCACTTGAGATTTTGCAGGGTAGCATTTTTACTTTTTGGCAGTGCGTAAGGAAGACTACCTGGTTCATTTGGGCCAGTCCTATTCACCACCTGACCTCTTTTTTTTGCCAAAACTTTCAAAACTGTATTGTTGTCAGATTTGGAAGGGTTGGTTTTGCGAATAGACTTTACAGCTAAATGGTTAAAGTCTGAACAAAAGTACTATAAGATTTTGAAGTGATCTTTGTTTTGAAATGAGAAAGCTTAGCTTAGATCTTTATATTGATATGCCTTTTCATTGTTTTCATGGGTTTTTCTTCTTTTAAAAGCTGCATCTCCTTTCACAACCTCATCAAAATAATTCAATTGCACAGCAATATTCTACTTTCGTGTCTAGTGGAAAAGACTTTTGTTCATACAGTCAAAGCCATATTAACCAAGTGGCTTGACATCACACCAGGGACCTTGGATTAACGAGAGCACTTAGCTATTTAAAACAGCTTGTATGTAATATCTGTCACTGTGCTAGCAGACAGCTTTGATCACTATTTTATGATTTCTCATTAATGTTTCTGTCTTGCTTCCCCTTGCAGGTATTGACTTCTTCCTGAACCATTTTCCACTGCTATGTCAAAAGCATTAGTAGTTGTTGATTGAATTTTAACAGGCTGTTCTGCTCTGTAAGGCATTACAAGGGAACCTGGAATGGTTTTCCCCTTAATGTCATTCTGTCATATCTTTAACAGGGCATTACAATAATGCTGTGTGCTGTTGCCCATTACTTCTGAGGGAATTCATCACAGATGGGGTGACGTCTTCAGACTTTCCCGGCATACATAGCTTAGTTACTCCCTGGATGAAGTCTCTAGGCTCTTGAAGCCTGTAAGGTCTAATTATCAATTTAACCATGCTATATTCAACTACATCATCTAGATTTCTGGTATCCATTATGGGAGAAAGCAGTTTACCCAGGTAAAGGTCAAATACATGCAGAGTGTATATACCTACTTCTTAAAAATGCAATTACACAGCACCTTTACCAAAACAAACCGGTGGTCTCATTCTTAAGCACAAGATTGCTTTTTGAATTTAACTGTAGCATGCAATCGACCCTTGAGAAAATGTAGAATAAAAATTTGTTTAACTGTGTTAAAAACTAAAGCCAAGTATTGTAAATATTAATTTTGTCCTCTGCTCAACAAGTCTGTGTGATACCTGTGCATACACAATATCTGCTGGTGTCTTAAAGTCCAGTTTGTAGTTTTGGGACTGCTAGCTGTATACAGTCTAGTGGCTATCTGTGAGGCCTCGATACTTGAATTTCATTTATCTTTGTTTAGGAAAGTTTCATCAGATCTAATCCCTGAAGTTGCCTGTTCAATGCCTCTGCATTCCTGGGGAAGTTATCAGAGGTTTTTTGGGTGTAACCACTTTGATTTTTTTTTTAGTTTAGACTAAATACTAGACATTGGAAGTGTTGCACTGTTTTTATTTATTAATTGGGAGGACTGCTGACCCAGTTCCAATTTGAATGCGTTCACAGCACTGATTATGTGTATGAAGTTGCTTGTTCTTTCCTGTAGTTCAAAGTTCAGCTTGTTCAGTTTTGACAGAGTTAAGCAACCACACTATTTGACATGACAAATCATGCATATTTCGTTCCTTGATTTAAGAAAAGTGATTTCAGGCACCAGATCTAAGTCTTTGCAGGATCTTAATCACCTTACATTAGAATGGAGGGTTAGTTCATAATAGGCAGTTTGTCGAGTAAGGATTTACATGAATGGTGCTGATGGGCTGTTGCTCCTGTTGAACAATAAGTTTCGTTACATGAGAAGTTGAAAACTTTACTCACTAATACTACTGGATTATGCAGTGGTGCTTGACAAAAAAGAGGAAATCAAGATATTTCTGCACAATGAAGAAAACCATATTTGCATGAAGTATGGTTAACCAATTATCAGTTTTGATTGGAAACCAATTCCTTACTGGAGATTTTTCTTGAGCATGCACCTTTTTTGAATTTATAGATTTTCTGTCTATGAAGGACAAAAGGATGAAGAGATCCTCTTCGGTTATGTCCTTCATTTGTTTTTCTAACCAACTTGTGGCTTGAAATTATGTATTCCCGTCTCGGAGTAGGGGTGCTACCACTGTGCTTTGAGTGCGCTTCTTGTTATGTCGTTTCAGATTTTTAGTGGTGTTGAAATCCCACCATGTGTCTTGTGGGATTTGAACCCTGGTTTCCAGATCATTACTGGGGTCTTTGGTTTAACAATGTAGCGTTAATACCACTAGGCCATTGCCTCCCCCATTGTGACCTTCAGAACCATACACCTCATAACAATTAGCTGGACTGTGTTTGTTTGCTGTGTCAATGGATTCATTGCACTGCAGTGAGAGCCATTCACAGTCCTTCATATCCTGCTATAGTTGCTGTATGTAGTTTGTTTCAGGCTAATATTTCACCACTAGTCTTGCTACTATGGAAGCACTAAGTGACGTGACCTGAGTTGTTCTTTAGTCTTAAAGTCTTTGAATAAAGAGACACTGGCCACAGTCATTGCTTTTTGTTTTAATTACTTTGCTGTCTGTGATTTCTTGCGTTTTGCCAGAAGGTGGCCGATGGGAAATGATGCCTCAGTGTAGGCCTTGGGTTTTGCTACTCGTTGCGAGGGTGGGGGGACAAAATTAAGTGTTCAAAACTGCATTTGCCCAAAGCATGCTGTTCAAGAAAACTATCCTTTGAATGTGAGTTTTTCTGAATTTTCTGTTTTACTTGTAATTTGGTGACATACAAGACAAATAGTTTTATTGTTTACAGCAGTGAGCAGAAATGCATTTTTCCATTCTGCGTGCAAGTTGTACATTTTTTGGGTTTTTTTTGATGTTCAACTCATTGCTTCACTCTATAATTTGTTACTGTGCTGGTCTTGGATCTGCACCTTGAACATTCAGAATGTGGGCTGTTTTCAAGTGTGGAGGCATGGGATGTCACTTCTGTGGTGGCAGTTTGATTCCAGGACCCCTCGTCAGCTTGAGTTGATCAGATTTTTGGTCTGGGGTTTGGCAGCGTTACCTATACTTTTTCTGCATGCTGCATTGGACTCGATGGATAAGCACCTGAAGAAACTACACAGCAGGTCTCAGAATGGGCAAAGGAATATGACTAACTGAGCTAGTCTTTCAATGTCCACATGGAGTTGATGGGTTGCATAGCCTCCCATGCTTCTGGTACTGTGATTAACTGAATTCCTATGTCAGTTTCTAGTATATTTCTTATTAATCTCATTATATTGCTACCACAAAACATCATCTACCCTGTAAAGATAGTTCACCTGCAGTGCAACAAGGTGACGAAGCCTGCATGTGAGTTTGCTCGCTGAGCTGGAAGGTTGGTTTTCAGACGTTTCGTCACCATTCTAGGTAACATCATCAGTGAGCCTCCGATGATGGCTTCATCGGAGGCTCCCTGATGATGTTACCTAGAATGGTGATGAAACGTCTGAAAACTAACCTTCCAGCTCAGCGAGCAAACTCACATCCAGAAACTCAACCTGAGCTACAAATCTTCTCAAAACTCACTAGTGACAAAGCCTGGTAGACGTATATGCTTTTCTTTGACTGTGCAGCTTCCAGAAGTGGAAATTTTGAAGAGGCATGATAATAGATGTGCTTGTGGGGAGGGATTTTGGGTGGTGAGATCAACCTTCAAATGCACCCAGTGAAATCAATCTAGTTAATTGCAATAAAAGGGTTGGAAACCATCGTAGTAAACTACCCTAATGTGCATCACAAGTATAATTAAAGAAAAGTTTGCACCAAACCATGGCGACTTAAGGCAGCTGAAGAAAAAACTTAGTCAGAGTAGTAGTTTTAAGGAACGTTTAAAGGTGGCAGTGAAGACAAAGTTGGGGTGTTTCAGGAAGGCGTTCTAGTCACAAGTAATGGAGAGATGACAGTTCAATGTTATGATTGTAGTTGATGTTACTACTGGACATGTCTGGTGTAATAGTTTTTATTTAACGTGGTCTTTAGACCATAAGCACATAAGGCAGCAGGTTTGGCTTTAACAGTAAAAGTGAAGTTTATTGCAAGTTTTTAAAATAAAAATCCAAACTAAGCTATGTAAATATAACACAGGTTGAAAGTTCAAAACACAGCAAAACAAATAGAACTGTTTCCCTGAGGAACTTTATTTTTTAACTGCTTTGAACACTTGTTACTAGGAGAAACTGTGTAGTTGCATCTGATTTCTGGGCAGCTCAAAGGAGATCTGACTGAAGCTTTCCAGTCTTTGTTTTTCTGAGCTAAAATCAATCCTTGATCATTTTAACCCACAAACAAGCTAATGGCATGAAGTGTTTTCTCTCTGTTGTAAATCCCCCCCATAGTTTATACTATCATTAATACTCCAGGAAGCACATCTTCCAGAAAGACTGACCTGGTTAATTTTTAACCACTTTCACAAAAAATAGGCCAACATCCACGTGCCAGTAGTTGAAATTCAATATCTTAAAACATAAACCTTTCTCCTTTTGATCTCACGAATATGTAAGAAACCAAATTTAGAATAGAGAGATTTGAGTTATATAGGGCTTGAGATTGGGGAGGGTGGGTCCTTAATTAACAATTGTGACTAGCTCAAGGAAGCATTATTGTTGCTGATAGATGTCTTGCAGTGTAACCTGGATGGATTCCAAGCCCCATTAGACTTAACACAATAGAAGTATTGCTTGCACTGGAAGCAGTTAAAAAGTGACGTAAACCTCTATCAGTTCCTCTTTCACCTAATTCGTACAGCTGATCCTGGTCTTGACGTGCTTTGCAGAGAAGAATGAATTTGGTAAAACTGCATATTACAAAAAAAATTGCAAAGTTGGTGACTAATTTGAAGTTGTCGGTCTGGAGGTTCTGTTGAAATTAATGCTTTGGATTTTATTTTTATAGTTTGATCTGACCAAATTTTGCCGTTTTATTGCTGCTTTCTTACTGTTCCCATCTTAGACCTTTACACTGTTAGTCACTTTTCACCTGTTTATAGGTGAAAGGTTATAAACTTGTGATCCATATCAAAACCAATCAATGAGAAACATCAAGCAGTACAGTTGATGATTGCCCATTGATGTTCACTAAAACTGTATACCACTGTTTTGGAGGCTTTTTAGTAAGAGCTTGCAGTTGAAATCCAGCAATTGAAGGAGAATAATGGATCATAGAGTGATTTGTTTGGAAGATGGTGTTTATAATTTGGCTGTTGTGTCACTACCCTGCACTCCCAGCAGACTCAGGACAGTTTTTTAAGATGCCTTTGCATATTTGGGCTAATTTTACATTGATATTTCTTTAAGATAATTCTTTTGTTATTGAATAAAAGAAAACCTGGGCATTTCGAAGATAATTCATAGAAGGTAGTAAGTCAAGTTAGTAAGGCTGTTTAGAAAAATACCATCGTGTCCTGAGCTTTATACAGTTGTAATAAGTAAAAGGCAAAGGAGTGATGCCAAACCTTTGTAAATTATTGTCTGGGGGAGCTGGTGTTGGCGTTGTTCTCCTCAGGGCAGAGAAGGTTAAACAACGGCTTAGGAGTTCAATTATGAAGAGCGGTAATAGAGTGAGGAAAAACTGTTTCCATTGGAAGGCAGATGTAAATCTAAAGATAATAGGCAAAAGAACGAGGGAGGATGTGAGATTTTGCTTTACACAGTGCAGTAGAATCTGAAATATGCTGTTGAAATGGTTTGAAAGCAAATTCGAACTTCCAAGGAGTTTAATATAAACTCATAAAGGAGAAAATAAATACACTTCTTTGAATAGAGAGCTGGAAAGTTGAAATAATTGGGATAGCTGATAGTCATTTGGTCATAGAGAACTTCAGTATTGCCGAAAAAAGAAATTATGACAAAGCTGTTAATCTTGCATTCCTCATTTTTTAATCACAACAATATCAGCTAGGATTGATAAAGCACATTAGAAGTTACAAGAGCCTAAGGTGCTCATCGGGAATGTTAATAAACACAAATTTAACTTTGTTTGGGATGGGGACTAAAATCTTGATGAGAAGTGAGCATTAAGCAATGATTTAGAGAGTGGAGAGGACTACGGCAGCTTTGTTGCACAAATACAACAGAAATAAGTTAGTTGGTAACACTGCGACTGTACAATATTCATTCCTGTGATGGACGATGTTGACTGTATTAGATTGGAGATCTTTTGTAAAGATCTTCCTCATTATTCTGCACGCCTATCTGGTTTGTTTATGTTCTGAGCTAAAGTGTGGTCACTTGGACTAAATGAACTTCTGCAGTTGAGTACAGCACAATATAAGTTGAAGGCAACTTGAAACAACTGAGTTAGACATGCCTGGAGCAAACTGCACCATTCAGATCCCTGTCAGCCAATTACTTTAGCCATTAAGCAAATTTCCAGTTCTGAACTGATGAGCACATACACACTTTTTTGTGTGTGTCCTTGAGAAATTTTAAAAAATATGCTCCAACAAACTTTTTTTCTGAAGATGTTGCTGGAATAGGTTTCCAAGAATTTGCTCTTTTCAGCCAAATCATTTATGGGTGAGCCTTGAGGGAGGGAGTGTTGACTCATCATTTGACCGGGGACAGGGAGTAAGTTATTTGAGCCAAAATTGATCCTTCCCTGGCTGAATGTTTGCTGATAGATTTGTCTTTGGTCTAGTTCTGTCCATCTTACTAGGATATGCATTGATTTGGTGTTTTCTGAATGATTATTTGTTTGCCTTGGTTTTTTTGTCATTGTTTCTGCTGAGATCATCCTCTCTCACGTAGAACAAATTTTCAATCCTGGAATTGGTGTAATTGTTAGCCCTCGATTTTCTTGTGAAATTCACCAATCTTTAAATTGTCTGTAAACTGAATTTAAACCTTTTTGAAAGAAATTTATTCACCCTCACAATTAAATAGGCTTGCTTTCCTTTTACCCCTTGCCTATAATTTATAATTAAAAGTATAAGGTTAAAAATTCAAAATAAATCTTCAAAGATGATCTTGCTGCTGTTTTCCAAAAGGCAGCTAAGGTGAGAAGTTTTGATTTCATTGTAGGAACTTAAGGAGTTTTTAAAAAGTACTGAGTCATAATGGCCTGCTTCCACAGTGTAGAGCCTCTATTATTCTGTGTGCAAGGAATGCTTGTAATATTGGGGTGATTACTGATGCCAGCCGTACCTTGAGGCTCTTGGGTCTTCAGCATTTTAATTTTTTGTTACTACATATCTTTTAGAATGATTGGAAAAACAAGTCATCTGCAATTGAAAGTAATAGGGTGGGGGTTATCCAGCTGCGATGGATGGTATTGTAATTTACCCTGGAGTGTCATATCTGCTCAATTTGTCAAGAGCCACTTCTTCACTCACTCATAGATAACAAAAGTTTGAAGTTGGATGAACACAGCAGGGCAAGCAGCATCTCAGAGCACAAAAGCTGATGTTTCAGGCCTAGACCCTTCGTCAGAGAGCTCTGATGAAGGGTCTAGGCCCGAAACGTCAGATTTTGTGCTCCTGAGATGCTGCTTGGCCTGCTGTGTTCATCCAGCTTCACACTTTGTTGTCTTGGATTCTCCAGCATCTGCAGTTCCCATTATGTCTGTTCTTCACTCACTCATGCTGCTCTTTTCCTTCTGCCAAAACACCCAATCGAGCTCTTTGCATTTGGAATAGAATCTTACATCATGCTGTTTTTGAAGAGCTATTAAACTTAATCTGTCAACCCAGCTTTTGCTTAATAACCTTGCTGTCGGGGTGGGGGCGGAGGGGGGAAGGCTGTTACTGGTTTCAGAATAATTTGTTAATCTTTGACATTGCTTAGCAAGTGGAACTGATTGAACCAATCATAAAGCATGACATTAAAGGGGTTGGGAAAAAATATTTTTACTTCAAAGTTCAAACATTTCAAGAGTAGCATATTTGCAGATATCTTTAAAGGCAAGGGTTGTTTAAAATACTAATTTCTGTTAAGCACTTCGCCTGATGATCCTCATAGAGGTATACAGCACAAACGGGCCTTCTGGCCCAATCCATCCATGCTGACCAGGTTTCCTAAACTGAACTAATCCCACTTGTCTGCTTTTGACCCATATCCCTCTAAACTTTTGCCATCGATGCGCCTGTCCAAATGTCTTTTTAAATGTTGAAATTTCACTTACTTCTCCCAATTCCTCTGGCTTCTTTTGCTGAATAAATATTGCAGCCTTGAATATACTTAATGAACCAGCCTCCTCAGCTCTGAGGTAAAAAAAAATTCCACAGATTTACGATCTTCTGAAAGACTATTTTCTTCCTCTTCTGACTTTAAATGTGTGATTCGTTATTCTGAAGTTATGCCCTCTGGTCCTAGATTCTCCCACAGAGGAAACAATCTCTCTGCATTTACTTGAAATATTAAAATTCTTTAGGAAATTAAAGAAGGTTTCCCCTCATTCTTTTATATTCCAATGAATAAAGGTTTGAATTACTTAACCTGTCAAGCCAGTTGCTCCATGCCTGGTGAACCTTCTTTTGACTTTAATACCAGTGTGTTGTTCCTTGGATACGATGTTCATAAATGTTCGCAATATTCCAACTGTGGCCTGACTAGCACCTTGGATGGTTTTAGCAAAACCTCCCTAATGTTAAATATTTCATTTCCCTTTGAAATAAAGGCCGTTGTTTCAATTCCCTTCTCTATTACCTTTTGAACTTGGATGCTAGCTCTTTGTGACTCACGGACAAGGGCTCCCAAATTCACTTGTTTTACAGGTCTTTCTCCAATTAGATATTCAGCTTCTCTTCTGGCTAAAATGTATAACCTCATGGAGCTAACAGATGACCTGTGGCATTATTGCTAGACTATAATCCATCCAGGTAACGTTCTGGGGACTCTGGTTCAAATCCCACCAAGTGATATGGTGGAATTTGTGTTCAGTTTTTAAAATAAAAATTGGAATTGAGAGTCTCATGATGACCATGAAACTATTGATTCTCACAAAAACCTACCTGGTTCAGTTAATGCAGTTTAGGGAAGAAAACTGTTATCGTACCTGGTCTGGTTTATACGTGACTCCATACAAAAAAGAACAATGCGTCCATCCCTAATTGCTAGGTGGCAGTTAAGAGTCAGTGGATGCTGGCCCTAGCCAGGATGCCCACATCCTGGCAATGAAATTTTAACGGACAATTTTTTTGATCCCCCGCATTCAAACTATTGTCCAGGCAGACTTTTACCTTCTGGTTACTGAGTCTTCAAAGATCTGAGGTTTCCAGACTTTTAACTGTAGGAGTGAGGCTGACATTGGAATCTTAATCTCATTCTATTCAACTGAGGTTATAAAGAATAATATTATCTTTTGTAATGGATTTATATTGATTTTAATTGCAAGTTCAATTATGGTGAATTACTGAGAAATAATTGTGCACTTTTTTGATGTGATGGAGCTGGGGTAAAACTTTAATGAATTGGTAATTGGTTAGGAGGTGGAAGACAGGGCTACATGGAATGGACATTGCTGTGACCATGTTCCGGGGGTTAACTTTTTCAGCTGGTTCATTGTTTTCAAAATGATGGGTGACCAGATCAGGGGAATTGTTTTTTAGTTTTGGAACTCCCTTCCTCAAAAGGTGATCGAAGCAGACACTTTGAATTTTTGTAAGGCAAAAGATAGATTCTTGATGAGCGACAGATTGAAAGGTTATTGAGGTGGGAAGGGATAAGGTGTGAGTTCAAATCGGCCATGCTCCGCATAAATAGCAGAGCAGACGTGAGAAGCTGCGTGGTCTCCTTTTTTCTAATTTGTATATTTAATGATTTGGATGAAGTAGAAAGTTGCAAATCTAAGTTAGCAAACAAGGCTGGGGGGGGCGCTGGTGGGGGTTCAGGTAATTGTACAATTTGGAGAAAATTAGAGGGTGACATAGATAAGTAAGTAAAACTACAGCCAGTACGGAAGCATAACATCATGCCCATTGAATCTGAGACATAACAGAATTACTTTTGTAATGGAGAGACTCTGAACTTTGGAGAAGCCAAGTGATTTAGGTTTTAATGTACATAAATCTAGCTAGCTAAAGCTGGCATTACTGCAAAACGGCAGATGCAGTGTTAGGCTTTATCCCTAGGGAAACTAGACTACAACAGGGAGGAAGTCATCGTTCACTGTTTGTGCGTCTTGTATTCCTGTGAGGTTAGAAAGTTGATTTTAATTAAGGGCTTTTAAATTAAGAAAGGGATTCAGTAAAATAGACAGGCAAACTTTTTTCTTGGGTGAATTCAGAACAATTCAGGAGTTAGACAATTTGGGAACAAAGTCAGGAAGCATTTCTAACAGCTGTCAAGATAGTGGAGTTGTGAACACTCAACAAATGACTTGAATGCTAGGTGACTTAATGTGCAAAACTGATAAAAGTTCCCTGGGTTAAAGGCACCTGACAATGTGGAGCAAAATTAAAATGAGTTAATAGTCAGATCAGCCATTATCAGGCTGGAGGGTTGAAAGGCCTACTCCTGTGTTCCTATTCCCATGTAAATAAAAGTAGCTTAAGAGGATTTATGTCAGACTTCATCTTTGTCCAGGTTTCTCAGCTTGCTGTTGAGATGATTTACGTTATATGGGATCCCTGCATTCAGTGCCTCTGTAATCGGAGTGCTATGATCAATTGGAAAAATCCATATACATTTCCATACTTTGTATGTTCAGGTGTGCTTTATTCCACCTTCTCTCTCCTCCCCCAGCCCAATGTTTTGTGTGTATATATGCAGACACAAACGGACGCTGTCTCTTTCTTGCTGTTTTCTCAGGCACTCTTTCTCATGTGCTCTCCCGTGATCTCTCTGCCTGTTGGATCTTTGGGCGTCTACAACTACTGCACATGCGGTCCTTCTCCATTGTTCAAGAATCTCGCCCAATGCTGCTTTGTTAAACACTAAATAACTGCTCCTCCCCCACTCTAATTCACTGTGTGGCATTTACTGATTTTAGAGCACACCCTACAAGGGCACGGTAGTCTAATTTCTGGCTAATCCGTTTTGTCTGAGTTTTGACTTTGAGGCTGCTCAGATGATATCTGTCAATGGCAATCAATTTTGTTTTGATTTCTGGAACCTGCTATTTTACCTCTTTTTGTCAGTTCTGATGTTCTATAGCTGAAACATTAGTCCATCTCTTAATATACTTCAGACACTTGCCTCAGGTATGTAGGTAGTGGTGGAATGAAGTTTATTTGGCAGAGATGGAAGACTTGGTGTCAGATATTATAAAGGTATTATGTATACTTCAAGCATGATAAACTGCAGAGCACCTTTCTCCTTTGCATACTACACAATATTGTATTAAAGAGGGATCTTGCAGTTGTACATTTCAACAGCTGTGAGCATCACCTACTCATAAACCACCTTGCCAGAAATGGATCCAAGTAAGAATTAATTCTTTTGAAAAAAAATTGCGTCACTTGTGAACAGTCCAATAGTTCAAGGGCTGATTGCTCAATTAAGGCTGATGTCCAAGTAAAGGAGATAACTGTAGAAAACATGACAACCAGGAAAATCCTGCAAGAAACAATTGAAATTGAGCACTAACAAATACAGCAACTGTTGGTGCAGAGTGGTTTGAACCAGTGTGTATTTTAATGCAACTTAATTAACTGATTACTTTTGGTTTTAGTAGTTTGATCTTTAGTTCAACCACAGGTTTAAGTAATCAATTTGGCATTGGACTGCTTGCAGTGAATATCAGTGGCACAATGTCTCCACAGACTGGTAGACTGGTGCCTTCATGACTTCTGGACATTGTACAGCACCTTTCAGTCAACTTCTGAAATGTGGTTATATTGGTCACTAAGAAATGCAGGAGCCAGTTAGTGCACAGCAAGTTTTCCCATATTTAAATAACATCAGGGACTTAATGTGGTCTCGTTCAACACTCAGGATGACAGAAACTCATTCAATGTGTCATCTATTAGTGGTAACTATTCAAACAGTGTATGCAGTTCTGCTTTACATATCAAGGGATAGATGATCATGAGAAAATAGCTCTAAAAATCTTGCTTTGTCATTTGCAAGAATGAGCTTCAGATTAACATATTTAGTCTTTCTACGGATGATCAGAAAAGATCTGGAAAGGATTTCAAGCACAAGGTGTAGATGAGAATTAACCTCTAGTTTAACAAGTCATTTTCAACTCCAACCCATGTCAGCCAGATGGAGACACGTGGCTCGGGTTGCTAACAGAAGACACTGCAGCAAAGGCTTCTGTGACTTTTCCAAAGTGGGATTGTCAGAAAGGCAGCTTCAAAATCTCCCCTTCCCCCACCGCATGCCAAAACCAGCCCAGTTCGCCCCCTCCCCCCACTGCACCACACAACCAGCCCAGCTCTTCCCCTCCACCCACTGCATCCCAAAACCAGTTCAACCTGTCTCTGCCTCCCTAACCTGTTCTTCCTCTCACCCATCCCTTCCTCCCACCCCAAGCCGCACCTCCATCTCCTACCTACTAACCTCATCTCACCTCCTTGACCTGTTCGTCTTTCCTGGACTGACCTATCCCCTCCCTGCCTCCCCACCTATACTATCCTCCCCACCTATCTTCTTTTCTCTCCATCTTCGGTCCGCCTCCCCCTCTCTCCCTATTTATTCCAGTACCCTCACCCCATCCCCCTCTCTGATGAAGGGTCTAGGCTCGAAACGTCAGTTTTTGTGCTCCTGAGATGCTGCTGGGCCTGCTGTGTTCATCCAGCCTCACATTTTATTATCTTGGATTCTCCAGCATCTGCAGTTCCCATTATCACTTGTCAGAAAGGCTGTCTGGAATAGTGGCATCTGCTGCCAAGGTACAGTGGGAAAAGACCACTGAGCTCTTTTGGCTGAAGTACAATGGGATCTGTTCAATTACATGTCTCGTGTATAGTCTTGAATAAGTAAGAAATACCTTGGGTTTATTTGTTTGTTCTCCATATGTAAACACTGTACAGAACTGAACTCACTAGTGACACTATGTACATAGATATTTTTATGAATAAGTAAATTCTTAAATGAAAAAGTCATTGCATTTACACCAATTAAAGCTTTGAGGAAGGATCTCTTGGCATCTAAAAAGGGCTGTGTCACTGACATTACTTTAAGATAGCTGCAAGCATGAAGCCGTAATAGACTAAAAACGTGTTTTAGACAGCCAACACTCTTGCTACGGTCAACAAAGCACACTAAAATCAAGAAAATCTGCAATTAGATGTAGCTGTTGCACCCACAAAAAAAAATTGACCGCTTCTTGGTATATGCAAGTGCACGTGGTGAGAAAGGACATTGAACATGCATGAGCAGGACATCTGGTTCCAAATGTCATGCCAGACACCAGAACAAAATGACGGTGACCAACAAGATGGCACAGCACTCCACAGCAAACAAAGCATTAAGGTGTATAAATGCAAACACAATGAGGTTCCAAGCGCAAAGCAAATTACAGCAGGTGACCAAGCCTTCCATATTGCTAGCCTCAATGAACTTGCGTGCGATCAGTGCATTCCTAAATATGAGCTAATATTATAAACTTATTACACAGGTGGGTGTCATGCTTCAGGTAACTAGAAGTAAGATGGATTGAGAACTTTATACGCTCATCACATGCCGAATGGCAGTGATAAAATGAGCATGACTCTCAAAGGTATACAAACCATAATACACATCGCAACTTTGTTTTCCCTTACCTGCTATTGCGGAATATTGCTAAGCTGTTTATCTCTGGATCTTGACAGTGCAAGTCATTTTACTATCACTTTTTTGTTTGGGGAAATATTGTGTTTCAACGTTGGATAGAAAGAAATGCTTCAACCAGATATTCTTTCCAAAAGATGAAATTTACCAAACAAAATTATTTTTAAACCCCTGCCCTGCAATCATGCACAGTGCTGTGTTCAACAATTTGAGATGACTGTTCCTGCATTTTAACTCCTTTTGCAGATGCTCTTCCTCTGGAATGAGGAATTACTGTGTGCTTTAGCACAATACTGCTGCTTTTGGTCTTGAAATAGCTCAGAGGATGTGGGTGTTTGGGAGAGGGAAGAAAAGATAATCAGTTCTTTTCCAGTTTTGAAAAATGTTTTTTGCAGGCGATTCACTCGAGGCCCCACTTCAACACTGTCAATCTGCTCCCAATCATAGATGCTTTACATTTGGATGAGTATTTTGCTGATTTGTATAGGTGAATTTCTATTCTCGACATTTTCCTGTATTACTGTGTTTTCTGCTGTCCAGTGTACTCGGTCAAAATGGGGAAGCAATGGCATTTTGGTATTATCACTGGACTGTTAATCCAGGCACCCAGGTAATGTTCTGGAGACCTAGGTTTGAATCCTGCTGTGGTAGATGGTGGAATTTGAATTCAATAAATGTCTGAAATTAAGTATCTAATGATTAACGTGAACCCGTTGCCGATTGTCAGAAAAACCCACCTCCTTAACTAATCCCTTTTTAGGGAAGGAAATTTCCTTTCTTACCGGGTCTGGCCTACATGTGACTCCAGACCCACAGCAATGTGGTTGACACTCACCTGCCCCCTGGGCAATTAGGAATGGGCAGTAAATGATGAGCGAGCCAGCATCACCTTCATCCCATGAACGAATAAAGGAAATTTAAGACTTTACCTCAAGTTTCTTCATTTACAAAATTGACCTGCCATCTTTTCATTTTGTTATAGCATTGTTGGCATCAGATTAATTGGCTGTGGGCACATTGAGATGTCCCAAGGATGTAAATTTATATAAATACAATACATGCAATGCAGAAATTCTCATTTTGTAAAGATTCACATTTAGGTTACATATGATGCTCAAGGAATTCCCTGTCAGAGCAAATCATAGTTTAGTTAATGATTGATCCATACCTTAGTGCCTTTTATCAGGCTTTTATCCATTTTATTTTTGGTAACCTTGTCTAACGAGATCAGTTGAACCTCGCCTTGAACATTTCAGTTGGCAGAATCCAAAGTTTTGTGGAACAGAACTCCAGTTTGTTTTTCCCTTCTCTTTGATGTGATTGCCTGTGTCACCTGCCTCAAACTTTGCGGTTGAGCTAGCTTGTTCTGAGTTTCCTCCGATTAGTTTCTTTGTATCCATTCTTATTAAATCTTTTAACTGATTTTAAACTCTCTGAATAGCTCACTCCTGGATGCGAGTTTGCTCGCTGAGCTGGAAGGTTAGTTTTCAGACGTTTCGTCACCATTCTAGGTAACATCGTCAGTGAGCCTCCGACAAAGCGCTGGTGTTATGTCCCGCTTTCTATTTATCTGTTTAGGTTTCCTTGGGTTGGTGATGTCATTTCCTGTTCTTTTTCTCACGGGATGGTAGATTGATTTGGAGCCAGAGAAAAAGAACAGGAAATGACAGCACCAACCCAAGGAAACCTAACCAGATAAATAGAAAGTGGGACATAACACCGCTTTGTCGGATGCTCGGTGACGAAACGTCTGAAAACTAACCTTCTAGTTCAGCGAGCAAACTCGCATCCAGAACCTCAACCTGAGCTACAAGTCTTCTCAAAACTCGCTAGCTCACTCCTCTTCTAAACTCCAGAATGCTATCCAAGTTAATGGGACTTAACCTCTGAATCTCAACACAAATATTAAGCCCCAGCTCTTCACTTGTTCCCTTGTGGATTAGCCACTTCCTCCTCCTCCTCCTCCTCTATGCTCTGTCAGCAGCCACCTGTCCTGTCTGATTCTTGCTAAACTGCTGATGGCTTGACTTGAGCTGAGCTCTCGCGTTACCCTACATTGTATGGGAAGCACTGATCTAAGCTTATCTTTCTTAGCTCCATGTTTGAATGTCACTCACATTTCCAATTTAATAAGGCCCTAATCAAACTTACATGATTGTTCTTGATTCCCATGATCTACCAACCCTTCTCTCCTCATAGCCATTAAAGTGGTTGATCACATCTCAATGCGTTTGTTGTCTGTTTCAGTGGAATTTCTCGAATGGCTCCACCTGTCTGATCACAGCCAGAGCATTCCCTTTGTACCAATGCACTTGCTTTGAGTGTCACAGTAATTTGTCCTTGGCTTATTCTTTTTCCATGACCTATATGCTGTTTCATTAAAATAATCAGTGAGCATCGATAAGGCGAATCTCTTACTTTACTGCCTCTGTTAATATTCTTTGTTTGGCTAGTCCCAGATACCTTCACATTGGGGAAAATGATGACTGACATTTTGATCCTAACCACAGTCTGTGAATTTATGCCACTGATACCATCTCTTTCACCACCACCACCAACCCCCCTGCCCAACAGCTATGATTTTGAGCTGAAGTGGTAGTAGACAGTTGATGCTATTCAACTTTGAGGCTGAGGCCCTGACTACATATTGTATATCTTCATGCTTCCGTTGTTAACATTGTGTGCTTCCACCACAGACAGCTTTATCTTTGTCACTTTCACTTTGAATTTTGTTTAACTGTTTTCATCCTACTCTTTTTGAATCCCTTTTATTCTTCAATCTTTCTTTTTTCTGCTCCTCCTGCCCCTTGCTCGCTCCCTTGTCTGACTTGCTTACGAGTGTTTGTTCAGCCAGGTGAAATTGGAATAAGAAACAGCTGTTTGTGTACACTAGCGAGGTTTTACTGTGGTTTGTACATTTTGTACCATCATGATTATGTATTTTGCCATCTATGGTGCTTTCCTGATGGTTGTCATAGTTTTATTAAGCCATGAATGAACTCTGTATTGAATTTATCTAACCTGTAATCAGTCTGGACTGAGGATTTGATTTCACGATTGCCTTGTAAGTAAGGTTGGGTGTGTCTAATGGTGAAACTTCATCCAGAATGCAGCAGGGTTTTCAGCTCATCGATCCACTTGTTAATTGATTCAATTCAGTCTCCATTTGACTGTGGAATTGCCTTTTTTGGGTGGGTGAGGTTTCTTGAGGATGAAATTCCAAAATGTAAAATGTTAGTGTGCTGCTAGTCAATTTAAGCCCCTTTTTTAAAGGGAATTCCATGTGAACTCTAAGGCAAGGATACAGGGAAAGCAATTTTTTATATAGCTGTAACGTGATGTACTAATTGGTTATCTTCCACTGAAAAGAAAATATTAATTTTGTGCCTGTGCTACTAATGGACATGCTGACTTTCCAGCATTGTGTATATTCTTTTAGATTCTACTACATTTATTTTTAAAATCTGTTGACCCCACTCAATAAATCCCCAACAGCACAAGTTGCTGCCACAAATTTAATATTACAAAAAGCTTCTCTGTGGTACATATGAGATGGTAGAAACAGTGTGTTTTAATCTCGTTTCTAGCTGGGCTAAATAGCACCACCCTTTCTGAGGGATACCTATTATTAGGACTCTTGAGCTATTTCTGCTGGAGCAGTAAAGCAAAGCTAAGCAAATTTTTGAGGCTTTTCAAATTCAGCATCTTTCCAAAACATGCCAGGCATTCTCCTTTAACGGTGTTCTCTCCAAGTGTCAACTGCAGCTGGAGGATCATGAACTCAGGAAAAAGTCCTCCTCCATCTGCCTGAAACTTGTTGCCCTTCATGAAGGATTGTTAGTAACCCAGTGTTGCCAACTGTAATGTGCCAAGGGACTCATTAAAACTTGGGGCAGCTGTTTCAGAAATGTAGTTGGGAAAGGTCAGTGTCCAAAGCCATTCAGCTGAGGCTGGAAACTGAAAAATGTATGTTTGACATGTAATCATTGTGCTAAATGTACTGTATTAGAAGAAGTTAATTTTGGTCTGCACTTTAGCATCAAGTTTGAATTCTCATGTAATGCACTTTTTCAAAAGAAACAAATTAATTTTCTTGGAAGATTCAGGTGTCACAGTGCTGAAAAGGAGCATACTTCAGGTGAGCAATTGGACAAGGCCATCCTCTTCAAATTATTACTTGGGAGATGGGTTTTTTATGTAGAGAGGGCTACACTGAAGTATGAGTTTCAAGTATTATCCTTTTCAGATGGCTTTGTCATGTAATCTCCAGTCATAAAACCTTTGCAAGGTCTCTGCTCTCCTGATGCTGATCCTTTGTCCCCGTGATATTCAATATTGCAGCAGTGGTGCAGTGCCTTCAACTCCTTCAGCCCTAAGCTTTGGAATTCCTCTCCCAAACCCTTTTACCTGTTAACTTCCCCTCCTGTAAGGCTTGTTTTAAAATTTACCTCTCTGTCCAAACCTTTGATTTCTATGTTTTGAGGTCTCCGTCTTTGACAGTCTTTAGTTGCAACAAATTTATTTCTATAATACCTTTTGACATAAAGATAGATGTTTCACAGGAGAGTCCTAAACAATCTCTGAAAGTTGCCAGCCAGGTTGATAGGGTTGTTAAGATGGCATACGGTGTGTTACGTTTTATTGGTAGAGGATTGAGTTTCGGAGCCATGAGGTCATGTTGCAGCTGTACAAAACTCTGGTGCGGCCACACTTGGACTTCTGGTCGCTGCATTGTGGGAAGGATGTGGAAGCATTGGAAAGGGTGCAGAGGAGATTTACCATGATGTTGCCTGGTATGGAGGGAAGGCCTTATGGGGAAAGGCTGAGGGACATGAGGCTGTTTTTGTTAGAGAGAAAGTTAAGAGGACATTTTCCCCCGCTAGATCTCTTCCTTGGGAACTGCAGGTATATCATTAGCCAATCAATTTCTTTGCTTTCCTCAAATTCACTTAATTCTTCTAAATCTGCACATGCTGTAAGACTAATCTGGCAGCATCTGTGGACGGCAAAAGAAATTCTGTCAGACCTATTGAGTATTTGCACTGTTTTGTTTTCATCTCAAAGTTACTGACTCCCAGTTGTCTGTATTTCCATACATTTTCTTCCGGTCAAGTTGCTATTGCTTCTCCCAGTTTTTGCACCTTTCATTCTCTGTCTCATCTGTTCCTCCTTTGCTACTTGCTGCACTAGCACTCCTGAGTTCTTTTGCTTTTTCCTCCAGCAAGAATCATGACCTGGCTCCATCTTTGAAAGGACTTTGATTAGTGTCCATTCCATTTCACTCGTGCGCCCACCCCTTCCCTGTTTTAAATTTTTCTTTGGTTTTAGTTCTACTTTCTGGCTACTTTTTTTGGCTTTTGAGTGGCAACTGTTCATGATTCTTTTTCCTCAAATCTAGATGCATCTTATTGTTTCTCCTCTTATCTCACTAATTTTAGCTTTGTACATTGAACTATTTTGACCTTTAACCACTTCTTTCACAGGATTTCCCTTTTAGTTGTCCTCTTTTTCTCAAAAGTATTAAATTCCTAACTTGCCCAGTTCTGATGAAGCTTCATTGATCTGCAGCATTAACTCTGTTTCCCGCTGTGCTGATGCTGCCAGCCCCATGAGTATTTCCAACATTTTCTATTTTCATGCCTCCTCCAATTTACAGCAACCAGTATTTTACTTTTGATCTTTTAAATTGTGCTGTTTGCTGGAGTCTTCAAACCAGTTTGTGTGAAGCATGGTGTAGCCTATGGTCAGGGTGCAGTTGGCAATGCACTACTGCAGAAAGTTCTGAGATGGGATAATACTTTTTAATGGAACATTAAAATGAGCTACATGAAGCCTTGTGTTCCTTTGGAACCTACCAAGCTTGACCTGATGTTGTAAAGTCTTTGTGGATTATTATTTGTTTTGATTTGTTTGTGCTAGAGGAAACTCTGAGAAATGGTAGATTAGATGAGATTAAATTAGATTCGCTACAGTGTGGAGACAGTCCCTTCAGCCCAGCAAGTCCACACCGCTCCTTGCAGCATCCCACCCAGACCCAACCCTATGTAACCCACACACCGCTGAACACTACGGGCAATTTAGCATGGCCAATCCACCTGGCCTGCACATCTTTGGATTGTGGGAAACTGGAGCACCCAGAGGAAACCCATGCAGACACGGGGAGAATGTGCAAACTCTGCACAGTCGCCTGAGGCTGGAATCAAACCCAGGTCCCTGGCGCTGTGAGGCTGCAGATCCACAATCCTCTCAAGTAAAGAATTTCAAAGATTCTCACTCCTGCAGAAATATATTGGCTCAATCCCTAAAGGTTATCCTGAGACTGATGCCTGGTTCTAGACTCTGCGATTAGGGAAGCCAACTCATTAAGATCAATAGGTTGAGAAAGGAAAATAGAAAATAATATGTAGAGAATTTAACAAGTCAAATCAAATAAAATGGAAATCACCAATTATAGAATTGAGAAAATCTGGAGTAACATTTTGGGGATATCTTTGGGGTTAAATTAATTATGAATATGTTTGTTTTTAAATAAGCCACAAGGGTTAAAATGCACTTATTGCAATTTGTAGAATATGGGAATTGACCAATAGTTAGTGTAATTGTAGTCCTACCTTAAACAAGCGAGAGAATGAGAACACATTGAGTTATATTAAAGGGGGATAGAAAAAAGGAGGTGTAAAGACATTAGTAAAAAGATGAAATATACTGTGGAGGAGATTGAGGACAAGGAAGCAGTACAACATCAATACAGAAACGATAAAAAAGCTTGTTGACCTTTTTATTAGGTATCTCCAGTTATGGAAAGTAAATGAAAGAGGAAATTTGTAGCCAAAGTAGACAGTTCATTAGCAAAATAATAGGAGATTTTAAATTTATACGATGCATAAGACCATAAGGGCAGAATTAGGCCATTTGGCCCACTGAGGCTTCTCTACCATTTGATAATGGCTGAAATGTTTCTTGGCCCCCTTTTCCTGCCACCTCTCATAACCTTTTGATCTCCTTCGTAATCAAGACCTATCTTCTTAAATACATTCAATGGCTTAGTCTCCACAGACATCTGCAGCAGTGAGTTCCACAGACTAATTATCTTCTGGTCGAAGAAATGTTGTCCCTAAGTTCTAAAGAATTGTCCTTCCTTGAGGGTCTGCCCTACTAGTGAAAACGTTTCCACAGTCACTCTATCTAGGCCTCTCAGTACTGTAAAAGTTTTTTTTTTAACTGAGAGTCCCACCTCTTGTTTTCCCCCCCCGCCCCACCACCGCCACAACCACCATACTTTTAAACTCTCTCGAGTACAGACCTAGAGTCCTCAACCTCTGTTCATATGACAAACTCTTTAAACCTTGGATCATTCTTGTAAACTTCCTCTGCGTGCCAGCATATCTGTTCTTAGATACAAGGCGCAAAACTGCTCACAATATTCCAAACACAGTCTGACCAAAGCCTTGTATAGCCAAGAATATATGAATGTGGCTAAATCTCCTGGCCTTGACCACATGTTCAAGAAATTGCAGAGGCCCTGCCTGATATGTTTGCATCATAGTTAGCCACAGGTGAGGTCCCAGAAGACTGGAGGGAAGCGAATGTTGTGCCCTTATTCAAGATGAGAGGTTGAAAAGGAAAACCCTGGGAATTCTAGACCAGTAAGCCTAATCTGTGGTAGGTAAGTTACTTGAAGTTTGGGGGATAAGATATACATACAGGGTTTGATGAGGAGTAGTCAGCATCGCTCTGTCTGTGAGACATCATGCCTCACAAATTTGTTAGATTTTTTTGAAGTGACCAGGAGGGTGGTTGAGGGCAGGGCAGTAGATGTAGTCAGTATGGATTTCAGTAAGCCCTTTCAGGTTCCACATGGAAGGCTACTCTGGAAGGTGAGATTGTATAGAACCCAGGGAGAGCTGGCAAATTGGATACACAATTGGCCTGATGGTAGGAAGCAGAGGGTAATACTGGAAGGAGCCTTGACTGACTGGAGGCTTGTGACTAGCAGTACATCTTGGGTGGGTGCTGGGCCTATTATTGTTTGTTATCTAGATCAATGATTTGGATGAGAATATACAAGCCATGATTAGTAAGTTTGCAGATGACACTAAAATCAGCGAATGGAGTTTAATATAGATAAGTGTGAGGTGTTGCATTTTGGAAAATCAAATCCTGTTAGGAGTTTCATGGTGAATGGTAGGGCCTTAAAGGAGTGGAGGGGAAGAGAGGAACCTTTGGAGTTCAGGTGCACCGTTCTCTGAAATTGGAGTCGCAGGTACGCAGGGCAGTGAGGGTGGCTTTTAGCACACTGGACTTCATCAATCAGGGTGTTGGAAAGTTATGTTGGTATTTTGCAGGACGTCGGCGAAGCCACACTTGAAGTACTGTGTTCCACTTTGGTCACCTTGCTATAGGAAAGATGTTATTAAACTGGAAAGAGTGCAGAAGAAATTTACCAGAATACCACCAGGAGTTAGAGGGAGGTATTGGACAAGCAAAGTCTTTTTTTTTTCTTTGGAGCATAGGAGACTGAGCGGAATTCTTATAGAAGTGCACGAGATTGAGAGGCATGGATAAGGTTGGGGAATCAAGGACCAGAGGCCTTCAGTTTATGGTAAGAGGGGAAAGAATACATGGGAACCT
The DNA here is from genome assembly GCF_030684315.1 of Stegostoma tigrinum. Taxonomy (NCBI): domain Eukaryota; kingdom Metazoa; phylum Chordata; class Chondrichthyes; order Orectolobiformes; family Stegostomatidae; genus Stegostoma; species Stegostoma tigrinum. Next base: position 13,367,456 of record NC_081379.1, read on the forward strand.
GAGGGGCAGCTTTTTTTTTTTACACAGGGTGGTATGCATATGGAATGAACTGCCGGCCAGTGTTTGAGGTGGGTGCATGAACAACAGTTTAAAGGCATTTGGACATATACATGGATAGGAAAGTTTTAGAAGGATATGGGCCAAGTGCAGAGGAGTTTGGGTTAATGTGGGTGGAGATTTTGGTCATCGTGGACAAGTTTGGGCTAAAGGGCCTGTCTCCGTGCTGTAGGACTCCGACTGGGACTCTGCTCTTTTATTCTCGTCCTTTTTGAAATGAATGCTAAGGTTACATTTGCCACCTTAACTGCTGGCTGAATCTAAATGAGAATCTGACCTTGGAACCCTATGCTCCTTTTGAGCTTCAGATTTTCAAAGCCATTCCCCATTTAGAAAATAGCCTGTGCCTGTTCTCCCTGCCTACACTTTGCCACATTTGTATTCTGCCTATCTCTTCTTGGCCTATTGCCCTAGCCTGCCCAAGTCCATCTGCAGCCTCCCGCTTCCTCAACATTACCTGTTCTTCTCTGCTTTTCTTCACCACCTGCCCCAACCTATCTTTTGTCGTCTGCGAATTTAACAGTGTCCTCTGTTCCCTAGTCCAGATTGTTAATGTATAATGTTAATAGTTGTGGTTTTAAAACTGACTTGTATGGAATTCCCACTTGTTACTGGCTGCCGTCCTGGGGGAGAAAACCCTTATCCCCACTCCCTGCCTACTTATTGTCAGGCAATGCTCTATCCATACCATTACCTTGCCCCTAACGTCATTGGCTGTTATTTAGCAATTGCCTGTGTGGCATCTTGTCATAGGCTTTCTGGAAATCCAAGTAAGACATGTCCACTGGTGCTCCTTTGACTAACTTGTCCATTACCACCTCAAGAATTCTAATGATTCGTAAACATGACACCCTTGACAAAGCTATGCTAACTGAGCCTGATTTTTGCCCTGCACTTCCATGTACTTTGCAATCTCATCCTTAGTAATGGACTCCACTCTCACCATTGACAGACGTAAGGCTGACCAGCCTATACTTTCCTGCTTTTTTTTTTCCCCTCCCTCCTTAAACAAGTTTGTTATGTTAGTTGTTTCCCCATCCTCTGGGACTTTCCCTGACTCCAGTGATCCCTGAAAGATCACTTCTGCTTCTATAATCTCCTCCGCTATCTCCTTCGGGTCTCTGGTGTAGTCCATCTTGTTCGGGTGATTTATCAACCTTCAGACCAGTCAGCTTCCCCAGCACCACCGCCTTAGTGGTAGTTACTGTTCTTGCTCTTTTTACCCCCTGAATCTCAAGTTCTGGTATGCTGCTGGTGTTTTCCACATTGAAGACTGATGCAAAGTACCGATTCAGTTTTTCTACTATTTCTTTTTTCCCCATTTCTGTTTCGCGAAACTTTATTTTCCAAAAGTCTAATGTCCATTCTTGCATCTGTATTATCGTTCAGATATGTAAAAATAACTCTTAGCTAGTGAAGTAAAAAAGATTGCTATTTATTCTAGTATTTTGTATTCTGCCGACTTAGTTTTTTATTAGTCGTCCTATGCTGGTTTTCAGAGGCCTCCCGATATGCTGGTTTCCCATGGTCGTCTTCCCATTGTGTATGCTTTTCCTTTTGCTTTTATGGTGCCCCTGATTTCCCTTGTCAGCCATGGTTATCCCCTAGTGTGTTTCTTTTTTTCTTGGGATGAATTTCTGCCCTGCCTCCCAAATTATCCCGAGAAAATGCATGCCATTGCTGCTCCACTGTTTTCCCTATTGAGCCCAATCCACAGCCCTAGTTATGCAATTCATTAGAACTCTGGTCCTGGTATGAGTCAGGTGGAGTCCTTCCTTCCCCACTGGTGGTCCCACACCAGTTTGTGTTTTTTTTTGACCCACTTTTTCATCTTGTTGACCTTTTGTGGCAATTTGCTTGTGGCTCAGGTAGTAATCCAGAGTTAATTATCTTCTTTTGGGCTCCGCTTTCTAGTTTAGCCCCTAGCAACTCATATTCCCTCAGCAGTATCTCTTTTCCTCTTTCTGCCTATATCATTGGTACCTGTGTGGACCTAACCATCATCTATGCTTGTTTAAATGATTTTTAAATGTTAAACAGTCTCTGGAATTGCCTACATTTTTGTTTCTGGGTGAGTGTGCTTGTGCAGCTGTCTGCAATTTCTCATGTCATGAGACATTGTATTTTAATTTAACCTTTGTAGCCTGTTTCTTTTTGTTTCATTTCCCCTAGTATGCTTGAGCTTCCCCTTCAGTGTGTTCATACCATTTTGTGTCTCCAATACACGGAGCAACAAGTTCCACTTTCTGGTCCCTCTGGGTTGCCCTGAATTCCTATTGGGATTTGTGAGGGAGTGTCTCATCCTAGTTTTGATCAGCCCAACAAATGAATACATCTCATCTAGAAAAATAAAGTTCTGAGGAAGGGTCACTGGACCTGAAATGTTAACTGTTTTCTCCTTCACAGATGCTGCCAGACCTGCTGAGCTTTTCGAGCAATTTTGTTTTTGTTCCTGATTTACTGCATCCGCAGTTCTTTTTGGTTTTCATCTCATCTACAACTTACCCATCAACCTTTTGATTATAACTATCTCCATTGGACTGTTTCCAAGCAAAAGAAGGGAGGCACAGCAAAGCCTTTTGCTCCAGATATTGCCCTTTTTAAAAGCAAACTTTGCCTAAACAAACAAGGCAATACTCATTTTCTTAAATAAAACTATATAGAGTTTAGTGATCAAAAAAGTCCTAAGTACAGCACTTACTGAAGGGAAAGATATTGGCTAAGAGGAGTATACTGGGTGGTTGACCATGAGACAAGCTGTATTATATGATGGATAAGGAAGTCAAAGCTCACAGGCTTGGCTGGGTACGTTCTGGGACATGACTAAGAAAATGGCAGAGTTCCTGTAAATTTTATAAAAGGTTTTCATTGGATATGGATGTGTGCCAGAGGCTTCAAAAATAACCAGTCTAATACCTATATTTAAGGAGGGAGGTGGCCATTCCAGATGATTATAGGGCAATCAACTTAACTTGTGATAGGGAAAATTTTAGTTTTTTATTGAAACCACCATATATTGACCTGAAGAACATTGTTAGCTATGGGCAGCATTAATTTCCAGAAGCAATAGATGTGTTTTGAATCTCTAAGTTATGAGAAGGTACTGGTCATGCTAGAAGATAAAATGAAACAAAATGGATAACGCGTTTGGACATAAGGAATATCTTTGATAAGTGCCTTTTGGGAGATTACTGGAGAAGGTTAATTGAAAATAATAAACTGGAGTAGGGCATTTTGTTTTTCAGTTATTAGAGGAGGATTCAACTTTTAGTGCCATTTCTGTTCATGATATGAATTTAAGCCCTTGTAAGGAGTGGTATCCAAATTTGTAGATGAACCCATAGCTGAAGATACTCATAATTTCTGAAACTGAAAGATAAGATGTAACCTGACTTTGAACTTTAGAAGCACAGAAACTACATTGCATATTAATTAGAGATGTTGTGGAAGTGATGATGTTGGACTGGGGTGGGCAAGGTCAGAAGTTACATGACACCAGGTTATAGTCCAACAGATTTACTTGAAATCACATGCTGTCAGAGCTGTGCTCCTTCATTAGGTGACTGTTTGTTTGACTTCTGACCTTTATTACTTTGAGGTTCAGGTGAGCAGACGTCAAACTTTTCACAAGCCCATAATAATTCAACCCTCCTTCAGAGCACAAAGAGAACGAAGCCACAGTGTGTCCACATGGAAGTTTTCTATGACTAATGTGATGCCATTAAAGTCAGCTAAATAAGAATGTTGCCATCCATTCCAGATTGGGAACTTCTGTTGATTGCATGGTGTTAACATGTTTTCTTCAATAAAAATTCTTTCAGAGATGCAACAGCGGAGAGTTGTACGACAGAGCAAATTTCGGCACGTCTTTGGACAGGCTGTGAAAAATGACCAGTGCTATGATGACATCAGAGTTTCCAGGGTTACTTGGGATAGTTCATTCTGTGCTGTGAATCCCAAATTTGTGGCAATAATTGTGGATGCAAGTGGTGGTGGAGCATTTATGGTACTTCCTTTGCAGAAGGTAAGTGTAATAGTTGCTACATTTTAAAAAGCTTGATCCTCCTGAGTTTGACCCTTTTTAATTTAAGATAACTTGAACAATATTGCTGGACCTAACTTGCCTCCCTCAACAGTTCACAAATTTTGGAAAAATTCAAACAAAAATATGACAGCATGTTATAGTCCAGCAATATTTGGGCTCTTAAATTTCAGCATTTGATGTGATTTGACTTGAATTTTTTTTCAAGAGGGGATTAATGCTAACTAGCCAACTTGCCATGATGCAGTTGTGTGTAAAAAAAAAAGTTATTTGTATAAACACTTGATTTAAGGTGGTTATTAACTTAAAAGCCATTTTGAGAAAGACTCAATAGAGTAATGGTGTTCCAGTGGAGCTTGGTTACAGTTGTCTCGATTTTAATAAAGTAAATTTGTTTTTAAAAAAGATGATTCCACTTTGCTTGATGATACATGATTCAAAAGATAGTAACAAAGCTTGTGCATGCATGTTCGTTGATTCCTTGCGGCTAAGCGCAGACCACGTTTACCATCAACTGACTGCTCAGATGTGACAACTTCTGTTGTAATTTTAAAGGAAGATCTCTCTCCGCTCTGCTTGTTTTTTTTCCCTACCCCTCTCCTCCCTGACCCCTTTCTTCATCATTCTTCTTCCCTCCTTTCCCTTCCTTGAGATATTCCTCCTGTCAAAACCTCTTCACTTCAATCATTTCAAGATAGAATGGGCAATTTTTCTTATTTTTTTGAACCTATGCATCTCAAACTGTTGAGCATAAGGTGTTCTTGCACTCTACTGTTGGAATTTTTCTGTCCTGAAGTATATTAAGGCAGGGAAAGTGAGGGCTTCCTCCCAGTGTGTACTTGCTCGTGGATTTAAATGTTTTAGCTACTTTGAAGCCTGAAGCATTTTCGGTTTCCAAGGCATCTCTCAAAATTTGAGTTTCTTTGTTCCAGCACATAATTGACATATTCTCCAAGTCAACGAAAGTGAGCGCCTTGGGTCAATGATTAGTTCTTGCTGTACTGGAGCAAATCAGCTGTACGTATTTTTAATGAATTTGTCTTTCCAGTATTGGTAGGTGCATTTAGAATTGGTGTCCTTCAGAATTTTTCAGTTTAGCTTATGTATAATACAGTAAAATTGTATTGCTGGAGGACAAGAAGAACTATTGACAATCATAGCAAACAGCAGAAAGCCTATTACCTAGAAAAGTAGACTTCAAGTAATAGGAAAATTACCTGAAGTAAGTAATGGAAGTGGAGCAAGTCTTGTAGTCTTTTGACTGCACTGATGTTATCTAATTTGATCAGACAGTTGATATTGTACTGAGAGATTTGTGGACTATGGTATCTGGATGTGAGTTTGCTCGCTGAGCTGGAAGGTTCGTTTTCAGACGTTTCGTCACCATTCTAGGTAACATCAGTGAGCCTCCGACGAAGCGCTGGTGTTATGTCCTGCTTTCTATTTATCTGGTTAGGTTTCCTTGGGTTGGTGATGTCATTTCCTGTTCTTTTTCTCAGGGGATGGTAGATTGATTTGGAGCCAATGTGTTTGTTGGAATTCCGGTTGGAATGCCATGCTTCTAGGAATTCTCGTGCATGTCTCTGTTTGGCTTGTCCTAGGATGGATGTGTTGTCCCAATCAAAGTGGTGTCCTTCCTTATCTGTACGTAAGGATATGAGTGATAGTGGGTCATGTCGTTTTGTGGCTAGTTGATGTTCATGTATCCTGGTGGCTAGCTTACTGCCAGTTTGTCCAATGTAGTGTTTGTCACAGTTCTTGCAAGGTATTTTGTAGATGACGTTTGTTTTATTTGTCTGTATAGGGTCTTTTAAGTTCATTAGCTGCTGTTTTAGTGTGTTGGTGGGTTTGTGGGCTACTCTGATGCCAAGGGGTCCGAGTATCAGGGTAGCCCACAAACCCACCAACACACTAAAACAGCAGCTAATAAACTTTAAAAGACCCGATACAGACAACAAGGTTGGGGTTGGAGCGGAGGGAGCAGAGGGATGCCCGTTCTGCGGGGGAGAGGTTGGAGTGGGTGAGAGGGGTGGAGAGGTTGAGGCGGTTAATGTCTCGACGGCAGTTGGAGATGAAGAGGTCGAGGGAGGGTAGGAGGCCTGGGGGTGGTGTCCAGGAGGAGGACTTGTGTTGGAAGCGGGTGAAGGGGTCAGTGGAGGGAGGGTTAGGCTCCCGGTTGAACAAGTGGGCATGTCTGCTTTCCGGAGAGACTACTCTCTCCGTGACTCCCTTGTTCGCTCCACACTGCCCTCCAACCCCACCACACCCCGGCACCTTCCCCTGCAACCGCAGGAAATGCTACACTTGCCCCCACACCTCCTCCCTCACCCCTATCCCAGGCCCCAAGATGAAATTCCACATTAAGCAGCGGTTCACCTGCACATCTGCCAATGTGGTATACTGCATCCACTGTACCCGGTGTGGCATCCTCTACATTGGGGAAACCAAGCGGAGGCTTGGAGACCGCTTTGCAGAACACCTCCGCTCAGTTCGCAACAAACAACTGCACAGTCGCAAACCATTTCCACTCCCCCTCCCATTCTTTAGATGACACGTCCATCATGGGCCTCCTGCAGTGCCACAATGATGCCACCCGAAGGTTGCAGGAACAGCAACTCATATTCCGCCTGGGAACCCTGCAGCCTAATGGTATCAATGTGGACTTCACCAGTTTCAAAATCTCCCCTTCCCCTACTGCATCCCAAAACCAGCCCAGTTCGTCCCCTCCCCCCACTGCACCACACAACCAGCCCAGCTCTTCTCCCCCACCCACTGCATCCCAAAACCAGTCCAACCTGTCTCTGCCTCCCAAACCTGTTCTTCCTCTCACCCATCACTTCCTCCCACCCCAAACCGCGCCCCCATCTACCTACGAACCTCATCCCAGCCCCTTGACCTGTCCGTCTTCCCTGGACTGACCTATCCCCTCCCTACCTCCCCACCTATACTCTCTCCACCTATCTTCTTTACTCTCCATCTTCGGTCCGCCTCCCCCTCCCTCCCTATTTATTCCAGTTCCCTCTCCCCATCCCCCTCTCTGATGAAGGGTCTAGGCCCGAAACGTCAGCTTTTGTGCTCCTGAGATGCTGCTTGGCCTGCTGTGTTCATCCAGCCTCCATCTTATTATCTTGGAATTCTCCAGCATCTGCAGTTCCCATTATCTCATGACCAGTTGTAGTCTAGTCTGGCCTATTCTTTATCTCTTTATGGATGAGCAGTGACTTAGTTCTTCTGATTTGACTGAGAATTTCCAGGGCTGCAGTAACTTGGCTACTAATGGAAATGAAGTATATCTTCTAAGGAAACATTGGACAGCTTTGGCCTGTACCCATTGATGTTTAGAGGGCTGAGGGGTGATCTTATTTGATGTATATAAAATTTCCAAGAGGACTTAACAGGGTGGATGCTGAAAAGGAGATGGGTTACAGTTAGGGGGAGGAAAGGGGACAGACAGTGCAGAGATCCCCTGTGGGCATTCCCCTCAGCAATAAGTATACTGTTTTGGATACTGCTGGGGGGGATGACCTACCAGAGGAAAGCCATAGTAGTCAGTTCTCTGGCACTGAGCCTGACACTGTGGCAAAGAAGGGAAGGGGGCAGAATAGAAAAGTACTCGTGGTAGGGGACTCGATAGTTAGGGGAATACACAGGAGATTTTGTGGTCAGGATCGGGATTCCCGGAAGGTATGTTGCGTCCCTGGTGCCAGGGTCCGCGACGTCTCCGATCGGGTGTATAAGGTTCTAAAAGGGGAGGGCGAACAGCCAGAAATCGTGTTACATATTGGCACAAATGATATAGCCAGAAATAGGATTGAGGATATAAAAAGTGATTTCAGGGAGTTAGGATGGAAGCTGCAAAGCAGGACGAACAGAGTAGTGTTCTCTGGTTTACTACCGGTGCCACGAGATAGCGAGGTGAGGAACTGGGAGCGGGCGCAGCTGAACACGTGGCTACGCAGCTGGTGTAGGAGGGAGAGCTTCAGATATGTAGATAATTGGGATGCCTTCTGGGGAAGGTGGGACCTGTACAAGAAGGACGGGTTGCATCTGAACTGGAAGGGGACCAATGTCCTGGGTGGAAGGTTTGCTCGAGTAGTTCGAGAGGGTTTAAACTAGTATGGCAGGGGGGTGGGAACCTGAGCTGTATACCAGAGGTGAGCCTTGATGCAGGTGAGGCAGTAGCAAGAGGTAGACCAGCTAGTGGGAAGGATTTTCCTGGGAAGGAACCAAGGGATCGGTTAAAGTGTGTTTGCTTTAATGCAAGGAGTATCAGGAATAAAAGTGATGAACTTAGAGCATGGATCAGTACCTGGTGCTATGATGTTGTGGCCATAACAGAGACATGGGTTTCTCATGGGCAGGAATGGTTGCTGGATGTTCCAGGGTTTAGAACATTTAAAAAGAATAGTGAGGGGGGGAAAAAGAGGAGAGGGTGTAGCACTACTAATCAGAGAGGGTATCACAGCTACAGAAGCTTCCTTTGTCGAGGAAGATCTGCCTACTGAGTCAGTATGGGTGGAAATTAGGAACAGCAAGGGAGTAGTCACCTCGTTAGGGGTTTACTACAGGCCCCCCAATAGCAGCAGGGAGATTGAAGAAATCATAGGTCGACAGATTTTGGAAAAGTGTGGACGCAGTAGGGTTGTTGTAATGGGTGACTTTAACTTTCCTAATATTGATTGGAACCTCCTTCGAGCAGAAGATTTGAATGGAGCTGTTTTTGTAAGGTGAGTTCAGGAGGGTTTCCTAACGCAGTACGTTGACAGGCCGACGAGGGGAGAGGCCATTCTAGACTTGGTGCTCGGAAACGAGCCGGGGCAGGTATCAGATCTTGTGGTGGGAGAGCATTTTGGTGATAGTGACCATAACTGCCTCACATTCTACATAGCTATGGAGAAGGAGAGGATTAGGCAAAATGGGAAGATATTTAATTGGGGAAGAGGAAACTATGATGCGATTAGACATGAGTTAGGAAGCATGGACTGGGAGCAGTTGTTCCATGGTAAGGGAACTATAGACATGTGGAGACTGTTTAAGGAACAGTTGTTGCGAGTGATGAGTAAATATGTCCCTCTGAGACAGGCAAGAAGGGGTAAGATAAAGGAACCTTGGATGACGAGAGCGGTGGAGCTTCTTGTGAAAAGGAAGAAGGTAGCTTACATAAGGTGGAGGAAGCTAGGGTCAAGTTCAGCTAGTGAGGATTACATGCAGGCAAGGAAGGAGCTCAAAAATGGTCTGAGGAGAGCCAGGAGGGGGCACGAGAAAGGCTTGGCAGAAGGAATCCGGGAAAACACAAAGGCATTTTACACTTACGTGAGGAATAAGAGAATGGTCAAAGAAAGAGTAGGGCCGATCAGGGATAGCATAGGGAACTTGTGTGTGGAGCCTGAGGAGGTAGGGGAAGCCCTAAATGAGTCTTTTGCTTCTGTCTTTACGAAAGAAACGAACTTTGTAGTGAATGAAACCTTTGAAGAGCAGGTGTGCATGCTGGAATGGATAGAGATAGAGGAAGCTGATGTGCTGAAAATTTTGTCAAACATTAAGATTGACAAGTCGCCAGGCCCGGACCAGATTTGTCCTCGGCTGCTTTGGGAAGCGAGAAATGCAATTGCTTCGCCACTTGCGAAGATCTTTGCATCCTCGCTGTCCACTGGAGTTGTACCTGAGGACTGGAGAGAGGCAAATGTAATTCCTCTCTTCAAGAAAGGAAATAGGGAAATCCCCGGCAATTATAGACCGGTAAGTCTCACGTCTGTCGTCTGCAAGGTGTTAGAAAGGATTCTGAGGGATAAGATTTATGACCATCTGGAAGAGCATGGCTTGATCAAATACAGTCAACACGGCTTTGTGAGGGGTAGGTCATGCCTTACAAACCTTATCGAGTTTTTTGAGGATGTGACTAGAAAAGTTGATGAGGGTCGAGCTGTGGATGTGTTGTATATGGACTTCAGTAAGGCATTTGATAAGGTTCCCCATGGTAGGTTCATTCAGAAGGCCAGGAGGAATGGGATACAGGGGAACTTAGCTGCTTGGATACAGAATTGGCTGGCCAACAGAAGACAGCGAGTGGTAGTAGAAGGAAAATATTCTGCCTGGAAGTCAGTGGTGAGTGGGGTTCCACAGGGCTCTGTCCTTGGGCCTCTACTGTTTGTAATTTTTATTAATGACTTGGATGAGGGGATTGAAGGATGGGTCAGCAAGTTTGCAGACGACACAAAGGTCGGAGGTGTCGTTGACAGTATAGAGGGCTGTTGTAGGCTGCAGCGGGACATTGACAGGATGCTGAGAGGTGGCAGATGGAGTTCAACCTGGATAAATGCGAGGTGATGCATTTTGGAAGGTCGAATTTGAAAGCTGAGTACAGGATTAAGGATAGGATTCTTGGCAGCGTGGAGGAACAGAGGGATCTTGGTGTGCAGATACATAAATCCCTTAAAATGGCCACCCAAGTGGACAGGGTTGTTAAGAAAGCATATGGTGCTTTGGCTTTCATTAACAGGGGGATTGAGTTTAATAGTCGTGAGATCTTGTTGCAGCTCTATAAAACTTTGGTTAGACCGCACTTGGAATACTGCGTCCAGTTCTGGTTGCCGTATTATAGGAAAGATGTGGATGCTTTGGAGAGGGTTCAGAGGAGGTTTACCAGGATGCTGCCTGGACTGGAGGGCTTATCTTATGAAGAGAGGTTGACTGAGCTCGGTCTCTTTTCATTGGAGAAAAGGAGGAGGAGAGGGGACCTAATTGAGGTATACAAGATAATGAGAGGCATAGATAGAGTTGATAGCCAGAGACTATTTCCCAGGGCAGAAATGGCTAGCACGAGGGGTCATAGTTTTAAGCTGGTTGGTGGAAAGTATCGAGGGGATGTCAGAGGCAGGTTCTTTACGCAGAGAGTTGTGAGAGCATGGAATGCGTTGCCAGCAGCAGTTGTGGAAGCAAGGTCATTGGGGTCATTTAAGAGACTGCTGGACATGTATATGGTCACAGAAATTTGAGGGTGCATACATGAGGATCAATGGTCGGCACAACATTGTGGGCTGAAGGGCCTGTTCTGTGCTGTACTGTTCTATGTTCCATGTTCTCTATCCTATGGAACAGACTAAATCCAGGTGACAGTTTCACAATTGAGGGGGATAACATGTAAGGTGGATTTTTTTTTGCGATTCATAAGTCTTGGACAGATCCAAGCTCACAACATTGAGTTCTGAATTTAGTAATGTTTGTGGCATACAAGAAAGATTGCTATTCTAGGAACCATCTCAATTATATTTCGTGGGGCTACACAACAGATTTTGCTTGCAAATTCCTCTTCTCAGAAGCTATTTTGACTTTGAGTGAACTGCATTGTGAACAAATTGTACTATTGTTGTACACCTAATATTTGATCATGGCAAAATTGGTACTGACCTGGCAGCAATTCACTTTGTTATGATGTCAAAGAAATATGTCCCTATAAAGTTGGATGGGGGTCTAAACCGGTCCATTCCTTGCCCCATCTCTGCTTTGGGAGAAGGGGGAGACACCGTACACTGTCTATAGACACTGGATCATTTTTTAATATAAAGATAGTAAGGACCAATATAGAGGATTTGCTTTTGTTAATTAGTTTGGAACACTAGTGTTTGCTTTGTATAGTGATTCTATAAGCAGGTGGACTTTTTCATTTGATGAAAAGGAGCTGCAAGAAAGGTGTCTCAATTATATTTGTCTGGTGCCATAATAATGCTTTGTCTCTTCGTCACCATTAACAGGCACTGTTGTGTTGTCAGCAATTGAGAGGTGGTGTTTTCCACCTGCTAAAATGATTGAAAAACACAATAAGCTTCATGTGTGCTGATCAGGGTGGGGGGAGAAAGATGGTGGGGAAATCCTAACCCATGACAACTTGCTGGTCAGAATCACATGACATGAGATTATAATCCAAGAGGTTTATCTGCGATGCTCTGAAAGTTTGTGACATCAAATAAACCTCTTGGACTATAACCTGGTGTGATGTGACTTCTGACTTTGTCCACCCCAGGCCAATACCAAACCTCCACATCACGGTTGTGATAGGATATAATTGACTTTGGAAAGCTCAGATGATGTTGAATGCGACTGTTAAAAATTTTTTGGGAACGTTCATTTCTAATGAACAACTGGAAGGATTTAAGCAGAAATTTCTGTTTAGTAGAAGGTTTTTTAAATTTCTATTTCTTTTATACTTATCAAGCCTGATCAAATGTGTAAATAGCGAAATTTCTCAAGCTCACAAGCCAGTTGCAAGTTCTCTCAACCCGTTTAGTAATAATACAGCCACCTCTGACAGACTGGAGTCTGGATAGGATTAATAACCACTTACATGAACTTTAATTGAAAATAAGGTTCATCTTCAAATGCCAATGCATGGTTCTCTTGGTTCATTTCTTGGCATGGATTATTTTGCATTGAGCCTTGTGTAGAATTATTTCTAAGATTAGTAGGACCACTTGGGGACCGTTTTGTGGAACACCTACACTCGGTTTGCAATAAACAACTGCACCTGTCAGTCACGAACCATTTCAACTCCCCTTCCCACTCCTTAGATGACATGTCTATCCCGGGCCCCCTGCAATGCCACAATGATGCCACCTGAAGGTTGCTATTCCTGCACCTCCTAGTCCACTTGGGAACCCTGTAGCCCAATGGTATCAATGTGGACTTCACAAGCTTCAAAATCTCCCCTCCCCCAACCGCATCCCAAAACCAGCCCAGCTTGTCCCCACCTCCCTAACCATTCCTTCCTCCCACCTATTCCTCCCCTCCCACCTCAAGCCCCACCCCCATCTCTTATCTACTAACCTCTTCCTGCCCCCTTGACTGTCCATCCTCCCTGGATGGACCTATCCCCTCCCTAACTCTCCACCTACAGTCACCTTTACTGGCTCCACCCCTGCCCCGTTGACCTGTCTGTCTCCTCTCCTCCTATCTTCTCCTTTATCCATCTTCTGTCCACCCCCCCACTCCTTTTATTTCAGAATCCCCTTCCCCTCCCCCATTTCTGAAGAAGGGTCCAGGCCCGAAACGTCAGCTTTCCTACTCCTCTGCTGCTTGGCCTGCAGTGTTCCTCCAGCTCTACACCTTGCTATCTAGAATTATTTCTGCTACCAGTGCCAGCCAAGCAGATGGATTTTATTCAGTTGAAAGGTTGAGAGATGTTAATGTGAAACAGCAATCCGACAGTTACAAATTCACTCTGGATCCTGGACTGCACTGTTGTCTGGCGTCTTCCTTGTGATGAGCAGATCTGTCAGTCAGGCTGATTTACAGATCTGGATCTTTGAAGACCACGAAATACACATGCTGTGAGATTGGAACTCTCTTGTTTTTGGACTGGGTTTTACCACTCACGACTCCACCATCCCAACCACTTTTCCAAGTCCCTGCTCCAGTGAATATCGAGGCCAGATTTCAAAATGCAGTTTTATCACTGATTTCTGTGCAATGTATCAGGTGTCTCTCGTTTTCCAAAATATCAACTTTAACCAGTTGTACATTTTATAAATGTCTTTACAAGTTTGATTTCTGTGTAGAGAATCTTCAAGCTGCTTAATACTCCCAAGTGAAGCAGCAGTTGCTGATCTCTTGCAGATACTGGCCTCAATTCAAGGTGACAAGGAATCGATGGAAGCAAAATCAAATTGCTGGAAAAATCCAGCAACGAAACTTTGTTTTCTTTCTACAGATGCTGCCTGACCTGAGTGTTCCAACAACTTCTGTTTGATTTCCAGCATTAGCAGTTCTTCGGTGTTTCATCAGTTGAAGCACATTGTCTCAGGTACAGCTTATGTGCAGTGTATGGCAGCATGACTGGTTGCAAACTTTTTGTGAACCAGGTTTTGTTTCCATCCTGTTGATGTGACAAGTTTTTGTCCTGTAGTTTTGAAATTAGTTCCTTTTATAAACATTCTATTTTTTTCACCATAGTTTAACAATTGCTGATCATACCTTCAGTCACTTTTAAATCTCCTTGTGCATTTTCCAGCTGTTGTTAGGGTTGTTAATAACCCTCCTATTTTGCTAAAAGTCCAGTAACCATTAGACCCCTGACATTATGCATATTGTGTTTCATAAATCCCTTTCTGAAAGGATGTTGAAGCTCTTGATGCCATAACAAATCAAATACTCAACTTTCCACCATTTTTAAGAGGTTTATTCTTGGAAGGTTAATTTACTCACCCACCGTTTGAAATAGTTGTAAATGACTGTGTTTTCTTGTATTATAGACACATCAGAAAATTAAACATGGAGGTTGTAGGAATTGCTGATGCTGCAGCCTGAGATAAAAAGGTGTGGAGCTGGCCAGGCGGCATTCGAGGAGCAGGAAAGTTTTTGTTCTGGTCTGGACCCTTCTTCAGAAATGGGGAAGGGGAAGGGGAAGGGGGCTGTGCACAACCACCAATGTATCTGTTGTTCCCTCTGTTGTGGAGCACTTGTGGTTTGTCACGAACCAAACGTAACCTTTTTTAAGGACAAGTTTGGTTAGGCTGATAAGGACCGCGGTGGAGGGGGACTGGTTGGGCCTGCAGGAGAGGAAGAATCGGAGGGCTTTTAGGCTATCTGCATGGGCAGTGCAAGTATGTAGGAACTGGGCATCCATGGTGAAGATGAGGTGTTGAGGGCCAGGGAATTGTGGGTGTTGTCCCAGACATAGGTGAGGATTTCCTGGATTTTGCCATTTATGGAGCACCAATACTCAGTTTGACAAAGCGATCTCCAAGCGTCTGCTTGGTTTCCCCGATGCAGAGGAGGCCACATGGGGAACAGCAGATACAATATACCACATTAGTGGATGTGCAGAGCCCTCTTTCCTTCCTCCTCTCTCTCTCTCTCTCTCTCTCTCTCTCTCTCTCTTTCCCCCCCCCCCCCCCCCCCCCAAATTTCTGAAGAAGGGTCCAGACCTGAAACGTCAGCTTTCCTGCTGTGTTCATCCAGCTCCACACCTTGTATTCTAGGAATGTTCTTTTCTTGTTTCTTTTCCTCTGTCTGCTTTGAAGGTTTGCAGGCTATGGTGCAAACAAACAGTTGGAAGAACAATCTCGCTTATTTTCCCTCTAAGCGACAGCACTGAATGTGATTCAATATATCTTCAATAAAAAAATTTCTGAAGAAAACACACTCAAATTTGTTTAACCTGTTCATTAACCATGCATTTCCTGAAGGCGTGCCCTTCAAGAACTCAACCTATGTAAAAGTGTTGTTTGGGGACAAGATGCTATTAAAACAGAAGCAAGGCTCTCCAGGCAAGCAATGCCAATGGTATTCAAGAAATTCTCTTGAGTGAGTTTGAAGGTACAAGTGCTGTTGTTTCCCATTGTCAATTTTACGGGATTGAGAATGAAGAAATCATGTTGATTCTCAACAAACCAAACTGTTCTGGTACAGGAGAGCTGTTGGTGGTGGATCTGAGTTGTGAGTTCTAGAGAGGAGCTCTGGTGGTATAATGGTACTGTCCTTGCCTCTAGGTCAGAAGGCCTGGGTTTAAGTCCCACTTGCCACTGGAGGTGTGACATAGATCTGAATAGGATGAAAATTTACGAGCAAGCAGGAGAGAGGCCAAAGTTGTTCTGAGTTCAGAAAAATCACTTGCCCAGTGAGCTGCTTTTTATGATATGTTGCGTCTGAGATTTGATACTTTGGTGCAACTAGATTTGCATATTTCTAAAGGCAGAGCTCATTTTTAGGAAACTTGGGTAAAAATCAAGTTCAAAATTTTTATTGACTTACTGCAGCAGTGCACCAGATTAGTGGCTAAATTTACTGTCACTGGTTCATCAATTGTCAATCTAGAGCATGTTAATCTAAGTCAGATGCTGGTGAAATGTCACTATCTACAGAGTTGATTTTTTAAAAACAAAACTGATCAAAATGAATTAATGCTGCCATTTGCTTTTAAAAAGGGATGTAAATTGCCCTTGACTCAATAGTCTAATTTCTTCACTAGCTTTGTCTAGAGTTGATGATCTAAGTCAAAACAGATATACTGCTGCCATCTATAATAGTGTTACCTGACCTCTAGCTGTTTGTTTGTATTTTTCATATTTTTGCTCAATTACATTTTCACCCTGTTTTTCCAGATTTGGTTCCTGCCTTTCCTGAATATGAAAGCTTAGATTACCAATGTTGTTCAGAGGTTTTGGCAATCTTTAGTAGCCATCTCAACTCTTTGCTGAACACACAGCCTTTTTGAACATGGAAGCCATTACCCTTTGTGCGGGGTGGGGGTGGCGGGGGGGGGACGGTGGGTAGGAAGGGTACCTGGCTCACTAACATCCTTCGAGGAAGGAAATATACCATCCTAACATGGTCTAGCCGATACATGACTCCATACCCATAACAATGGGTCTCGACTGCCCTCTGAAATTACCTCGCAAGCAACTGAGTTCAAGGGCAGCTAAGGACGGGCAATAAGTGCTGGCCAGCCAGAGATGTTCATGTCTCTCAAATGAATAAAAGACAAGAAGGGAATGTTACAATTGAATTTCGAATTGGGGAGGCTTTGTTAGTGATAGAAAGATATGTGCACCATTGCAGTTAATTGGCTAATGAGTATGCAATCTTGGGTTTTGTTTGAATACAAGTAGTAAATATAAAGTCGTGATTAATTCTGAATTTTTTTTCTTTTTGAACAGCTAATTTGTAGCAGAGTCTGCTTACATAACTTGTCAAGAAATTGGATTGTAGAATGGTTCAAAGGGAAATTCACTCCACCTAAAGCTAAATGACAGCATTAAACCATGCTGATTGATCTGTTTTTAAAAGCTATTATTGAATAGATTACCAATTTTTTTTGCCAACGTCTCCTGGCCTCAAAATTTAAAAGGTATAAAATAACTTGTTTATGGAAACACGGGCTGCAGATCGTCAACTGACGAAACAGTGACTATAAAACTACTCGCTATTATTTAAACCTTGGAATCAGTGAAGCTGCAAGTCAGCGTACATTAAGAATATATCATTTTCTTTCATCCAAGTTTCCGATAAAATGGCTTTGCCACCAGGAATGCATACACTTGTGGGAATGGCACATGTCCCAAAAAACACAATCTGCTACCAGAAAGTTGTACCATAGCAGTTTCAGATCTTTGTAGTTGACATTGACACTTCTTTGGACTTCTAAAATCATTTAATTTTTTTGGTTAATTTAACCCATTTTTCCATTCATCCCATTGAGAGATGTTAATACACACAACTGGAGCTGGTAGGACTTGAATCCAGGCCTCCTGGTCCACGGGTATGGATGTTATTCAACACTCAATTGTTAGTTTTGCACTTTTTTATTTGATACCCCTGTATTCTTTGGGTACTACGTCTGAGTCTGCTCACACTCCTTATTGGCATAGAGAGGAAACACTGTCATCCTATGCTAACACTGGGCAGTTGTTTTATTCCTTGTCACCTGTTTTGTACATTTGCAGATTAGGTAAGTGGAAGCAACCTCAGGTTCAGTAGAACTGCACCGAGAAATAGATAGGGCATGTCAGAAAGGCAAGGTCACGGTGATCATGGGGGACTTCAATATGCAGGTGGATTGGGGGAATAATGTTGCCGGTGAATCCAAAGAAAGGGAATTCATGGAATGTTTTCAGGATGGCTTTTTGGAACAGCTTGTGATGGAGCCTACAAGGGAGCAGGCGATTCTGGACTTAGTGCTATGTAATGAGCCAGACTTTATAAAAGACCTTAAAGTAAGGGAACACTTAGGAGGCAGCGATCATAATATGGTAGAGTTCAGTCTGCAGTTTGAAAGAGAGAAGGCAAAATCGGATGTAATGGTGTTACAGTTAAATCAAGGTAATTACAGCGGCATGAGGTGAGGAATTGACGAAAATCGACTGGAAGCAGAGCCTAGTGGGAAGACAGTAGACAAACAACAGTAGCAGTTTATAGGTGTAATTGAGGACACAGTACAGAGGTTCATCCTAACGAAAAGAAAGATTATCCGGGGTGGGATTAGACAGCCATGGCTGACAAAGGAAGTCAGGAAATATATCAAAGAAAAAGAGACAGCCAATAAAGTGGCCAAGAGCACTGGGAAATCAGAAGATTGGGAAGGCTGCAAAAACAGAGGATAACAAAGCGAGCAATAAGGAAGGAGAAGATCAAATGTGAAGGTAGGCTAGCTAGTAATATTAGAAATGATAGTAAAAGCTTCTTTCAATACATAAGAAACAAACAAGAGGCAAATTGATGCTGGAAGGCTATCAATGGGAGATAAGGAAATAGCTAAAGAACTTAACTACTTTGCGTCAGTCTTCACAGTGGAAGACATGAGTAGTATGCCAACAATTGGGGAGAGCCAGGGGGCAGAGTTGAGTATGGTCGGCATTACAAAAGAGAAAATGCTAGAAAAACTAAAAGTCTAAAAATTGATAAATCTCCTGGCCACAATGGGCTACATCCTAGAGTTCTGAGGGAGGTGGCTGAGGAAATAGCGGAGGCTTTGGTCGTGATCTTTCAAAAGTCACTGGAGTTAGGGACAGTCCCAGATGATTGGAAAATTGCTGTTGTAACCCCCTTGTTTAAGAAAGGATCAAGGCAAAAGATGGACAATTATAGGCCGATTAGCTTAACCTCGGTATTGGTAAAATTCTAGAATCCATTGTCAAGGTTGAGATTTCTAAATTCCTGGAAGTGCAGGGTCAGATTAGAACAAGTCAGCATGGATTTAGTAAGGGGAGGTCGTGCCTGACAAATCTGTTAGAATTCTTTTGAAGAGTTAACAAGTATGTTAGACCAGGGAAACCCAGTAGATGTTATCTATCTAGACTTCCAAAAGGCCTTTGATACGGTGCCTCACGGGAGGCTGCTGAGCAAGGTGAGGGGCCATTGTGCTCGAGGTGAGCTGCTGGCTTGGATTGAGGATTGGCTGTCTGACAGAAAGCAGAGAGTTGGGATAAAAGGCTCTTTTTTGGAATGGCAACCAGTGATGAGTGGTGTCCCGCAGGGTTCAGTGTTGGGGCCACAGCTATTCACCTTTATATATTAATGATCTGGATGAAGGGACCGGGGGCATTCTGGCGAAGTTTGCCGATGATACAAAGATAGGTGGACAGGCAGGTAGTACTGAGGAGGTGGGGAAGTTGCAGAAAGATTTAGACAGTTTAGGAGAGTGGCCCAGGAAATGGCTGATGAAATTCAATGTGAGTAAATGTGAGGTTTTGCACTTTGGAAAAAAGAATACAGGCATGGACTATTTTCTAAAATGGTGAGAAAATTCACAAAGCAGCAGTACAAAGGGATCTGGGAGTGTTGGTCCAGGATTCTCTAAAGGTTAACTTGCAGGTAGAGTCTGTAATTAAGAAAGCAAATGTAATGTTGTCATTTATCTCAAGAGGGTTGGAATATAAACGCAGCAATGTGCTTCTGAGACTTTATAAAGCTCTAGTTAGGCCCCATTTAGCATACTCTGTCTGATTTTGGGTCCCACACTTCAGGAAGGGCATACTAGCCCTGGAGCGTGTCTAGCGGAGATTCACACGGATGATCCCTGGAATGGTAGGTTTAACGTATGATGAATGGCTAAGGATCCTGGGATTGTACTCATTCGAGTTTAGAAGGTTGAGGGGAGATCTAATAGAAACTTACAAGATAATGTATAGTTTAGAAGGGGTGGACGCTAGGAAGTTGTTTCCATTAGGCGGGGAGACTAGGACCTGTGGGCACAGCCTTAAAATTAGAGGGGGTAAATTTAAAACTGAAATGAGATGACATTTCTTCAGCCAGAGTGTGGTGGGCTTGTGGAATTCATTGCCACGGACTGCAGTGGAGGCTGGGACATTGGATGCTTTCAAGGCAGAGATCGACAAATTCTTGATCTCAGAAGGAATTAAGGGCTACGGGCAGAGCGCAGGGAAGTGGAGTTGAAATGCCCATCAGCCATGATTTAAATGGCGGAGTGGACTTGATGGGCCGAAAGGAGTGGAAGTAAGGCCAATGTCTTATGGTCTTTTGCATAAGCTGATCGTGTGGCCTCATCAAATAAGTGGACAATGCTCGGTTTGGAGTTATGTAAAGTAAGTTGTTAGAAACAGTCTGATCTGAATTTGAGCCTGGATCCTGAAGGCATAGGGAAGGGCAACATTGCATAAACTTGTGGTAGCTCTGTTCTGTTTACTCCTGCCCAGTATAATAATTTTATAGACATCCTGGTTATGTTTTAGTTTGTTTGAGATTACTGCTTTCAATTTTGAATGTTTTTTTCATATTTAACAAGTTAAAATGCTTTCCTTTTTAAGTTAGATTTCACATGTATAAGGTTTAACAAATTCTATTTTAATATTTCTCTAGACCTTTTGTGCAGTCAAGTTGCACATCAATTTATAGCGTAGTCATTTTCTATAGAATAGTCTCTGCTGTTTTGATCCTGACGAGGTGACCTCAGTTAGTATGAAGGGGGCCTTTTAGTTTCACACAGTAGTTCTGGTTGCCTATTTTTTGTTTTTTAAAAAAAACCATGACTGTAAATCTCCGACTAGGGATAGCCACAAGCAGCAACACTGCAGATCTTGGGCATATTTCTGAAAAGAGAGCTGTGGTCAAAGCCTTTGTATTGCACTGATCAGGCATAATGTAAGAATGCTATCTTTGAAATGGGCAGCAATTTATGTAGCCTGAAGCAGGGTGCTGATGTTTGGCCAGTCTTCTCTGATTTATTGTGGGATTGCCTTGGGAATACATTTGGGAGCTGTTGTTTCACATGCTTTAATTTAATGGAAAAAAATTGTATGAGCATGCTGTTTGTGCTTGGAGAGGATGAGACCCTACACAAAAAAAAATACATGCAGCCTCTACCAAGATAAGCTACTTTGAGCCTAATGGTTTTTGACAACCAATAAGTAGCGTATCTTTCTTTCTGTCATACCCAAGAGTAACTTCAGAATTTCTTGATGAAAAGTCTTCTGAATGTTAAAGTCACAACATTGTGCCATTTGTTGTATACTTTGAGGAGTGTGACTTGGCTCCAGTACCCTTGCTGTAACCAATCATGTGAATAATTTTTATGAAAATTTGTCATGCCAAGACGCTTCATTGTAGTAGTTTAACTATTTATTTCTCCTTGCCCAGCATCAACCCTGACATTTCTTTCCTACAGTGCAATAAGAGAAACATTCATGCCTTGTAGAAATCTTCTAACTCTGCTTTAGCCTGAACTCAGGGTGTCTGCAGGTTGTTTGCCCATGTGAAGCATCACAGTTTGTACGTAAACTAACTGCATATGTACACATTTTACCCCTCATTGTAGAATTTGAGAAATATCCTTTTTCTACATTTCCATACATTGTTATTGCTTGCATCTAGTGGAGGAAAAATTGTGTATTTGTCATTGTATAGCAGGGTAATGATAACAGTCTAGTAAGCTAATAAAATGTGAGGCTGGATGAACACAGCAGGCCAAGCAGCATCTCAGGAGCACAAAAGCTGACGTTTCGGGCCTAGACCCTTCATCAGAGAGCTCTGATGAAGGGTCTAGGCCCGAAACGTCAGCTTTTGTGCTCCTGAGATGCTGCTTGGCCTGCTGTGTTCATCCAGCCTCACATTTTATTATCTTGGAATCTCCAGCATCTGCAGTTCCCATTATCTCTGAGTCTAGTAAGCTGTTGGGTACTAACTCTGTTGGAGTTGAGCGGTAACCTTAATGAAATATAAGATGCAAAGAGTCTCAAGGTACATGCTGAGGTAATATTGGAGAATCCAACAAGAGAGCACAGTTCCAGAATCAAGTGTTACCCATTTGAGCTGGATGAGAAGGAATTCTTCCCACATAGTTGGTCTCTGGAGGTTGAGTCATTGAATACATTCAAGGCTTGGATCGATTCTTCAACTCTGACAAATTTCAGGGTTACAGAGCAGGCATGAAATTGACATTGAGGCCAAAACCAATGTTCTAACAAAAAGTGTGATTAGACTGGTCAACGGGACCTGAAGTTGACTTCATTCAACTGAAATACAATTACCTTTGATTCTACCTTCTTGTTCTCAAATTGCAGAGTAAATTCATTCATTACAATTACTGCCTCCTAAGGTTCCTTCACCATTAGCTCACTTATCAAGTTTGCTTCATTGCACACTACTGAACCCAATATGGCTGTTCCCCTGGGGGCTCCACAAGCTGCTCCAAAGAGCCGTATCATTGACATTTCACAAATTTCATTTCTTGCAAGCCACTATCAACCTGGTTTTGCCAGTCCACTCGCATATTCGAAATCCCCCTTAACTTTGCCTTTCTTACACACCTTTTCTATCTCCAGGTGCATCCCAGACCCCAGCTCCTGAGTACTGTTTGGAGGCCTGTACTTAATTCCAACTATGGTTTCTTTTTACCTCTGCAGTTCAGCTCTACCCTCACAGATTCTACACCATCTGACTCTACTTTGTTTCTTACTATTGATTTAATTTCATTTCTTACTAATAGGACAACACAGTCTCTGTGCCCACTTATCTATCTTTTCAATAAGATGTATATCCTTGGATATTCAGCTCTCGATCCCGATCCTCTTGCAGCCATGTCTGATGCCCACCACGTCTTATCTGCCAATTTCAATCTGTGCCACAAGCTCATTTACCTTCCCTTATATTGCGTGCATTCAGATATAACACCTTCAGTTCTGTATTAACCATCCCATTTCTCATTGTCACTTGCTTATCCTGTGTGCTTGAAGTTTGATTCCTAACCCTTTCCAAACACTGTCCTATTTGCATCTGTGCTGCAGATGCTAATAACCTCTCCTGAGTTCTCCTTTCCAGTAATCTTATTTTGTATTTTTCCACACAGCGGAATCTACTCCTACAGATGTTAACCTGCTTTGTTCCCCGCTGGGTAATTTCTACCCTTCCCTTCCCTCCCCTCCCCACCCCACCCCACCTTCAAGTCCTGTTGACCAGCCTAATCACACTTTTTTTGTTAGAACATTGGTTTTGGCCTCAATGGGGAGCTGAGCAGAATTGACTTGGAGAGGAGCCCAGCAGGAAATATGTAGACCATCAATGGCAGCAGTTTTGAGGAGTAGTTCAGGAGACACAGCAAAAATTCATCCCTAGGCAAAAGAAGCCTGGTACAGGGACGATGGAGCAACTATGGCTGATTCAGGAAGTCAGGAATGGTATGAAATCAAAAGAGTAAGCATATAATTTGGCGAAGGGCAGTGGGAAACAAGAGGATGGGGAAGTTTACAAAGACCAACAAAGGGCAACAAAAAAAACAAGGAGGGAGAAGATTTACATGAGGGTAAGCTAGTCAGTAATATAAAGGAGGACTGTAAGGGTTTCTTTTGACATGTGAAGGGCAAAAGTGAATATTGGACTACTGGAAAGGTAGCAGTGGGGAACAATGAAATGGCTGAGGAATTGAATAATTGCTTTACATCAGTCTTCTCAGTGGAATACAGGAGTAACATCTGAAAAATTTGAGTCTGGTCAGAGCTGAGCATGGTGGCCATCACACAGGAGAAGATGCTAGAAAAACTGGCCTGAAGGTGGATAAATCTACAGGACCAGATTGACGGCACCCTAGAGTAAGGCTAAAGAAAATTATATGCCCATTATCCTAAACTTGGGTGTGGGTAAGATTTTGGAGTCCACTGTGAAGGATGAGATTTGTGAATACTTGGAAGTATATGATAAAATAGGCCAAGTCAGCACTGCTTAATCAAGCGGAGGTCATGCCTGACAAATCTGTTAGCATTTGTGGAGGAAATAATGAGCAAGTTAGACCAGGAGAAACAATAGATGTGCACTTTGGTCAGAAGAATAGAGGTATGGACTATGTTCTAAATGAGGAGAAAATTCAGAAGTCTGAAATGCAAAGCAACTTGGGAGTTCTAGCCCAGGTTTCTTTCACGGTAAACTTGCAGGTTGACTTAGTAATATCGGAAGGCAAATGCAATGTTGGCATTTATTTTGAGAGGACTTGAATATAAAAGCAGGGATCTACTTGGGCTCCAAAAGCTTCTGACCAGGCCACATTTGGAATATTGTGCATAGCTTTGGGCCTTGCATCTCAGGAAGGAAGTACTGGCCCTGAAGACGGTTCAGAGGCGGCTTACAAGAATGGTCCCAGGACTGAAAAGTTTAACCTGAGGAACGTTTGAGGACTCTGGGACTATACTCAATGGAGTTTAGAAGGATAAGGAGGGTGGGGTCTAATTGAAACTTACAGAATACTGAATGGCCTGGACAGAGTGGATGTTGGGAAGCTGTTTCTATTGGTAGGAGAGACTTGGACTTGAGGGCACAGTTTTAGAGAAAAGGGAAGACCTTTTAGAACAAACATAAGGAGTAACTTCTTTAGCCAGAGAGTGGTGAATCTATGAAATTCGCTGCTGCAGAAAGCTGGGGAGGCCAGGTCATTGAGTATATTTAAGACGGAGATAAAAAGGTTCTTGATTGTCAAGGGAATCCAGGGAGAAAGCAGGAGAATGGGGTTGAGAAACTTATCAGCCGTGGTTGAATGGCCTAACTTCTGCTCCTATGTCGCGTGGTCTTAAGATTACATTTACCATAACATTAATAAAAGGCAAAGCAGGCTTCTGGGACCATAGGTCCTACTTCATCCCTTGTTTGACTTTTGTAAGAAAATGTAGTTTGCTGATCTGGATCAAGGTTTTGAGTCTGCAGTGTTGATTTACATGCACAGAGTTGCTTATAGTGCAGAGAGAGTTGTTTTTCTGCTGTTGACTGTAGTGCTTTCAAAAGAAATGTGTCATCACCATTGAAACCTGATATTATTGTGCTGGTCAGGCTAAGTGACTGGATGTGGTAGGATGGTAGATAATGCTTTGCAAAAGAACAGCAAAATGTTTGACCTCTTTCCAGATTATAGTTTTCCTGTGTGGATAATTTTTATTTTAAAAATGCAGCATTTTCAGCAATTGCATTGAGACCATAAGCCTAATTCCATAAGTATGTTAACTGCTCCTAACTCTTAACTGGCTTCCACATCACTGAGAAACGTATCAAAGGCCGCACTTTGTACCACAAGTGAGGCTTCTTCAACGATGAGGTAAAACTGTCTTCACAGGGAACATCAGTTCGATATTATTACCAAAAGTGTAGGGCTCACACGCAGAAATTCTGCACCCTGGGCTTTAATCCTCGTTACTGCTCCCCAACCAGGTCAGCTGATTATTTGATCTCCGCATCCTGTCTGTATATAGATGTATTTCACACCCTACATTTGGTATATAGCTTCCTGTTTTTCCAAGTCTCTGTCATCTCTCTGAGCTGCCACTGTTGCCTTTGCTTATACATTAGACAACAGCCAAATCAACTTTATCTCCCATGTCCAAAGCTACAGCTAGCCATGTTATTTTACAATCTTATTGGCTGGTTTCTAGCTCTTGGTGCTAATGCTTCTTTCCTTAAACATTTAAAAATGCTCAAATATACTGTGGTTATGGATGATCATCAGTTTTGGAATCAAAACCTATATTAGCAGAATATGAGCATACCAAAAATACATTCAATCTGCCTTGTTATTTAACTGGCTTAACTGGACATGTGTATGTCAATAACTGGAGATGACAACGGACTCAAATGGGCAATATCTTCCCTAAGTTTAAGTGGCTCATTGATTTTTCAGTGTACAGATCCTTACATGAAGTAAGGTTTTGTTCTGAAGAAGGGTCACTGGACCTGAAACAGTAATTCTCTCCACAAATGCCGCCAGGCCTGCTATGTTTTTCCAGCATTTTTTGTTTTTGTTTTTGTTTCTCATTTCCAGCATCTGCAGTTCTTTCAGTTTTTTTCATCCATGAAGTAAGGTGGTCCGGATGAACCTTGCCGGGGCAGGGGTGAAAATGTCATTATCAACTGCAAAACTATTCTGTTTTTGTTTTGTCCTCCAGTGAGAGTTTTAATTGAGACCAAGGGAAATGAGGGTGGGGAATGAAATGAAGATCATATCTGAATGAAATGGAGGCATGGGTTTTAGTTTGCGCATATTCATCTACCAGTCCATCAGGATATTAATAATCTAGTCATTGTAAGAACGAACTTTTACCCCCTCCCTGTTTAAATCCTGAGATGTTTTGTCTTGTTTGCATGACTAATGTTAAAAGAACTCTCCCAGATGTCTGCATTCCTCCAATTTTGGCTTCTTCAGTGTCGTTCCCGTTTTCTTCCTCTGATCGTCATTGTTCAGCCGAGGTGGCCGCCTCAAGAAATTCCCCTCACACCACTCTGTTTCACTTTTTAAGATGTTCTGTAAAATCTAACTCTTTAACCAAGCTTTTGACCGTTTATCCAAGTGAGTCTTAATTTGACAAAATTTGTTTAATTGTTCATATGTAGTGACTTGGGTTGTTCTGCAACTTTAAAGGCTGTAGGCAAATGAAAGTTGTCAAATTTAAGAATTGTACCCAAGACCTGGAGTTTGTTTTCTTGGCCTGGTAAACAAATGCCTTAGTACCGGTTCACTTCAAAAGCCAAGATTTTAGAACTCTGAAGAAGGCAGCTTAAAATGTTGTAATGCATGCTCTTTGTCAGTTTCTTGTTGAACATTTGGCTCAACATGCAGCAGTATTGTCTAGGCTTTTTGCTGTAATTCTGTCTTGTCAAATATTTGCATGGGGTGGGGATGACTAAGAGGCTGCGAAAAGCTACCAGCCCTAGGGGCCATGGCTGCTGTCTCAGACTGATAGAACATGCTGAAAAATGTGATTCTCCCCCGAGAAATGCTGCTTGCTCCATTGTCTGTCTTTTTTTTGTTCGCTTTCCTGTTCCTTGGGTCTTGCTGCCTTCTGTGACTAACTGATATGAAAGGCTGCAACCTCCACGCAAGCAGCTGGCAGCAAGTTTTACCGTATATGGTCATCCCAGCTCCCAGTCTGTGAGGCTTCCAGAATATTATACTCCCTTTCTCTCTGATTGGGCAGTTAGGACAAGGACTTGAGCAGTTTCAAGGCATGAGTGCAATGTAAGGGAAAAGTCTGCGATGAATTTCATATTAACCCTGTCACTAACATTTTCTTGTATTTCATGGAAGCTAAACATTTGTCTTTGTCTAGCTAAACCACCATATGAAATGTAGATTTTCCAACTTGCTCTCATTCATAGCAGAGCCCCTTTTCAGTCAAAAGAATTAGTGTATTTTGATAGGCAAAAAGAATTAAAAGGGTAATTACTGGGGAAATTTAGATCAAGCAGAATGAATACATGGGTTCATTATGACACCAAAGCTTTACAGGATCACGGAGATTTAAAGCTGCAAGTTCTCTGAATTTGGTAACATCTAATATGCTTAGCCCTGCTTTAACCTTTTTTTTAGAATGCTAGCCTGGAAGTCTAACCTCCTTAAATTCTATTTAATGTTTGAAGTGACCTTCCTTCACTTTAGCCCCATTCCACAACCAAGATTTTAATCAGATTTTATTCCTCTGTTTTTGCCAGTGCTACATCGAATTGTTTCCATGGGGATCTATCAGAATGGCTTACTGTCAGTCATCCTGTCTCTGCCTGACTTGTCTTGTGCTCTGCCTTACTGGGGTATGAGGAAGAATACTTTCCTTACCCTTTAACCCAGGATGTTGTGTCTCATCAACTTGCTGTGTATGGGCCGTTGTCAGAAATTGCACGACACAGTCATAGTCCAACAGGTTTATTTAAAGACACGAGCTTTTGGAGGCTCAGTCCTTCAGAAGTTAGTGAGAGAGGTAGTATCAGTCACAGAATTTATAAGTAAAAGATCAAAGGTTCACACCACTGATGAGGGTGTACTAAATAAACCTAAGATGCTGTTAAATCTTTAATCAGTGAGTAGGTTTTAATTGATTAATATGTGTTTGTACATGCCCAAATTGTTTTCTAGTCATGGTCTCAAAGAACAAAAGGTTCTCAGTGTAAAGAAGAGGTGACATTTTAGGTCAGACAATGCATGTTATATGTTAGACCATGTTTAGAATTGTTTTGTGTTTTAGTTTGGAGTCAGACTGGTTTTATTTCTAAAGTAGGAATTTATAAACACCATCTTGATTGACTGGCTATCTATAAATTGTGCCTGTTGCCGCCCCTGCCCTTGCCCACTGTCACCCGCCCTCGCCCGCTCTCAGTCGTTTTCAGACTAGTACGGATCTGGCAGATTGTTGATGCTTACTGTGACCACAATGTAAATGCTGCACCATATTTCTAGTCTCCTTAGCCAACTAGTTTGTGCAGAACTAAGCTGGATGAGAGTGAGACATTAAAGAGCTGCTGTTGTATTGAGACAAATTTTAACCCTTCGTGTTGCAAGGCTCCAAATTGCTCCATTGACTCGGATTTGTGATTTTCTTAGAAATGCACATTTAATGTATTTGTCTCAGCGATTGTAGCTGCATTACAGCAGAATTGGTACTTTTTCAAAGGTTATAAGTTTGATTTTTTTTTAAAAAAATTGGCCTGTAATGCACAAACAAATGCAAATATCTCAACTGTTGCACGTAAGTGTTTAGAATTATTCAACACTTGTCTCTGGTTGAGTGAAACAGCACTTTGTGCCTTTTGTTAGCCTGACATGATCAAGCAAGCCCTTTCATTGTTGAGTTTGCTTCGAAAAAGTAAGCTATTTGGAATAGATGTCTGGCCATTTTTGTCCAAGCATTATGTGAAATGATAAAATGTGTGTGTAAATGCTTTTCCAAAGGAGGATCTAGGCCTGAAACATCAGCCTTCCTGCTCGTCTGCTGCTGCTTAGCCTGCTGTGTTCATTCAGCTCTACACCTTGTTATCTTAGATTCTCCAGCATCTGCAGTTCCTGCTATCTCTATGTAAATGCTCCTTTGTTAAATCTATTCCTGTCACTCGGCTCCCTCTTTTGAGTGTGCTGGGAGGCGAACGTCCAAGAACAAGTCATCGCAATTGACCACTTCAGCTTGGGACTTAATCACCCCTCTAATGTCATACCTTTTAATATAACTTCTGAGCTTACCACAGCCAATTGGACACCTTGTACCTTATGTTTCCTTTCTTTAGATTTAAGATCCTAGTTTTGGATTGACCAACATCATTTTAGAACTCGATGTAAAATTTATTTTTACAGTCATTGTTCTGAGGCTTATTTAATGCAAAATTATTAATTGGGGTTTTGATTCCACAATACCAGATCTAGAAGAGCTGTTCTCTGTTGGTTCCTCCAGTTGAAAACTATCTTGTGTAGATTCCAGGAATTTGTCTTCCACAGCTTAGTGCTAATTAGATTTACCCAGTCTGTATGTATACTGAAGTCCCACATGATTCATTGTATTGTTGATGTTATATGCACCTTTAATTTACCATGCCCGAAGTTACCACCACACTTAGCGGCCCACAATCAATGCCTACCAATGTTTGCTACTCTTTCTGTTTAAGTACACCCGAACTGTTTCTATATATCGATTCTTTGGCCTAAGATCCTTTAACGCTAATTTGTTGTTCCTTTATTAATAGATCTACCTACCCCTCTTTCTTTTCTGCCTATCCTTCCTATATGTGAAATTTAACATATGGGTCCTGAGCATGGGCACCCTGCAGTCGTTTTTATAATGGCAATTAGTTCAATCCTAATTGGTACTAAATGTGTGTTTGTCGCTGAGAACAGAATTTGACTTGGTGACTCCAGGTTGCTTGCACCTCATCAGCGAGTTTCACATGAATACTGATAACGGTGTGAAATAAGCAGGATTGCTAGTATTTGTGCAGTATTAGACTGCCGTTTTGGGGTCAAGAAACTTGATTAAATTTAATAACAGGAATCCTTCAATGTGTTATTTCCAACTACTTTTTAATCTTCTGGGTGTTTTCCCCCTTCCCAGGATCAAATTTAAACAAAGCAATTAGATAATTTCCAAATCCATGGCATGTGGAGGGGAGAAGAGAATGTTGAATTTAGCTGTAGACTATTAAAAAGATGCCTGTACTTTTACTAATACAGGGAGTCTGTTTCTCCTTTTGAGAGCAGTCACTGATTTAACCTACTTGAAGAAGCAGGGAGAACTAATTGCAGTTTACCATTGGTTTCCTTTGTGTTTTTCTCCACTATTATCCGAGAACATTACTTTCAGCTGACGGTCTCTCTTCATGCAATAAATGGCTCCAATTAACAGCTGTTGTATTTCAAAATGATTGTTTTTGCCTGCCTTACAAGCCATCTGCTTAATGCTGCAGGAATAGAGTGAGGAATAGCAAGGTGTATTTGTGATATGCTGTCATTTTTTTGAGCCTCTGCTTATTTCTCTGCTGTGTTCTGTTATCCAAATCCTAACGCATTCATGATTACTACTTACAATTTTTTCAAGCCACCAATTCTGCTGAGCAGTCTGAATAAAGGAATTGCTCTACTCTTCTGTAAAGTTTGCATGCTATTAATAGTGTTATTTCAGAATGGTTGATGTAGCATGGAATGAAGGAATTTTCTAAAATTTCACCAGTGTTTTTGATTTCATGTATGCTCAACAGGGTGCAAGATTAAGCAGTTCTTTCTATAGAACATAGAGCAACACAGTGCAGAACCGGCCCTTTGGCCCTCGATGTTGCGCTGACCTGTGAACTAAGCGAAGCCCATCCCCCTACACAATCCCGTCATCATCATCATACTCTTCCACTTCACACATTCATTGTCTGTGGCAAGACTAACAGGACACAATGTATACCAAAGCTGGAGCATTGTACCTCAACACGGAGTTCCGAAGTGCTGATTTTGGTCTATTCCTTGTAAATCCATCTTAATATGGTTGGTCGGCTGATGCATAACGGACTCTTTGCCTTTGAATGAACAATGTTATAATTCACTCAATGATTATGACCACCTTGTTACGTTCATATACAAACTCCCAACAAACACAGTGGTTACAAGAGCAGGTCTGAGACTAGGAATAGCGTAGCAAATAACTCACCACTTAGCTCTCCAAAGCCTGTCCACCTTCCTCAAGTCAGGATTGTGACAGAATGCTGCCCACATGCCTGAATGTGTGCAGTTCCAACAGCACTCCAGCTTGACACCATCCAGGGCACAGCAGCCCACTTGATTCGCACCACCTCCACAAGCATCCACTCTCTCCACCACTGTCATTCAGTAGCGGCAGTATTTACTATCTACAAGGTGCACTGGAGAAAATCACCAAAGAATCTGAGACAGCTCCTTCTGAACCCACTACTGCTTCCATCTAGAAGGACAAGGTCATTAGATACATGGGAACACAACCAGTTACAAGCTCATCCTAGGGGAGTTGTGGGTGAATTTGCAGCGCGCGGATGATTGCAATTCACCACAACATTCTCAAAGGCAACAGGAAGCAGGCAGTGAATACTGGCCCATTCAGTGGTATCCACATCCCAGAGTGAACAAAAAAAAACTTCCCAAGAGCAACCCCGATTCTTATTGATGCAGCTGAAGGGGACTGGGTTTCAGAGTTAGTTGGTAGGTGAATACCCATCTTTCAGTCAGTTTTGTATCACTGTGCAAGTGTGCAAATGTGCTCGTGTGGTATGTATAGCACTGTAGCTGTCTTGGCAATCCAGTAGTCTGACTGGACCTGTTCAAATTTCTTTTAAATACTGAGCAGGCTGCACATTTGGTAAACCTGGTTGAATTGTCTGTAACTGATCCAGATAGAAGTACATCCTTTACAAATATGAACAAAGGAGCTCTGAATCTTCTGTACTGTTAAGCAAAAGTGCTGAGGTAAATGTTTAAAGCAGTAATCAAAAACAAATTCAGTTTGCATTTTTTTTAAACTGCAGAACATGTTCAAATAACACTTTTTGCTTAGGTCTTGATCATTTTAGACTCCTGACCCTCCCTCCCTTGTGTTCCCGATCTGCTTCTGTTTGCTGTATTTTCTGTAACTTCGTGCAGTTGTTTGCACTGTTTGTTTTATTCATTATCCTGGTGCCTTGGGGTGTGCATGGGGTGGTGGAAGATGGAGTGGTGGCTTTTTCTGTCCAATTTCTGCAGAAGTTAAGAATGTTGTTTTGTACAGTATTGGACAAGAATCAATTATAGTTAACTTAGGACACCACTTCCAGATTTTTAAAACTGATTTGCGCACCAGCTTTTGTAAAGTATTCAAACTAATAACTTCGTGAGCACAGATATAATCCAACTGAAGATTAGCAAGAGCATAAGCTGAGCTTTGCTCTTGAGTTATGCTATCAGCATTGCCTTCAAATAGATTACAGCCTCATAATTCAGTTTCCAGGTAATATGACCTTGTTATTGGTGTCATGTGAATCCAGAGATTAGATTGCCTCAATAGTTTCCCTTTATCGAGTATTTTAATGGGTTTAACTATTTTCTTGTGTTCTGCAATTTCGTGATAAACATTATTGAAGAACTGAAGGATATCCTACGTCAGGAAATATTTGTATGTTGAAAACCCTACGAGATCGAGCAGAATTGGCAAGAGCCTGGCTGAAGCCATCTGTTCAGTTTGGCGGCTGGTGTTGGTTGGAACCTGGAACATGGAACAGTACAGCACAGCACAGGCCCTTTAGCCCACGATGTTGTGTCAAACTTTTACCCTAATCCTAAGGTCTATCTAACCTCCACCCTATCTTTTATACGATTATCCATATGTCTAACTAGTAGCTGCGTAAATGCCCCTAATGAAGCTGACTCCACTACCCTGTCTGGCAAAGCATTCCACACCCCTACCACTCGGAGTAAAGAACCTACCTCTGACTCCTCCCCATATCTACCTCCGCTCACTTTATAACTGTGCCCCCACGTAATAGCTACCTCCACCCTAGGAAATAGCCTCTGGCTGTCTGCTCTACCTATACCTCTGATCATTTTGTACACCTCTATCAAGACACCTCACTCATCCTTCGTCATTCTAAAGAGAAACATCCTCGCTATCTGAACCTTTCCTCGTAAGACCTTCCCTCCATTCCAGGCAACATCCTGGTAAAATTCCTTAGCACCTTTTCCAACGCTTCCACATCTTTCCTGTAATGAGGTGACCAGAACTATTCCAGATGTGGCCGAACCAGGCTTTTGTATAGCTGGAGTATAACCTCACGGCTCTTGAACTATTAATGAAAGCTAACACACCATAATAACTCTATCCACCTGGGTGGCAGCTTTCAGAAGCTAGAAGAAAGAGTTTGTCTGAGAGAGCCTGGAGAGCAGTCTTTTTTTTTTTAAAAAATCCATTTATGGGATGTGTATCGCTAGCTGGGTCAGCATTTATCTCTCACGCTAGTTGTCCTTGGAGGTGATGGTGAGCTGCCCTCTTGAACCATTGTAGTCTGTGTTGCAGGTAGACCCACAATGCCGATGGGAAGGGACTGTGAGGATTTTGACACAGCAACAATGAAGGGCCAGTGATATGTTTGCAAGTCAGGCTGGTGAGTGGAGATGGTGTTGCATGTATCTACTTCCCTTCTCCTTCTAGATGGAAATGATTGTGGGTTCGGAAGGTGCTGTCTGAGCATCTTGTCAGTTTTTGCAGTGCATCTTGTAGATAATACAGTGCTACTGAGTTGGTGGTAGAGGGAGTGGGTGTGGTACCAATCAAATGGGTAACTTTGTCCTGGATGATACCTAGCTGCTTGTGTTGGAGCTGTACTCATTTGGGCAAGTCGGGAGTACTCCATTGCACTCCTGGATTCTGCCTTTTGTATGTGGTCGACTGGCTTTGGAGAGCCAGAAGGTGAGTTATATGCTAGCCTGTAACCTGCTCTTGTAGCCACTGTGTTTGTGTGGTGAATCCAGTTGAGTTTCTCTGACCTTTTCAAGGTGGTCATTATCATTGTGTGGATTATGATGTTATTGATTCAAAGACAAAATGTGTTTCATACAACAGCTTACCAACCATGTCTTAATAGAGCTAATCAACCTTCGTAACTCAGCATCGAGTTACAATGCTTAATAGTCAATGCCTTTTGAGCTTCTTCCAGTTTTATTTCCACAGTCATTTGAAGTAGAATTTTACAATCCAAAACCCCTCTACTTTCCTGGTTCTTGGCTACATGCCCTAAGTGGTTGTGGGTGTGATTGTGTGACTGCCATATTCCTCATCAAATACCTTTTTCAGGCCATGTGTCCATTTGCAAATTGTAACTTAATTTGAACTTGAATCAAGCTCTTAGATGATTCTCAATTGAAATGGAGGACGGGGGACAGCACAGCTTTCAAAGAATCCCTGAACCCCATATGTGAACCTTCTGACTGCCAGTTTAGTGACATGTGGGGGATTATCTAGAGGGTACTCCATATTCTGGAGCTATGTGGTGAGGACAGCTGATGGTCATGAATGAATGAAGAAGCATAGTGTAAATTAGCACACGACAGCTTAAGGTATTGCCAAAGCGCACATGGCACTGACTTGTTTTCTGCTTACAAGTGTTTTCATGTACACCATTTACCTTGCACTTCACTGTTGGGTATATACTAGTACTGATATGCGTTTGTGCTGCTGGCCAATATGCATGAACGCAAACATATCCTGCATTGTGTAATAAATTCTAAATACAATATACATAGATCAAGACTTGACTACCAACTGGTGCATCATGTGCTTTGCAGAGCAGGGGGAAAGAAGGAACTCAATTTCACTGAAGTTGGACTTCTGTCATTCACCTGCTTTGCACTGGGTTTGCATGTTACGTTAGTATTTCTGCTGGGACTGCATACGTTTGGTTTCAAAATGTTGAATAACTATGACCTTTATTCAGTTAACTGAGGTGCAATGCAGACCATACTTTCTGTTCTCAGCCTGTATTGAGACAGTAACATCATACATGCATCCCCTGCCAGCACTTCACATAAGTCATTGCAATGTGTCAGGTATGACTAGTTTAGTGCTTCATTTTGAGCATTTTGTACGTGGGTACTTCTCAATAGAATAACTGGATTGAAATTTGCCCCAACTCTTTGTGGCACTAGAATAATTGGAATTTGGCTTGAGACGCCTGGGTGGTTTCATAGCTAGATCCCAGCAAACTACTTGTGCTTGGAGCTTGCAGAAATCATTAGTATTGGTATCATTACTTGAAACGAATAATGATGTGTCGTTCTTTCTCCACAGACTGGCCGAATTGACAAGGCATATCCGACAGTTTGTGGACACACAGGACCAGTGCTGGACATTGAGTGGTGTCCACACAATGACCATGTTATCGCTAGTGGTTCAGAGGATTGTGCGGTTATGGTAAGTTCTATTGTACAGATATTTCTTTTTGTCCATGATTAGTAGGCACATTCCTGGATAATGTGTTACGTTTAGTGCCATTATTGAAGTGATGGTGTAGGAATTTTTAAAACATCCAAGAAAATCTCTCAGCTTTGTGGTTCAAAAGATAGTTGAATGAATAGACTTTCCAAGTCTAGTGATTGTAACACGGCCAGCATTGTCTCCCTGTATGTTAGCAGGGTAGTGATGGCTCACAGATGGCCCATTGGAAGGGAGTACCCTTTATTGTATGCTCCCT
This sequence comes from Stegostoma tigrinum, assembly GCF_030684315.1. Taxonomy (NCBI): domain Eukaryota; kingdom Metazoa; phylum Chordata; class Chondrichthyes; order Orectolobiformes; family Stegostomatidae; genus Stegostoma; species Stegostoma tigrinum. Next base: position 13,402,959 of record NC_081379.1, read on the forward strand.
GACTTTAGTTGATGCTGAGCGCAAATATACCTACATAGGGGAGGAAGGTTTGCCTGTCATCTTTGGTGTGAGAAAGTTACACCAGTATATTAAAACACAAATTTGTAATAGTAACAGACTGCAAACCCCTGCTAGGTCTACTCTGAGGACCAAGCCATGCCACCCATAGCTTGAAGTCGAATTCACCATTGGACTCTCATTCTAAGTGCCTACACTTACAAGTTTGAGCACCATCCGGGAGGCCAAGTCGCAAATGTGGATGCCGTGAGTTATCTCCTGTTGGCAGAAAGGCCACTGGTGGTAGCACCACTGAAAGAGTCTTTTCTGGTTTTTAAAATTTTTGGACACCCTCCCAATCACCACTGATAATATAAGTCTGGAGATGCAAAAAGACCAGGTCCTGCAAAACTAAAAGAGCTGGTGGTGATGGGGTATCCAAAATGGCCATCACAACTCGAATTGGGGCAGGGCAGATAAAAGGCTCTGCTAAGCAAGAGTTTACTTCAGTCGACGAAGTTTGGTTCTGAAACTGTGTGGAAATGGCCCTGCATGGGTAAGAGGCAGGGTCAACACGAGGTCAGGTCGTGTGATGTACAAAGTTCAGGTAGGTGAGGCAGTCCTGAACAAGCACGTGGACCACATGAAAGCTGCAAGCACTCAAACTGGACAGGAGGAAAACATACCTGGCCTTCCATAGCAGCTGGAAAGACTGTTCGGACCCATGAATTCTTCCCTTCCATCTAGCATCGAAGAAACATTGGAGTCTGAGTCAGACACAGTGGATGTCTGGGCACCTTAACCGCCTGAAGAAGAGGATGAATTTCTTTTGAGACACTGAGTGCAAGAGGTGAGCTGTGGTTGGGTATATGCCACCTGTATCGGAGGCTGATTGTGAGGAACCAGCTGTGGTGCAAAAATGCCCCAAGAGGCTACAAGGTAAAGAATGTGCCTATGTCGCCAAACTTAGAGGGGGGGCATGGGTAGAGGGTGGCGGCGAATGTAGTGATTGTAAAGAGGTCGGCCAAGTAGACCTCAGTTTGAGTTCACTGATTAGGACTGCTAACCTTGTCCAGTCGGATTTCCCCTGGCTAAGATCCTGTTCACTGAGTCCAGTCTCTGGGAAGCTGGATTAGTGTTAAGTACTATGCATGTATAAATAAAGGGTGACTTGGTGACAGGATAGCAGCCTCTGGAGTTATTCCAACAAGCATTAAGGTTTCTTGATATGCAATTTATTTATGCCGGTAGTTCATTTATCAATAGAAAGCAAAATAGAGGTCAGGGACTTAACTGGCCAAGAACCTGGTCATGGGATTGCCTGTTGGACTCTGTGCAGAATAATATACAGAGATTTGAAATCTCTTCACTCTAAGCAATAAAAGTGAAAATGGACTCTAACTATTAATCCACCAAATGTTTCTAGTTAGCCTGCTGAAGTATTAGAAGGCTGCTTATGGTACTTTACCTGTCTGCCAATTCGTTATACCAGGTCAGTATTTTGAAAGGACATTAGAACTGCCAAGACACTCAATGTACATGGCAGTTTTGTATCCATAATGCTGAAACATTAATGCTTAATTCTGAAAGATTAACTAGTACTTGATATCCTGTGGCAGTGTGAAGTACTTTTACAACATGGTGTTTAGACAGGGTGAGGTGATCTCCCTGTAAATTGTCCAATATCTTGAGAGATTTTTCAGTTCAGAAATAATGCATACTTTGTCTTTCTGGATGAATATTAATCTACATTTTTATTTGGTGTGCAGTTTTGTTTTTGAATGCAGTGGTGACTGGCCAGTGAAGGCCAAGACCAATTCTCTTAACTTGTATTTTATTGCTATTTTCTTAGTGATGAAAAATGTCCTAAAGTGCTTCATGGATTATCATGTTTCATGTACAGAAGGCCATTCAGCCATTTGTGTCTGTCAGCCAGAGCAACTTGGCTCATACCACTCCAGGCACATGCTACCTGTACCCTTAAGTATTTGCTGTTCACATGATGGTCCAACTCCCTTTGAAAGCTTTGACTGAATCTGTTTCCTCTCGGGCAGTGCACTCGGTGTCCGTACTGCATTCTTTGAACAGAGATTCCCTCCTTTCACCTTTTTAGGCTTTTTTGTTGTTCACCCTAAATTGATGGCTTCAACCTTTCCACAATGAGTAGCAGTTGCTGCCCAAGACCCTCCTTTCTCAATATCAACTAAACCTCCTCTCTCACCCTTCCCTAAGGAGGATGTAAACCCTGCAGATGGACCATGTTGGTACCAGACGTCTAACCACGTTCTTGAAGACAATCAGACGGGCACCAAATCATGGTTGTTATCAAATACAAATTGACACCACTCTTACAGAGAAGATAATGGTAGAAGTGATAGCTTGGATATAAGATTTCCATAATGCCTATATTTGAAAAATGGAGCATTTTAATACTTGAAGTAACAGTGTTGTAATCCCACCAGGTGTATGGGTGAAGCCTCTTTATCTAAGCCACACATACTAATGTTCTAAACAAATGACATATTTGTCCACTACACCTGCTGCCATCGTCACCCTTCCCTCTTTTTGCATATCCCTCCTGGCATGTTTATGGCTTTCCCTCTCTTGGCCTTTTCAACTGCTGAAAACACTCATTCATTGGGGTAGTTTCCTGCATGCTGTGCACGTATATAGTCATGAAATTAAGCTGTTACGAAATTTGTTAATGATTCTTGAGGCTGATTTGTTGATGATTCTTAGTGTTATCATCAATTTGGCTCACAGCCAGAATAGCCCATGTCAATGTCTAGTTAGAGCTGTATTCAAACTCCCTTTAAGTTGATTTAACATGGGCCAGGTGTGCGCGCACAAATGTTTTTGATTTTTGATTTTGTGGTTATACAGTTGTATCATATTGATCTGCAAAGGCCCAACACACACTTGTTATCATTGTTCCTGTCCATTAACTGTTGTGTTTGGTTTGTTAGAATTTAGATTTAATGAGATTTTTAACTTAGTTGTCCAGTGATGAGTCAGTCTTTTCCAGACCCACAGATTCGAAAAGGGAATACCCCTGAAGTGGTGGTGGGGGCTTGGGGGGGGACATCTAACATGGAATTTAAGGCAGGAGTCCATGAGAAAATCATTGGTGTGTGGAATAAAGGAAAACAGAGGTTTTACTTTAATGTATAAAGAGCAAGAGAATAACCAGGGTAAGACTAGTGTCAATTAGGGACCATGGAGGTAATCTGTATGTGTATGTGGAAGATATGGGCAGAGACTTCATTGAATACTTGGGGTTGGCCTTCACGATGGAAAGCAATGATGCTAGTATGGACATTGGCAAGAAGACTGTGAACTATTAGAAATTAATGAAGAGAAATAAGGTGCTAATGACTTTAAGCAGCCTCAAAAGTGTATAAATATATAGATCTCAATGAGATGTATCCCTGATGGGCGAAGGTGAGGGAGGGGAGGATAATTTTCAAATCATCTTGGGCCACAGGTGAGATGCCTGAGGACTGCTAATGTTGTTCCATTATTGATAAAGGGAGGAAAGGCTAGAGCAAGAAATTATAGGCCAGTCAGTGTGCTCTTGCTGCCAGGAAGATTCTTAATAATTGAAGGTCAGAATATGTCTGTACTTCGAGAGAGGCTAATTATCAGAGAGCATGCATTTATTAAGGGAAGTTGTTTTGGAGAATTTGTTTGGAAAAGGTAACCAGGAGTATTGAGAGTAATGCATTGGACGTGGTCATCATGGGCTTATAAAAAGTCTTGTTAAAGGTTTCTTATGGCAGACTGGTCAAGGAAGTAAGATGACATGGGATTCAAGGCAAAGTGATTCAAAATTGACTGACATACAGGAATCTGCTGGAGTTCAGTTTATAGTGGGGTTATGCAGGGCTCAAACCTGAGATTCTCATGTTCATTGATTTAGACCTAAATGCAGGGAGATAATTAAGATTCTGTTGATAACCACGCTGCCAAGTTTTGTGCTAACTGAGGAGGATAGTTGTAAAATGCAGTATGACATCAATGGATTGATCAACTGGGAAGAACTGTAGCAAATGGAATTCAATTGGTAATGTGCTTGGCAGAGTCAACAAGGCAAAGGTTGCGTTATGAATGACATCAGGTACTGAAGATCAGAGGGATCCTGAGTGTGCTAATCAGGGCAGGTAGATAAGGTGAAGAAAGCAGATGTGAGGCACTTGCCCTCATTAGCTGAGGCATAAAAGAGCAATGAGATTCTGCTGGAACGGTATAAAACTCTTGTTTGGCCACAGCTGGAGTACTGTCTGCATTTCAGGTCATCACATTATTGAAGCAAAAAAAAACTGGGTTGCCTGTTTTTCACTGGCCACAGTTTTGATTCTGATACATACTACCTTTTAATAGCTATCTGAGAAAGGGGATGTTTATATTTGCCTGACTTAGTTTTCATCCTGTATTCCAGATTGAAATGGTTGATTTTCTCAGTTTGTGCTCAGTATTTTCCTCACAACTGAATATTAACATTTACAGGAAAGCATGTTTATTTTTAATTCATTGCACCACCCCATTTGACTTTGCTTTTGTTCTTTTGACAAGCATGAAATTCTATTTGCCCAACAAAGGCAGCTTAACTTTAACACTCTGTTCATAAACTGCTGGCATCATTCCAGAATGAAATTATTTTGTGTAGAGATGTTTCATAAATCCAAGCCTCAAGTGTTTTGCTGGGAATAGGTATAGTACAGGAAAAGCAAATGGAACTTTACCCATAATTGCTTTACCATGAAATGGAAAATCCATTAGCTTTTAGATGAATTCACACTCCTGAGGGAATTTGTTGTACATTATCTGGTGCAAGCACAAGCACTACGTGATCTCTTAACAATCAAATGGTGTTACTTGAATTCAGCTAGAAGATTAAACGCAATAGATTTTATTTATTCATTCAATTGTGGAGCGTGGGCATTGCTGGCTGGCCAGCATTTATTGCTTGTCCCCAGTTGTTGATGGTGAACTGCCTGTTGTACCGCTTTAGTCCAGTGCTGGGTATAAACCTATGGCATTGTTAGGAATTGAATTGCAATTCATTGTCATGTGTATGCTTACATATCATGGCGGCTAAATTAAGTACAGAAGTCATAAATAAGAAAGGGGAGAAAAAGTAAAGGGTCTTCACAGTTCGATTAACTGCTCCTAGGTTTAGGATACACTGGAAAACTGGACCAAAGCTACCACGCCATGCCGAGACAAGACCTCCATGGCAGGACTAGACCTCCATACTGGGTTGTTGGAAGACCTGGAAGCTACCTCTCAAAGCAAGGACGAGACCTCCATGCCAACGTGAGACCTCTGCACTGGGAGTAGACCCTTGTGCAGGGCTGTTGGACTACCCAGAAGTCATGAAGAAGATCCTGTGATGGGATGAGACCTCCCATGTTTGGACAAGAATGGCACTTCAGGCCAGACGATCCCCCTGCCAACTCTCCTCGACATGTACCACACGAGAGGACCACGCCACTAGGACCAGACCTATATTACCATTCAGGGCCCTTCGAAGCCACCTTGTTGCTGGGCTTGGGCTGGGAGTAGAATAAAAAGACAAGGTACCACAATAAATGGGAATGTTTTTTAAAAAAAGGCAAAGTGGATGAAGTAGACAAGCTCCAGGCTCCTGGACTGAGGAGCCTGCATGTCGTGCTGTGATTCATCATGTAGGAAGGGAATTCTTGGATTTGAACTCAGCAACATTAAAAGAATGGTAACATACATTTCCAGATTTAGGATTTTACGTGGTTTGGGGAGCTTGCGGATGGTGCTGTTCTCATATATCTGCTGTCCTCCTATTCTAGAATCAAGTGGTCAGAGATAATGGGAACTCCACATGCTGGAGAATCTGAGATAACAAAGTGTGGAGCTGGATGAACACAGCAGCCCAAGAGCTTGTGCTCCTGAGACGCTGCTTGGCCTGCTGTGTTCATCCAGCTCCACACTTTGTTATCTAGAATCAAGCGGTCTCTGGTTTGAAAGGTGTTGTTTGAGGATCTTTGATTTTCTGCATTGTGTACTATCAACAAGATGCATTGTTGTAAATGAGCAATCGTGCTGGAGAGAGTGGATACTTGTGGGTGACATGCCAATCAAATGGGCTGCTTTGCCCTGGATGATAAGGCTTTTGAATGGCATTGCAGTCGCACTCATTGAGGCAAGTGGGAAGTATTCCATGACACTTGTAACTTGTTCCTTGCAGATGATGGACAGATTCTGGAGAGTCAGGAGTTGAATTACTCGCTGTAATATTCCTAGCTTCTGACGTGCTACTGTCGACACTGTTTATATGGTGAGCCCAGTTGAGTTTTGGTCAGTGTTAAGCTCCAGGATGATGATGGGAAATCAGCGATGGTAATATCATTTGAATTTCAAAGGACAACATTAGATGTTCTTTTATTGGAAACTCATTGCCTAGCATTTGTGCGGCACAAATGTTAACATGTCACTTGTCACCTCAAGCTCTGACTTTATCCGGATCTTGTTGCTTTTTAACGTGGGCTGTTTGAGTTTCTACCAGTGTTTTAGTTGTACTGCACCAGCTTGGCTAGGGTTGTGGCAAGATCTCCAGCACAAGTCTTCAGTATTATTGCCAAAATGTTGTCAGGGCCCATAGCCTTTGTAGTGTCCAGTGTCTCCAACTGTTTTTTGATATCATGTAGCTTTTTTGAATAGTTTTTGACCACTTTTTAAAATGGAAATACTTCCCAAAGCTGCACGTAACTCTGTCTCCAATTTTGAAGAGAATTATTTAGTATGCGTGTTTTATTTATAGGATTAGTGAAGGAATCGGAACTGTCAGCATTCAAAATGAAATTGAATAGATGGGTAAAAGGATAAAGGAAGGAGGTCAGGTACATGTGAACAAAACTGGTTTGTGCAGAGCAAAGGCTAACACATTATGAACTCTGCACATAATACTTCAAGGTACCAATTTCTACCTTATGCAACGCACTTAAATGATTTGCCATTAATCCCAGAAAATCTGCAAACCACCTTAATATTGGTCTTGTGGTGCAGTGGTAATGTGTCTACCCTCAGGAACGAAGAAGCTAGGTTCACGTCCTATGTTTGCAACATCTGGTGATCATGTAGATTTTTTGAATAACTTTGGTTGATTCGAAAGTATCTAAAATGCTATTTTTACTCCCTCCACCCCCCCCCCCCCTCAGAAATGGCACAAATGTGTTTTATCTATTACTAAGCTGGACGTTTTCTTATTTGACAATTATATTAAAAAATTCACATGTCTATCAACAGCATTACACTTTTTAAGTTATCCTAATGACAGAAGTTAAATGCCTCACAGTCAATGTGCATTGGTGTTGTAGCAGCTGCTGTGTTGTAAATACATCTGGCGCCTGTCTGTAATTAAACTAATTTGCACTTGTAAATAGTCGTCAAATGTTAATTAGGCTAGTCTTTCCCAGTCAGTACAATAAATGTTCCTTGCAAATTTCATGATTTTGTTTGTGTTTTAGACATTAAAACCGATATTGCAATCTTCTGTCCATCAGGTTCTCTGTACTTAGATGCAGGAAACAACATTTGTGTGATTTGTGTGACATGTTAAAGTGGGTGATCATGAATTGACCGTTGGATGTATCAGTTATACAGTCAGTAGCAGTACCTCCCCTCTTAGCCCTGTGTATTTGTTCTTTTTCACATTTCCATAGCTGGCTGCACCCCAACACCCTGCCTTCAAGCCAACACTGTCCAATTGTGCACAGCACTCATTCCCACAATGACTAAGGTATGTGCACAGACACGGACTGAAAACATTCCCATCATGTTATGGTTTAAAAACCAAAAGAACTGCGGATGCTGTAAATCAGGAACAAAAACAAAGTTGCTGGAAAAGCTCAGCAGGTCTGGCAGCATCTGAAGAAGAAAACAGTTAACGCTTAGGGTCCGGCGACCCTTCCTCAGAACAGTTCTGAGGAAGGGTCGCCGGACCTGAAACGTTAACTCTGTTTTCTCCTTCACAGATGTTAAGGTTTATATTTCCCAAAACATTCTTGCCCCCATTTCCTTTAAATGCTGCTTTAAGGCGGCTACTTTAAGCACCCTGTTCTAATATCTCCTCTCATGACCTGATGTCAGGTCTTGTTTGATAATGTTTCTGAAGTGCCTTGGAATATTTAGTGTTAAAGGCTCTTAGTAAATGCAGGTCACTAAGTGTGTATATCTTCCCTGCAACTTCTCCATTTCCTCTGTCTTTTTTTGTAATTTGGGGATTTGGTAATCCTGGCAGTGCTGCTGACTGAGTCCAGTGCTTCCCTTCAGCAAGTCAATTCAAGCATGCTGAAGATGCCACCAGTTGCCACAGACCAATAGCATTGATACGTGACAACTTTTCAATCTCCATTTTTGGACTGAATTTGGACTGAACTCGTCCTCACACTCAACAACTTCTCTTTTGACTCCTTCCACTTCCTACAGACTAAGGGTGTGGCCATGGGCACCCGCATGGGCCCCAGCTATGCCTGCCTCTTTGTAGGTTACGTGGAACAGTCCCTCTTCCGCACCTACACAGGTCCCAAACCCCACCTCTTCCTCCGGTACATTGATGACTGTATCGGCGCCGCCTCTTGCTCCCCAGAGGAGCTCGAACAGTTCATCCACTTCACCAACACCTTCCACCCCAACCTTCAGTTCACCTGGGCCATCTCCAGCACATCCCTCACCTTCCTGGACCTCTCAGTCTCCATCTCAGGCAACCAGCTTGTAACTGATGTCCATTTCAAGCCCACCGACTCCCACAGCTACCTAGAATACACCACCTCCCACCCACCCTCCTGCAAAAATTCCATCCCCTATTCCCAATTCCTCCGCCTCCGCTGCATCTGCTCCCACGATAAGACATTCCACTCCCGCACATCCCAGATGTCCAAGTTCTTTAAGGACCGCAACTTTCCCCCCACGGTGATTGAGAACGCCCTTGACCGCGTCTCCCGCATTTCCCGCGACACATCCCTCACACCCCGCCCCCGCCACAACCGCCCCAAGAGGATCCCCCTCGTTCTCACACACCACCCTACCAACCTCCGGATACAACGCATTATCCTCCGACACTTCCGCCATTTACAATCCGACCCCACCACCCAAGACATTTTTCCATCCCCTCCCCTGTCTGCTTTCCGGAGAGACCACTCTCTCCGTGACTCCCTTGTTCGCTCCACACTGCCCTCCAACCCCACCACACCCGGCACCTTCCCCTGCAACCGCAGGAAATGCTACACTTGTCCCCACACCTCCTCCCTCACCCCCATCCCAGGCCCCAAGATGACATTCCACATTAAGCAGAGGTTCACCTGCACATCTGCCAATGTGGTATACTGCATCCACTGTACCCGGTGCGGCTTCCTCTACATTGGGGAAACCAAGCGGAGGCTTGGGGACCGCTTTGCAGAACACCTCCGCTCAGTTCGCAACAAACAACTGCACCTCCCAGTCGCAAACCATTTCCACTCCCCCTCCCATTCTCTTGATGACATGTCCATCATGGGCCTCCTGCACTGCCACAATGATGCCACCCGAAGGTTGCAGGAACAGCAACTCATATTCCGCCTGGGAACCCTGCAGCCATATGGTATCAATGTGGACTTCACCAGTTTCAAAATCTCCCCTTCCCCTACTGCATCCCTAAACCAGCCCAGTGCATCCCCTCCCCCCACTGCACCACACAACCAGCCCAGCTCTTCCCCCCCCCACCCACTGCATCCCAAAACCAGTCCAACCTGTCTCTGCCTCCCTAACCGGTTCTTCCTCTCACCCATCCCTTCCTCCCACCCCAAGCCGCACCCCCAGCTACCTACTAACCTCATCCCACCTCCTTGACCTGTCCGTCTTCCCTGGACTGACCTATCCCCTCCCTACCTCCCCACCTACACCCTCTCCACCTATCTTCTTTACTCTCCATCTTCGGTCCGCCTCCTCCTCTCTCCCTATTTATTCCAGTTCCCTCCCCCCATCCCCCTCTCTGATGAAGGGTCTAGGCCCGAAACGTCAGCTTTTGTGCTCCTGAGATGCTGCTGGGCCTGCTGTGTTCATCCAGCCTCACATTTTATTATCTTGGAAGTTAAGTAGCTTTGCTGAGCAACAGAGAACAAATAAATTCTCAACTGCTAAATTTGAATTGCTTCATGCATTGCTGATATTGTGATGGCTGTGAGGTAGTCATGTTGCAATTCTGTTGGGAGAGCAAATTGACTGACTGACTTTCAGAATATACAACTGGTCTTTCTGAAAACGACTTGTTACATATTAACCCTAAGTTCTCTTTACACGGACTATTTGTGTACTTTTGCAGATTAACCTGTAGATGATATCATGTATCTCTTTGGTCTGAAGGGGAAGTTTTGACTTTGTGAAACTTTTCTCCTTTCTCTCACTCTGTTTTAAACGCAACATGTAGCGGAAAGTTGGATCTCCAATAAGACTTCAGTCATTCTGAATACTATTTGATCTTATAAGTACAGCATGGAATTCCCAGTTAGAAACTTCTGAACCTTGTAGGAGGTCATGACCAGTTGGAAGCTTTTATTGCCGAATAGTTATCACAGAAAAACTGCAGTTAATGTCTGCAACCTCACCTACTGCAACCTTAGTTAGTATCCTGATGCAAACCACTGTCATACCCTGACACAGAATTTTGGTTCCAGGAAATTATAATGACTCCCTGTATATCCACCACTGTTAAGTTCACTTTGATATCGATGAATTCATTCCGCAGGCATTGGAAGCTGACATGCATGATAAGTGAATCGTGTGAGAAATGGATGTTATTTTAGCACTTAAAATCTTCTGTTGCACCAAAGTGAGAAACCAATATCAAAACCTTCAGCTTTTCTCTTTCACATATTTGTGTTCAGTTAATTCCTTCTAACCAATTTGGATATCAAAAATGTACTGATCTGTGTTTAAATGGCTTTTTTGATAAATCTCAATTTTGCAGATTCACTGTGGTGACCAGATGAACAGATAAGCAGCTTTTCAATCTCCAGTCACTTCTTTTGAGATCAAGGCCATCAGTCCATTAGAAGTTTCGGTAAATGTGCAAGCTCAAATTGTAGTTACGTCACAAATTCTGATCCTACCTTGAGCTTTACTCTGTCTATGCAGCTAGCATTGGCAAGCAGTTGGAGTATATGCACCCAATTTTAATTGTCATCTTGTCTGTCTTAACTAGGCATTTGACTAGTATAGGAGCTTCAACTAGCTGGCTATTGGAAGGATCAGCTACTCAGTATCATGTAACTAAACATATATTCTTCTCACCACAGAATTGTGCACATTCTGCCTTGTGGCCTGGCCAAAACCGAGCATTACATTCCGACCATGACAGTCAAATTTTCTGTTCTATCCTTTTCTTGCTACTGCTATTCCAAGCTTGTGCTTATTTCACTTTATTCAAGCCAACAATGACATTCAGCTGTCCACCATTAGCAATTTTAAATTCTGTCATTTGCTATCTTGTGCATTTTTACTGAGCAGAGCACTTTTCAGCCAGGCTGCTCAACTGTGGTGAGCTAGAATCTGTTTCCCATTGTGCTTGAAGCTGGTTTCATCACTGGTTAGGAATTCCAATGCGTTAAACACTAGCACATGTTCATAGCTTGCGTGTTTGTTACAAAGCCTTAAGACTTTGGTATCTGAGTCTTCAACTCTTTAATTTCATCCCTTGAATTTCAGCAAGATATGTTGTTGGGTTGGCAGCTATATGGGAGTTCAGGAATCAAGCAGTACTGTTTGTTTGCATCTATCTTTGATTGCAATACGGTTTCCTTGCTTTAAAAAAACTCATTTGAATGCCAGGCTATATTTTAAACTTCATTACCCTGCAGGTTTCAAAGGTGTACTGTTAAGCTGAGATTTATCCATTGCTTTAATTTAGAGCCAGATGAACTAGTTATTTTTGTTTAACATCTGCAACATTAATGGCTCAAAGGATGATGTCAGGATATGAGTCATTACATTATCTTTTTAACTCCCTCCTGTGATGCAAATAGATCAGAAAACCTGAATAAAATTTTTTTGAAAGCGAGCAAACAATGAAGAGTTTGATCTTTAATCTCAACTTTGTTCATACTGTCCACTTGTGGAGTTAAAAACAACTCGAAACAGGCCCATTGGCCCACCACGTCTAAGTTGACCAACAAATACCAAACTACACTAATACCAATTACCTGTACTAGGTCCGTGGCCTACTAAGCCCTAGCATTTTAAATGCTCACCCATGGTGAGAGTGCCTGCTTCTAGCATCCTCTTAGCCAGCATGTTCCATATTTTTACTGCCCTCTGGATGAAAATTTTTTCTTTGGATCCTGTCCGAACTACACATTCTTCACATCAAGCTTATGCCCTCTGGTCTCAGACACGTTTGCAAGAGGAAAAAGATTCTCCAGTTGAGCCTGTCTATGCCTCTTATAAATTTATACACCTCAGTCAGAGTGTCTTCTCAGCCTGCTGTGCTCCAGGGAAAACAAACCCAGCCTACTTAGTCTCGCCTCATAACTGAGACTTTCCATCTGAGGCAAGGTGTAGTGAATCTCCTCTCCACCCATCCAATGCAATCAGGTCCTTCTGGTTGCCATGCAATCGGAACTGCATCTAGTACCCCATCTGTGGCCTAACCGTGGGTTAGCAAAGTTGTAACAAAACATCCTTGCTCTTGTATCCATGCCCTGGCAAATGAAAGCAAGCATTCTGTATGCCACCTTCATCACTCTATCAACCTGTGCTGACACCTTCTGGGATCTATGGATTTGTAAAGGAAGATTCCTTTTGTTCCTCATTATGTAAATCCTTCCTTATTAGATATCCCAAATTGCACCTCCTTGCAATAGTAGAGTTACACAGCACGGTGAAGACTTTCAGTCCAACTCATTCATCTCAACTGGAAATCCTAAACTGATCCAGTCCTGTTTGCCAGCATTTGGCCCATATCCCTCTAAATCTTTCCTATTCATACGTCCATCTAGCTGCCTTTTAAATGTTATAATTGTACCTGCCTACACCACTCCCTTTGGCAGCTGGTTTCATTTACACATCACCTTCTGTGAAAGATTTGCCCCTCAGGTCCCTTTTAAATCTTTCCCATCTCACCTTAAACCTGTGCCCTCTAGTTTTGGACTCTCCTACCCTGGGGAAAAAGACCTTGGCTATTCACCCTATTCATGGCCCTCATGGATTTTATCAACCTTTGTAAGGTCTCCACTCAGACTCTGCTCCAGGGAAAAAGCCCCAGCCTCATCAGCCTCTCCCTATAGCTCAAACCCTCCAACCCAGTCACATGCTTGTGAATCTTTTCTGAACCCTTTCAAATTTAACAATGTTGGAACCAGAATTGTACATAGTATCCTTTTAAGTGGCCAAACCAATGCAACTGTACAGCCACAGCATGACACTTATCAGAATTAATTTCCATCTGGTGTTGCTCTGCCCAATTTACCAGCTTATCACTATCTGACTATAGCCTGATAACATCTTCCTTACTGTCAACAATGCCACCACTTTTCGTGTCATCTGCAAACTTAATTAAACCGTCTATATTCACACCCAAGTCGTTAACGTACATAACAGCAGGATCCCAGTACAATCCATGTGTGTTATGCTGCTAGTCATAGGATCCAGTTTGTAAACTTTTTTTTATTCATTCACAGGATGGTGGCACTGCTGGCTAGGTCAGCATTTATTGCCCATCAGTAATTTCCCAGAGGGTAGTTAAGAGTCTCCCACATTGCTATGCCTCTGAAGTCACATGTAGACTCGACTGGATGAGGATGGCAGCTTCTTCTCTGAAGAACATTAGTGAACCAGATGGGCTTTTCAGACCACCGGTTTCATGGTCTTAATTCCAGGTTTTTTTTTATTGAATTCCACCATCTGCCATGGTGGGATTCAAATCAAGGTCCCCATTACCTGGGTCTTTGGATTAATAGCAATAACATCACTAGGCTATCACCTCTGCTTAAACTTGCCTTGGATCTCATGAGCTCTTTTGGATCAACCTTCCATGTTGGGCCTTTCTGAGTCCATGTACACCACATCAACTGCATTACTTTCATCAATATATTTAGTTGCCCTTCACTCTTAGGGAGGAACACCCTGGCCCTGGACTCTCATGGCACTATTTTTAAAAGACTCCTGCCCCTCAACTGTGGACTTATCTGCAAGTAGCTGCCCTGTCTGTTTGCCAGATCCCATCTGATATTGAAATAGGCTTTGCCCCAATTTAGACACTTAACTGCTGCACTACCTTTATCCCTTTCCATTATGACCTTTTAACCTTAGACTGATGGCCACTATCCCCAAAATGTTCTCCCACTGACATGACAACCCCTTGACTGGCTTCGTTTCTTAGGATTAGGTCTAACACAGGCAGTCTCAACAGAGATGGGGCAATGTACTGATACAAAAGGCTGCATTGGGTGCACTCTTTAAAAATTCCACCCCATGTAATCCTTTCAGACGAAGGAGATCTTGGATGTTAACAAAGTTGAAATAACTGACTGCTATAACCATATTTCTTTTGCATCTCTGATTTACCAATTTAACTGCTTTTCCAACTCTTTCCGATTGGGAGCCTCTGGTACAATCCCAGCAATTATTACCCCTTTTTTAAAATTTATAAAGTCTATTCAGAGAGCCTCATTTGAAGACCCTTCTAAGACATCCTCCCTTATTACTGTAGTAGTGATTTAATTTATCAAGTGCAGTGCTCCCACCTCATACTTCCTCCCCCTTCATCCCCGAAACTTCCGTATCTTGGAATGTTGGGCTGCCAGTCCTGTCTTTCCTTCAAACATTCTCAGTGATTGCAACAATATCACATTCCCACATGGTGATTAATGTTCTAACTTCATCCACCTTACCAGTCATGCTCCCCATGTAGATGATAGCTACCTTCATTCAAATGAGTTGGCAGGGTGACTTTTAGCTTTCAAAGTTGCATCTTGCTCTTCTGTTGTCTGTCACTTGTCATGGAATGCAAAGAAATGTGCTGTGGCACATTTCAGTATTTCAGTTGTTGGGGAAAATATTCAATACAGATCAGGTCCAAGTGGCTCATTTCACTATTTCTAAATGACCTTGAGCTGAATTCAGCTACAGCAAGCTGTGTTAAACTTACTGTTTTTTTATTGTTTAGATGTTAGGGTTTAAAAGTAGTCTTAATTAAGACTACAGGGTGTTAGTGAGGCTGCTTCTGGAGTACTTTGTACAGTTTTGCCTCCCTTATTTAGGGAGGGATATATACAGACTTCGGAGACTGCTCAAGAGACACTCACTAGGCTGATTCCTGGGATGAATGGGTTCAGTTATCAAGGATGGCGGTTAAACCTTTATTCATCAGAGTTTTGAAAAATGAGGTGGCGTTTTTGAAACATAAGATTCTGAGGGAGCTTGATGGGAGATGCTGAGAAGATGCTCCTAATAGTGGGGATATCTTGAACTAGGGGGCATAGTTACAGAATAATGGATGCAAGGGTAGCAAATTCTCTAGCCTAAAGAGTTGTGGTAACTAGAATGCAAAATACTTAGACGAGGTAGACAGATCTTTGAATATCTACCTGGGAAGCTGAGGGCTTTGAAAACCTGGCACAAAAGAGTAGTTGAGGCCTAGGGCAGATCAGAAATGATCACTAGTGAATGGCAGGCAGGTTGAGGGGCCTGTGGCCTATTTCTGCTCCTATATCTTATGATCTTACATAGAACAGAGGGTTGGAGTGGACGAGCCCACCACTGAAGAGGTTCAGTCACCAAGCTGATGTCTCAGAAGCAAACATCAATTTCCAAGAGAATGTCAAGTCATACTTAGGGACTTTGTTTCCAGAGTGTATGTGACTATGATCTGGGAAGGAAGGGTTAACTTGTTTACTGAAAAACTATGGTCCAAATCAAGGGGTTGGATCGTAAGACATGGAGGCAGAGCTTGAGTCTGCTCTGCCATTTCCTTCCTTCATTTATGGGATGAGGGAGTCACTGAGGGATGAGGGTAGGCCAGCATTAACTGCCCTGTGGGCAATAATGAGTATACCACATTGCTGTGGGTTTAGAGTCACATGTAGGCCAGACCAGGTAAGGATTAGATTTCCTTCCCTAAAAGGGATTAGTGAACCAGGCTGGCTTTTCCTGACAATAGGCAATGGATTCATGCTCCTCATTAGATCTTAATTCCAAATATTTATTGAATTCACATTCCACCAGCTGCCATGGCAGGATTCAAACCCAGGTGCCTGGAACATTATCTAGGTCGGTGGATTATAGTCCAGTGATTAATACCAGTAGGCCATCGCCTCACCTAAATTTGATCAGATCTAAGGTGGTTGATGTAATAATGCTCAAATCCACTTTCCTGTCCTTTCTCCTAAACCCTTTATTCAAATTCTGATTAAAAATCTGTCAGTCTAGCACCCTCGACACCTGCTATGGTAAAGAATTCAACAGATTTCATTATCCTGTGAGACAAGGAATTGCCCTAAACACTGCCTTAAATCAGTGACCTTTACTCTTCCACACTTGTAAACAACCCCTCAGCGTGTCTTAGTCTAACTCTGAGCTTGGTAACCCTAAAAATCCCTGTATGCTTCAATACAGCCCCCCTCATTCTTCTAAACTGCAATAATTACAAGCCTGATCTACTGTCACCTTCCTCATAAGAATTTCCCTTTATAATCACTATCAAGTAGTGTACCTTCTTTATGCTGTCTCTGGTTTCAGAATATCTTTTCTTGTATGGGGGACCTAAAACACTTCACTGTATACTAGGTATGGTCTGACTAGTGCTTTGAATAGTTCTGACAAGACTTCCCATTTTTATCTTCTATTTGCTTTGAAATGAAGGCACATAATTCATTTACCTTGCTTCTTACCCACTGAACTTGGATGCTAGCCTTTTGTGATTCAATCGTAAGGAGTTCCAAATGCCCTTGTGCTGCAGATTCCTGCTGTCCTTCCCTATTTAAATAATACTTAGCTCTTCTATGCTTCTCAAAGTGCATTCCTCACGTTTTCTAATCACCGAGTTTTCGCCCACTCACTTATCCTGTTTATGTCCCTTTGTAGACCTTTGTGTGATCTTCGCTACTTGCCATCCCAATGTGGTTAGAGTAGATTCACTTCTATCATCCAGTTCATTCTTTGTATTGAATTTGAAGTTACTTTACTATCTACATGATGCTGAACAGATCAGCAAGACAAGTTTGACTATCAGTGAATCCTGAACTGAAGCTTGCTGGTAAAAAGTCAGATGGGTCCTGATTTCAAATGTAACAAGAGCTGGGTGTTGAGAATTTGTCTGGCTTCTTCCATGTGTTGAGATATCAATCCCAGTATTCTTTATATATATTCAAACGTTGAATGTGCTTTTTTTTGGCGAAGATGTCCATTATCCTTTTACTCCAAATGTTCAAGTGCTATTTGAAAAGAGAATATATCAAACAGCTGGATAAACAGATATGTAGAAGAATAGCTTTTGAGCCAAAAGCATTTTTGCTTATACTGGTGCTGAACGTTAATGTTCATTCTAAAGGTCTCAACCCTGTTTAGCCTGAGTGTGCTGCCAATTCTGTTTATGCAGTCTAGGGAACTCTGATCTATATTTTTGAGGCAGGGTTGTCATTTTTCCTGGTAAATCTTAAAACACCAAATCATTATATGCACCTTAAAATGAATGTAATCTAACAATATTGATCCAGATTTTTGAGGCCGTGAGGCATCAGATATAAAAAATAATATTAGAACTTTTCTGCCCTAACTTGCAGTACTGCTGGCTTAACCACATCACTGCCATCTGCTGTTGGAAGCTTTTATTGCGTACAAAACAAGCTGATTGTTCAGCTAGTCTGCAGGTGCTCAGTTTCTGCAAGATCAATGCTACTAATCCCATTTACCTATCTTTCCCCCATATTTATTTCTGCTTCATCCAATAGCCCATGTTTAAGATGCGACCAACAAGATTTTTTGCTTCAGTAGAGCATTATGATGTGCATTCTATTACCTTCGCATATTTAAAAGAAAATCTTGCCCTCTGTCTTATCTCTTTGCTGTTGTGTCTGTGCCCTGAGTAGACAGATTAATTTTCCACCAGTTCCTCTCTTCCTGTACTGGTACATATAAAAATCTGTATTGTCCTGCACAAATACCGTTAACTCTTTACTATTTTGAAGGTAATTTACCTTCTAACATAACTAATGTTATCAGTGTGAACTTAGAGGGCTATAGGATAATTAATGAAGTAGGAACACTAAAGCCAGAATATCATTTGAAGCTAAATTGTTAATAAAGGCAGCAACATTTCATAGCTGCGTTTATTAGTGACCCCATTTCTATCCCAAAGTTGAAATTGAGATTATGTGCTGACGGTTCTTGCACTCATCCATTCACAATTCCTCCAGTAATGCATGATGCATTTCTGCATGCAGCAACGCTTGGGAATACTAGGTTTAGATTGATATGTAGTTTTAATTGCCACTTCAAATGCTAAGTAAAACTCTCCAGTGAGAGCGCTATATCGTCTCCCTTTGAAATTCTGTGGTATTATCACCATCAGCATCGGTTATCGTTGACCAAAAACCACCAGAACTGGCTCTTCAATTGCTATGGCTGCTAGAGCAGTCATTGAGTAACTCATCACCTGATGCTCCAAGGCCCACTCACCCTTATTACAGAACAGTCTTACCTTGACATATGACTACAATAATTGACCAGAAGCACAACAAAACAATCTGATAGGTGCATCATTGACTGACATAAAACAGCCGCCTGGATTATGACGATATGCCATGGCTGATCTATGTACTGTCATGTTTTACAACAACTTCTAAATCTGTGGCTCCACCCAAAAGGCAGCAGATGCATGGAATCAACATTGCCTCCAGGTTCCTGATTTAATCGTTGCTTCCTACTCAGTGTTGAATTCCTTGGATATCTGACCTAAAACATTGAGGGCACACCTTTGCTGTAACGGTTGAAGAGAGTCTATCGCTACCATCTTCAAGGTCTCTAGAGCCAGACAGTAAATGCCAGTTTTTTTTAAACTTGTGTACTTACGTTAAAAATGGATAGTATTTAGAAACAAAATAGAATGCATTTGAGGACACTGAAATTCCTTTCAAAAATCATGATTGGACTTCCAGATAAAGTAGTGGTCTGAATACCCCAGAATTGAGATCTATTGAATGTTGTAATGAGCAATCATCTTCTTGAAGGCATGAATTAAGGTATACAGTATGAATATTCTCATTGAAAAGGAGTCTAGACAGTGAGTATTGGCAGTCTGCTCAATTTTGTAGCATATCATCCACCCATATTTTCCAGCAGTGGTCACTGCATTATCATAGAACGTGGGAATAAATGCTGAATATTTGCAAGGGGTGCAAAGGAAAAACACATCCGTTCTTTTCCTGGCAAACTAGACTGATAATCCATCATGTACTGGGGCATGAACTCGGAGTCTACTGATCTGCATGGATTTTTATCCATCTCCATCAAATGAACCAGGTGGAAAACAGACCTCAATGTTGCTGCTAGTTTGGGGGTAATGATAAAGTTTGTGTTTTATTAGAAAAGATTCAGTTATGAACTCTGCTCACCTGCAGTTGAGCATATTCTTGAGGTAATAGTGTGAAGATTTCTCTGTAACAGACTAAACTTTAGAGCTTTCAGCGAGACCTTGTCCTTTTTGGAGTGTGTACACTCTGAAAGCTTGATTTACTTTGCAGTTTGTTTTGAAAGATTGAGCTAACTGCAGAGGGAAAGTCCTGATTTTAATTATTGAAATCAGAATGATAAAACAGTGCAGGTAGGAAATTAGTCTGCAAGATGAGTGTCTTGTATAACTGCTCTGAGTTGCTCTGGTTAGGTGACATGCAAGGTATGATGGTGCATTAAGGGGAATGTTTATCATATAGAGGAATGATAGAAGAGCTATTTTATGCTATGAATGGTAATGACCTGGAACTTGTAGGCTAAGAGAGTGGTGAAAGCACAGACCATTCCTTTTGAAAAAGTTAAAAGAAAATGGAAGCTACAGGAATAGAGGGGGAAATAGGATTCACTGGACTGCCATTCAGAGTTGACATGGATTTAATGGATGGAATGGCCTCTTGCCCTCAGGCTCTTTTGGGTAAAAGGTGATGTAAAGAAATTCAATTAGCATGATAAATTGTTCATAAGGTTGCAGAATCAGAATTCTGTTGAAAGTAAAATGATTTCTATTTCTTCTAATCTTAGTGCTTCAGAGTGGGGTTTTGGTTAGGACATTCATTTGTGTAATTTATCTTTCTATTTACTGACAGAAGCATGATCCTAACAGCAGGTAATTCAGTTTGGGTGAGGGGGGTGGGTGCGAACTCAGATTTATTCCAGCTGCAGCAAAAAAAACCACAGTGGTCCTCCCAGCTCACAAACTGAACTCTGAAAAAGGGTCGCTGGACCTGGAATGTTAACTCCACTTTCTCTCTACAGATGCTGCCAGACCTGCTGAGTTTGTTCAATTTCTGATTCTGTTTGATTTCCATCATCTTTTTTTTTGTTTGTTTTGTTTAGTAGTCCCCTCCATACTTTGTCGCAGAAACCAGTCAGAGTTGCCTTTGAAAGCTTTGGGAAGGCAGTTTTGTATCCGCCAAAATTGCTTTACAAGAAAAAGGAACTGAGTCTGTAGGAAAAATTGGAGGGTCATGTATTCAAAGAACTAATGGAAAGATATCACAGAATCATACATTGGAAGATTAGCTGGAATTCTGGAGGGCTGTGGTTTCGTTCTGAAAGAAATGAGCAAACTCAAAGATTGTAATGTATGATGGAATTCTTGAGGGAAGTTAAAAAATAGAACTGAGTTTATAGCATAAGTAGTTATTAAGTTAATAGTGCTTGCTTTGAATAATTTTTGATGTACAGTAAAGTTTTAGCATAATTATCTGATTAATTGTCAATTAATTGTTGGGTTTTTTGGATTTCATCATTGAGCGTTAATGGTATGCTCCACAGATGCTGTCTCAGCTGAGTATGTCCAGCATCTCCTGCCTTTAATTTCAGATTTCCAGTATTCTGCTTTTTGTTTCTATGTTGGACGTTAGTGAAATTCTCCATTGTTTGGGAGTTCAACAATTCTGTCAGCAGAAAATTTTAAAAACACAATTTCAACTTCATTGCTCCCGACAGATTGTCTGTCTCTCTCTTTCTCTCAGGCCTGGGAAGGTCAAGTGGCAGTCATACAGCAGTACTATTTGCTGCATTATGGAATGTAATTATTGGGCAATGAGGGTGGCAGGATTCTCATTCCAATTCTACATGGAATTTACAGCACAAAAACAGTTTTGTTTTTTTGCTCCAGTTCACTTAATTTTAAAGATGTCCATTAATCTTCTCTTTGAAGAAAATGCCCCAGCCTCTCTTTAGGTTTTCTTGATCATTATAAATTCCCAGTTCTAGTGTCATGCAAATATTTCTTCACCAACTTCAGTAACCTTTAATCTTATATACTTGACTCAATCCATTTCATTCCTATCGACGTTCCTTTGGGAGCAATGTATGTGCTACTCTATGAGCACAGTCTCAACTCTGACCCTTCTTAGATCATCTAAAGTCCACTCCCCTAACGTTGCTCATGTAATTCGATTATTGCATAGGTGGAACTTAAAAGCAGCCTGTTCTGGCAGAAACATTGTCAATGGTGGCACTTGATGATTAAGACCCTGGAGGTCTTGAGAAGAAGTGCTGCCAGGTAAACCTCTTAAAAATCCCACATACTATTTGGCATTGTCTTCATTTGATGATTGTAAGTCTGTTCAGAATTAGAACGTGTGTAGTTTGTTTTGAGGATTTCCTGAGTTTGCATTCTATTCAGTCCAGTTAAATTTACATTTTGTTTGTTCCTGTTAACAGATCTGGCAGATTCCAGAGAATGGACTGACAGTTCCCATTACAGAGCCTGTTGTAATCTTGGAGGGGCATGCCAAGAGAGTTGGGATTATATCTTGGCATCCCACTGCACGCAATGTTCTTCTCAGTGCAGGTGAGGTGATCTCCTGCTCTCTCTCTCTCATGTATTCGCTTAATGTGGGCTTGTTATTCTGCTGCTGCAGTTGAAACAGGGATCTGCAATGTCTTTGCATTCTGAAGGAATTCCATCTGTAACAAGTTTTCTGTTTCCTGAATGCCAGGTTGACATGTTAAGAAGCCCGTCTCCTTGGTAGACACATTTCTGCTCAGGTACTTAGCAGCTGCGGTATGGGCCTTCCTATGTGTAAATCTTAAAATATTCCTGTGATAACATTAATTAAGTTTGACATACCAGCAATCTGTCAGAAAAGGCTGAAACTCCATGCAGCTAATTCCAGATTTTTCAAAAAAATTCCTGTCATATCCTGCAATTAATTTGTTTTGCATTAGTTTTCCCTGAGCGTTACAGTATAAATTCACCACTTTTGTGTATTTGGTTAAATCTAAATTAATCGATCTGTTCTAGGTTTGTTAATGCATTACAACAGAAGCCCAAAGTGTAATGTAGGCTATATCTGCCTTACCCTTTTATTTTCTGTTTGAATATGCTTCATAAGTGTTGTTCAAAAGAATCCTTGAAGCAGTTATTTTTCATGGTACTCTTTGAAACTCAGATTGTGAAAATTTTATGTCAATTTAACAAAGTTATTCAAATTTCATTGGTTTGGATCTTTTTGTATTAATGGTTGAGTTTTTTTTTTAAAAACCCCTTTAACTGGGCATGAGCGGAAACTCTAACTTATTAGAACCTTTTTTTTAAGAAGATAAAGCAGGCCCAAGTTACCCATTATAATAAAATGTGAGGCTGGATGAACACAGCAGGCCCAGCAGCATCTCAGGAGCACAAAAGCTGACGTTTTGGGCCTAGACCCTTCATCAGAAGTTTATTATCTTGGATTCTCCAGCATCTGCAGTTCCCATTATCACTGATCCAAGTTACTCATTAGCCTACTTCACGCATCTGTAAGTACTGATGTGAGACTCATTACTTATACATTTCATTAAAAGTCTGAGTTCTCAAGTGATTTCCTTTGTATGTCTGGCGTTTTTTTCTGACATGGAGATTGAGAAGCCTTGGAGAACCAAAGTGTGCCACTGCAAATTTTCACTAATGGAACATTTTAATAAAGCCTTAACATTGAAACATTCATGATTTCCATAGATGCCTATGGGACTTAGTAAAATAATATTGACAGCAAGATTATGGTTCCTGTGTGTAGGTAGCGGGCTGATTTAAATTGTGTTAAACTTTACAAAAAGTTGTATATCTTCTGCCTTTGCAAAGTTTTCCAGGGGTTTCCATTCAAAAGATTTGACCTTCGAAAGGCAAATGTCTTACCACAAAATTGTTGATACCCCAGCTGTATGCCAATAACTGTTGTGTTGCTAGGGTGTGCTCCCAGACTGAACTTGGTTATATTAGCAGATCTGTTTGAGCTATTGCAGACATAGTGCACATGAGGTCAGTACCCTTGAGTTTGTGGAGTGAATATTGACTCATTTGCTCAAGTCTTAGGGATTACATGTCGAGCATTGAGTGAGAACTAAATTTAGCACTGTAATGCCTCCAAAATGAACAGCCTGTTTGATGCTAACCATCGTGGATTCTGAAAAGGAGGATGGGCACATCTAAGAGGTAGACAATGTTGATTGATATGGTTTTGTATTCCAGTATGTTTTGCAAAATCACGAAACTGTTACAGGGCAGACAAAGGCCATTGAGCCCACATGAATGACAGGAATATAAGAGCAGGACTAGTCAGTCAGCCATCAAGCTTGCTCTGCCATTAAATATTATAACAGCTGATGGGCTGCTTTATTGCCTTTTATCCCCACTGTCTTAACTCTACTGCACTTTCTTCTTGGGGTAAAAATGTCCAAAAATGAGCCATCCTCTGAGTTAAAAGAAAATCTTTTTGGTTTGGAGGGATATCGCTAGGTGTGGGACTAGTTTTGTTCGGGCTAATGTTCAGCATGGACTTGTTGATCCAAAGGGTTTGTTTCCATGCTCTCTAGAATTGATACATTCCCCTTATTTTCTGCATTTGTGTCCCCTTGCTCTAGAGTGCCCAACCAACGGAAACATCTTGCCTGAATCTACATTGTCTATTCCTTTTGAAGAGTTTGGTAGATTTCAGTGAGATCATATCTCATTCTTTCAAGCTGTAGAGAAAACAGGCCCAGTTTTCTAAATCATTGGACGGTCATACCATGGTGGTAACCAGTCTGGTGAGCTGCCTTTTGCACACTCTTTGGGAATAATCCTGCTGAAATAAGGAGACCAAAACTGCTCTCACTACCCCAAAAACAGTCTAACCAAGCTCTTGCACAATTGAAGCAAGACCTCGCCACTCATGGACCCAAATCCTCTTGCAATAACCCTTCTGTTAGCCTCCCCAGCAGCTGCATGTTAGCCTTGTGAATCCCAGACAAGGATACCCAACGCATTTAGATTTCTCAACCTCTTTAAGAAATATTCTGCACATCAGTTCTTCCTGTCAAAATGAATAACTTCACATTTTTCCACGTTATGTTCCATCTCTCCTGTTCTTGCCCAAACACTTAACCTGTTCAAATCCTCTTTGAAAATGTTTTACATCTTCACAACGTGTTCCTGCTTTGCTTTGAATCGGCGGCAAATGTGGTTGACTCTCAGTTGCCCTCAGACATGGCCTGGTAAGCCATCCAATTGTACCAATCACTACAAATTCTCAAAGAAATGAAACCAGATGGATCACGTGGTGTTGACCTAGGCACTGGAAAGGACGGCAGCAGAAACAGTCGTATTGACCTTGCATGGCCCTCACTAACATGGGAACCAGTGCCAAAATTGGGAGAGCTGTCTCTGACTAGTCAAGCAACAGCCTGACATTGTCTGCAATGTGTGATTCAGGAGTATGACTATGTCCCAGACACCACCTTTCCTGGAAATGTCCTGTCCCATTGGCAGAGGCAGCAGCACGGTGGTATGAGAAGATTTGTAGCTCAGGTTGAGGTTCTGGATGTGAGTTTGCTCGCTGAGCTGGAAGGTTAGTTTTCAGACGTTTCGTCACCATTCTAGGTAACATCGTCAGTGAGCCTCCGACGAAGCGCTGGTGTTATGTCCCGCTTTCTATTTATCTGGTTAGGTTTCCTTGGGTTGGTGATGTCATTTCCTGTTCTTTTTCTCAGGGGATGGTAGATTGATTTGGAGCCAATGCGTTTGTTGATGGAGTTCCGGTTGGAATGCCATGCTTCTAGGAATTTTCGTGCGTGTCTCTGTTTGGCTTGTCCTAGGATGGATGTGTTGTCCCAATCAAAGTGGTGTCCTTCCTCATCTGTATGTAAGGATACGAGTGATAGTGGGTCATGTCGTTTTGTGGCTAGTTGATGTTCATGTATCCTGGTGGCTAGCTTTCTGCCTGTTTGTCCAATGTAGTGTTTGTCACAGTTCTTGCAAGGTATTTTGTACGTGACGTTCGTTTTGCTTGTTGTCTGTATAGGGTCTTTTAAGTTCATTTGCTGCTGGTTTAGTGTGTTGGTGGGTTTGTGGGCTACCCTGATGCCAAGAGGTGCGAGTAGTCTGGCAGTCATTTCGGAAATGTCTTTGATGTAGGGGAGAGTGGTTATGGTTTCTGGGCCCGTTTTGTCCATTTGTCTGGGTTTGTTGCTGAGGAATTGGCGGACTGTGTTCGTAGGGTACCCATTCTTTTTGAATACGCTGTATGGGTGATTTTCCTCTGCTCTGCGTAGTTCCTCTGTGCTGCAGTGTGTGGTGGCTCGTTGGAATAATGTTCTAATGCAGCTTCGTTTGTGGGTGTTGGGATGGTTGCTCCTGTAGTTCAGTATTTGGTCCGTATGTGTTGTTTTCCTGTAGACGCTGGTTTGAAGTTCCCCATTGGCTGTTCGCTCTACTGTGACATCTAGGAATGGCAGTTTGCTGTTGTATTCCTCCTCTTTTGTGAATGTTATGCCAGTAAAGGGTATTATTGATGGTCTTGAAGGTTTCCTCTAGTTTGTTTGTTTAGTGATGACAAAGGTGTCATCCATGTAGCTCTGGGCGTCCTCAACATTGACTCCAGACCCTGTGAAGTCTCACGGCTTCAGGTTAAACATGGGCAATAAACCACCTGCTGATTACCATGCACCATCCTCCCTCAGCTGATGAATCAGTACTCTTCCATGTTGAACAGCATGGGGAGGCACTGAGGATGGCAAGAGCACAAAATATGCTCTGGGTGGGAGATTTCAATGCCTACCACCAAGAGTGGCTTGGCAGCAGACTCCTGATCAAGCTGGTTAGCTTTCCAAGGACATAGCTGCTTGGCTGGGTCTGCGATAGAGCGTGAGGGAACCAACAAAAGGGCATAATGAACTTGACCTCGTCCTTGCTAATCTGTTAGCTGCAGGTGCATCTGCCTGTGACAGTATTGGTAAGAGTGACCACCGCACAATCTTTGTCGAGATGAAGTCTTGCCTTCACACTGAAAATAACCTCTGTCTTGTGTGGCACTATTACCATGCTGAATGGAACAGACTTAGAACAGATGTGGCAACACAAGACTGGGCATCCACGAGGGGCTGTAGGCTGTCAACAACTGCAGAAGTTTATTTCACAATTCATAACCTCGAGGCCCAGCAATTTCCCCCACTCAGTCATTACCATCAAGCCAGGGGACCAACCCTGGTTCAGTGGAGACGGCAGAAGGGTATGCTAGGAGCAGCAACAGGTATACCTGAAGATGAGGTGTCAACCTGGCGGAGCCACCAAACGGGACTATTAGCATGCCAAACTTTCTAAGCAACAAGCGATAGAGCTTAAACGATCCCCCAACCAACAGGTCAGATTTAAACTCTGCAATCCTGCCACATTGAGTCATGAATGGTGGTGGGTGATTAAAAAAAACTCACTGAAGGAGGAGTCTCCACAAATATCCCCATGCTCAATGATGGAAGAGTCCAGCACATCAGTGCAAAAGATGACTGAAGCATTCTCGGCAATCTTCAACCAGAGGTGACGAGTGGATGATCCATCGTGGTCCCCAGCATTACGGATACCAGTCTTCAGCCAATTCGATGCACTCCACGGGATATCAAGAGAAGGTGAGGCACTGGATACTACAAAGGCTTCAGGCTCAGACAACATTCTGGCAAAGATACTGAAAACTTGTGCTCCGGAACTCAGTGCTCCCCTAGGCAAGCTGTCCGCTGCTGTTACAACACTGAAATCTACCCGACGATGTGGGAAACTGCTTAAGTATATCCTGCATGTAAAAAGCAAGGCAAATCCAACCCAGCTAATTACTGCCCCATCGGTCTACTGTCGATCACCAGTAAAGTGATGAAAGGTATCATCAACAGTGCTATCCAGCTGCACCTGCTCAGCAGTAACTTGCTCAGTGATGCCCAGTTTGGGTTCTGCCAGGGCCAGTCAGCTCTTGACCTCATTACAACCATGGTTCAAACATGGGCAAAAGAGCTGAAATCCAGAGATATTGTGAGAATGCCAGATCTCAGCGGCAAGGACCTGTAACAGAACTAGAATTGGTGGGTAATGGGGGCAAACTCTCCAGTGGTTAGTCGTACTGGAGTCACAGGAAGATGGTCATGATTGTTCGAGATCAGTCTTTGCAGCTCCAGGATATATCTGCAGGAGTTCGTCAGGGTAGTGTCCTAGGCCTAACGATCTTCAGCTTTATCAATAACCTTTCCTCCATCATAAGGTCAGAAATGGGAATGTTCACGAATGACTGCACAGTGTTCACCATTCGCTTCTCAGACACTGAAGCAGTCTGTGTCCAAATGCAACAAGATTTGGACAATATCCAGCTTGGGTTGACAAATGACAAGTGACATTCCCACCACACCAATGCCAGGCTATGACCGTCACCAAGAAGAAACAATCTAGCCATGACCCTTGACAGTCAAGTGTTACCATCACTGAATCCCCCACTATCAACATCCTGAGGGTTTTTGATCAGAAACTCAACTGGGCTCCTATAAACGCACTGGCTAAAGGAACAGATCAGAGGCTAAAATATGCAGCAAATAACTCACCAACTAACTCCTCAAAGCCTGTCAGTCATCTACAAAGCACAAGTCAGGAGAGTGATGGAATACTCCCCACTTGCCTGGATGAGTGCAGTCCCAACAACATTCAAGCTTGACACCATCCAGGACACAGCAGCCCACTTGATTGGCGCTGCATCCACAAGTGCACATTCTCACCACCACAGAAGCCCAGTAGCACCAGTGTATACTATCTACAAGATGCATTGCAGAACTTCACCGAAGATCCTCAGACACCACGTTCTAAACCTACGACCACTTACATCCAAAAGGTCAGGAGCAGCCAATATAATGGAACAGTGCCCCCTTCAAGTTCCCTTCCTATCCACTCACTATCCTGATGTGGAAATACATCACTGTTCCTTCACTGTCACTGGGTCCAAATCCTGGAATGCCCTCCCCGATGATATTGTGGGCCAATCCACTGCAGGTGGACTTTGGCGTTTCACGAAGGCAGCTCACTGCTATCTTCTCAAGGGCAACGAGGGACTGGCAATAAATCGTTGTCAGCCAGCAACTCCCACATCTGACAAAAATGAACCAAAAGTTCACAAGTATTATATTTGGTCCCCACAACCAAATTATAGGTATTGTAAATGGCTGGGACCCCAAGTACTGACCCCTGCGTTGTCTGACTAAACACCATCTACTAACACAATAGTCCATTTATTCCTGCTCTGTTTGTTTGTTAGCCAATCCTTGACCCATGCCTCCTGTCTGTGTGCTTTAATTTAGCCAACCAAACTTCAATGTGTCCTTGTGAAAAGGCTTCTGAGAATCCAAATATGCTACGTTCATTGACTCCCCGTTTATTAGTTTTGTTCATAA
This sequence comes from Stegostoma tigrinum, assembly GCF_030684315.1. Lineage (NCBI taxonomy): Eukaryota > Metazoa > Chordata > Chondrichthyes > Orectolobiformes > Stegostomatidae > Stegostoma > Stegostoma tigrinum. Next base: position 13,431,858 of record NC_081379.1, read on the forward strand.
CGTTCTTGGAAGTTCTAAGTTTATCTAACATAATTCTCTGTGTGCAGATTCTGACTGCGCCCAATCAAATTATTTTCATGCAGGTGCATATTTATCACTTCTTTCTGACAGATTTGAACATTTCCTGTCTGCTTGCTTAAATGGTGGGGTGACATTTGCAAGCTTCCGATCTGCAAGAATCATTACAGAATTTATGGAATTTAGAAATATTACTCCAAATGCATCAATCTAAACAGATTGCGCACATTCATTTGAGTAACATTCTATTAGGCTTCCTAACTGTTTCCAACATCTGCATGTTAGACGTCAGTGACTTTGATAGGGGCACCCAAGTCCTCTTTGGATATCTAGACTTTCCAACCTCTTTCCATTTAAGAAATGTTTTGTTATTTGAGATTCCACACTTTTCAAATCTTGAGATCTTCCCTCATGATATACATAGCCCATCTCATTTTATCGGTGCAACTCTACCTCCTTTTCCTTCTTGCCTGTCCTTCCTAACTCTCAAATATCCTTGACAAAAGCAAACAAAAATTGCTGGAGAGCCTCAGCAGCCCAGCAACCTCTGGAGAGGGAAATGGCTCACATTTAGAGACCAGCATGGCTCCTGTTCAGAACGTACTGGACTTGAAACGTTAACTCGTTTTTTTTTCCTCTGGACACAGATGCTACTGAATCAGCTGAGTTTTCCCATTGTTTTGTGTGTTTATTTCAGATTTTCAGCATCCACAGTATTTTGCCTTTCTTTGCACATCCATGACTATTTCGTTCTTAGTCCTGATCACCATGCAACCATATTTTGTCAAAGCGTTTATCTCCTATTTACCTGTTTGTGTTGTTAGATCATCTAACTTATTGCAATTGCACGCATTCAGATAGAATGCCCTAACTTTGTCTTTCTGATCTTATTCTGCTTTGTTTCTTCAGTGTGGTCTCCCTGTAGCTTTTCTAACTCCTGTAAACTGTTTAACTCTCTTTTCTCCTTATGAAAATATCAGTCCCAGTTCTGTTGAGATGCAACATATCCACCTTGTACAGTTCCACCTTTTTCAGAAATCTGACGTCCTCCCTCCTATACCAGTTCCCAAGCCACATGTTTGATCGACCCTCGTCTCGTGCGCACTAGCACATGGCGCTGGGAGTAATTCTGAGATTATTGCTCTTGAGGTCCTGATTTTTAATTTTCTCTTGACTCCTTATTCTTCTGCTTTCAGGACCTTGTGCCTTTCTCTACATAGCAAACTCATTTAGTGTTTCTAACAGTCTAAAACTGAGGTAGAAGTTTATACCAGCATATCTGACTGCAAATCAGAAAACATTCTGATGTAACTTGACTTTTTTGGATTACTTATTGAAGGGTTTAAGCCAATAAGAGGGCACGGGAATCTTGGTCTTTTAAGTGACACTTAAATTAAACTATTGAATGAAAACTGCTTTCAGAATTTGCCACCTGACTTCTGTCTTACTGAGATGAATTTGATTATCCCCACCCTGACTTTGAAAGGTTAAAGCTTGGCAGTCTTAGCAAGTTTAGGGCATGCTCTGCAAAGAATTGTACACCGAGGCATTTCTGTATTTGCATGAACAAATCCATGACCATATGTGGAGGCAGTCTTATTTTCCATGTTTCCTTTGAAGAACTCCGCACTAAATGCGCAGTCTTGGTTCGCAGCTCTGCCATGTCATAGATGTAACTGAAGGGCTGGCCAGGAATGTAGTGAGGTTGTCTAGAGATATTAATTCAGTATCAGAAAGGAGCCTATCATTTAGAGAAGTGTCAGACTGATCAACCAGGAATTAATGGAGGATTATTGTTGTTATCAGTTTGTTGGCCTGCCACTGGTTGGCTGGCACTGGCTACTGCATTTTGACGGAGTGGCAGAATGTGTGTGAATGTGTATGTGTGGTATTCGGGCATGAGTGAGTTGATTAATGCTTTGAATCAAACCACTTCCTTCTTTTCCTATATAATGTTGAGTTTTTATCTGTTTGGTATGAACTGGTATTACAAAGTTAGGTTCCTCCCTTTGAGTTTTTTTTCATAGATTGCACGTTTTGTAGGACAGCTCTAATACATAACACTTTTGAGGAAAAGGTGTTTTTATCCAGTTTCCCTATTTTAACTTAGTATGGAAGTGGAAAATGATGTGAGGTGGTCTAACATTTTCTGATCTACATCACCTTTAGCTCTGTTTTCATCTTAGGTATTCCAGACTTTCTCTAAACAGAGGTCTCTACTGGAGGAGTTTTGCATGTGTCCTAAGTTGATGAAGCTGCAGAAACAGCAAAACTCGTTAATGTACCTGTGCTATTGGGTAATGGTATTCAGAACATGAAGTGGGCCACTATTCAACAGTTGCAAAAATAGTCAAATCCCATATGACATACAAGTAGTCAAGACAAAACCTCTAATCATGCATCAACTTCCCAAAAATGCTTGCTAATGCTGATTGGATTAAATGATTTGACATGTCAAAGGTCTTTGTCATGAAATTTTGACGTGAAGTTTGATTCTAGAATAAGATGCATTGTCTCTAGCTTGAGTCGAAGGCAATATTTGATCCCTGTGTGGTGTGTAGGCAAGGAAGAAAATAAGTTGACATCACTGGCAATTCTTTTATTGAACTGTCTTCAGTAAACCTCAGATCCTTTTATTACAATCAGCTGATGGTTGAGTCAGCATCCCTCTTTTCAGTCCCCTTGGTAGGCTGCATCAAAGATTTAATATTAGCCTACAACCATATCTCACTTCAAAAAAACAGTAGTTACTAAATAAGGAGCAATTAAAGACCAATTTCAAGATTTTTGAGAGTGAACAGAAACATAATTTATTTGCTAACCCCCAAGAAAAATAATAAAGCATTAAAGATGCACAAGTGTTGAGTTTAAGAGGGGTTAGTGTCTAGTACAAAAAGAAAGATGAAAGAACATACAGCCCCTCTACTCCTCCTCCTCCTCTTTTTTCTTCCCTGAGCTCCCATACCCTTCCCCGTTTCTGAAGAAGGCTCCTGACCTGAAATGTCAACTTTCCTGTTCCTCTGCTGCCTGGCCTACTGTATTCCTCCAGCTCCACACTGTTATCCCTGATTCCAGCATCTGCAGTTCTTGCTATGTCTGAGCTGAGTTTCTGGGTTGTTAATGTAGCTATTATATCTCTAGGCCATCACCTCCCCTCTGTATCATTATCTTTCTCGTGCTACCTCTGAAAAAAGGGACAAACTAGCTTTAATATCTCCATTACTCCCTTGGTCAAGTACTAAGTTGAGATGTATCTAAGATTAAAACTGAAACCTTCCTGATTCCTGTGGCTCAGTATTACACAATACACTGCATTTACCCTCTGAAATAATTGTTCTACTGTTCCAAACTTGGGTAGTGATTTGAGGAACTAGTTTTATATTACAGTGCATTTACAGAACCCAAACATCCCATTTTAGCTTAACTGTGTGATGACAGTGATGTGCATATGAGATGATTCCGGCCCTCCTTTCTCTCTATTGAATCAACATAACCTTCTTGACTTCCTTATTTAGTGTTCGCTTAAACCAGGGCAAACATTTTGGGAAAACCTATGAAATGGGGCTGTTTTATACCTGGGAGCTCTGAACTGAATTTTACCATCACCTCATTTGGTGTATTCCCTTCTCCACCTTTTAAGTAAATGTCTTTGAATGTATGGACAAAGCAGTAACTCTCCACTGTCAATAATATTTTAGTTAAATGCTTCTCACACAAACATACCACCTTCGCACATATTAGTTCCAAGAAGGGTCCCTACTAAGATTGACCCAAGAATCCTGAATACCATGCATTTTTGGTATTTTCTACTTGGAGCTTTTAGAATTTGTGCACTTCCATTTATACCAGCTTATCTCATCCTGTCTCTTAACCTTTGTCTGTCAATGCTACATAGAGAGCCATCAGACTGCTTCAATTACTTTTCTTGTGACAGTGTAAATGGTCATTCCTGTTAGCAAGCCCCACTGCCTTTGAATGATAGCATGACCTCATGCGCAAAGTATTTGATACTGTAGTGTTCCCAGGTTGAACAATAAATCCCTTATGCTGCTGATTAACTGCCTCATAATGCTAGTCTTTCCAACTGACAAATAACACCGACACACCATGTAATCTTGAGTCATAAAGAACATGTTGGGTTTATTAGGTGATCAAATTTAACAAATATGAGAACAGAAACAGTAGATTTCAGTCGATTTATAGTAATTACTCCGTGATTTGTTGGGACATGGGAGCCGGAGTTGGCCACTTAGCCTCTTGAGCTTGTTCCAACATTCACTTAAATCATAGCTGATCTGTAGCTTTACATCATTTGTGTCTTGTTTTAGTAACCGTTCATACTCTTAACTAAAAATCTCATTCAGTATCCTTATGGAAGTAGAGAAAATAGGAACTGCAGATGCTGGAGAATCTGAGATAACAAGGTGTAGAGCTGGGTGAACACAGCAGGCCAAGCAGCATCATAAGAGCAGGAAGGCTGACATTTCAGGCCTAGACCCTTCATTTTCTGATGAAGAGTCTAGGTCCAAAACATCAGCTTTCCTGCTTCTATGATACTGCTTGGCCTGCTGTGTTCATCCAGCGCTACGCCTTGTTATCTCCTGGTGGAGGTAAGTGGTTCTGAGCGGTTCTTGGGGGAGGTGGTGCCCTAATGGTGGTATTGCGTGACTAGTATTCTAGAAACCCAGATACTGTTCTGGGGACGTAAGTTCCAATCATGTCGTGGTGGAATTTGAATTTAACAAAAATTGAGAATTAAACATCCAGTGACTGTGAAACCATTGTCATTTGTTGGAAAAACCCATCTGATTCACTGGTGCCCTCTTAGGGAGGGAAGTTTGCTGTCCTGATCTGATCTGGGCCTACAATGTAACTATGTGCCTGCCAAATTCTTTAATCAAAAGCATCATGTTGGCATTCTGATGAATCAGATGCTGCACCCTTTCAAGGCCAAAATCACATTCATCAGAATTAAATGCAGTATTCCAGATGTGGCCTAACCCCTGCAGACTTGAAACTTGTGTTCCAGATTTTGAATAAAATTCCATTAGCCTTTTAAAATTTTGGCTTGTGTTCCTGTACTTAGACACAAATATCTCTCTTCATAAATAATTGCTAACTTCTTGTCATGTGGAAAATAATGTTTTTATCTTCTCTAGAGCGCAAAGTTAGAGACGTTACACTTTCCAACATTGCATTTCCAGCATCTACTACATAAAGGAGTTGAGTAATGTAACTTTGTAACTTCCTGCTTCTTCTATTTACCCTTCCACGTAACTTAGTGCCATCAGAAAACTTAACATATACAGGCCTTCATTCCTTTGTTTCAAAACATATACAAATAGTGGAAAAACTGAAGCCCCAGAACACATCCTTGGAAGCATCACCATTCCATCTTGCCAGGGAGTATATAACTGCTGTTCCTATTCTCCCTCTCCTAGCTTATTTCCGATTCTTACCCAACAGGTTGCCAGCAATTTAATGTACTCTTATTTAGAACCGAATCTCCATAGACCATGTCTTAACAACAATGTTTGACACATTTCTGAGAAAAAAAATCATCTAAGTTTGTTGGACAAGACTTGCCTGTTACAAGTTGATGTTGAGTCTCTCTAATCACCTTGTGTTTGCCAAATGCTCAATCATTCTAAATCTCAGAACAAGATTGAAGTGACGTCCTTACAGCAAACGTCAAGCTGATAGCTCTTTCCAGTCTGATATTTTACAAATGAGGATTTTTTTATTTCTAAATGCCATGCTACTTCAGTGTTGTCTTAACTTGGAAGATATTTATACAAAATGTATCTGTAAACTGGTTGCCCACAAAATGGTTTACTCTTGCGTCTTGCTATCCCCTGTCCTGAACAGCCAATTCTGAAAACTATCCTTTTATAAACCACAGGCCATCTCTTTTAGATGAGTCATGGTGAGCCATTTTTATTACAAACCAGTCCAACAAGATGACAAGCTATAGTCTCCATCTGCCAGATTAGCTAGATAAAATGAAAACGAAAATACCTAAATGTTGCCATGCTCCAAGTTACTTTGATTCGTGTCAATCTTTTATGTGGTAGACTGAGTCAAACTTAGTAGAATTATTAAATAATTCCGCTGCATTGTTTGTCTTAATAAAAACTGTGAGCTAAAAGCCGTTCTGAAATGAAAAACAAATAAATTACTGACGTTATTGTTTAGTTTTGTGGTTCTAGTCCACAAAAACACTTGTTTGGCTCAATGTTTGGTTTAAGATGTTTATGAAAAGCAGATGTACTAGTAACAGTGAAATGACTATGGTGAGAGAGTTTTTAACAAATGATGCATTAAGAACTGCACTGGATGAATATAACCGTGGCTAACCAAACCATTGCCCAGTCTGCATCGCTTGTTATATTTGAAAGTGTCCCATTCAGTTGAGTGAAATGAAGCAGTGGTAAATCATATCTGGGCAGTGTCATGATGCACTTGGAATACTTGATACTTGAGCCTCACCACTCCCGGGATCATCACAAAAGTTAGATTTAATCAAATTACTTTGCCCATCAGGCCGGAAAGTTGGTGACTCTGATTAACAGAAGACACTGACTCGACTTCTGTACAACTGTCATTTGTCCCAAATAAATCAGTTCTAACCATGGGCAAGCAAAAAAAGAATGATCAACATAACTGTCTAACATAACCTCTGCCCTTTGCTAAACCTCAGCGTATAACTGCAGACAGACATAGATAAACCAAAACAGCGTAGATGTAATTAGGTAGGAAAAGAATACATTGGGGGAAACACAGGTTTTTGGCTTTAAAGCAGTATCCTTTCCACATCTTGGCCCATTATCAAAAATAAAAATAAAATGATGTGGTCTTCACAGCAACTGACAAATGCACTTTATCGAGTTGAGAGGAAGCTAGCTTTTTGAAAACAGATGAATGACCCTGCACAAAGGTGGTTAGTTCCTGATTGATCTGATTTCTGATCAGGCCTACCTGTATTCTTCCTACACATGGAGAGCAGGTAGAGTCTGATATTTACTGCGCTACGGCTGCATTTTGTGCTATTGAATATTTATAGTTAATACTTCTCTCTCCTTTTTGTATTTGCAAAAATCATCAAATTTCTCATTGTATTTTGCCTGCGCGTCAGGCTCGTGGCTTTACCAATTCTTTGTCCTCGGGATAGGAAATTTGTTTCTATGAGGTTATCAGCATGATTTAAAATTGTTCCTGTAAACCTCTTCCTATCCCTTTTGACGTCATATTTTCTTGCGATTCTTTAGTTGTCTTTCATGATAGAAATTCTTGTATCCTTATTTTCATTTGCATGTACCTGTATAAACTGATCATCCTGTGACTGTATTCTCTAGCTATGACCTCCATTTTGAGTCACTAACTCTTCAGCCTCTACATCAAATAATGTCCCACACTTAATCTCTGACAACCTTGTTCTCGGTTTCCTGTTTCCTTCTAATCAATGTAAAATTAAATGTCAGTACTGAATACATGAATTTAAAATGGGGATTGAATGAAACTAGTGTTTCCTGCTTCAGTTACATGAAGGTTGTCAGAAGCCTGTACTTAGTCAGCTTTGACACAGGGAGATGAGACTAATTTATGTATAAAACAGCTGATTGAAATTTTTATTACAAATATTCAAAAATCAAACATTTATTTCATTTTTAGTTGAATGAATACTCTGTAAATCTAATTTGAAATAAGTATGCCATTAAAATACAGATTTGTGTTGCAGTGCACGTGCTTAGTTACTTGCCTGAGAATTGTGATGGGAGTTATTTTGATTCTGAAACTGGATTGCGGGGATAATCTGACTTGCATTGATCCCTCCTTGTACCTCATTGTTCAGTATTTAATTTTGCCATCCTAAGAGCATCAAAAGTCACCACTTCAATTCACATCTTTTTAGCTCACTCAGTATGTTTCCTTTTCTGCTTAGGCTGTGACAATGTAATCATCATCTGGAATGTGGGAACAGCTGAGGCCATGATAACACTCGATGAGATGCACCCAGATATGATCTTTAGCGTATCTTGGAACCGTAATGGCAGCCTGCTGTGCACGACTTGCAAGGACAAGAAACTAAGAGTGATTGATCCACGCAAAGAGGAAATTATTGCTGTAAGTGAAACAGAAATCATTTGAATCGGGGGGGGGCAGGTTTCAGTCAAAATCAAGGTATTGCTGAAAAGTGACGCTGTCAAAGCATTTTGCCTTGAGCTTATCAAGACAAGTATCAAATGAAAACCCTCAACAGTATATCTCATTTTTATTAGCAATACCAAACTTGTGCACTACCAAGTGACTAAAATTTGATATAATAACTGAGGGTGTTTTGAAGATTTGACCAAAGAGAATGGGTGGTTGCTTGTCAATCAGAAGTCTTGTATCCTTTCCAAGAGTGTGATGTGTTGCTAATGGGCTTGAAGAGTTAGAAGGCTTTGACGTAAGAAAACGTCATTGGAGGTTTGTGGAGATGAACCAAAAACTGACAAAATCTTTTAACCTGCGAACTGCAAGTCATTGCTTCCTTTGTATGAGGTTTGAGTAAATGTACATTCATGTGACATAGAAACAAAGAAGAAACAGTAATAAGGGGAGGGAGAGGGAAAGAAGAAAATTGTGTCTGCAACCAATACATATACTGACTGGCACAGAGGGTCAGCTGGTGAGGAATGATGAGATGTGTAGCCGCAAGAGAAATTGTTCGTGTTGATTACACTAATTTGGAAATCAGAAGCTATGAACAGACTTGTAATTTATGTGCAGATGGAATATACATTAAGCAGATTTTAAGCGCATTTGATACAATAACAAATTCTTTGCTGTTTCTAATTTAAGTGAAAAATCATTTTAAAATGTTCTTCCTTGCAGGAAAAGGATAAAGCTCACGAGGGAGCAAGGCCAATGAGAGCAGTGTTTTTGACAAATGGCAATATCTTCACCACAGGCTTCAGCCGTATGAGTGAACGGCAGCTCGCTCTGTGGAACCCGGTGAGTTTTGGTTTTAAACACCATTTAGGTTGAGGGAGAAGGCAGAAGAAGGACAGCTACATTCTCTTAGTAAATATTTTTCTGATTTATTTTATGGTGAAATTCAAGATGCTATTTGAGTGAATTTTGAGATTTCTCTTGTGTAGTAGAGTAAAATGATATAGGGCTTCATGTTGCAGGCAGTGGTAGGGAGAGAAATTGTGGGCTCTGGTGATTCATCAGTTTCTGTGGCCCTTATTCTTCCACTAAGGGCTCTTCAGTCACGATCAAACCTCCACTAAGTTAAAGCCACAAAACACCAGGAAAGCATTAATGTCATCGACCCCCTCACCCCTCAGTATTTTCATTCGGCAAGAGAAAGCAGACATGAGCTAGCTTTGTTTTTGAAAATAGCTGACACATCCTTGCACAATAAAGCCATCACTCTAAATGTGCCTACTGACTTGATGTCAACAACTCATGCACTTAAATCCTGTATATGCAAAGTTGGAATATTTTTAAGCAGGCAGTCATTTTTTGCCATAGCTCTTAGTTAAACGAGCATTACTTTTGTTGGCAGGTTTGAAACTCTATTTCAACTTGCTAATCCTTGTACCTCTCCTGCTGGACGCCCCCCCTTCAGCCTTGTTTCCACCCTCTTCCCCCCAAAAAAAATGCGCACACAGACACACAACCTATGCAGCACCAACTTGCACTACTTAGTGTTGTAATGCCTCACCAATACCGCCATATTTTCTCGTTGCTTCTGTAATTGCATGCTGGTTCTGTATTACTGTTGCTGCTGAGAGGTACAGTAGTACACTTATCAGCAGCAACCTATAATTAGAAAAATATTTCCATAGAAAATCTGTGCATTCAATTTATGGCACTTTTAAGATGGCCTCAAAGTATCCATTCTTTTCCTCAGGTAGAAATGCCAGTTGTTAGTGGGTATGGTTGAAGTTCAAGGGGGATAAGTTTAAAGAAAATGTACAGGCAAAAGACTCTGTTTAGAAAGGCAGTATGTGTCAGCTTATTCAATTGCTGTTACTGTTCTTTATTCTTCTAAATTTTCCAGGCATTTTGGGGATGAATTTCCTTTTTGTCCCATGTATTTCGATTACTGCTTTGTGCCACTGATCCTGGGCCCTCCTGGATAACAGGCCCAGATGACCAGTAATTTTAGCATCACTTTTCCCAGACGCCGTATGTACCCAGCCATTTGTCCTGCTACATTGTTTGGGAAATGGAGAATAATTGCTGAAAATTTCCTTCCTCAAAGATGAAACCCCTTTAAGAGGATGTGCAGTCTAATCTCAAATCAGATGGCCAGACCTTTATTTACTTGGAGTTAATGTTAGCATGACCATCTGTTGTATCTCAGTGGTCAGGTCTGTTCTACAACTCAAAGCTGTTGTCTTGGAACCTCCAGTGGCAGAATAATAGAACTGTAATCTTGAATAGTGTTAGAAATGCTTGTTGCTCAGAAAACTTGCTGTTATATTGAAAAATATGGCTTGGCTCATTTTAAGATGCCTAATTTAAAATATATGTAGTAAAAAGTGATCTTAACTGAAACTGAGATAACAAGGTGTACAGCTGGATGAACACACCAGGGCAAGCAGCATCAGAGGAGCAGGAAAGCTGACGTTTCGGGTCTAGACTCTTCAGAAAAGGACCCTAACTGAACCTGCCCAGTTGAATCAGTTCTCCACTGGATCACTTCAGTGGTGTCAACTATATACCAGAATGATACCATTGTTTTGATGTCAGTAACTGAAAGTGATCCCAATCTATTCTTTCTTAACTGGAAAGAGAATACTCAGTTGACAGTTTTGTATAAAAACTGGCATAACCAAATTTTAATTTTGATCTAGATGTGATTCTTTATTCATTCATCAAATCCTTCTGTGAAGTTGTCTAATCCACGTTTTTTCCCCAGAACTCTAGCCTCCCTTATTACATGTACAAAGTCAATGGTGAAGAATGTATAGAGAGCTGGCATTGGCTAGGCTATGCAGCAAGTAAATGTGAACTTGACGTAATGTATCCAAGGCATTTCTTCGACCAAGAATTTTGTGCTATTTTTAATCTTTCAATTTCTACACTCTGCAGAGGTCCACCTGACTTAACCAGAGTTTCATTGTTTAACGGACCTTTCAAAATATATGTACCCACCCTGATCCCCATCTCCTTTATTTCAAACACCTATCCAATCTTACTTCTGAAGTTGGCATGTTCTGCCTCAATCTCCTATTGAATTCGATTGTACAACAGTGTTGAGAAGAACATGTCTTTGCTCTGTTTTCTAGCACTCCAGGACTTGAATTTATAATCCAGTCTGATGGTTCAGTGCAATGCTGACAGGAATGCTGCATTGATAAGGGGTCCTGGCTTTTTGAAGGAAATGGTGAACCAAGACTCTGTGCCCCTGTTGTGGATACGAATGATCCTATTGCACAGCATAGACATCTGGGAGTCCTTACAGGCAATTGTGTATAAATGCGGTGCTTTTTCTCTTGCGCATCTGTGTTCTGCACTTCAGTGCTGTTTTTTGCAGTACTATTGTCAACCACCATGTGGCACTGATGCACCTTTTTATTATTTTTAGAAACTTTTGGTTTGCTGCAGCATTTGAATAGAGAGTTTATGCAATGCCCTTGCATTTTGTCATGGCAAGTACAGCTTATAGCTTTAATACTGGTGTTATAATGTCTCTTATTGTGGCTACTGAAAGCACAATTGGATGGTATTCATTATTTTTGTTCAGAGGTTTAAAGATCATAAAGCCGCATAGCTTTCTTAGGATAATGTTATGGGGCACTCCTTTATGAATAAGAGGTTTTAGGAAATCTAGAATTCTACCCCTCAAACACCCCCAAAACACACAAAGAAAGATTGTTCAGCTTTAGGGTTGATTGAAACTTTTAAAACTCAGATTTTCGTTAGGTTGAGGGATTTGGATTGAGGGAAATGGATTAAGCTGCAAATCAACCATGATTCAGTTGAATGAAAGTGCCACCTTACTGGGCTAAATGGCATGTTCCTGTTCCTTCATTCCTGTTGTTGCTAAATGATCTGTTGGTCCAGGGCTGGACATCAGAATAATCAATAACTTCCTAAACCCAGCAAATGTCCCAACTGAAGCCATTGAGCCTGTGTTTGGCAATGCATAATAGCCCAAAGAGTAGGTTTATGTGTGCCTATTTGACTAAGAAACTAGGGACATCTAGCAGCACGGGAACTGCAGTTAATGGAAAGAGCAGCAATTTGCAATATGTTTTTAAAAATTTGGTATTGCTGTTACTGATTCTGTTTTGACTGATTCTGACTCTTTTTAGGAGAACATGGATGAGCCCATAGCTCTGCATGAAATGGATACCAGCAATGGTGTGCTTTTACCTTTCTATGATGCAGACACAAATGTTGTATACTTGTGTGGAAAGGTAAGAGCTTGCATCTTACATACTGAGTGTACTTTTGGTTGACATCTTTGTACAGAGCATCAAAATAAGGTATTTAAAGACATTTGTTAATTCGTTTCATATGGTTTACCTGCATTGAATCATACGATGGATTCTCCGAATGCTTTGACAAGTGAGTGAATCACAGAACTGTCCTTTTTAAACAGAGGCTCACCTTTTCCCAGAACAGATTGGATTTACTGTTAATCACATTCTATTGCTGAGACTGTCAAAATGTTGTATTGAAACAGTCTTGCCTTGCTGGGTAATGAGATGCTGCACCCATACTGGGGGTGGAAATGAAAGGCGAGAAGGTGGTGCTAGTTCAGTGTTATTTGTGAGCGTTGTTGGCAGTCCACTTTCCCAAATGGGGCAGTGGGCTATTCCAGTCAAGAGGCCTGTTGCAAGTGCGTGAATTCTTTGTTTTTGTTCAATTATATGGAAAAGGTGTTTTTTTTTTGTTGTTTTTAGTAAGGAAAATAGGCAACAATTCCTCGATTTAAGAAAGGAGGGTGGCAGAAAACAAACTTTTTGTGGTCAGCTAGCTTGAGATCTGACATGGAGAAAGTGTTAGAATTGATCATTTAAGGAGGTTATAACCAGGGACCTGGAAAAAGCCTAATACTTTGAAGAGTCAGCATAGTTTTGTACAAGGGAAACCACATTTAATTAATCTATTGGGATTCATTGAAGAACTAACATGCCCGATGAATAAAGGGAAGCCTGTCGATGTACTGTACTTCCAGAAGGCATGTGACAAGGTGCTATACATAAGATTATTGTGCAAAGTAGGAGCTCATTGTTATCATGGTAACATATTAGCATAGATGATTAGCTGATGAAAACAGCATGCATAAATGTGCCAAATGAGTAATTTTCAGTTTGACGTGAAGACAAATGTATTGAAACCTCAGCATTTTGCAGTTCACATCAAGGCTTTAGGTGAGGCGAGTGAAGATGATGGTAGTTAAATTTGTAGATGCCGCATGGATGCTTATAGGAAGATATATTGTGAAGAAGACCCAAGGCATTTGCACATTGTCATTATATCTGATATAAACGGTTTGTAAATCCTATATTCTTTGGAGCTTAGCACCATGAGAATGGATCTCTTTGAAATCTAGATAGTTCTGATATAGCTAAATGAGAGAGGGTGCAGAGAAGATGTTTACTTGGCTGCAGAGAGTGGTGGGGAGCAATGATTATGGCTTTAGGATTTAGTGAGGTCATTTAGAGCTCAAACAAGAACTTATTCGAAGATTGGTGAGCCTATGCAGTCCTCTACCACAGGAGACTCGAGTTTATCAGCCAAGATGTTGAATTGCACAGTAGCCTTGATGGGCTAAATCGCCCATTCCTCCTCCTTTCTATGTTTCTGTTTTCTGGGGTTTTCCCTATATAGATAGGTAAAGTGAGCAAGCAAAAATCTAGTAGATGGAGTTTAATATGTAAAAATGTAAAGTTGTTCACATGGCAGGAAGGATGAGAAAGCAGGGCATTAAAATGGAGAGCAACTGAAAAATTCTGAAGTATGAAGGCAGTGTGTTCTAGTGCATCAGTCACAGAACAATAGTAAACATGCCACCATAAACAGCAGTTTTGGAACTGATATTTTTGTCAGGCTGTAGAATTTGCTGGACCACCGGAGGTCAATTGTCAGAGTCAGCAAAGAGACTTAGACCTTGATTAAAATTGGGTGTGTGGCATAAAATGAGGTGAAAAGTAGCAATTTTAGAGAATAAAGATGATCTCTTTACCTGTTAGTGCAATTGTGGAAAACTGGAACTGCAGCAAGTTTCGAACCGGCCCACAGAAGTTGCAGGACCACAGTGTACTCCCTCAATCTGACAATCTACATATAGATCTAGCAAATAATTTCACAGGCCAATGAAATACTGCCCTTTATTATGAGAGGTTGGATGTTATTCTTCAGTTAAGTAGGACACTGGTGAGACTACATCTGGAATACCATCTGCATTCCTGAACACCTTACTTAAGAAAGATGTAAATGCAATGGAGGCAGTTCAGAGGAGGTTTACTGATACCTGGAATGAGCAGATTGTCTTATGAGAGAAAATTTGACAAACTTGGCTTGTTTTCACTGAAGTTTGGAAGAATGAGCGACTCCTGAATGGTTTTGAGAAGGTGGATGTGGAAAGGAATTTTTCTTCTTGTGGATGAGTCCAGAACTAGAGAGCACAGTTTTAAAAATAGATGTTACCATTTTAAAACACAGATGAAGGGAATTCTGCAATTTTTTTCTAAGAGGCACATTCACTCAGCACAGTGAAAGCAACATCATTGAATGCTTTTAAACAGAGACCTTGTCGGACTAGAGCTTCAAAGTTATCGGGGGTAATTGAGAATGTAGAGTTCAAAACGGAAATTGATCAGCAATGATCTTATTAAACAGCAAAGCAGCCCTGAGGGGCCAGATGGCCTACTTTTGCTCCTGCTTCTTGATCATAGGATTTAGTTGAAGGAAAAGAGCAACAGTTCAAAACCAGTGTAAGAGATGATCCATCAGAAACCCTGCTTCTAATTTCAACCTTGTTATATATAAAAGCATTAGCTCAACTTTGCTTTACATATCACATCCTGATTTACAGTTGGTATTGGAATTGAAAGTTTCCTTCTCAGCCACTTCCTCATGGCATTGAGCTGTGTGCTGCTTCCCCACTAACTGGCTTCAGCCAATGAGCAGTGAGACTCATTAAATGTTACATTGTGTGCAGACTATTGAGTTCCAGCTGGTGTCACACCTCTGTTTAGTTTTGAGTGCTCTGATCACTGCTAAAGTTCAGTACTTTAGCAGATGAATAGTCAAGCCTGACAAAATAGTTGATTGGTTTACCAGGAACTGAACTGCCTTAGTTTGAATTTCTTGGAATTTCATGACTTAAAAATAGACTATGAGGAGGTCTTTGAACTATAGTCAGTTTTAATTAACTGAATGGCCAAGCTGAAATTTGGTGTTGTGGAGGTTAACACATTGTATTTGAAGTGCCTCATGTTGCACTAAGTACTAAAATAATCTCTGGCCTACCTCTAGCGTAACAACGAAAACAATGGTGCACACAGGTACGCCATTAATTTGATAAACGTAAATTAAAGCTTTATCCAAGACTTAAAGCCCTGAAACGGTAAAGAAGACAAGATCCTTGAGTGATTTCAGTGTCTGTCAGTTAGTTGTCCGTGAAACTGTTGTGAAAGGTGTTGTGAGGGACTGAGTGGTGCTAGACTGTGGGAAGCGGTGTTAACTTGTTCCCTTGTTCCGAGCTCTAATTCTTAACTCATCCAGCATCTGGTGAAAACTATGCCTAAGAGACAAGTGGATTAAATCTTGACAATTCAGACGTATTAAAATGCTTTCCTGCATTGCACACAATTTTTGGTTCTGAGATCAGCTGGATTTAAAGTTTTATTTACAACTGTCAGTTTGTTTATAGTAACAACATATGTGATCTCTATGAAGCATTTTGTCTCATTGGCCTGGCTGACGTAGACTTGATCTTAAAGCTGTCTGAGCTGGAGAAGGGCTAATGTCTCATTAGTAGCTGGACAATCTCTAAACTAAACTAGCATCAATAACAGAGATAATGGGAACTGCAGATGCTGGAGAATTCCAAGATAATAAAATGTGAGGCTGGATGAACACAGCAGGCCAAGCAGCATCTCAGGAGCACAAAAGCTGACGTTTCGGGCCTAGACCCTTCATCAGAGAGGGGGATGGGGAGAGGGAACTGGAATAAATAGGGAGAGAGGGGGAGGCGGACCAAAGATGGAGAGTAAAGAAGATAGGTGGAGAGAGTATAGGTGGGGAGGTAGGGAGGGGATAGGTCAGTCCAGGGAAGACGGGCAGGTCAGGGAGGTGGGATGAGGTTAGTAGGTAGATGGGGGTGCGGCTTGGGGTGGGAGGAAGGGATGAGTGAGAGGAAGAACCGGTCAGGGAGGCAGAGACAGGTTGGACTGGTTTTGGGATGCAGTGGGTGGGGGGGGGGGGGGGAGAGCTGGGCTGGTTGTGTGGTGCAGTGGGGGGAGGGGACGAACTGGGCTGGTTTAGGGATGCAGTAGGGGAAGGGGAGATTTTGAAACTGGTGAAGTCTACATTGATACCATTAGGCTGCAGGGTTCCCAAGCGGAATATGAGTTGCTGTTCCTGCAGCCTTCGGGTGGCGTCATTGTGGCAGTGAAGGAGGCCCATGATGGACATGTCATCTAGAGAATGGGAGGGGGAGTGGAAATGGTTTGTGACTGGGAGGTGCAGTTTGTTGCGAACTGAGCGGAGGTGTTCTGCAAAGCGGTCTCCAGTTGTTTGTTGCGAACTGAGCGGAGGTGTTCAGTTACATGGAACAGTCCCTCTTCCGCACCTACACAGGCCCCAAACCCCACCTCTTCCTCCAGTACATTGATGACTGTATCGGCGCCGCCTCTTGCTCCCCAGAGGAGCTCGAACAGTTCATCCACTTCACCAACACCTTCCACTCCAACCTTCAGTTCACCTGGGCCATCTCCAGCACATGCCTCACCTTCCTGGGCGCCTCAGTCTCCATCTCAGGCAACCAGCTTGTAACTGATGTCCATTTCAAGCCCACCGACTCCCACAGCTACCTAGAATACACCTCCTCCCACCCACCCTCCTGCAAAAATTCAATCCCCTCTTCCCAATTCCTCCGCCTCCGCCGCATCTGCTCCCACGATAAGACATTCCACTCCCGCACATCCCAGATGTCCAAGTTCTTTAAGGACTGCAACTTTCCCCACACAGTGATCGAGAACGCCCTTGACCGCGTCTCCTGTATTTCCCGCAACACATCCCTCACACCCCGCCACAACTGCCCTAAGAGGATCCCCCTCGTTCTCACACACCACCCTACCAACCTCCGGATACAACGCATCATCCTCCGACACTTTCGCCATTTACAATCCGACCCCACCACCCAAGACATTTTTCCATCCCCACCCCTGTCTGCTTTCCGGAGAGACCACACTCTCCGTGACTCCCTTGTTCGCTCCACACTGCCCTCCAACCCCACCACACCCGGCACCTTCCCCTGCAACCGCAGGAAATGCTACACTTGCCCCCACACCTCCTCCCTCACCCCTATCCCAGGCCCCAAGATGACATTCCACATTAAGCAGAGGTTCACCTGCACATCTGCCAATGTGGTGTACTGCATCCATTGTACCCGGTGTGGCTTCCTCTACATTGGGGAAACCAAGCGGAGGCTTGGAGACAGCTGTGCAGAACACCTCCGCTCAGTTCGCAATAAACAACTGCACCTCCCAGTCGCAAACCATTTCCACTCCCCCTCCCATTCTCTAGATGACATGTCCATCATGGGCCTCCTGCACTGCCACAATGATGCCACCCGAAGGCTGCAGGAACAGCAACTCATATATTCTGCCTGGGAACCCTGCAGCCTAATGGCATCAATGTGGACTTCACCAGTTTCAAAATCTCCCCTTCCCCTACTGCATCCCCAAACCAGCCCAGTTCGTCCCCTCCCCCCACTGCACCACACAACCAGCCCAGCTCTCCACCCCCCCCCACCCCACCCACTGCATCCCAAAACCAGTCCAACCTGTCTTTGCCTCCCTAACCTGTTCTTCCTCTCACCCATCCCTTCCTCCCACCCCAAGCCACACCCCCATCTACCTACTAACCTCATCCCACCTCCTTGACCTGTCCGTCTTCCCTGGACTGACCTATCCCCTCCCTACCTATACTCTCTCCACCTATCTTCTTTTCTCCATCTTCAGTCTGCCTCCCCCTCTCTCCCTGTTTATTCCAGAACCCTCACCCCATCCCCCTCTCTGATGAAGGGTCTAGGCCTGAAACGTCAGCTTTTGTGCTCCTGAGATGCTGCTTGGCCTGCTGTGTTCATCCAGCCTCACATTTTGTTGTCAGTGTTCCTTATGTGTGTATTTTGTGCTATCTGCATATATGCCTATGTACCGGCATCTGTACTAATTCTGACCCCTTTCAGAGTCAGTGTGATATTTGGACCTGCCTGAAAAAACAGTTCTTGGCTGTTTTTCTTCCCCCGTTTCGTAGCCAATTTCCTACGCCGGCTTCTATTTCATCGCTACTGCTAGGCACTGCAGTTTTTTCTCTGAAGCTCAATGTATGGTGATTCAGAAGTTCATCTTTTTGCTCCGGTTGATCTTTTCCTTTTGAAAGATACACTGTTCTAGTTAAGCATATTTCATTTTGATAACCTTTTCCTTCCTGCCTTTGAATGGAGCTAAATGTGTGTCCTGAAAGAGCTATTGCTGGCGTGTTGCAGTAGAATCGAGCTAACTTACGACCTAGGATTTTTCAAGGTGTTTCAGTGCCGACTGAAAGATGCTGACTATTGATTCGTTACTATGCTGATCCAACTAAGTGCATTTTATCCAAAAGCTACAGTTTTAAAAATCAGAAACATGTACAAAAGTGTCAATTCTTCTTGATGTATTCCAACGCAGGATTTAAATGGAGTGTTGCCAGCAAGAAATCTAAGCCCTTGGAAGAAAAGGTCCAGGCATTGTGTGGACAATTATCAATACAGTGGCATCTTTTCAAGGGAATTTACCTTTTCCTTGACTAGCATATTCACTTTGCTATGTGGTATAGGGTAGATAATCAGTGCCAATTAGCTGTAATTAAAAAGAGAAGACAAGCGATTATCAGATCAAAATTTTCTCAGGCGTATTTCATACACCACTTTCTAAAACTGTAACACCATGGACTGTCTGGAGGTGTTTTACTGGAAATTCTACTGCTTATTTAAATATTCAAATTTCCATCCCTGTTTTCGATGTTTAGGAATAAATCCAGTGGAACTATTCTTTTTATTAGGTCAGACTGAATGGTGATGCTCCCTCTCGCCATGTTGGTGGATAAAGTGCTTTGCATTGATGTTGCATGCAAGCTGTAACTAGTGTTGATTTCAGCCTGTAGTGTATTTAGTTTTGAGAGAGCAATGTGCATGCTTCAGTCAATGCTAGGGCCAATTCCCCTCTCTGTTCCTCATTATTTTTTAACTTCTGTTTTATGTGATTATTCATATTGTTTCTACACAGCTTCTTCATTTAAAAACCCCCCCATTCTAACTTAGTCTTGTAATATCTTCTTCCTAAACAAATGATTCAGACCTGGATAAGAAATTCAAAAAGAAAGATATACCTGCTGTTCTAGAGAACTAATGTATAAAGTTGAGATTTGTTTCCAGTGTGGTCTGACTAGCTCTGGGTGATAACTTGAGGAGAAGGTAGAAAGGAAGAGATGCTATATGAAGGAGAAAGTCTTTTGCTTAAAGTTGCTACCGCTCACTGTACATGCTAACAACTTGTCTGCTCCGAATGCTATTCCATGATGTGAAATATTCAAAACAAATCACATCACAGTTCTAATGAAAATAAAAAATAGTGGAAATATTTAGTAGGTCCAGACAGTAACAGTTCATGTTTCAGATCTGTGATCTGTCACAGCTGAGAACATAAAGTGGATGTTAAACTGTTGGTTTCTAGCTGATTAATGAGTTAAATTTTATTCTGTTGTATTAGTTATTAAGGTACCACTCTGGTATAAGTGCACCTAATAATTTAAATGCTCAGTGCCACGTTATTCATTTTTTTGCAACATTGGAACAGCCAGGGTCTCCCCTGCAAGTGGGTTGCCTTGATGTCCAGTAACTGTTGTTGTATAATTATATCACCATTGCTGTCCCTATGATCTATTAATGTGAATTTTTGGCATACCAGGTTAGTCAGACCATACTCTGTTTTTTTTTAAACTCTCCTTTAGGTCCCCACTCCAGCGACATATCACACACCAATTTTGATCAGTTCTTTAGAGTATGTAATGTGCTGTGACAAAACTCGAATTTTTGTTCAATATAGGGTGACAGCAGTATTCGCTACTTTGAGATCACGGATGAAACACCATATGTCCATTACTTAAACACATTTGCCAGCAAGGAGCCACAACGAGGGATGGGATACATGCCAAAAAGGGGCCTTGATGTTACCAGGTGTGAGATTGCCAGGTAAGAGGTGTTGAGTTGTAGATTTGAGTAAACTGTAACTTTGTTGAACAAAGTTTTCCTTCTTGGGTTGTACCTGTTCTTTAAATTTTTGTATAATGCAAATGTTATTCTCTTACAGTGGGAAGAATGGAAATGAAAAATCTATAAATCTATAAACTGTATGTAATTGTGAATGGTCTGTTGGTTTGGGAGCATATCGTTCATTACTCAACCCAAAAAATACACTCCTGATGTTGACCTGCTCCCTTGTGCTAATGTTGGGAAGGTTAACAAAGCTATCAGATGAATTTGAATTGGGCCAGAGATTCACTAATAGGTTTTATGAATGTCTGCAACTTAACTCATACCAAAGATATTATGTTATCAAGTTAATAAAATATAAATAGCTGCAGAAACCACTCAATGTTTTCACAGCTGATTGGTAATTACTACAGCCAAAGAGGAAGCAAAAACTGAACGTGTTGGAAATTGAGGTCCGGCAGCATTTTCAGAGAAATATGAGCATTAACCTTTTAGAACAGCACTGATGAAAAGGCATGCACAGTATTTTGCTTTTCTAACCAGGTGAAGTCACACACGCTTTGGCAGCTAGTACTGGTTCTGTTAATAGCAGTCAGGTATCTGGTTTAGAAAATTGTGTGACTTTAAACTGCAGTCCCCAGATTCAAGCTCAAATTGTAGTCTTGTCTAATGGACCTATTCAGAGAAAGAGAGATGTTATTACCTACTTCTGGAGGAGGTAGGATTCAGACACAGGTATGCACAAAATTGCATGCTAACATTTCAATGTAATACTGAGGGAGTGATAAAGAGCTTCCAGTCACTTGGCATTTTGTTTTCCATCTCCACTTCAGAGCTCTATCAGTGGCCTTCCACAAAGTTCAACTCAAAAGAAGCTATTTATTTATTAATTAATGACAATGGCTGTTGTTTTGAGGTAAATCAGAAATTAATGTTTGTGAAAGTAGCAAGATTTAGTTTATATGCGGATATAACTGTGGAGAAATTCTGAAGAAGAGTCCCAAGCCAGAATGTCAACTTTCCTACACCTCTGCTATTTGGCCTGCCGTTTGTCCAGTTCCACACTGTTATTGCTGACTCCAGCATTGCCAGTTCTTACTGTGAGTTAGTTTATATGCATCCTTGTTTGTCTTGTTGGTTTGCAATTCATTACCTCATCTGTTAATAGCTTGTTATAAATTAAAAAATGATGGGCATCCCATTGTAATTCCATTATGCTCAAGTGACTAAAAAGCATCTGAAACTGGAGATGTGACTGCATCCTTGATCTCTTCAGAGGCACTTTACTGCTCCAGATAACTCCTCTTGTAAAAGTTCAGGTGTGTCAGCATGAGGTATTATTAGATGCACTATTGATCAGTTAAAATGATGCCAGACATGTTTTGCTTTCTGGATCATTGACACATTTTGCATCAACAATTTCTGTATTCATGTGCTTCTTGTAAAAGTTTCATTTCTTAACATTTACAATATTACTTTCTATTTGCAGGTTCTTTAAACTTCATGAAAGGAAGTGTGAGCCAATCATTATGACAGTGCCAAGAAAGGTGGGTGAAACTTTAGCAGAAGTTTAGTGTATGTGCTTCTTGCATGAACGATGAACAGATTCCTGATAACTTAGTGGGAATTAGTAGGAGTAGTTCTGATGAAGGACCACTGGATCTGAAATGTTATTTCTGTCGATTAAATTCTGTCCTCAAATGATGCAAGACATGCTGAGTTACTCCAGCAGTATCTGTTTTTGTTTGTTTCAGGTCTCCAACATCTACATTTCTTTTGATTAGGAGGTGGTGGTTACCCAGATGCCTGCCTTTAGCCAAGTAGAGAGTTTGCTGTTGACATCTACACTTAAAAATCCTAATACTATTGTAACGTAGAACAGAAAGCTAGGGGATCATTAAATTCTACATCACGCTACTTGAACGGAGAGGTTTCAAAGTTGCTCAGCAATATCATTGTAACCAAGCCAGTGGCAAGAATGGGCAGGCTACAACACAACTTCCCATAAATCATATCAGAAGAAACTTCATGACATTATTTAACTCAATTCAGGTTTTCCCTTTTGTTTTGGACTTTCTGTATAAGCATTTTTCTTAGCTTTTGCAATTGTGTTGCATTTGAACTCCTGTTAATGTAATCCATTTCAATCGCATCCCATGAAACTTGGTGATTCTGGCCCTTTACTGAAGTATGTTTATTTCTTCATTGTTTTGTAAAATAATTTCTGCTTTTTCCTTTTCTAGTCTGACCTTTATCAGGATGATCTGTACCCTGATACACCAGGACCAGAAGCAGCATTGGAAGCAGAAGAATGGCTTGAAGGACAAAGCAAGGACCCGATTCTCATCTCCCTGAAACATGGCTATGTACCTGGGAAAAACCGAGAGCTTAAAGTTCAGAGGATCTGTTTTGACAAGACTCCGCAGAACAGGAAAACTGAAAGTGGTAGTACTCCCATGAAGGGGCCCCCTCTCAATGCAGTAAGTGTATGATAGCTGAAGGCATTAGATACTGAAAAGACTTTGAGCCCTGACAATATTCCAACAATAATCCTGAAAGCCTGTCCTCTAGAGCTAGCCATGTCCCTAGCCAAGAGAGGGAGCTCTATCCTTGAATCTCATCTGTAACTGCAGTAATGGCTCTCTGTGTTTACCTGTTATACTCCCACCAATATTGTCTTGCGTTCCTCTCCCACCTCACCGCTGCCCAGAATGTCCCGTTGCAAAACTGAGCCACCGGTGGTGCAGTGGAAATGGGTTTGGCTGTACTACCCAGAGGAGCTGTCAACCTCCAAATATTCACCAGTGTAATTCAGTTAGAAAGGAGGTACACTCAGGAGATACCTTGCCTTGTCCTCCTAGTCTACCTGGTTGTGTCTCATACCTTCTCTGTCTACAGATTCTTAAGCTGCATGGTCACCATCAGTTGAAACATTATCCCTCTCCAGTTGTCAACTGCCACTGCAACGTGAACTCTCAAGGCCCAGAATTCTCTTATGGCACAGGATGGGTATTTGACTGGATTGAGGAACCACACCCCTCTATCAGAGAGATTAAATGTTGTTACTTTTGTTTGAGTGGATGAAATTATGACATTCACCAATCACAAATGTGAAGCCCTGTGATGTTGCTTACTGATTTTCACTGATCATGAAGAATTGGTGAATATTTGGCACAGTGCTGTGCTGTGTACTGCTCCTTCTCCTTATCTTCCTATCACCTCTGCTGTTGCACCCTCTGAGGTCAGGTCCTTTTTTAAAGCATCTGTCTTTATCAATTGAAACTAACCTGATGTTAGAATTCAGTCAGACCTCCCTAGGACCTACTGCAGCGATGTGCTCTTGAAAGCTTCCTGCTAAGGTATTGCTCAAGGAATTGGTTATAATTTAGCATGGCTGGATAATGTGGGGAGGGGTTTTATTTTTAAACTTGTCATCTGTTGCTTTATTAATAGAGGCAGGGCAGATGAAAACAAGGGTTGGCTCAGCGGTTAGCACTGCTGCCTCACAGCACCAGGGACCTGGGCTCGATTCCACCTTTGGGCAACTGCCTGTGTGGACTTTGCACATTCTCCCCGTGTCTGTATGGGTTTCTGCCAGGTGCTCCAGTTTCCTCCTCCAATCTAAAGCTGTGCAGGCTAGGTGGATTGGCCTTGCTACATTGCCTGTAATGTCCAGGGATTTTCAGGCTATGTGGACTTGCCATGGGAAATGCAGGGTTCCAGAGAAAGGGTGGTGGAATAGGTCCAGTGCGATGCTCTTTGAATGGGTGGTGTGTGGACTTCTTGGGCTGATTGGCCTGTTTCCACACTGTAGGGGTTCTATAAATATTTTTTAAAAATTATGCTCAATCTTTCCACTGATTTGGCCTCATTATGTGTATTATTCAATGCTGAGCACCAGACTTCTCCAACAAGTGGAAACTGAACTTGGAGCTGATTTTGTCCAAACCAAGTAATTGAAGTAGGTGTTCCCAGCTGATGTAGTGCTTCGTTTCACTTCAATGTGCAGCTATTCTGCTAAGAGCTGCAGGTTTCTGTTTTGACGAACTTCATCCTACTACTTAACCACATATTAGCAGTTGGGAAACTCCCAAAGTTTTGGGCCCCATAGCATAACTGATCAGTTGTGGTACATGTAAACACAATACCCTTTGACTCATTTTTACTTTTAAGTAATGCAACAACACTGCCTACTTTATAATACGAATAAAATAGATGAGAGTGATAAAAGCTTTAGTTACCTTGTGACTGAGTGTAGGTGTTGTACAGGAGGCTGGAAGGCCTCTTCTGGAGTATTATGTCCAGTTCTGGTCACCTTGTTTATAGGAAGAATATTATTAAGCTGGAGAGGCTTCAGAAGAGATTTATCAGAATTTTGCCAGGAATGAAAGGTTGGCATTATTAGAGGAGACTGGATAGACTGACTTTTTTCACTGAAGTGGTGGAGATTGAAGGGTGACCTTATAGAGGTTTATAAAATCATGAGGGGGTATAGATAAGGTGAATGACAGGTGTCTTTTCCCTAGGGTGTTGGATTTCAACACGAGGGAGCATATTTTTAAGGTGAGAGGGGGGAAAAAGGGGCTTTTTTAGTGGTTCATGTGTGGAATGAACTTCCAGAGGAATTGGTGGATGTAGGTACAGTTATAACATTTAAAAGATATTTGGATAAGTACACGAATAAGAAATGTTGGAGGGAAATGGACTAAGCACAGACACGTACTGGTTTAGTTTGGGATTATGTTTGTCGTGGACCAGTTGGACCGAAGGGGCTGTTTTCGTGCTGTTTGTCTGTTTGACTCTATGTAGGAAATTCGACAACTCTCTTTACTAAGTGAGTTCCTGCAAGCTGGTGAATTAACTAGTTTTGATATTTGGTCTTTAACTTGCTGAACCAAGCTGATCATACTATATAAATTTTACAGTCTTAAAATTAAATGTGTGCAGTGGAGACCCTGTTCAAACACTTTGAAAATGTAAATCTCATTCCCATTAGATTAGAATTATTTACCTGAGGTGGGGCAGTAGATACAAGAACAATGATGTAATACCTGAGTCAAACCTTAGCTAATTACTTTCTTGGGTGGGGGAAAGTGGAAAATAATCTAAACAAGTGAGGTTTTGGAGCTGGATTAAAATTACACCTGTAGACCCAAAGAGAACCTGCATTTAAATTGTATCTTTTACATTTTACAGGATGCTAATTTATTTCAATTAGTAATTTTCTTTGCTCATGTTGAGTTTAGTCATGTAGGCAAATGTGGTGTGCAGCCTGTATGTGGGAACACTGTGTACAGCAATAACGTAAATGGCCAGGGAATCTCTTTTTTTTGGTGTTGATTGAGATGTCACCATTTACCAGGACAACAGGGTAGTCTGTTGCTACTCTTCAGATGGTGCCACAGGATTTTTATTACACCTCTAGAAATGGTAGGGTTCTCACTTATTATCTTAGGTGAATGATCTTTGTGCATAAATTCACTGTGTTCATCTAATCATTAATGTATGAGATTAAAAAGTTCAGGTCGCAATACCAATGTGTATTGCCCCAGTATAGCAATGTGGTTGACTCTTAACTGTTCTCTGGGCAACTAAGGATGGGCAAGAAATTCTGGCCCATCCTGTAACACCCACAGCCAATGAATGAGTTTTTAAAAAATCCCATAGAATATTACCGTCCTTCCAACTAGAAAACAAACCAACTTCCCCTACACTGTCTCTTGCTGATGCAGTAACAACTTGTATATCAAATGTACATCCAATTTCATACAAACTCCTTTGCTGATAAACTCATATTGAATCTTATCAAAGCCTTCTGAAAATTCATATAGTCAACATTTATAAGCACGCACCTATCGTCATTTTGATTCAAAAATTCTGCCAAGTTAGTCAAGCATTACCTAGCCTTCAAGAAGATGCTGTGAACAACTGATGTATTCCCAATAAAAACCGAAAGAACTGTGGATGCTGTAAATCAGGAAAAACAAAGTTGCTGGAAAAGCTCAGCAGGTCTGGCAGCATCTGTGGAGGAGAAAACAGTTAACGTTTCAGGTCTGGTGACCTTTCCTCAGAACAGTTCAGTAGACCCAAAACATTAACTCTATTTTCTCCTCCACAGATGCTGCCAGACCTGCTGAGCTTCTCCAGCAACTGTTTTTGTCCCTGATGTATACCCAACATCTTAACCACTTTGCCTCGTAGATTCCATTAACTGACCTATATTTATGGCGTTGAAGGAGATGTAGACTATTCAGCCCATCGACTGCTTTGCCACTCACTGGCTGATCTGATGATCCTTAATCAATTCAGTGAGGAGCTGGAGGAACACAACAGGTCAGGCAAAGGAGCAAGAGAGTTGATGTTTCAGATCAGGACCATTCATCAGGAGTCCTGGTGAAGGGTCCCAACCCAAAACGTCAGCTGTCCTTCTCTGCTGCCTGACCTGCTGTGTTCTTCCAGCTCCACTGAAGTGACTCTGACTCTAGTGTCTGCAGTTCTTGCTAACCCCAAATAATTCTTAATCTCACTTTCCTGCCTTATCCCAATAACTCTTGATGCTCTGATATAACAAGGTGTGGAGCTGGATGAACAGAGCAGGCTGAGCAGGAAAGCTGACTTTCCCTGTGACTCCTGAAACACGCACTTGCAGCAATGCACCGGCATCTCCTGGTACCACAATCAAGCCTACCCCAGCTCAGAGCCTCCATCTCCTAGGCCTGCAAAGGACATCTGTTTCTACTTCTTTGCAGGATCCACAACCTGAACTCTCAATTCTACTCGGCTTTATTGGATACTAAAAACCGTAAGTGCACTAAACTTACTGGTGCCTGCCGCCAAACACAGGCCTCCTCCACCCTCCAGATCCCCGACCTTCCCCACAATGTGGCCACTGTCGGATCACCCACGGGTGATGTTTGGGTCGGCCACTTCCGGGACAGCGAACGCCGTAGACACTGCTGCTGATGCCACCATTTCCGAGGCCAACACTACAGACATCCAAGAAGCACCTGCTGACGCCACTGCAGCCAACATCCAGGATGTACCGACCGATGCTGCTCTGCCCATCACCTCCACAGCCAGCAGCTCCAGTGGAGACAATAGCACCCAGCCCTGCCAGGTCTTTACCCCCCCCCCCCGATCGCCACCTTACAAGGTGAACGGTCAGTCCTCAGTAAAGGGCTCTCGTTTTATTCCCCTTGACCCTGTGATCAACAAATATCGCGCCTGCTTGGACATGGAACAGTTTTTCCTCCGCCTCTGTGCTTGCTACATCAATCATGACCCTCCCTCTACTGACCCCTTCTCCCACCTCCAACACACCCCCCTCCTCCTGGACACCACCCCAAGGCCTCCTACACTCCCCCGACCTCTTCATCTCCAACTGCCGTCGAGATACAATCACTTCAACCTCTCCACCCACTCCAACCTCTTCCACCACAGAACGTGCAGCCCTCTGCTCCAATCCCAACCTCACCATAAATCCTGTGGACAAGGGAGGCGCAGTTGTAGTATGGCGCACTGGCATCTATATCACTGAAACCAGACGCCAGCTCTCTGACACCACCTCCCACTGCCCCCTTGATCCTGACCCCACCCCTGACCACCAAACCATCCACAACCTCATTACTTCAGGTGACCTCCCACCCACAGCCTCCATCCTCATTGTTCCCCAATCCCGCACCGCCTGCTTCTATCTCCTTCCCAAAATCTACAAACCTGACTGCCCTGGTCGACCCATTGTCTCCGCCTGCTCCTGCCCCACCGGACCTATCTCTACTTATCTCAACTCCATTTTCTCCCCCTTGGTCCAGCAACTCCCCACCTACGTCCTAAAGGCCCTCTGCTTCTTCCTGTCCCACAGGCCCAACCAGGCCCCCTCCACTGACACCCTCAACTGAACTTGTCCTCACCCTTAACAACTCCTCTTTCAATTCCTCACACTTCCTACAGACAAAGCGGGGTGGCCATGGGTACCCACGAGCACCCAAGCTATGCCTGCCTCTTTGTAGGTAACATGGAACAATTGCTCTTCTGCAGCTACGCTGGCCCTTAACCCCACCTTTTCCTCCGTTACATCGATGACTGTATCAGTGTTACCTCGTGCTCCCATGAGGAGCTCAAACAGTTCATCCACTTCAACACCTTCCACCTCAACCTTAGGTTCACCTGGACCATCTCTGATACCTGTCTCTCCTTCCTGGACGCCTCTGTTTCCATCTCTGGCAATACCTGGAAACCAATATACATCTGAAGCCTATCAACTCCCACAGCTACGTAGAATACAGCTCCTCCCACCCACCTTCCTGCAAAAATGCCATCCTCTATTCCCAGTTCTTTCACCTCTGCCGCATCTGCTCCCAGGATGACACATTCTACTCCCACACTCATCTCAGATGTCCTCACTTTTTTCAAGGTCCGCAACATGCCTCCCCCTCCCCCACCCGTGGTTGAAAACATGCCTGGAACATGTTTCCCGCAACTCATCCCTCACACCCCCTCCCCGCAGTAACGGCCAAAATAGAACCCCCTTGTTCTCTCGTACAGCTCACCAACCTCCGGATCCAACGCATCATCCTCCGACACTTCCGCCATCTGCAATCTGACCCCACTGCCAAAGACATTTTTCCCTCCCCACCTTTATCTGCTTTCCAGAGGGACCACTCTCTCTGTGACTCCCTTCTCTGTTCCACACTCCCACCCAGCCCCACCACACGTGGCACTTTTCCCTACAACCACAGGAAATGCTACACCTACCCCTACATCTCCCCCCCTCATCCTCATCCCAGGCCCCAAGAAGTCCTTCCACATCAAGCACATGGTCACCTGCACATCTGCTAATGTGGTATACTGTATCTGCTGTTCCAGATGTGGCCTCCTATATCGGGGAAACCAAGCGGAGGCTTTGCGGAACACCTACGTTCTGTTTGCAACAAACAACTGCACCTCCAGTCACGAACCATTTCAACTCCCCCTCCTACTCCATAGACTACATGTCCATCCTGGGCCTCCTGCTGTGCCTCAACGATGCCACCCAAAGGTTGCTGTTCCTGCACCACCTATTCCACTTGGGAACCCTGCAGCCCAATGGTATCAATGTGGACTTCACAAGCTTCAAAATCTCCCCTCCCCCTACCGCATCCCAAAACCAGCTCACCTTGTCCCCCCCCTCCCTAACCTGCCCTTCCTCCCACCTATCCCCTCCTCCCACTTCAAGCCCCACCCCCATCTCCTACCTACTAACCTCATCCTGCCCCCTTGACCTGTCAGTCTCCACCTACACTCACCTTTACTGGCTCCATCCCTGCCTCCTTGACCTGTCCATCTCCTCTCCACCTATCTTCTTCTTTTATCCATCTTCTATCCGCCTCCCCCTTTCTCCCTATTTATTTTAGAATCCCCTTCACCTCCCCCATTCCTGAAGAAGAGTCTAGGCCCAAAATGTTAGCTTTCCTACTCCTCTGATGCTGCTTGGCCTGCTGTGTTCATCCAGCTCTACACCTTGTTATCTCATTCTCCAGCCTCTGCAGTTCCTACTGTCTCTGAAACACTCTTGATTCCCTTACTGATTTAAGAACCTGTCAATAACAGCCTTGAACATATCTAACAACCCACACTGTCTCGCCCTGCACAGTAAAGAATTCTGCACAATTGTTGGACTCTGAAAGAAGAAACTCCTTTTCATCTGTGTCATAACTGGATTTATATTTGCTTGTCTTCTCCAACCCTTCCATTTTAAATGTTTTAAGTCAAAATTCACAATTCTTGACTCAAATTGAGAAATATATACATTTCCTGGTTTAGTTTCCATTGTAGAGTACTAAAAGAAATAAGTGCCGGAGAATCGCCTATCGTAAATCCAGTCATTTTTTCCATTACGCTTTGAAACTGAAATCCACGAAGTTCCTTTCCTTTGCTTTTAGGTTCTGTGGTAATTTTACTACTTCTGCCACTGAATAGAGATGCAAAGTACCAGCTTAGCCATCACACACTTAATTATTGTCCATTAAAGTCCGAACCACGTTCACCTTGAATAGACGCAGATTTACCATTGCCGTTATCTTTCTCTTTGGGTGACATGGTGGCACAGTGCCAGAATTCTAATCTTGGGTGACTCTTATGCAGAGTTTCCACTGGGTGCTCTGGTTACCACGCACAGCCCAAAGGTGTGCAAGTTAGTTGGATTGGCCTTGCTAAATTGCCCATAATGTGCAGGGATGTGCAGGCTAGGTAGACTAGCCATGGGAATGGTAGAATAATGGGGATGGGGGAAAGAGGGTGGATCTGGGTGGGATGCCCTTCGGAGGGTAGGCAGGGATTCAAGGCCAAATTGCCTGTATCTGCACCAGGCGGGGGGATTCTATAATCTCTCAAATGTTTTGCTGTTAACTGTGATACTCATCACATGTTAGTTTTATATTCCATTATTTGCATCTCATTTCTTAC
This sequence comes from Stegostoma tigrinum, assembly GCF_030684315.1. Classification (NCBI taxonomy): domain Eukaryota; kingdom Metazoa; phylum Chordata; class Chondrichthyes; order Orectolobiformes; family Stegostomatidae; genus Stegostoma; species Stegostoma tigrinum. The sequence continues at coordinate 13,462,813 of NC_081379.1, forward strand.
CTCCATCCAGGTGTTCACTTTGGTCCTCCTTCATCTATCCCCAGAACAGTAGAATTTGGATCTTCATTGAAATGTGCAATTTAAAATAGTATTGTCATGTTGAGAAAAATTGTCTTGTCAACATTGACCTAATTCCAACAGTGTGTTTGAAAAAATGAGAGTAAATATTCTTTTTTGTTTTTTCTTTAGAATTCTGAATCCAAGTTGGATGAGTTGTTTCAAGAAGTTAAAACTCTGAAGGCCACTGTCGCCAGCCAAAACGAGCGCATTGCCAACCTTGAGAATCAGATGGCCAAGATCGCTATCTGAAGCCTGTATTATATGCTTAATCATGGGGGTACAATTGTCTGGTGTGGATTATCAGCAATCCTTCGGTCACCAAAACTCTGACCCTCTCTACCCTGCCATTGGTGGAAGCACCCTTCAGCATTCCAGTATCAAATTGCCCTCCTTTTCCTCCTGTCTCACTGGACTAACTTAATTTGAATTTGGAAACACAATTCACTTTTTTTTTAAATAGAATTTATTTTCAGGATTTTTAACAAAAGGCAATTGTCTTATTCTTCACGCTTTCCACATTGAAAAATGAGTATTAATTTTTTTTATTCCTAACTCAAGTCCTATGCATATATAAAGGTGTGCTCTACTCTAATTCTAGAGTGATTTCCAGGTTATACGGGCTTGTCTGTCTCTTGTCTGTCAGGTACCAGTTTTTAAAAGCGACTACACATTCCATGTACAAGTGTACCAGCACCATTAAAGAACACTGAATGGGTTCAGCTCTTATAGAGCAAAGAATGGTGATCTGTCATTAAATATACTTCCAGTTGCAAAGATAAAACATTGATTATAAAATTATTGTGTTATGTGACTTATTCTAACTTGTAAAACACGAGGTATTGTGTAAACAATGCTCACATTTGATTTGGCTTATTCTATTTATCCATCCCTCCCTCCCTCCCTCTCTACACCATTGTCCTCCTCCTCCCTCCTCCCCACCCTGCAAATAAAAATGCAGACACTCAGACTGTGGCTGTGTATGTTCAGCCAATTAGTACTATGCGGTAAACACTGGTTCCAAAAACACTGGATCCAGCAGTTTTAGGGATGAATATCATGTAATATTTGAGGCTGTCAGGCACATATGGATATAGTATATATTTTGGTCCAATTCTGACTCTGAGCCCAATGTGTAGTTTTGCCAGTATTGTATTTGAAACACTCCTGGATCATACATACATTTGTAGAACACCTTGGAGATGAATAGATGCCGAGCAGTGTAGAGGTACATACCAAGTGTTGATCTGGGTCGTATCAGATGTCAAGGATATAACTTTATTATCAATTCTGTGGTATTTGTACAGGAAAAAGGGATTGGAGAATTTTGTGATAGGTAGGTAGTGAAACTATTGTGGTGGATCATTATAGCAATGATGGAGGATAGAATATTAATTGACTTAAAGTATTGGAGAAACAAATGTTAGGGCTGTAGTTTTATGATCTGTAATTGACCAGTGACACATCTGTTTGACGGGAGTCTGCAGTACAAGTGAGAATTGAGTTGGATGGTAATTGGCATGAAGACTTTTGAAAAGGAATAGGAGAATAGTAATTGGATTATGATTGAAAAGGATCATTATTTTAAGTGTGTTATTTGAGAAGCAATGTGATGGCTGTTCCAGAAGGAAATGTCCACTCAACAAATAATATCTGAAAACCATTGACCCAGCAATAATAGTGGAGCATTCGGGAGCTGGATTCAGGGTATGAGTTCCATAGAGATGAGTTTAATGGAGTAATGAAGAGTGGGACTGGAAGATGGTGAAACTATAACATGAATGGATCTGAAGAGAGCATGGTCTGGAGGCAGTATGAATGAGGGTAGCTCAGGCACTTCAGTTTTGGAGGCAGATTCTGAGAACTCTCATGCTTAATGTTGAAAGTGACCATTGAGGTAGGCATTCAGAAGAGAGCTCTTAAGATTAGCCCAGTTTACTGAGGGGATGTAATTACTGGGTGATAAAGCCATGCTCGAGATCAGAAGAGACCATTTATGAATGGCCTGGCTGGATGTGATTTTTTTTGCATGTTGGCAGTTGTCAAGATTAAGAATGTGAATATGATTGCTATCAGGAGGTGTGAAAGACTGAGTGTTTCATGGTGTGAATAGGAGTCAGTGTAAAAGACTGGTCCTGTAAGTTGATGAGCAGGAGCAGTACGATATGAAGAGGGTCAGAAGAGAAAAAGGATTTTCTTTTTGGATGTGATTAGGACTTTGAAGGAGAATCAGGGGTTTCCAAGGAACCAGTCAATGAAGGAAAATGCTGTATGTATGTTTGGTGCAGAGAGGGTAAGGATGTGGTGTAGTTTGGGAAGTTGTTCTGCAGAGTTAGTTTAAATAAGGTTTTGAGGGCTCAGCAGTCGGAAGTTGCATGTGGATTGAAATGGCTGGGAATGACGGGGCTGCAATGGTCAATCAAGGAAAACAGGATGAGGAATCAGTTGAGTGGTTTAAATTGATAAAGAAATTGATAAAGAAATACGGGGATAAATATTGTGCCTCTGTGGTGCAGCGTCAAACTCACTATACTGCCAATACACAGTTCATCCCCAAACTCCTGGCTTTCCATTGATCTCATTTACTCCAAATCTTAACTGGTGCGTTACCCAGTCTCAAATTATTTTCAATTAGCTCCATTCATACACCTTTATGAAATGCTTTTTTTTCATGAATAAGGATGAAGAATTTATCAATAAAGCATAGCGTAAATGATAAATATAGCTGCTCTGCGATTCCTGTAGAGTTGTTGCACGTAGCTCAGTGACAGGATAAAACAACGGACGTTGAAGAGGAAGTCTCAAAGCTTCACAGGAAATTTGAACTTGAACAGACTGTTAACTGATGAGTCATTGCACAAGAAACACGTGCCAAATGGAAGTGGTTAAGAGACTGTGTTCCACTCCATGAGCTCTGAAGATAGCTCCAGCTGGCTTTGGCTCCCCTGGATTTTCGAATGGTCTTCATTCTAGCTACTTGCTTTCTCATGCTATGTCAGTGTGCTGGCAAAGGCACCCTGCATCGGAAGGTTATGTACCTTGCTGTTCATTGTGATATCCACCCCAGGCAAGTTGTGAAGGACCATCTGAATTCTGAAGGGAGGTGATGACGTTGAAATACACCACTGCTCTCACCAGTACCAACAGTGAACAATTGAAATTATATTTTGGATTTTTTTTTTTACTTTGTGTAGCAGTGATGTCAGTGTATTCATGTTAACAATATTGTTGCAGAGATTTGGAGCAGCTCAACTTCATCTTTCATTTCACTACTAACTGTTCCAAATCCATATACCATTCCCACCTGGGGGGGGGAAAAAAAGTCTTGCTCCGATTATTTTGTTAATAAGTAATTGCTTTGTTTTTCTCTTAATCTAGTTACCATTCAACCTCTCTTTCACCGGCTTCCCACTGTGAAAGCATTGGTTATTGTGTTTCTGACTATTAACCATAAAATAGTATAGTACACAATGAGATCATTCGACTTAAGTCTGTGCTGGCTCTAAGTAGTAGCATTCCAGTAAGTCCCACTCTTTAGCTCTTTTCCCCATTTAAATACCCAATGTTTTTTTTCTCCCAAGTACTTATCCAGTTCCATCTCCTGGAAAATGCTGATAACCTTTTAGCCATAGACTTTGGATGATTGGAGCTGAACAGTGTACTTTGAGCTAAGTAATCCTTTTAAAGTGAATCTAGCTCACGTCTGCATTCAAAATGTTAACCCATGTTTATTAGATGCTGACTGACCAGTCTGCTGCTGCTTATATATGCAGTTTGAAATATCTCATTCCGTGCTTACAGGAAAGGTCAAATTTTATATAATTCAGATACACTGGGTACACACAGTACTCTACGGGCTTTCTTTGGCTTTTTCTTGGCATTGACGTTTTAGGCCAAGACAGAAGTCAATGAAATAAATCCTGTCCGGAGTTGACCCTTTCACCAAACCTTTGAAAATAAACTTTGATAAACTTATCTACACTGCTCAGGACTGGGTGACAGTAGTGAAATTCTTATTTGCCAACTTCAAACTACTGAAAATGAGCTCTGCTCTTTTCCTTTCTCTGCTAGGAAGATGAGCAGCACTGAGACCAGAAGTCTCCCAGCTACTGCAGAGGTGTCAGTGTATTGTAAATATGTTGGAGGCATCATACATTCATTAATCTACTTCAGTCCACTGAATTAATTGAATTGATTATCTGTAAGCCCTAAGATAATCTCCTGAACTGTACTCAATGCCTGGCTGAGGACGATTCAGTTAAATTTTTGTTTGACACCTTTTGACAAAAGTTTCTTGAGTTTTCAACTTTTTGTTGCAGCATCAGAAGACATTTGAAGAACTGTCAACTAAGGTGCTCTGTTTGAAGAAAAAAGCCTACATTTACATAGCATCTTTCATGACCACATGCGGCTGACTGTTTTACACATTGTCTCAGCCTGTTCCTGCCCCACCGAACTCATCTCCTCCTATCTGGACTCCATTTTCTCCCCTTTGGTCCAGGAACTCCCTACCTACGTCCGTGACACCACCCACGCCCTCCACCTCTTCCAGAACTTCCAATTCCCTGGCCCCCAACACCTCATCTTCACCATGGACATCCAGTCCCTATACACCTGTATTCTGCATGCAGATGGCCTCCAGGCCCTCCGCTTCTTCCTGTCCCGCAGGCCCGACCAGTCCCCCTCCACCGACACCCTCATCCACCCAGCCAAACTCGTCCTCACCCTCAACAACTTCTCTTTCGACTCCTCCCACTTCCTACAGACAGAGGGTGGCCATGGGCCCCAGCTATGCCTGCCTCTTTGTAGGTTACGTGGAACAGTCCCTCTTCTGCACTTACACAGGCCCCAAACCACACCTCTTCCTCCGTTACATTGACGACTGTATCGGTGCCGCCTCTTGCTCCCCCGAGGAGCTCGAATAGTTCATCCACTTCACCAACACCTTCCACCCCAACCTTCAGTTCACCTGGGCCATCTCCAGCACATCCCTCACCTTCCCTCGTCTCCATCTCAGGCAACCAGCTTGTAACTGATATCCATTTCAAGCCCACCAACTCCCACAGCTACCTAGAATACACCACCTCCCACCCACCCTCCTGCAAAAATTCCATCCCCTATTCCCAATTCCTCCACGTCCGCCACATCTGCTCCCACGATGAGGCATTCCACTCCCGCACATCCCAGATGTCCAAGTTCTTCAAGGACTGCAACTTTCCCCCCACAGTGGTTGAGAATGCCCTTGACCGCGTCTCCCGCATTTCCTGCAACACATCCCTCACACCCCGCCCCTGCCACAACCACCCAAAGAGGATCCCCCTCGTTCTCTCACACCACCCCACCAACCTCCGGATACAACCCATCATCCTCTGACACTTCCGCCATCTACAATCTGACCCCACCCCCCAAGACATTTTTCCATCCCCATCCTTGTCTGCTTTCTGGAGAGACCACTCTCTCCGTGACTCCTTTGTTTGCTCCACACTGCCCTCCAACCCCACCACACCCAGCACCTTCCCCTGCAACTGCAGGAAGTGCTACGCTTGCCCCCACACCTCCTCCCTCACCCCTATCCCAGGCCCCAAGATGACTTTCCATATTAAGCAGAGGTTCACCTGCACATTTGCCAATGTGGTACACTGTATCCATTGCACCTGGTGTGGCTTCCTCTACATTGGGGAAACCAAGTGGAGGCTTGGGGACCGCTTTGCAGAACACCTCTGCTCAGTTCGCAATAAACAACTGCATCTCCCAGTCGCGAGCCATTTCAACTCCCTCCCGTTCTTTAGATGACATGTCCATCATGGGCCTCCTGCAGTGCCACAATGATGCCACCCGAAGGCTGCAGGAACAGCAACTCATATTACGTTTGGGAGCCCTGCAGCCCCATGGTATCAATGTGGACTTCACAAGCTTCAAAATCTCCCCTTCTCCCACTGCATCCCAAAACCAGCCCAGTTCATCCCCTCCACCCACTGCATCACACAACCAGCCCAGCCTGTCTCTGCTTCCCTAACCTGTTCTTCCTCTCACCTATCCCTTCCTCCCACCCCAAGCCGCATCTCCATTTCCTACCTACTAACCTCATCCCACCTCCTTGACCTGTCTGTTCTCCCTGGACTGACCTATACCCTCCCTGCCTCCCCACCTATACTCTCCTCTCCACCTATCTTCTTTTCTCTCCATCTTCGTTCTGCCTCCCCCTCTCTCCCTATTTATTCCAGAACCCTCACCCCATCTCCCTCTCTGATGAAGGGTCTAGGCCCAAAACGTCAGCTTTTGTGCTCCTGAGATGCTGCTTGGCCTGCTGTGTTCATCTAGCTCCACACTTTGTTATCTTGGATTCTCCAGCATCTGCAGTTCCCATTATCTCTCACTTACGAAGGATAGTCACTTTTCTGGGAACTGCAGCCAAATCACTTGCAGCAATTTCCAAAAGCAGATAAGAAACAATTATCCAATCATTTGTTTTGATGATAGTTGAGGATTATGCATTTCCCACGCTCTTCTGACTGTTCATTAGGAAAGGTCACACTGATCCAAGTTGCACAACTAGGCACATTGTATTCAGAGTTACAAATCTGTTTATTGCCCACCAGTTTGGTCTTGCAGTCTTTTTTTCTCACCTCAGACCTAAATTGTTCAACAGTGTAGTGTAAGTGCCATAATGTGATCAGATAATTACCACAGCAGCACCTTCTGAACAGCTCAGTTCCAATCAAACTTTGCAACTGCTCATTGAAGTATCAGTGATATTAAGCTTTCAATGATGACACTCATGGAGGTGTAGCCTTGTGATGTTCGAAGATATGGTGGTGGGAACAAAACTTGCAGAAGTAGCATTATTCCCAGAATTCCTTTCTGAGCCTATTTGGTGATGCAGTTGCTTCATGGAAAGTCAATTGGTTCTTCATGTGAGATGTATATTAGACTGTGACCACCATTCAGGCACAATCAAAGTAAGGTTGCTCATGGAGTGCACTTCTGTGGTGGAATCGAAAGTGCAAAAGAGGAATGATGATTTCTTTTGAAAATAGTTCTTAACCCGTCCTTGGACGATTTGATGAGTAAATCAACCATATGCGTTTCAATGTTGTTATAGAGGATCGTTGGATTTTGTTATCAGCTCTCCCAAGCTAGCAGTTAAATTAGTCACAGTGCAAATTCCAGATTGATTTCTCTACTGTTCTTCATCTGTAATCTATAGACCCATCTTACAAAGTAAGGTCATTCATTCCATCATATCTGTGTTGGTGCTTTGCCTGAGGTGATTAGGGACTACGAGAAGGAGATTACAAATGATGATAGCCTTCCTGTTTGTCTGATGCTGCTTGGCCTGCTGTGTTCATCCAGCTCTACACCTTGTTATCTCAGATTCTCCAGCATCTCGCAGTTCCTACTATCTCTGATAGCATTATGCAGTACCTGTCTACTGCTTTGACATTGTTAAGCATACATGACATGGAGAATTAATAGCTGCCTCTGCTTTCTGTTACTCAACTGAAATCAATGCAGAAGAACCTAACTTATTTGGCTTTCATGTTTTGTTTTCTTCTCTATTGTTAGCATAAATGAAAATTAGCAATGTCTGTGCCCTTGAATGGGCATTCAGTGATTGAGTGGAGTATTTCGAAGGTGCAGCATGCAATTCCACATTGTTCTAGCAATTTCCAATAACATTTGTACTTGGGAACAACTTCTCACAAACTCAGCCCTGGGGTAATAAACCAAAGTCCCAAAGTGAAATGACAGTGTGCAGTTACTTTTCATGGGTATAGATGGAAGAGGGTCCATTTAACTTTTTACATAAATTCCACCACCATCATCATGTCAGGGATTATTAAGTATTTTCTCTGGACTTTCCATTGATAGCAAGACAATGACCAGAAATTCACTGTGCGTGGTATTTTGGAGCATAATGCTGCTTTGTGAATGTCTTCTTAACTAGCTGAGATTTAGCACTCCAAATACAACTGAATTTCAATACTTGCTCTATTTTTCTAAATTAACCAAGAAATCCTGATTTTCTAAATAAGAGTTCTAATTCTTGTCTACCCCTTTTCTTAAACAAATTGACTCTAATATTTGCCTTATTACATAAAACAAATAGTATTCAAAATGATAAAATGTGAGGCTGGATGAACACAGCAGGCCCAGCAGCATTTCAGGAGCACAAAAGCTGATGTTTTGGGCCTAGACCCTTCATCAGAGAGGGGGATGGGGGTGAGGGTTCTGGAATAATTAGGGAGAGAGGGGGAGGCAGACAGAAGATGGAGAGAAAAGAAGATAGGTGGAGAGGAGAGTATAGGTAGGGAGGGGATAGGTCAGTCCAGGGAAGACGGACAGGTCAAGGAGGTGGGATGAGGTTAGTAGGTAGATGGGGATGTGGCTTGGGGTGGGAGGAAGGGATGGGTGAGAGGAAGAACAGGTTAGGGAGGCAGAGACAGGTTGGACTGGTTTTGGGATGCAGTGGGTGGAGGGGAAGAGCTGGGCTGGTTGTGTGGTGCAGTGGGGGGAGGGGATGAACTGGGCTGGTTTAGGGATGCGGTGGGGGAAGGGGAGATTTTGAAACTGGTGAAGTCCACATTGATACCATTGGGCTGCAATGCCCAGCCCAGCTCTTCCCCTCCGCCCACTGCATCCCAAAACCAGTCTAACCTGTCTCTGCCTCCCTAACCTGTTCTTCCTCTCACCCATCCCTTCCTCCCACCCCAAGCCGCACCTCCATCTCCTACCTACTAACCTCATCCCACCTCCTCGACCTGTCCGTCTTCCCTGGACTGACCTATCCCCTCCCTACCTCCCCACCGATACTCTCCTCTCCACCTATCTTCTCTCCATCTTTTGTCCGCCTCCCCTACCTCCCCATTTATTCCAGAACCCTCACCCCATCCCCCTCTCTGATGATGGGTCTAGGCCCGAAATGTCAGCTTTTGTGCTCCTGAGATGTTGCTGGGCCTGCTGTGTTCATCCAGCCTCACATTTTATTATCTTGGGTTCTCCAGCATCTGCAGTTCCCATTATCACCAGTATTCAAAATGAATTGCTTCAATAAGGGACCGAAAAGGATGTGGGGTAGTGAGCTATTATGCAGGGAAACATCAGGCCACGTTTGCTTTTCCCTGCATGATGGTAGCCAGCACACTCAGATGAAGAGGAGATGGAAAGTGAGAGTGAGTGTTTTGGGGGAGGAAAAAAATCTGAAGAGCTGATTCTGTTACATAGAACCTAAGAACATAAGAACCAGGAGCAGGAGAAGGCCATCTGGCCTCTCCAGCCTTCCCTGCCATTCAATAAGATCATGGCTGATCTTTTTGAGATTCAGCTCTACTTACCTGCCCATTCACCATAACCCTTAATTCCTTTACTGTTCAAATATTTATCTGGCCTTGCCTTAAACACATTCAGTGAGGTAGCTTCAACCACTTCACTGAGCAGGGAATTCCACAGATTCATAATCCTTTGCGTGAAGAAGTTCCTCCTGACCTGTCCTACATCTGCTTCCCTTTATTTTGAGGCTATGCTCCCTAGTCCTAGTTTCACCTGCTAGTGGAAACAACCTCTTTGCTTCCATCTTATCTATTCCCTTCATAATCTTGTAAGATCTCCCCTCATTCTTCTGAATTCCAATGAGTATAAGCCCAGCCTATTCAGTCTCTCCTCATAATCCAACCTTCTCACTTGGTTGATTGCAGAGTTGAATCTCCTCTGCACCCCTCCAGTGCAAGTATATCCCTTTTCAAGTAAGGAGACCAAAACTGCACACAGTACTCCAGGTGTGGCCTCACCAGGACCCTATACAGCTGCAGCATAGCCTCCCCGTTTTTAAATTCCATCCCTCTAGCAATGACAGACAACATTCCATTTGCCTTTTTAATTACCTGCTGCACCTGCTATCCTACTTTTAGCGATTCGTGCACAAGGACACCCAAGTCCCTCTGCACAGCAGCATGCTGCAATTTTTTACCATTTAAAACAGTCCATTTTGCTGTTATTTCTGCCAAAATGGATGACCTCACTTATAAACATTGTACTCCACCTGCCAGACCTTTGCCCACTCACTTCGACTATCCATATCCCTCTGTAGACTGTGTCTTCTGCACACTTTACCACTTATCTTAGTGTCATCTGCAAATTTTGACACACCACACTTAGCTCCCAACTCCTTATCATCTATGTAAATTTTAAACAATTGCGATCCCAACACTGATCCCTGCGACACACCACTAGCCACTGACTGCCAACCAGAAAAACACTCATTTATCCCTACTCTTTGCTTTCTACTGGTCAACCAATCTTCTATCCATGTCAATACATTACTTGTAATACCATGGAACTTTTTTCTTAAGTAGCAGCCTTTGGTGCAGCACCTTGTCAAATGCCTTCTGGAAATCCAGATACACCACATCGACAGGTTCCCCATTACTTGCGTGGTGGACAATGTCCTCAGAGTTCCACAAAATTAGTTAAACATGACCTACCCTTCATGAACCCATGCTGGGTGTTCCCAATGCGACAATTTATAGCCAGATGTCTCACTATTTCTTCCTTAGTGATAGCTTCGGTCGTGGGGAAAATGCTTGAATCTAAGCTAACTGGCCTAAACTTACCTGCTTTTTGTCTACTTCCTTTTTAAACAGTGGCGTCACATTGGTGTGGTTTCTGCATATTGGAAAACAGCCTGAGTCCAGTGAATTTTGGTAAATATTTACTAGTGCATTGCTATTTCCCCCATCACTTGTTTTAGTACCCTGGGATGCATTTCAACAGGGCCAGGAGACTTGCCTACCTTTCGCCCCATTAGCTTGCCCAGCATTGCCTCCTGACTGATAATAGTTTCTAGGTCCTCACCTGCTATAACCTTCTTGCCATTAGTTTTCGGCATGTTATTTGTGTCTTCCACTGTGAAGACTGACACAAAATAACTGTTTAATGCCTCAGCTATTTCCTCTTTCCCAGTTATTGAATTGGCCTTCTCATCCTCTAAAGGACCAATGTTAACCTGCACCACTCTTATACAATTTACATATTTACAGAAACTTTTGCTGCCTGTTTTTTATATTCTGAGCTCGTTTACTCTCATAATCTATCTAGCATTTCTTTATAACTTTTTTTGTGGCTTTCTGTTGGTCTTTCAAGATTTCCCAGTCTACTAGTTTCCCACTACTCTTTGCTTTTTTGTATGTTTATTTTAATCTGATACTTTCCTTAGACATCCATGGCTGGCTCTCTCTTTTCCTGGATCACTGGAATATACTTCTGCTGAGCACTGTGAAAAATTGTTTTGAAAGTCCTCCCCTGTTCCTCAATTGACCCACCATAAAGCTTTTGCCCCCATTCAACCTTAGCTAACTCCTCCCTCATTCCTTCATAGTCTCCTTTGTTTAAGCACAGGACATAGGTACTGGATTTAACCTTCTCAAGCTCCATCTGTATTTTAAATTTGACCGTACTGTGAGCGATCCTTCCAAGAGGATCCCTAATTGTGAGATCAATAATTATTCCCGCCTCATTACACAGGAGTAGATCTAGGAAAGCTTGCTCCCTCGTAGGTTCCATCACATATTGTTCAAGGAAATGATCACGGCTGCATTCTATAAACCTCTCCTCGAGGCTGCCATGACCAACCTTGTTTGACGAACGGATATGTAGATTAAAATCTCACCTCTCACAAAGTGTCATAATTAAAGTCAGAGCCTGTGGAATCGATGAACCAATACCATCACTATCTAAAATGAAAGCAAAATACTGCAGATGCCAGAAATCTGAAATAAAAGTAGAAAACATGGCAGAAACACAGACCTGGCAGTAGCTGTCAATCCAGTGATAATGGGAACTGCAGATGCTGGAGAATCCAAGATAACAAAGTGTGGGGCTGGATGAACACAGCAGGCCAAGCAGCATCTCAGGAGCACAAAAGCTGACGTTTCGGGCCTAGACCCTTCATTAGAGGTGTCAATCCAGTAATGACTTATGAACTGCAGGGGGCTTGGAAATGATGGTATTTATCATAGTGTCAAAGGGGGAAGAAAAGCAAGTGGAATTGTTGGAATGTTGATGGCGGTAAGGAAAAGCTTGAAATGGAATATTGGAGATTTGAATCTGAGAAACTAGACCAGCTCTGCTGAGAGCAAAGGCACAAGAATAGGTAATCAATATGAACGATCACAATCATGATCTGAAGAAATTGCTAAACTCCCACGTTGCATCCTGAATTCTTTAAAGTGCCGACGTAGAAAATGAAATGCTGCTCCTCCAATATTGTGCTGATCCTCGCTAGAACACCGCACCAAGCCTAGGAGAAACATGTTGGAAAGGGAGCAAGATGGAGTTTGGAAGGTTGGGGCCATTCTTATAGGAAGAGTCAGGGTGTCCTGCAAAGCAGTTACCCAACTTGCTTTTGATTTGCCAGTATCAGGAAGAACAAATATCAGAACAGAAAGCAAAAAATAAATAAATTGGGATAAAGTTAGTTATTCAGTTGGATAAAAGGTTGGAAATGATGATGCACAAGATTCAATGCTGGCACCAAGCAAACAATCTGGGCTCATATACAGGCAGCATCATTTTAAAATTTGTGGATGCCTGTGTGTTGTGCTGTACAGTTAATGTTGAGGAAGACTGACCCAATGCCCTTTCAAAGAGGCAGCACAGGTACTCTAGGCTGAATGGCCTCCTTTTGTGTCAGGATTCTGAAGCTTTAATAATATTGTAGGATGGGTATATAAATAGATTAACTTCAATGTAGATAAGTGTGAAATGGTGCATTTTGATGGGACTGTGGGTGTGTATGGCTTAGAAAATAAATGTTTAATTGTGGCAGAAAGGAAAAGGAATCTAGGGGTGTACATAAGTAAATATTTAACTTAACAAAGACAAAAACAGAAATGCTGAAAAAGCTCAGCAGGTCTGGCAGCATCTGTGGAGAGAAATCAGAGTTAATATTTTAGGTCCAGTGACCCTTCCTTGAAACTGCCAGACCTGCTGAGCTTTTCCAGCAATTTCTATTTTTGTCTCTGATTTGCAGCACCCACAGTTATTATTGGTTTTTATTTAACTTACCAATACAATCAGACCACAGAAAATGCAAGCAAAACAGAGGAATTAATTTCAGAATAGAATTAAAATGCAGAATGGTTATGATAGTAATTATAAAACAGTGGCACGGTGGCTCAGTGGTTAGCACTGCAGCCTCACAGCGCCAGGGACCCGGGTTCGATTCTAGCCTCGGGTAACTGTCTGTGTGGAGTTTGCACATTCTCCCCGTGTCTGCGTGGGTTTCCTCCGGGTGGTCCCACAGTCCAAAGATGTGCAGAGTAGGTGGATCGGCCATGATAAATTGCCCGTAGTGATCAGGGGCGTGTGGGTTATAGGGGGATGGGTCTGGGTGGGATGCTCCAAGGGGCAGTGTGAACTTGTTGGGCCAAAGGGCCTGTATCCACACTGTAGGGAATCTAATCTAATCTAAAGCCTTGTTTAGGTTACTTTTAGTGTACTGTGTCCAAGTCTGGTCTTCATATTACAAAAAGGATGATGAAACAATGGTGCAAGTAGCAAAACAAACTTAAAAGAAAAATAATATAACAGTGAGGCTTTCACTAAACAGAAACATTAAACAAATATGAATCTTTTCTCAATAAAATATAAACTGAGGTGACCTGGTAGAGATCTTCAAAGTTATGAAGGATTGACTTAGTAGCGTGTTTCCTTGTGTAAAAGAATCCAAAACTAGACATTGTAATAAAATAGTCACCAATAAATCCAATAAGGAATGGAAGAATTTCTTTACCCAGAAAGAGACAGTTGAGGGGGATAGAACATAGAGCACAGAACATAGAACAGTACAGCACAGAACAGTAAACATCCATTTCAGGGAGAGCTAAATAAGCACCTGGAGGAGAAAGAATAAAGTGACTGACACGACTGACACTAGCTTCATTAGCTAATGTCTGTTTGTATGTCTTCATGGGCCTTAAACTGCTAACATTTATTTCCTAATGTGTTGAACTCCTCCTTTTGTTTCTGAAGTTTCTCATGCCCTGACTGTTCAGAGGATTGCTAAACACTAGGGTTTTTCTCCAAAGGAAATTTATACACTGCCCTTAAAAGAAACCTGCCCACTCCTTGGCCTTCCAAATGGCCCGACTTTCTGGAAATGGATTCTAATAAGAAACCTTTATGGCTATGCACAGTTCTTTTTTAATCTTCTGATCTCGTAGTTTGAGCTAATCTTTTGCAAAGTTTTAAAAACTTCATTGAATAACTGTAAACCTCTGTATCACTTTCAAACTCAAACAATGAAACTAACAATAGGGCCTTCCCTTTCTAACCGACACAACATGGAAATGCAAATCAAACTTAAAACTAAACATGGTTCTGTCCACTTTAAAGCTCAGGTTTCCAAACAATAGTAATATCATGAATCTTTATCAGAATGGTGTGTTGCTGGGGTTAGATAAAATGAGGGAATGCTCATGTGGAGTCCAGAGCAACTGGGGCAAATTTCACTCTGCTGTACAGAATTTGTGACATTGCCTGTAAGTGACTCATAAAACCTCAACTTCTCTTCCAACCACAATCTGACACACTTCCTGCTGTTCTTATGAGCAGGTTGCTTTTGAAAGTTAGTGGCGCATGAAATCCTGTGAGAGCTTCTCGCAGTCATATTTAGCTTTAAATGCTTTCAATTAAATCAATTTATTTTGAATAACCTCAAAATATCAGCTGGAGCTATCGAAGACAGGCTGGATTACACTGTTGCTCTTTTCTGAATTCTTATTGAGAAGAGGTTCTGATCATTCCCTTCCCTACCCAGGCACAGTAAGTTGTGATATTTCAGGTCATATTTGTATTATTTTTAATGTTCAAACTTTCTAAGAAGCTACCACTGCAGAAATATCATGGTAAGAGTTTTCAAACTATACGCAGGTTTGGTGCATCAAACAAACTTCTAGTTTTACCATTGAGCTCTCCAACTCAAAACTTAAAATGCTGAGGCTTGGCGCCCAACTCAGAATTAATCAATTCACTGGGGTAAAGGATGAAAGGAAAATCTTGCATTTTCAGCTTTTCAGAACAGATCTTCGATTTGCATTTTTATGTAATACATTTTCTTGCTTCCCCTTCTTCCCCTTCCTTCCTTCACTCGCAGCACTTTTAGAGAGATTGCATACAGATAGCCAGAAAGAGATTAGGGTTAACAGATGCTTAGAGGAAACCAGTTTGCAATCAGTCAGCACAAGTATTTGTTAAAATGTTCTATCCCTATCTAGTGATCTTTAGTTAAGTGACAACTTGATTCCAACAAGGAGTTATGGTGGCTCAATCCTTTTCCATTCACACCTCAAGTAAGGTTTGTTTCCGATCTCCCCCACTGTGGGAGATGCCGCAGTGATCATGCAATGGGAGCCAGTGAACAAATCTCCCTTGTTCAAGTCATCTAAAGGAACTTTGTTTTGCATTTAGGGAGTGTCACTTTCAGCACAGTGGCTTCATGTATGAAACATGTTACCTTATTTCTGTTCTTAGAAATAGATAATGAGAGTTTTCCAAGCACTTAAAGCCCTATTAATAGATTGTTTAAACATCACAGCCAAGTGTATTTGGATGCTGATGATGCTGCTGGGCCTGCTGTGTTCATCCAGCCTCACATTTTATTATCTTGTATTTGGATGCTAACAGCTCCCAGACAGGTTTAAAGTCTCCATTGGTTGCCAGCCATAAGCATCCTGTGTGAAAGATAGCCAACGTTTAGATCACAGTAACCTGCCATATTAACCTGCTTTCAATTTTAATGTAATTGGCCGTCCTTGGTGGTCTGTATGTCAAATATCCTTGATTGGGAGTAAAACCTTTTCAAGCCAACGTTGATACAATGCACCTTAAACAATAATCTAGACATGAACTGGATCAGGTGAAGTCAGAAAATGCATAAAACACTTGCAACATAGGTGACTTCAAGTAATAATGAAAAATAATGAAATTTCAGGACCCCTCGATGTTATTAATCAACATCAAAATAACACTGTAAGATTGAAAGAACTTTAGGTACATTTAAGTCGTGATTGGATAAGCATATGGACGTACTTGGAATAGTGTAGGTTAGATGGGATTGAGATCGGTATGACAGGTCGGCACAACATCGAGGGCTGAAGGGCCTGTACTGTGCTGTAATGTTCTATGTTCTATGTTCTAACTGCAGATGCTGTAAGTCAGAAACAAAAACAGAAATTGTTGAAAAAGCTCAGCAGGTCTGGCAGCATCTGTGAAGAGAAATCAGAGTTAACGTTTCAGGTCCGAAGACCCCTCCTCAGAACTTCTGAGCAAGGATCGCTGGACCTGAAATGCTAACACTGATTTCTCTTCACAGATGCTGCCAGACCTGCTGAGCTTTTTCAACAATTTCTGTGTTTGGATCAAAATAAAACAGATCTGTTAGCCTAGGATTACTGATCAATCAGCATTTGAAAACAGGGTGTAGACAAGTCAGTTTTCCATAGAACCTGATGTGGATACTTGTAGATACAGAGTGTTCACATCGATCACTTTGAGCAACCTGTGTTGTACTCTACAAAACAAAAATCATTTTCTTTCTCAACATTTAGACATAGCAAAAACGTTTATTAAAGCACAGCATGGAAAGAGTCCATTTGTTTGTGCCTGTTCTTTGAAAGATCTATCAAATAAATGATCTTTTTCTGTATTTTTTCAGCTGTAGCAGCTTTTTCAGCATTCTGCATTGATCTGCTCTTAAGTAGTAGCAGTGAAGCTCGGCAAAAGGCCTTTTCTCCTTTAGGACCTCCCTCCCAGACAGTGCCATTTGCTGGGAATTTTGACCCTTCAATGCAGAGTTAATAATGAAGCATTAAACCCTAGGCCGCGATGGTGCTCAGATATCCTGGAAAACACCAGGGGCATCTTCACGTGACCTCTGGACGCCTGATCTTGTTGCCATTGCCTTCAGAGTTGGACAAATCAATTCTTGTGTAAATCATGTGATTCTGCACAGCACTGCAAAAATATTATTCGCACACCAGTACTAAAAAGAGCTCTACCTTCATTTCAGGCCAACCGAGTTGAATATGAAGTGGGACTACTATAATTAAACAAGCAACTTTAAATCCGTCATTGTACACAGAGCTCAGTATGTATGTTTAGAATAGCGTATGGTGCAAAATAATTATCTCTCTCTACTGACATCCCAGGTTGGAATGTCAGGTTTTAGTTATTTACACATACTCATTGAGTACTGAAGATCAAATATAGCCTTCAAAGGCAATTCATGAAGGCAAATGGGGACCCAATAAAGGAATAACATGCAATAGGTGAACTTTAAGATGCTATCAAAGAAGGGTCACTTTCAGAAGCAGTCTGATATTAACGTATCTCATGTTGTGGCTAGAGGCTTTTGGCTAAAGGAGGAAATAATAAGTTGCTAAATGTTCAAAACACATGGGGTGTAACCAGGAAGGATGAATGACAGTATTTTTCATAGGTTGATGGAAAACCAGAAGTCAGTCTGTTATTTTTTGTTTTCCACAGCATTTGTAACATGCGTAACTGACAAGTGTGTTACAAGTAGAATCAACCACAGAAGGTATCTTGTATGTCAAAGTATAAATACCTGACCAAGACGAACAATAACCCAAGGCTTGGGTAGTGGAATGGTAAAAAAAAGGTTAAAAGGCAAAAATGTTGCAGCAGAAGCAACTGGTTAAGTTGTATATGTGATCTTGATTACACGAATAACTCCCTGCTCCTCTTCAATATAATGTCACACCGCCCTCCCACTCAGTTACACGGGGTGTCAGTTTAGCATTTCATTCGAAGCTCACTATCTCTAAGAGCTAGCTTTGATTTTTTACACTCAGGCTCTGGAACAGGAATCAAATCCAAAAATTTCATGATTTAAAGGCAATGTGTAACTCACTAAAGCCGCACCTAGGGTACTCTGGAATTTCAACTTTAAATCTCTTAATGTCCTGTCATCATGGCCTCCTTTAACACAATCTCATTGACAAACATTTGGTCTCCCCCTTACAATATCTACATCTTTCAGTTGAAACTAATTTACCCCACAGCCCTGCTGTGGATCACTTTGACACGATGTTCCACACTAAAAGTGCTGAAATAAATGTGTCCTGTTGTTGACAGGAAGTCTTGTAGACTTGTTGGGCCGAAGGGCCTGTTTCCACACTGCAGGGATTCTATGACTCTCTGATTATGAAAGGCTAGTTAGCTTAACATGAGTCTTAATGAAAATATTAGAATCTGTTTGAAAGAATGCAATAGCAGAGTGTTTAGCAAGTATAATATAATCAAGCAAAGCCAGTTTGGCTTCATTAAGTGGAAATTATGCCTGCCAACTTTGTTACAGTTCTTTGAGCAAGTACAAAGGAGGATAGATAAAGGGGGAACCGGCAGATGTAACTTATTTGGAGTTCCAAAAGTTTTCCATAAGGCACTACTTGCTATGTTACTTAATAAGACGAGGGTCCATGGTGTTAGAGGTGGCATATTAGCATTGGTAGAGGATTAGCTAACTAATAGAAGTCAGACAATTGGGATAAAGAAGACATTTCCAAGATGACAACCTGTAGCTTGTGGAGTGCCCCAGGGTTCTGTGCTAGTGTGTCAGTTGCTTACAATATATATTCATGACTTGGCTGGGGGAAGTGAATATACAATCACCTGGTTTGCAGATAACACAAAAACAGGTGGAAGGCAAGTTGTGAGGATGACTCAAATAGTCTTCAGCGGGATATAGACAATTTAAATTAATGGCAAAAACTTGACAGTTGGAATGTAATGTGGAGGAGTGTGAGGCTTTCCACTTTGCCAGGAGAACAGAAGAGCTGGATAATATTCAAATGGGAAAGACTGCAGAAAGATACACACAGAAGGATCGGGGAATCCTCACGAGGAGGGTTTTGGGAGAATCACAAAAAGCTCAGTTCAGTTTGGGAAAATAGGAAGACATGGAATATTAGTTTTTATTTCAAAGGGAATTGAGTATAAGAATATGCAAATATTGCTAAAAACTACACAAGGCTGTCATTAAACTATATCTAGAATACCATGAACACTTTTAGGCCCATTTTATCTAAGAAAAGATTTATTGACTTTGGAGGTAGCCCAGTGAAGGTTCACTAGGCTGATGCTGCTACAGAATAATCTTTTGATGAGGTGCAGTTGTGTAGGATGGGCTTGTACTCACTGGAATTTTTACAGCAAACTCACCAAGCTGGCTTGTTTTTGTTCAGATGTTTCATCACCATGTCAGGGTATTCTACTCTGCTTGGAATTTATACTGAATGGCCTGTGATGGTGAGAGTCGTCATTTCTGGTTTTGGTCTGTATGGGTTTCTATGTGGGGTCCAATGCTATATGTTTGTTGATTGCATTATGGGTGGAGAACCATGCCTCTAGGAATTCCCGTGCGTGTCTATGTTTGGTTTGCGCTACTATGGTTACCCGGTCCCATTTAAACTGACGGCTTTTATTGTCCGAGTGCACCGATATTAAGGAGGGCTCATCGTGCTGTTTTGCTGCTAGTTGATGTTCATGAATTCTGAAGGCTAGTTTTCTTCCTGTCTGTCTGATGTAATGTTTGTGGCAGTCATTGCATGGTATTTTGTCAACCACATTGGTTCCGCTCATGTTTAAGAATGGGGCGTAAGTGTTGTAAGTGTTTGTCATAGAGTGGCTGTAGGCTTGTGGGCCACCATCATTCCTAGTGGTCATAGGAATCTTGTTGTCAGTCCCAATATGTTCCTGATATAGGGCAATGTGGCCAGTGTGTTAGGGCGTTCTGTGTCCTCCTGTTGTTGTCCGTTTGGGAGGCATCTGTGGATAAAATTGTGGGGATATCCATTCATAGCAAGGATTTTGTATAGGTGCTCTTCCTCTTTCCTGCGTAGGCCCAGAGCATTGCAATGTGTCCTGGCCCATTTAAATAGTGTCTTAATGCAGCTTTGCTCATGGGCGTTGACATGGTTAGTGTGGAAGTTGAGGATTTGATCTGTACGGGTTGCGTTTCTGTATGCTGAGGTTTGGAACTCCCCGTTTGTCATATCTTTAACATCCAGAAACGGAAGTTGATTGTTGCTTTCTTCTTCCCTCGTGAATTTAGTCCCTGTGAATACATTGTTGATGAGATGGGAGGTCTCTTCTAATTTGTTGCATTTAATAATGACAAATGTGTTGTCTATGTACTGGACCCACAGTTTAGGTTGAATGTGGGGGAGGCTGGTGTGTTCTGGTCTTTGAATTACTGCTTCTGCAATGAGTCCTGAGATGGTGACACCGTTGGCATACTGTTGATCTGGTTGTATACTTGACCATTAAAGACGAAGTGTGTGGTGACGCACATGTCTAGTAATTTAAGTGCGTTGTCATTGCTGATGGAGCTGCTGGTCTGAGTTACTGCTCCCTCTAGTAATGCGGCCGCTGTTTCTATGTCGATTGATGTGAATAATACTGTGACGTCAAAGGATACCATAATGTTCTTGACGGCTTTGAGGAATTCCAGGGATGGAATGGGCTGATCAATTGACTAGATGATCCAATCTCTGTTGTAGATCCTTGTCCAGTTTGTGTGTTCCCCTACCAGACAAACCTTCAATGGGTCTGAGGGGGATGCCTGGTTTGTGTACTTTAGGAAGTGCGTAGAAGTGGGAGGTGTTCGTGCCTTTTGGTTTCATTCTTATTCCACTGTCCTGCATTAGGGACATTTCAGAACTGACAACAAGATTCCTAAGACCACTAGGAATCATGGGAGCACTCAAGCCCACAGCCGCTCCATGACAAACACTCCCATGGATTAAAGATCCCATTCTCAAACATGCAGAACCAACTTGGTTTACAAAATACCATGCAACGACTGCCACAAACCCCATACACAAACCCATACAGGTCGCAACCGGAAATGACAGTCCCATAATGGATCAGACAATATAAATTCCAAGGGGAGTAGAATAACATCACCTCTTTGGAGGCTCCCACTGATGATGTTACCTAGCAGTGATGAAAAGTCTGAGCAAGAACAAGCAAGCTCGGTGAGCAAGTCAACAATATCACCCGCAACCCGAGCTCCAGATCTTTGCCAAAACTTTATTGAGAGCCAACCTTATTGAAACATGCAAGATGTTTATGGGACTTGACAGGATAGGGGCAGAAAGTTGTTTCCCCTTGTCTGTGAGTCTCGGACCAGAGGGAACAATCATAAACTAAGGAGTCACTGATTTATACAGTCATAGAGTCATACAGCATGGACACAGACCCTTCGGCCCAACTAATCCATGTTGACCTTGTTCCCAAAGTAAAGTGGTCCCACTTGCCTGCAGTTGGCCCAAATCCTTCTTAAACCATTCCTTTTCGTGTATGTATCCAAATGCCTTTTAAATGTTTTAACCATTACAGCATCCTTCATTTCCTCTGGCAGTTCATTCCGCACATGAACCACTGTCCATGTAAAAACGATATCCCTCATGTCCTTGTTAAAGCTTTCTCTTCTCACTTTAAAAGCATGCCTCCTAGTTTTAAACTTCCCCATGCTAGGGAAAAGACCCTTGACTATTCGACTTATCTGTGTCCCCCATGATTTTATAAGCATCTGTAAGGTCACCCCTCAACCTCATGCCCTCCAGTGAACAAAGCCCCAGCCTATCCAACCTATTTTTATAACTCAAAACCTCCCAACAACATCCTGGTAAATCTTTTATGAACCCTCTCCAATTTAATAACATACTCCCTATTGGCAGGGTGACCAGAAAACTGCACACAGTACTCCAGAAGAGGCTTCACTAACATCCTGTACACCTCAAAATTATGTCTGGACTCCTCAAATCAGAGGTCTGAGCAATGAAAGCAAGCATGCTAAACACCTCCATAACCACGCTGTTGACATGTAATGCAAATTACAAGGAATTATGTACCTGAATTGCTCAGTCTCTCTGTCTAATAACACTACCCAGAGCTCTATCATTAATGGTATGTGTCCTGCCCTTGTTTATTTTACCAAAAGGCAACACTTCACATTTATCCAAATTAAACTCCATCTGCCATCTTCAGTCCATTGACCTAATACCTGTTTAAATGAGCAGGAATTTCTTCTCTCAGAGGGTGGTTAATCTATAAAATTATTTACGGCAGAGGACAGTCAAGTCTGGATTATGACATGTATTCAAGGCTGAGAAAGAATCTTAATCAGTAAGGGAAAGGCAGGAAAGTGATTCAGAGATAATGGGAACTGCAGATGCTGGAGAATCCAAGATAACAAAGTGTGGAGCTGGATGAACACAGCAGGCTAAGCAGCATCTCAGGAGCACAAAAGCTGATGTTTCGGGCCTAGACCCTTCATCAGAGAGGGGGATGGGGAGACAGTTCTGGAATAAATAGGGAGAGAGGGGGAGGCGGACCGAAGAAGGAGAGAAAAGAAGATAGGTGGAGAGGAGACTATCGGTGGGGAGGTAGGGAGGGAATAGGTCAGTCCAGGGAAGATGGATAGGTCAAGGAGGCGGGATGAGGTTAGGAGGTAGGAAATGGAGGTGCGGCTTGAGGTGGGAGGAAGGGATAGGTGAGAGGAAGAACAGGTTAAGGAGGCGGGGACAGGCTGGGCTGGTTTAGGGATGCAGTGGGGGAAGGGGAGATTTTGAAACTTGTGAAGTCCACATTGATACCATTGGGCTGCAGTGTTCCCAAGCGGAATATGAGTTGCTGTTCCTGCAACCTTCGGGTGGCATCATTGTGGCACTGCAGGAGGCCCATGATGGAACATGTCGTCTGAGGAATGGGAGAGGGAGTTAAAATGGTTCGCGACTGGGAGGTGCAGTTGTTTATTGCGAACCGAACGGAGGTGTTCTGCAAAGCGGTCCCCAAGCCTCTGCTTGATTTCCCCAATGTGGAGGAAACCACACCGGGTGCAATGGATACAGTATACCACATTGGCAGATGTGCAGGTGAATATCTGCTTAATATGGAAAGTCATCTTGGGGCTTGGGATGGGAGGAGGTGTTCATCCACTTCACCAACACCTTCCACCCCAAACTCATGTTCACCTGGGCCATCTCCAACACATCCCTCACCTTCCTGGACCTCTCAGTCTCCATCTCAGGTAATCAGATAGAAACGGCTGTCCATTTCAAGCCCACCGACTCCCACAGCTACCTAGAATACACCTCTTCCCACCCACCCTCCTGCAAAAATTCCATCCCCTATTCCCAATTCCTCCGCCTCCACCACATCTGCTCCCAGGATGAAGCATTCCACTCCCGCACATCCCAGATGTCCACGTTCTTCAAGGAACGCAACGTCCCCCCTGCAGAGGTCAAGAACACCCTTGACCGCGTCTCCCGCATTTCCCGCAACACATCCCTCACACTCTGCCCCCGCCACAACCGCCCCAAGGGGATCGCCCTCGTTCTTACATACCATCCCACCAACCTCTGGATACAACGCGTCACCGTCCGATACTTCCACCATCTACAATCCAACCCCACCACCCAAGACATTTTTCCATCCCCACCCTTGACTGCCTTCCGGAGAGACCACTATCTCCGTGACTCCCTTGTCCGCTCCACACTGCCCTCCAACCCCACCACACCCAGCACCTTCCCCTGCAACTGCAGGAAGTGCAACACATGACCCCACACCACCTGCCTCACCCCCATCACCCCCATCCCAAGCCCCAAGATGACTTTCCACATTAAGCAGAGGTTCACCTGCACATCTGCCAATGTGGTATACTGCATCCACTGTACCCGGTGTGGCTTCCTCTACATTGGAGAAACCAAGCAGAGGCTTGGGGACCACTTTGCAGAACACCTCCGCTCGGTTCGCAATAAACAACTGCACCTCCCAGTCGCAAACCATTTTAACTCCCCCTCCCAGTCCTCAGACGACATGTCCATCGTGGGCCTCCTGCAGTGCCACAATGATGCCACCCGAAGGTTGCAGGAACAGCAACTCATATTCCGCCTGGGAACCCTGCAGCCCAATGGTATCAATGTGGACTTCACAAGTTTCAAAATCTCCCCTTCCCCCACTGCATCCCTAAACCAGCCCAGCTCGTCCCCGTCTCCCTAACTTGTTCTTCCTCTCACCCATCCCCTCCTCCCACCCCAAGCCGCACCTCCATCTCCTACCTACTAACCTCATCCCGCCTCCTTGACCTGTCCGTCTTCCCTGGACTGACCTATCCCCTCCCTACCTCCACACCTATACTCTCCTCTCCACCTATCTTCTTTTCTCTCCGTTTTCAGTCCGCCTCCCCCTCTCTCCCTATTTATTCCAGTTCCCTCACCCCATCCCCCTCTCTGATGAAGGGTCTAGGCCCGAAACGTCAGCTTTTGTGCTCCTGAGATGCTGCTTGGCCTGCTGTGTTCATCCAGCCCCACACTTTGTTATCCAGGAAAGTGATTCAGTTGGCCATGGTCTCATGGAATGGCATAGAATACTTGATGGAGCAGCAGGTCTACTTCTGCTCCTATTTCTTATCATCATATGAGGAAATATTAAGGAAGTTGTAGTCATTCGTTTTGGGAAGGGGGAGTCTTTGAGGTTTCCTAATGTAAATATTCTATAGCTCTGAATCACCTCTGTGACATTAGCATGTTGAAAATAGATTGTTCCGTTCTTTCTAGCAGAGAAGTTGAATACAACTTCAGGATGGCTATCACAATATATAAATGCAAAACGGTTATGAAGCAGATTCAAATAGAAGATTAAGACAAATTATTATAAACTATTCCAAGTACCAACAGACACAAAATTAAACATTAGACAGTTGGATGTCAGAATGGTGAGACTATTATAACTCTTTCTGAGAGAAAATGGAATTCAGAAACTAACTGTAAGGAAAAACTTCCAAGTAGAATTCAAGGGGTCATTCCACACAGCTCTGGAGAGGATACACATTTCGAGCTATGATAAAGCAATGAGTGAGATTGAAATCAATCAGGGAATTTATTTGCTAAGCCGTTTGCTGAGTAATATAGTGATCTATGTTACAATCCTTATGGTACCAGATATTTAAACATGATCACAATAAAAGTAGACCTAGCTGTGAGAAAGTGAACCAAAGTCCATGTCAGTTAGAACTCAGGAGTCTGTGTTTAAAGCCTGAACAGCATCTTAGATGCAGCTCTATGAGCTGGTTTGACCTTTCCGTTTCAGAGGCACTTCATCATTCTTTCCTTGCCTGTACTTATGGGGTCAATTGGCCTCCTCATCTATCATAATGACTCTGTCATTTGTTTTCCTTTTAATGCACAAACCTGTCAGACAGTCCAACTGACTTTAAGAACAATTCAGACAATCCAGTTGTGACGAGATTTTGCAATGTTTTATTTTAGAGTCCTGGCAATTACCTGTGACATTAATGCATGATAACATGACCACTGTCAATGCAGTGGGGACCAGATGTCTGTTCTAAAAGCATTATGTTCAAACCAGTAACATTGATTGTATGCTAATACAATAGATTTGCCTTTGCTGCACTGAAGCATTTGTTTATATGTTTAGATTTTTACAGATATGCCACTGAAGTGGTGCAGCCTTCCTGTGCTTTTTGCTGTTGTAGCTGGCTTGGTTGTGATGGAGCAGACCACAAGAGAAACATTGGAGGTAATTAATTCAACAGAACCAGTTTCTGACGGAGACACCCAGAATCCTGAGACCTTCCCCGTGAGTTCAGCAACTTCCCCACCTGTCTATCTGGATTCAACAAGTCTTCTCTCTCCCTTCCTAACAAGTACACCCCTTCCTGATGAAACTGCTCAACTCACTTCCACAACTGGCTCTCTGATGACAAGTCCCTCCATTTATTCTGCAACAGGGTCCCTGTCTGTTTCAACTCAAGACCTCAAGACTTCTCAAGAAGCCACCTCTCAGCTGTCAGAAGTGTCCACTTCTATGAATCTTCAAACAATGAATGATGTCAACCAGGACTCTTCTCCCACGTATGGAACGACACATTGGACAACTGAAACAGGTAGAACTGAAACAGAGGCGTCTGAAACCACATTGACATCAACTGTAATCACTAACACTTCAGAGCTTGGTGGGTATGTCCATCCAGATGTCAAGGTGAAAACCACAACTGAGTCATCCAGCACTTTGACTTCTACAAAGAAGCTACCAACAAGCCCCTATCCAGTGACCACAGCTCCACCAGTTGTGACTACTACAATAAAAGCTAATGAATCAATTCCCTTAAAACCAACCGTTCCCTTTATTAGCAAAATTGTCAAGACAACCACCAGAAGTAATAACAGGCTTACAACTGCTCAGGCTACACGCAAAAAAATTAGCCTTGTTGCTCAGTGCCTCATAGCAATTGCTATTCTAGCAGGAGTCTGCACTGTCTTTGTCATATGTACTGTTGTCTTGTGTACCAAGCTCTCGAGTCAAAGACAGAACTATAGAGTCAACCGGTCAAATGGCACTGAGCTGATCTGCATTTCTGCTCTTTTGCCTGAGGATGAAAGGAAGCTGAGGAGAAAAATGAGGGCAAAACGGCTTCGAGATCTCAAAGAGACCACAATTGGCCAGAACAGTGACAGCGATGAGGATGACCTTACCCTCCATAGCTTTGTGACTGAACACTAGACTGTTCCATTAAGCTTTGGACTCAAGCCTCTCTTTCCGCTCTCCAAATAACCAAGTAATAACCTTTGGATCAATTGTAAACTGATGAACTGAGTCTCTTGTTTTGGTTAATGAGAAAGTGTCTCTGAGGATGTTCCATGGTTGACGACTGCAAAGTGTTGATGAACTCATGGTTTGCTCTTCACTGCATATTTAAACCCTTCAGATCTACAGAGATTCCTCTGTTGTTTGTTAAGCTTTAGCCATAAACTGAGTCCTGATTCCAGCCATTGATGCCTATAAACAGTGTTGTGCTTATGTCGCTACACAAAAAAAGACATATTTTTAAGACTTTGTATTTACACTTCTTATTAAAAAAGAAATGTAAACATGCTTTATACGCTACCCTTTGAAGGGCAAGCTAGTTAGATATTGAATAATTCTAAGGTCACAAAACAAAGTGGTATGATTGGGAAAAAGGTGCTAACATCTGCTTGAAGGAACCTGCCAAACGTAAGAGCTAACATCAGAAGCTTGATGTGTTTCTGTTGCAAAATTGTATAATCAGGTGATCCACAATGTTCATTCTTAGCACCACAGCTCAGAGCAGCATTTAGCAAATTGGTGTTACGTTACTAAATGACACTATGCCATTAATTTCCTAGTGGCTTTTAGAATTAAGAAGGCTTTTTTTGTAAGATGAAAAGAGGAGAACTCTATCTGTAAAGGCTCTGGTGAAGGGCCATTGAATTAAATTAATTACCAAGAGTAATCAAAGAATGAAGCAGATGGTTTATTTTCTGCTAAAGGATGTAGTTGAAGGAAGTAATTCATGCAAAGCAAGAACATGTTATTCAGAATAAGATATGGAGACAAGAGTTAGAATAAGGGTTACAATTAGTTTTGGATTGCACTAATGAAGAGCTGGCACATAGTGGAATAAATCACCTCCTTCTACAGCTCAACGAACAAACAGTTTTAGACTGCCTTGTAGTTATTGAGGACCATCAGGAAAGGAATGTAGTAGTTGCCTTCTTCTCCAGAAGAATAATCATCTTTAGAGAGCTTTGCCCCGATGTGCCATCCTGCCAATCGGTACCCTCTAATACTGGCACCAGCAGAGTTTGAGGGCTCTGTGAGATAACGTTACATTGGTATTGACTGAGCAGGTACAAGCTTCAGAAAGCTCTTGTAAAGAGCCAGCGCAGGTAAGGCAGACCAAATGGCCTCCCTTCAGCGCAGATTAACTGAGAAGATTATTATAGGAATAAGAAGTAGGAGAATTTCCTATGTAAAAAGGAGCCTGCAGCAACATGCAGGAAGTGGGTGTGTCACTGGATGTACCTGATTTCAAAGTGGGGCTTTTAGCATTTTTCCATAATACCTACCCAGGTAAAGAGGAAGCTGATGATCAAACTCATCCTCTGTTCCTGTAAAGAATACAGTTAAAAGCGAAGGTTTCTATGAACTGCAATGTGTCATCTGACATCACTTTGGAGCAGAGAGGGTTATAGTAGTTTTATAAATTTTGACTGCACAGGGAAAGGTTATGTTTTTCTTTAGCTACTTATCAGTAAATGTAAGACAGTGCACAAACTGGAATTCTCAGCCATTTCTAAATAAACTCAACCTTCCACCCAGTTTTGTCTTATTAAAGATGTTCCTATTTGTCAAAAGCTATTGTGTAATTTTGTTTTCTTGGTTGATCTAGCTCCTATGCACTTTGGAAATAGTACTCAAACCCCAGGCTGTGTCTCATTTTAATAGTTCACTTTAACTCATTTTAAAAGTCTTGAGAAATACATGAGTGAATTGTCACACTCATTACTTCAGTGCTGTCTTCTCTGCACCATATGGCTGTTCCCCTTTCTCTGACAACACCTTCCAAACCTGGAACCTTCATCCAACTAAGGATAAGGGCAGCAGATATCTGGGAATACCTCCCACCTGCAAGTTCCTCTCTAAGTCACACATCATCCTGACCCTGAAATATATCACCATTCACTCACTGTCTCTGGGTCCGAATCCTGGAACTCCCACCCAAACAGCATTGTTGGTCTAATTACAGCACGTGGATTGTAATGCTTCAAGAAGTACGCTCACCACCACCTTCTTAAGGACAATTAATGATGAGCAAAAAATGTTCATTTCTGACATTTTATTGGCAAATGTCTGCATTTACTCAAGCATGAGGAACTAGAGAGCTTGGCTCATGTTGATCAACCGATGAGTCTGATCTTGAGGGATGTTGAAACATGTAAATTTGGGGATTTTAAAAAATATTTTAAATCATTTAAATTAAAGCATGTAGGGAAAGGGATTTCTGTTCAACCAGTGCTGGATGAGCCGAATCAGTTGGGGACCACTGGACAAAGCACCAATGATTAATGCTCCCCACGAGAGGCTGCTATTGAGAGAAAGCAATGCATTTGAAGAGAGATCCTGCCAGCGGACAAGGAACTGGTTGTTGGAAGTAGAAGGCACGAAGGCTTTGTTTGGAGACTGATGATAGTGCAGTAATAGGCAGAGCAGCAGAGAGTCAGTACAAATAGTAATGACAGACTCAGAAAGTTCCTTGGGTCTCTCTAGGTTAGCTGAATAGGAAGCAGGCAGCAGAAGTGAAGGCTGGAGGTGACCTAACGGACTGGCATAAGCAAAACTGAATGTTCCATGTAAAACAGATTTCAGCCTGACCGCAGTTGAGGATCATTGGCGTGTGTGTGTATATATGTGCGCGTGTGTGTGTGTGTGTGTGTGTGTGTGTGTGTATGTGTGTATGTGTGCATGCGTGTGTGCATTCGTGTGCGTGTGCGTGCGTGTTTAAGTGCAACCCTTTGCTCTTGGTAGCTGAGTGTAGAAGGATCTATATGAGGGTGTAATATACACAGTCTGTGGATTTGAGGTGTCTTATTCAATGTTTTCTGCTATTTTTTAGACACACGTGATGAAAAAAATGACTGAAATGCAAAGTGAGAACTATTTGCCTGTGCCTTGTGGTTACATTTGCACCATGACATTTCCTATATTCATTGTTATTTTATTCTCAATTTAGTCTCAAAGGTGTTAAAGGGGAAATGATGATGCAGTGAAAAATAGAAATGACTGGGTGGAGTTTGCACATTCTTCATGTGTCTGTGTGGGTATCCTCCCACAGGCCAAAGATGTGCAGGTTAGGTGGATTAGCCATGGCAAATGCAGGGTTACAGGAACAAGGTAATGGGGCGGGTCTGGCTGGGATACTCTTTAGAGGGGCACTGTGGACTTGATGGGCCAAATGGTCTGCTTTCACACTTTAGAAGAAGGGTCTAGGCCCAAAACGTCAGCTTTCCTGCTCCTTTGATGCCGACTGGCCTGCTGTGTTCATCCAGCTCTGCACCTTGTCGTCTCAGATTCTCCAGCATTTGCAGTCCCTACTATCTCAGTCATCCCTCAACCCTGATTTCTACAAGATGTGGCTTTCCCACACTCTGCTGTTTGTGCAATCACATTTTTTAAAAAAATCTCTTCAAAGTGATGCGTTGCTCCTTCTTCTTATTTGACCATTCACAATGGAAATGATTCAACCCTTTTACAATCAATGTGTTTTTAGTCTTTAAAAAAGGAACAGAAAAATTGATACTTTGAATTGTCAACTCATCAACTAAATTATGTCTTTCCAAGTATGCACTTCACTGTCACAAGGAGCTGCTTCCATCTCTGCTCTGTTCCTGGAAGCTGCTCCAGCTCACAGCCTTACTATATTCCATTTACACAGAGAGTGATCAGGTTGTTCATGCTGGGATGCCACTGAGTGAGAATGTTATTTCTCATCCAGATGGTAATCTTTATGACACTGTACAATGTCACCCTCTTATGGCTACATTTGAGAACTGACTGAGCCACACAAAAAAAGATCAGAAGTGACCAATCACCATCAGGATCAGGATGATAGTTTGCACTTGCACACAATGTAATCTTCTTACTTGGATGTGAAAGAAGAAGTTAGCTGTAACTTAATTAAGAACATTATGACCAAGATGTCACTAGAGTCGTGTGTTGAAGATTGCTTGAGAACTCAGTGTAGTACTGGGGGAGTACTGCACTGTTTGAGGTGCTTTCTTTTAGATGAGCAGTTAAAATCAGCCCCTGTCCTCTGTCTTAGGTAGACATAGATCCAGGCAGAATTGTGAAGGAGAGCAGGGAATGGTCCTGGCCAATTAACCCTTCAATCAAAATCCCAAAAATTTACCATATTGTCCCATTGTTAACTATCCCATTGTTATTTATGGGAACTTGTTTTGGTAAATTGATTACTGCATTTCCTACTTTGTAACTGTTCTTTAGGATAACCCGAGATCAAGAAGGATGATACATAAATGGAAGTCTTTCTGTTTTCCTGTGTTTGTTCTTGTTGAAGACCTCACTTACATGCTGCATTGTGGAACTGAGCCACAGGAGATGGTCGAAGATTTGTTCTGGTTTAGTTAATCTCAACAGCACAGTTGACACACTTGGTCTGACTGAATGCCTCTGGGGAAATCAGATTTCAGAACCAATTTTCATCATTAGGTGCTGACATCCAGTTACCACCGTGACTTGGCGTTAGACTCATCATCTCTCTTCAGTCAGAAGGTGGTTGGTTCAAATCTCACTCCAGATATGATTATAAATTCCATGCAGACACTTTAGGGCAGCACAGATCGGGTGCAGTACAATCACAGAGCTGTTCTCTCAGATGCACTTCTAACGTCCCATGCCACTATTCTGACGGGCAAAGGTTATCTCCCGAATTATCACCCAACCATTATCGCTAAAAACAGATGACCCTATCAATGTCTCCTTGCTGTGCGTTAAGGAGCTGCTGAATTTCTTGATGTTTCTTTCTAAATCCAGGTAGAACATTTGTATGTAACAGAAGAGTCAGTGTGCCTGTTAAGAGGCCGCTCTGATTTTTGCCCTTCCTACCTTTCCCTCTCTGTCTCCCCCTCTCTGTTCCCACCCTCTCTGTCCCCACCCTCTCTGTCCCCACCCCCCCGTCTCTGTCTCTGTCCCCCCATCTCTGTCCCTCCCTCTCTGTCCCCACCCCCTCTGTCCCCAACCCGCCTGTCCCCCCTCTCTGCCCCAACCCCCCTGTCACACCCTCTCTGTCCCACCCCCCAATCCCCCCGCTCAGTTCTCACCCTCTCTGTCCTCTCCCTCTCTGTCTCTCCCTCTGTCCCCACCCTCTCTGTTTCTCCCTCTGTCCCTCCATCTCTGTCTCCCCCTCTCTGTCCCCACCCCCTCTCTGTCTCTGCCTCTGAAAATAGAGGGAATGGAATGAAGGTATTTCTGTTCTGTTTCCATGACGACCAGATGTTTCACCATGCCTCATAGCCAATGAAGTGTTTTTGCAGTGTTGGCCCTGTTGTGACACAGAAAAATAGCAGCCAATTAGTTCACAGCAAACTTCCAAAACAGCGCTGGGCCAATGACCAGCTTTTGTGAAATTGATTGAGGGATAATTGTTGCCTTAGAAACCAGGAATGGCCCTCCTGTTTTTTTTAAAATACTCATCATATGTTTTCCATCCACTCCAGTAGAAGACAATGGGAGCTGTTGGGTCAGTGACCATGTGCCACCCACTCAGGCAAATGGTTACCAACTTATCGATAGACTCCTTCCATCAAACTAAAGGCTGCAATAAACCACAGCCTCCATACATTGCTTCATTTTCGCCTTCTCCAAACTCCTTCATTCCTTGTGACGGTCAGCGGCAGTAAACAAAGCCGTCTCTGGAAGTCTCTGGGTCTGCAGCAGATAGAAGGAATTCCAGTTCTGTGTTCACAAGCACACTGTGTTTATTGAACTGAGAGCTCCTAACCTGACACACACAAATATTTATAAACAGTCAGTTCAGATGGCTTGCCTCAGGGAACCTTCAGGTTTACGAAATGATGGGAACTGTGCACAAAACATGATTTGGAGAACAAGTTAAAGTCAAAGAGAAGGATACAAGAAAACCTCAATCTGTCCCTCCTTTTAAAGAGAGAGCCTTGCTGTTACTCCCTCCCTTTAATGTGGAGCTTCCTTTACCAATGTGTATTTAATACATATTTAGGCAGACAGACACACAAACGCACACACACAGACACACACACACACACACACACACACAGACACACACATGCACAGACACACACGAGCACACACATAGACACACACATGCATGCGCGCACATATAGACATACACTGACACACACAAGCACACACACAGACACACACGCACACACATACACAGACACCAACGTGCGCGCGCGCGCACACAGATACACACATAGACACATGCACACACACAGACACACACTTTGGGGAGGCAACGGCCCAGTGGTATCATGACTGGACTGTTAACGCAGAGACCCAGGTAATGTTCTAGGGGCGTGGGTTCGAATCCTGCTACGGCACATGGTGGCAATTGAATTCAATAAAAATGTCTGGAATTAAGAATCTAATGATGACCATGAATCCATTACCAATTGTCAGGAAAAACCCATCTGGTTCACTACTGTCCTTTAGGGAAGGAAACTGCCATCCTTACCTGGTCTGGCCTACATGTGACCCTAGACCCACAGCAATGTGGTTGACTCTTAACTGCCCTCTGGGCAATTAGTGATGGGCAGTAAATGCTGCCTGGTCAGTGACACCCTCATCCCGCGAATGAATAAAGGAAAAAATACCCAGACACAGACGGAATGGAAATGCACTGGTTTCACGATTGATGCAGCTGCTCATGTGGTGAGCTCATGGATAAAAGTTGGCCAAATATTTTTCCTTAAAGATAAGACCTTTAAAATGGAGGATCTGCCCCAAAAAGCTGATTTGCCCTCAAACTGTTGAGTGCCTCTCTGAGAAGTTTCTTTATACCTCCTTTTCCTGTGTTGTATGGAGTCACAATGCTGGCTGACCAGTCTCTCAATCTCCATTCACATCATCCACCATTTCTGAATATGGAAGAAAGGAAGGAATTGAAAGAGGGGTGAGAGAAAAGAAGGGTGGATAGATAGACAGACAGAGAGAAAGGAGGAATTTATATAGTGCCTTTCCTCATACCCGACCTCTCATAAAACTTAACAGCCAATGAAGGATACTGATGTATAGCTGCTGTACAATCTAGAAAATGTGGCAGCCAATTTACACACAGCAAAGTCTGTTTTAGAGCTGGTTGTCTTCTGTGCTATTAACACAGCACCCCTCCTCCCCACCTATTTATCTGAGCTGGAGACTGGTGCACAAGCTTTATGGCACATACAGCTATGTTTTCCTTGGCCAACAAGTCCAAAAAAGAGACTCAATTCCAAAGAATTCTGGATCAGAGTCCGGATGCTGCCCACTGAGCCTCAAACCACACCTCTCTCTCTGTGAAGACTGCAACAAGATTATCATAACACATAGCTAAGAGCCACCTTACGAAGGGCTCCGGTGGTGCGGTGGTAATATCCTAATCTCTGGACTAGGAGGCCCACATTCAAGTCCCAGCTGCACAGCCAGCATTTAGAATGGAGTTGGCATTGTTCCCTTCAGACAAAAGAAATTCAAGGATTTCTTGTAGAATCTTCATTGCGTCAGTTTCAATCAGGAACACTGTGACTTAGTGCAATTTATATGTAGGAGAATTACATTAAATCAATAATAGACTGAAAAAAGAGCCAGGCGAATGGTTGGGGAGAGGCATATAGGAATGTAATCTAGATTTCTAGCTGAAGTGAATGGACTAAGTTATTTTATTAAATGGTGAGGAAGAAAGAGAAGATTAAATGAAAGAACTTGCAACCATTTGGAGTTTTTCATGATCTCAAGTCATCCTGATACCAACCACTGAAATGCTTCTGAGACGTTGACATTATTGTAAAGGACGAAATGTAGCAGCCAAGCCCTTGCACAGCAAACTCCCATAAAAAGGTCATTTTAATTCATGATGATTGATTGCAGGTTGGATATTGGGCATAAAGAAGAACTCTTCTGCTTCAGATAGTGCCTTGGGATATTTTACATTTACCTGAGAAGACAAATAGGGACACAAATGATAACATCTTCAACAATGCAGCCTCTGGCATGTGCCCAGTATCTGTGGACCGTGCCCTGAGATGTTGGTGCCAAATGTCCAACTTATTGCAGCAAGTAGTGAGCTGAATGGTGCCCATTCTAACTTCCATGTTGAGAATTCTTGACTAGTTTGCTCGCGGTGGTAGTGGGATAGGGATCTGCATAATGAAGAGGTGAGATGTGCAATTAATAAGGTCATTAGCAAGCAATAGCTACTGCCCATAAGTAACTCACCGCTGTTTCACAAAAGGTCCCGCCTCAACACACAGAGCTTGCTTAAAAGGTGCAGCAAGTCATTCCCAACACTATGATGGCTGTTGCCAGATTTCCCATACAATTCTGCCACAAATATCACCAAAATCCATGTCATTTAGGCCAGATTAAGTGAATGGGCAAAGAAAATGTTGACAGATACAAGGCTGGTGGGTGTAGGGAATGCTGGATGTCTAGAAAAATTGAGGATCTGGTCAAGAAAAAGAAGGAGGTGTATGTCAAGTATAGCCAGCTGGGATCGAGTGAATCCCCTGAGGAATACAAGGGCATTAAGAGTGAAATCAGGAGGGCATGAAGGGGTCATGAGATAGCTTTGGCATATAGAGTTAAGGAGACTCCAAAGAGACGCTACAAATATGTTAAGGTCAAAACAGTGATTAGGGAGAGAACAGGGCCCTTTAAAGATCAACAAAGCTGTCTATATGTGGAATCATAGTAGATGGGCGAGATACAAAATAAGTTTTTTGCATCTGTATTTACTGTAGAAAAGAACTTTGCAGCTAAGGAAGTTTGGGAATTTTTAAATAGCGATGTCTTGAAAATTGCCCATATTACAAAAGGGGAGGTGCTGGGCGTCTTAAAACGCATAAAGGCAGATAAATTTCCAAGACCTGCTCCATTGTTTCCCAGAACATTGTGGGAAGCTACAGCAGGGACTGTGAGTAAAGACAGCTATCGATGAAGAGCCACAAGACTGGAGATGGGCTAATGCGATGCCATTATTTAAGAAAAGCTGTAAGGAAACGCCAGGGAACTGTAGACCGATGAGTTTGACATCATTAGTAGGTAAAGTTGTTGGAGGGTATTCTAAAGGATAGGATTTACATGGATTTTGAAAGGCAAGGACTGACTAGTGATAGTCAACCTTGCTTTGTGCGTGGGAAATCATATCTCACTAATGTGATTGAGGTTTTTGAAGAGATGGCAAAGAAGATTAATGAAGACTGGTGTTGGAGGCTTTAATCTACAGGGAGAGGCTGAAAAGGCTGAGGCTTTTTTTCCCTGGAGCATCAGAGGGGAGGCTGAGAGGTGACCTTATAGAGGTTTGTAAAACCATGAGGAGCATGGACAGGGTGAATACCCATTTTTTACCCAGCAAGGTAGGGGAGTCCAAAACTAAAGGTCATAGGTTGAAGGTGAGAAGGGAAAGATATAAGAGAGACCTAAGCGGCAACATTTTCATTCAGAGGGTGGTGTGTGTATGGAATGAGCTGCCAGAGGAAGTGGTGGAGACAGGTACAATTACAACATTTAAAAGGCATCTGGATGAGTATCTGAATAGGAAGGGTTTGGAGGAATATGAGTCAAATGGTGACAAATGGGACCAGATCAGTTTAAGATATCTGGTTGGCTTGGGCAATTTGGACCAAAGGATTTGTATCCATACTGTATAACTCCATAACTCTGTGATAAATGGAACATAATGTGAAGTTATGCACTTTTGTAAGAAGAATAGAGGAGCTAAATACTATTTAAATGGAAAAAGACTGCAGAAAGCTGCAGCACAGGAGGATTTATGGTCCTCATGCATGAACGACAAAGGGCTAGCATTCAAGTTTAGAAGGTAACTGAGAAGACAAGTGGTGGTCTTTATTCTAAGGGAGTGTAGTATAGAAATATATCAGGCACTAGGTAGGCCACAGATGAAATAATGTAAATGGTTTTGGTCCCCTTCTCTAAAGGAAGATCTTCTGACATTGGAGGCAGTGAAGAAAAGATGCACTTGGTTAATCCTAGCTATGGAGTCAGTCTTACAAGGAGAGGTTGAGTAGATTGGGGCTTTACTTATTGGAATTTAGAAGAATGACAGGGGGCTTTATTGAAAAATACAAGATATTCAGGGGAATTGACAGGGTAGATAGACAGGAAGGTAGTGGACCAGTGTCCATCATATTTCCTCAGATCCAGCTCTGTGTCCAGAAGAAATCCCAGTCTGCAGGGAAGGGACATATTGATCGGCAAGTGAAAATCCACCCAGTGCAATGTGCTCAGTGTTGGTGAGCCTGTTTTCTGTCATCCTGCTCACAGCAGCATTTCGTCTCCCTCATTATGGGATCCAGTTTTCACTGGCTCAGCTTGTGAAGATGCTTGGTCGACATTGACTGAGTTGGTGACTGATCACATTCACTTTGGGAATGATTTCCACAGAGAGAAGTATTTGTGAAATGTCAGTGATTACACCAACTGCTCACATTGATATAATCGAAAGTCACAACCACATATGTTTGGACTGACATCTCTTTGTCTAGGGATGATAATTGTAACCACTCAGCTTTAGGCCGTTCTTTATCCTGACAGCTTGCCCTTTTATTTCTAGAATTTCTACTATGTAACTTTTACCCTCAACTCTCCCACAGGGTCCAGTCCTTGACAAGATATTCTACCCAGTGCCTTTATGTATGTGTTTATACCACTGTCTTCCTTCCTGATGTGACAAACTGACAGAAACTGATACGTTTTAGGATTTGCAAAAATAAATTAGTAGTCACCAACTTTACAAGTAGCCAACCACCCTCAGGCACTGCTAAGGGCTCCAGCAACAATGAACTTCATTGTTGAGTTCCCCAACAATCATAAGATGGGAAATCATGCATTCAACTGGTGATTGGTGACCAATAGATGGATTCCATTCATTTAGAGCAATGTTGACAACTTACCGTGTGTAGCAAATTGAGAATCCAAATATGGTCAATTAGGAAATAAAAACTGAGTCATGGACACTGTTGTTGTTGTGTTTTCAGTAATCAGTCACAGAAGTCAGGAATCCTGTGCATGTACTTTCAACTCTGTGTAAATTTGTTAGGTTTTAAGTAGGCTGTGCAGGGTTTTCTTAGTCAAAGTGGGTGCTGAATTTTCTTGGCAAAGCTTATTGATTGCTCTGTTAAAGTAACATGCAATAAGGCTAAACACACTGGACCTCAGTAACCACGGAAATATCAATAATGTTGCAGGAAAAGAGAAGTGGTCATTTTGGTGAGCTCAGAGCAATTGCTGTATGTGTCACGGCTCACGGCGGCACTGTAATGGAAACCTTGCTGTTCCCAAAGTTATCCCAAAATTTAAAGACTTTAAACTAAATACACAAAATTCCCCAATTTACCTGATTGATGGGAACCATGAACTAGGTTTCTGTACTTAGCATGAATGACTATTTATTACAAAAGTAATTAGACTCTAGCTTCAGGAAAACTGCTATAAACTTCTGGCACATAACACCGCAAATTAAAATTCTAATGTTAAATTCTGTGTTAAATCAGTAGACTGCAAACAGATCCTGTAACTCAAATCTGGGCATTGATGATGTGGGCCAACATTAGCGTCAGATTTGGATCACAATCTGACACCTCATGACCTTGGCATATGTGTCCCACTACCATTACCATAAAAGTGGGTAACTAATTCATAGGAAATAGAGCGGACATGTCGGGAACAATGCCAAGTATACCCAAAAGCAATGCCAACTTGGTGATGCTACAGCACATGGCTATGTGCATGCAGAACCCTGGAAGCAGTGTGTGTTAGACAGAGCCACACAGTCATAGATATATACAGCATGAAACAGGCGCCGTTAGACCAGCTTGTCCATGCTAACCAGACATCTTACATAAATCTAGTACAATTTTCCAGCATTTGGCCCAAATCCCTTAAAACTCTTCCAATTCATATACACATCCAGATGCCTTTTAAATGTTGTAAACGTATTAGCCTCCACCATTTCCTCTGGCATCTCACTCCAAATATGCCTCACCCACTGCATGAAAATGTTGCCCCTTAGGTCCCTTTTATACTCTACCCCTCTCACCTTTAACCCATGCCCTCTAGGTTTGGACTACCCCACCCTGAGGAAAAGACCTTGGCTATTTACCTATCAAAGCCCTTAATGATCTTATAAATCTCTATAAGGCCACCTCTCAGCCTCCGCCACTCCAGGTAAAAAAGCCCCAGTCTATTCAGCCTCTTCCTATAGTTCAAACCCTCCAACCCCGGCAACGTCCTTGTAAATCTTTTCTGAACCCTTTCAAATTTCTCAACATCTTCTTATAAGAGGGAGACCAGAATTTCACGCAATGCTCCAAAAGTGAGTGAACCAATGTCCTGTACAGTTGCAAACTTGACCCTCTAATTCTTATACTCAATGCACCAACCGATAAAGGCAAGCATACCTAACGCCTTCTTCACTATTCTGTCAACCTGCGCCTCTACTTTCAAGGAACTATGAGCTTACACTCCAAGGTCTGCTTGTTTAGTAACACTCCTCAGAATCTTACCATTAAGGGTATAATGGTGAAGAGATTCCACAGTGAAACGATGAGATCTAAATGCTGTAGTCCTGCCAGGCCACTTGTGAATGGTGCAGCGGACACTTAAACATCTGACTAGAGGAAGTTATTCTTCATCCTCATCCTCAGAAATGGTAGAGCTGAGCACCTCAGTACAAAGGAGCAGGCTGACTCATCTGCAACAACCTTCAGCCAGAAGTGACAAGAACATGAACCATCTCATATCCTCCCGAGATTTCTAGCATCATTGCTCCTACCATGATCTTCACAGATTGAGACCAGGGAGTCAACACCTTCCCGAATATACCTAAACAAAACAAAAAGTGACTTCTGAATTCAGGTTGAGTGTTAAGAAAATGGGTAAGCAGGTGTGAATCACGTGTGATGCTGGTTTTTATGCTTCACTCGAGTTTTAAAGTCTACTTATTGATCAGTTAAATTAGTGTGAACCAACATTTCAACCCATTGACTGTCCAGCATTGAAGGTGTATGTTAGCCTCAATGGCCCCACTTCCATTTCAGGGGAGCTATTGGGGGGAGCGAATGATAACGTATCAATTCAACAAGGTAGACAGTTTAATGTGCCTGAGCTTTGCTCTTAAAGGGCCAACGCTGACAAATATAAACTCCAGCCTGAGAAGGGGAGCAGGGATCGAGAAGTTATTTCGGGAAGGCTGTTTTTATTGTTATGGCTCATATCAAACAGCATCTTTTGTGTGTGTTGTGAGTACTTTGTGAGATCTTTGAGCAGGAACCAGATGTTGTTAGAAATAATGTTCTGAATAAGTGGTATTGGATGGGGGTCGGTTTAGTTCAGTTGACTGGGCAGTTAGTGTCTGATGCAGAGTCATACCAACAGCTCAATTCCTGTGGTGGGTTAATTCCTCAAGTGGCTGAGGTTACCACCTTCTGTACTTCTCCCCTCGCCTGAAGCATGGTGACCCTCAGGTTAAACCATCACCAGTCCTCTCTCTCTCCCTCTCTCTCTCTAATGAGGGTCTGGTGACATTACCTCTATTGGATTGAGATTGTTAAATACCAGGAAAAAAGAGCATTTTCCCACTGTGCTACCTTGCTAGCTTTCCCAAGTCAGTAGGGACTGCAATCAGAGTGGAGCTCCCTTCACGTTGTTTTGGGGTCACATCTTAATTGAATAGCCCTACCTTTTGCTTTGTGGAACACTCTCAGTCCCCATCTCAGCCTTGCTAAAAGCTATAATCTAATGATGACTCATTTGCAATTTTTGCTGCAGATTAATGACCATTTGACACACCACTGACATCAGCCAAAAGGATTAAGTAATTACTTGCAGAGTCATTCCAATGGCCAGTTAAATCATATTGTCTAAAAGGCTCCCCGAGTTAAATCCTGGCTTGTGTTGCAATGGAGGCTCTCAGACTAAACAAAACATTATGGACATTAATGTCATGTTTGACCCTGATCTTGGTTTCAGAATGCATATCCTTCCAACATGAATGCTTCAATTGTCATCATGGTGATTAACTTTGACTTTATTGCCAGTGACACAGAGATCTTTGTCAACTTCAGTCCTCACTACTCCAGCTGCATCCTTCTTGGTCTCTAACTCTAACTGTATTAAATGTGGCTCAATTGGGATCATTCTTATTCCCGAGTCAGAAAGTTGTGGGTTTAAGTGCCATTTGACCACAATAATCTAAGCTGACATGTCCATGTAATACAGACGGAGAACTACCATGTTGGAGATAACAAGGTGTAAAGCTGGATGAACACAGCAGGCCAAGCAGCATCAGCGGAGCAAGTAAGCTGACGTTTCAGGTTTGGGCACTTCTTCAGAAATGTCGGGCAACTTCAGGGCCAAACAGACGACCAGAGGGTTGCAGTGGGAGAGAGATCCACTGAGGTCTTTGCAGAGGTACAAGGACAACTTCTTCAACGTAGGCATCCTTAGCAGAAACTTCGCAGTGGGGTTATAACTGATTCAGAGACAGTGGGAACTGCCAATGCTGGAGTATCTGAGATAACAAGGTGTGGAGCTGGATGAACACAGCAGGCCAAGCAGCATCAGAGGAGCAGGAAAGCTGACGTTTCGGGCCTAGACCCTTCATCAGAGATGGAGGTGCTGTCTTTTGAATGAGATGTTACGATGAGGACCCGCCTTGTTCCTCAGGCAGACGGTAATGATCCCATTTGAAAAAGAGCTCAATGAGATTTCTCTCCAGCATCCTGGCCAATATTTATTGCTAAATGAACACCACAGAAACAGATTATCTGATCATATCACATTACTGTTTGTGAGAGTTTTCAATGTGCAATGTTGGCTGCTGTTTCTACATTACTACAGTGTCTGCACTTCAAAAGTACATTATTAGGTGTAAATCACTTTGAGATATCTAGTAGTCATGAAAGATCCAAATGAATGTGAATCTTCCTTTCTGCAAAATCCTATGAAATCTTCCAACCTGCATTAAATTCTGCCTCATGTTTTTGAATTCTGTTACAGGCAAGGATCTGCAAATTGATTTTTCAGGGTCAGAGATTTCTGATTTAGCAGAAATTATGACAAAGGACACCATTAAACAAACTAGTTTAATCTCATTTAACAAATGTTTAA
Source organism: Stegostoma tigrinum (assembly GCF_030684315.1). Taxonomy (NCBI): domain Eukaryota; kingdom Metazoa; phylum Chordata; class Chondrichthyes; order Orectolobiformes; family Stegostomatidae; genus Stegostoma; species Stegostoma tigrinum. The sequence goes on from NC_081379.1 coordinate 13,504,660, forward strand.
CTTTCTTAAATATGTTTAAAGTGAAAATAATTACATTAAAAGTGGAAAATCTACTAAAGCTGTGGTTTCTAAGTGACATTTTTCACCTCCCAGGATTTCAATTGTGCGCCAGTGGAGGACCAAGCTATTGCAGCTTCTGAGTTTCCACAATATGGATGTACTGATATCAGGGCACGCTTGACAGTTTCCTCAACTAATGATGGAGCTCAATACGATCCCAAAATCCAGCCCATCATATCAAATTTTCAGCACTTAAAATCTCAGGGGATCATCGGTTTTAGAGAATTATTTCTTCTCTTTTATGGGCTGGGTGATGGGATTAGCAGCTGCCTTTGAATTGTCTCCAGATGGGAAGCGAGCTGTTCCCTCACCCTGTTTGTAGCACACTGCATCTGCCCAAGCCTCAAGAGAGTGGAATTCTCTGTTCCACTTCAGACAAGATGGAAGACAACCAAAGGAAAACCACCACACAATCGTGTCAAATGTTACTCTTTTGTTTGCACCTAAAGTTGTTTTTTTTAGATTCCCTACAGTGTGGAAACAAGCCCTTTGGCCCAGCAAGTCCACAACACCCCTTGCAGCATCCCACACACCCCTGAACACTACAGGCAATTTAGCATGGCCAATCCACCTAGCCTGCACATCTTTGGACTGTGGGAGGAAACCGGAACACCCGGAGGAAACCCATGCAGACATGGGGAGAATGTGCAAACTCTGCACAGACAGTCGCCCGAGGCGGGAATTGAACCCGGGTCCCTGGTGCTGTGAGGCTGCAGTGCTAACCACTGAGCCACCGTGCCGTTTATGTTAGGGAAAGGGCACAATGGAGACAGGGAAAGCAGGTTCCTCTGTTTAACATTGAGGATAAACGGGTCCAGTGCTTCCCAAACATTATGTCGCTGCCACCCCATTTCACGGCTCAATCATCGCTGTGACCCCATAGTGAGAGCTGTGGGACTGGGATTGGGAGGGTCTGGGGGATAGAAGCTGCACATCGAGGAGCTGTTCAGGATAAGGGATCTGTCAGGCCATGAGGGGAGACACAGGACTTCTTTTTAGCTCATCCAGGGGATCCAGGGCACTGCTGTCTGGGCCGCTACTTATTTCCCCTCTCTAATCTCACTGGAGAATGTGGTGACAAGCCGCCTTCTTGAACTGCTGCAATCCTTAGGTCTGAAAGGTCAGTCACCAGGCCTGGCCACCATTAAAACGACATGAGGATTGAAAGGGCCCTGACAGAGCTTCACATGAACCTTTATTCATAATTCAGGAAGTCTGCAGCTGACCAGGGTATTCCCAATACAGGTATTTCTGCTACAATGTGAGTTTCGTTAATGCAAATTGGTGATGATGCGATTGATAAACAGAGAATGCTTTTTGGATAATGTGAACTTTCTCCTGTGCAGTATAGCAATTTTCTGCAGTGATTTCCCTATGATGCGATTTTCTACAGCACAAGATCACACAAGGATGCAACTATCGCATTATAGGAGAACTACCTGTAATTACAGGTAATCACTGCACAGTGGGCATGACGGCCAACTAAGTCCAGGAAATTAGGTAAACAGAACCGATTCTGACTACACAGCAATTCCTTTCATATGTGTGATGGAGCCACGCACACAAACCGTCGGTGAGGAGGAAGTCTCATATCCACATGCAGTGCTCGAACAGGATAGTCAGCCTCTTTTAACATGGGCACTCGAGCCAAACCACTGCCTGATCATTGTGCGTTAAATTCTTACAGGATGCCTCACTGTCTTTACTGTCGCAGCAGGATTTAATTTACTGTGGGTCTTTGGCATGGTTTTGCTGTGTTTTTGTTGTTGGTTTTCCTTTTTGCTTGGGTGAGCTTTTTAAAGGTTTTTTTTTAAAAGGAGTTGGTCACTCCTAAGGCTCAGGACAAGGATAGATGGGTTACAGTTAGGGGGAGGAAAGGGGACAGACAGACAGTGCAGAGATCCCCTTTGGGCATTCCCCTCAGCAATAAGTATACCGTTTTGGATACTGCTGGGGGGGATGACCTACCAGAGGAAAGCCATAGTAGTCAGTTCTCTGGCACTGAGCCTGACACTGTGGCAAAGAAGGGAAGGGGGCAGAATAGAAAAGTACTCGTGGTAGGGGACTCGATAGTTAGGGGGAATCGACAGGAGATTTTGTGGTCAGGATCGGGATTCCCGGAAGGTATGTTGCCTCCCTGGTGCCAGGATCCGGGACGTCTCCGATCGGGTGTATAAGGTTCTAAAAGGGGAGGGCGAACAGCCAGAAATCGTGTTACATATTGGCACTAATGATATAGCCAGAAATAGGATTGAGGATATAAAAAGTGATTTCAGGGAGTTAGGATGGAAGCTTCAATGCAGGACAAACAGAGTAGTGTTCTCTAGTTTACTACTGGTGCCACGAGATAGCGAGGCGAGGAACAGGGAGCGGGCGCAGCTTAACACGTAGCTACGCAGCTGTTGTAGGAGGGAGGGCTTCAGATATGTAGATAATTGGGATGCCTTCTGGGGAAGGTGGGACCTGTACAAGGACGGGTTGCATCTGAACTGGAAGGGGACCAATGTCCTGGGTGGAAGGTTTGCTCGAGTAGTTCGAGAGGGTTTAAACTAGTATGGCAGGGGGGTGGGAACCTGAGCTGTATACCGGAGGTGAGAGTTGATGCAGGTGAGGCAGTAGCAAGAGGTAGACCAGCTAGTGGGAAGGATTTTCCTGGGAAGGAACCAAGGGATCGGTTAAAGTGTGTTTGCTTTAACGCAAGGAGTATCAGGAATAAAAGTGATGAACTTAGAGCATGGATCAGTACCTGGTGCTATGATGTTGTGGCCATAACAGAGACATGGGTTTCTCATGGGCAGGAATGGTTGTTGGATGTTCCAGGGTTTAGAGCATTTAAAAAGAATAGGGAGGGGGGGAAAAAAGAGGAGGGGATGTAGCGCTACTAATCAGAGAGGGTATCACAGCTACAGAAGCTTCTATTGTCGAGGAAGATCTGCCCACTGAGTCAGTATGGGTGGAAATTAGGAACAGCAAGGGGGTAGTCACCTCGTTAGGGGTTTACTACAGGCCCCCCAGTAGCAGCAGGGAGATTGAAGAAAGCATAGGTCGACAGATTTTGGAAAAGTGCGGACGCAGTAGGGTTGTTGTAATGGGTGACTTTAACTTTCCTAATATTGATTGGAACCTCCTTCGAGCAGAAGATTTGAATGGAGCTGTTTTTGTAAGGTGTGTTCAGGAGGGTTTCCTAACGCAGTACGTTGACAGGCCGACGAGGGGAGAGGCCATTCTAGACTTGGTGCTCGGAAACGAGCCAGGGCAGGTATCAGATCTTGTGGTGGGAGAGCATTTTGGTGATAGTGACCATAACTGCTTCACATTCTACATAGCTATGGAGAAGGAGAGGATTAGGCAAAATGGGAAGATATTTAATTGGGGAAGAGGAAACTATGATGCGATTAGACATGAGTTAGGAAGCATGGACTGGGAGCAATTGTTCCATGGTAAGGGAACTATAGACATGTGGAGACTGTTTAAGGAACAGTTGTTGCGAGTGATGAGTAAATATGTCCCTCTGAGACAGGCAAGAAGGGGTAAGATAAAGGAACCTTGGATGACGAGAGCGGTGGAGCTTCTAGTGAAAAGGAAGAAGGTAGCGTACATAAGGTGGAGGAAGCTAGGGTCAAGTTCAGCTAGAGAGGATTACACGCAGGCAAAGAAGGAGCTCAAAAATGGCCTGAGGAGAGCCAGGAGGGGGCACGAGAAAGGCTTGGCAGAACGAATTAGGGAAAACACAAAGGCATTTTACACTTACGTGAGGAATAAGAGAATGATCAAAGAAAGAGTAGGGCCGATCAGGGATAGCATAGGGAACTTGTGTGTGGAGTCTGAGGAGGTAGGGGAAGCCCTAAATGAGTTTTTTGCTTCTGTCTTTTCAAAAGAAACGAACTTTGTAGTGAATGAAACCTTTGAAGAGCAGGTGTGCATGCTGGAATGGATAGAGATAGAGGAAGCTGATGTGCTGAAAATTTTGTCAAACATTAAGATTGACAAGTCGCCAGGCCCGGACCAGATTTGTCCTCTGCTGCTTTGGGAAGCAAGAAATGCAATTACTTTGCCACTTGCGAGGATCTTTGCATCCTCGCTCTCCACTGGAGTCGTACCTGAGGACTGGAGAGAGGCAAATGTAATTTCTCTCTTCAAGAAAGGAAATAGGGAAATCCCCGGCAATTACAGACCAGTAAGTCTCACGTCTGTTGTCTGCAAGGTGTTAGAGAGGATTCTGAGGGATAGGATTTATGACCATCTGGAAGAGCATGGCTTGATAAAATGCAGTCAACACGGCTTTGTGAGGGGCAGGTCATGCCTCACAAACCTTATCAAGTTCTTTGAGGATGTGACTAGAAAAGTTGATGAGGGTCGAGCTGTGGATGTGGTGTATATGGACTTCAGTAAGGCATTTGATAAGGTTCCCCATGGTAGGTTCATTCAGAAGGTCAGGAGGATTGGGATACAGGGGAACTTAGCTGTCTGGATACAGAATTGGCTGGCCAACAGAAGGCAGCGAGTGGTAGTAGAAGGAAAATATTCTGCCTGGAAGTCAGTGGTGAGTGGGGTTCCACAGGACTCTGTCCCTGGGCCTCTACTGTTTGTAATTTTTATTAATGACTTGGATGAAGGGATTGAAGGATGGGTCAGCAAGTTTGCAGACGAGACAAAGGTTGGAGGTGTCGTTGACAGTATAGAGGGCTGTTGTAGGCTGCAGCGGGACATTGACAGGATGCAGAGATGGGCTGAGAGGTGGCAGATGGAGTTCAACCTGGATAAATGCAAGGTGATGCATGTTGGAAGGTCGAATTTGAAAGCTGAGTACAGGATTAAGGATAGGATTCTTGGCAGTGTGGAGGAACAGAGGGATCTTGGTGTGCAGATACATAGATCCCTTAAAATGGCCACCCAAGTGGACAGGGTTGTTAAGAAAGCATATGGTGTTTTGGCTTTCATTAACAGGGGGATTGAGTTTAAGAGCCGTGAGATCTTGTTGCAGCTCTATAAAACTTTGGTTAGACCGCACTTGGAATACTGCGTCCAGTTCTGGTCGCCCTATTATAGGAAAGATGTGGATGCTTTGGAGAGGGTTCAGAGGAGGTTTACCAATGCTGCCTGGACTGGAGGGCTTATCTTATGAAGAGAGGTTGACTGAGCTCGGACTTTTTTCATTGGAGAAAAGGAGGAGGAGAGGGGACCTAGTTGAGGTATACAAGATAATGAGAGGTATAGATAGAGTTGATAGCCAGAGATTATTTCCCAGGGCAGAAAAGGCTAACACGAGGGGTCATAGTTTTAAGCTGGTTGGAGGAAAGTATAGAGGGGATGTCAGAGGCGGGTTCTTTACACAGAGAGCTGTGAGAGCATGGAATGCGTTGCCAGAAGCAGTTGTGGAAGCAAGGTCATTGGAGACATTTAAGAGACTGTTGGACATGCATATGGTCACAGAAATTTGAGGGTGCATACATGAGAATCAATGGTCGGCACAACATCGTGGGCTGAAGGGCCTGTTCTGTGCTGTACTGTTCTACGTTCTATGCTCTATGTAACATTTCTGATCTATTTCACGGCCAGTTTGACACTAGCATCAGCTCCTCTGAGGGACGGATTATTCCTCTGTCAAACAGAATTCTGTGCGAAGAAGAGAATTTCAGAGTCTGGGGTGCAGAGAGGGAAATGCTGTTCCACCAGAGGTGGGGTACGTCCTTGATTTTGGAAAACATGCAGACCCACCTACCTCCTTATATCTGTCAGTGTGTGATCCTCACCAGATAACACCTTTGTGAAACATCTTGGAGTTTTAAAAGTACCTTATCAGGTGCAAGTTGCCGAATACCTGAGGAAGTCTGAAATAATTCAGCTTTGAAAACCTTGCAGGAAATTAAAAGGAATGTAATGGTTCAGGGTCCTTTGGAATTGCAGTTTCACATTAAAAAAAACCTCCATCATGTTCTGTGGCACTATCACAATGTTAAATGGGACAGACTTTGAAATCAAGATTGGGCATCCATAATGCACTGTGGGCCATCAACAGCAGCAGAATTGTACTCCAGCTCAATCTGTAACCTCATGGCTCGGCATGCCCCCCCACTCAACCATTACCATCAAGCTAGGAGATCAACCCTGGTTCAATGAAGAGTGCAGTAGGGCGTGCCAGGAGCAACACCGGCACACCTGAAAATGAGGTGTCAACCAGATGAAGCTATCAAACAGGACTACTTGCACGCCAAACAGCAGAAGCAGCAAATGATAGACAGAGCTAAGCCATCTCACAGCCACCTGACCAGGTCCAAGCTCTGCAATCCTGTCACATCCAGTTGTGAATAGTGGTGGAAGAGGAGGAGGCTCCACAAATATCCCCATTCCTCGATGATGGAAGCATCCAGCACATCAGTGCAACAGATAAGGCTGAATCATTTGCAGCAATCTTCAGCCATAAGTGCCGAGTGAATGATCCATCTCGGTGTCCTGCAGTGGTCTTCAGTACTACAGATACCAGTCTTCAGCCAATTTGATTCACTCCACATGATATCAAGGAACAATTGGAGACACTGGATACTGCAAAGGCTATGGGCCTTGATAACATTCCGCTAATGTACTGAAGACTAGTGCTCCAGAACCTGCCACACCCCTAGCCAAGCTGCTCCAGTGCAATTACAACACTGGCATCTACTCAATAAAGTGGAAAATTGCCCACAATTGTACACAAAAAATAGGACAGATCTAACCCTGTCAGTTACCGCTCCGTCAGTCTCCTCTTGGTCATCAGTAAACTGCTGGAAGGTGTCATCAGCAGTGCTATCCAGCAGCACCTGCTCAGCAATAACCTGCTCAGTGATGCCCAGTTTGGGTCCTGCCGGGGCCACTCAGCTCCTGACCTCATTACAGCCTTAGTTCAAACATGGACAAAAGAGATGAATTCCAGAGGTGAGGAGGTGAGAGTGACAGCCCTTGAAATGAAGGCTGCATTCAACTGAGTGTGGCATCAAGGAGCCCAGGAAAAACTCGAATCAATAGGCATTAGGAGGCAAACTCTGTGCTGGGCCTGGACTCTCTCTGAGGATCTTGACTGAATTTATGCAATGCATCTTGTAGAAAATACACACTGCTGTACACAATGACTTTACCTACATCATACAGTCAGAAGTGGGGATGTTCGCTGATGATTGCACAATGTTCAGCATCATTCGTGACTCCTCAGATAGTAAAGCTGTCCATGTACAAATGCAACAAGATCTGGACAATATCCAGGCTTGGGCTGACAAGTGGCAAGTAACATTCACACCAAACAATTGCCAAGCTATGGCCATCACCAAGAAGAAACAATCCAGCCACCACCCTTTGACATTCAATGGTGCTACCGTCACTGAATCTCCCACTATCAACATCCTGAGGGTTATCATTGACCAGAAGCTCAACTGGACTAGCCACATGAACGCAATGGCTACATGAGCAAGTCAGAAGCTAGGAATACTGCAGCGAGTAACCCCTCCTGACTCCTCAAAGCCTGTCCACCATCTACAAGGCACAAGTCAGGAGTGTGACGGAATACTCCCCCACTTGCCTGAATGAGTGCAGGCCCAACAACACTCAAGAAGCTCGATACAATCCAGGACAAAACAGCCTGCTTGATTGGTACCACATCCACTCCCTCCACCACCAACACTCATTAGCAGCAATGTGCATTGCATAAATTCAGTCAAGATCCTCAGAGAGCATCTTCCAAACCCACAATCACTTCCATCTGGAAGGACAAGGGCAGCAGATATATGGGAACACCACTACCATCACATTCCCCTCCTAGCATCTCATTATCCTGACTTGGAAATATATCCCACACTTGCTGGGTCAAAATCCTGGAATTCTTTCCCTAATAACATTGTAGGTCAACCCACAGCACATGGACTGCAGCGGTTCAAGAAGGCTGCTCACCACCATCTTCTCAAGGGCAACTAGGGATGGACAAGAAATACTGGCCCAGCCAGCAACTCCCACATCTTGCATGTGAATAAATTAAAGGCAACAAGTGCGATATGAGATATACTGCCGTCGTGCACAATGTGTCTGCACATTACCCAGTGAATGAGAGAGTGAAGCAGGAAAGGATAACACTGTTATAGACGACAAGAGCGTCCAAGATCCCCTTCTTCCTCCTTCTTAGGTGTCTCAGCCTTTTCTTCTCTCCCATGTCCTTCTTCCATAACAACTTTAAAACCTGCATTGAGTCTTCAAAACCTTCTGCTATCCTGCAATGATGCCTCTCCCATCCGTGTGCCCCATGTATCTTGTTTATTTTGCACAGAGAGTATGACAACTTCAATCAAATTTTGGCATTTCAGACTGGATTTATACTCAGTGCATGGAGTCACATTCATAAGGAACAGAAATGCTGCGCCTATTATTTATTTGGGCTCTAAGTAGGCTTTTTATAAAGTTTCACATCACAGATTTATAACGAAACTGAAACCCTTTGCGATTAAAGTGAGAACATAGCATTGGACAGAAAACTGAGCTGGAGTTTTGTTTCTGTTTCTCCATTCTACTAGTTTTCTGACTTTTCCTATTCCAACAGGAACTGACTGTTTGAGTGTCACTTCCAGCTTGATTGGTCATACCGCTACTTCTGTGTTACAAGGATTCTGGGTTCTCCAGAGTGTGAGCACCAAACTCATCAGTTCAGTACCAAGGGAGTACTACACTAAATGAGATTATGGTGTTTGGCTAAAATGTTAAACCAAGGCCTCATCGATCTACTGGATGGATTAATAAGACACTTTGGAACTATGTTGAAGGAGGGCAGATGTGTTCTCTCAATTGCCCTGTCTGATGTTTATCCCTCAAACAGTATCACAGACTTTATAACCATTCTATCTCAATGCTATCACGTCGCTCTTTGTGCAAATTTGCTGTGCATTAATTGACAGTGCAGTTTCCTAAGTACAATGAAGGTACTCTGTAAATTGAAGTCTTTTCCAAACAACTTTTCGTATCATAGAATCCCCACAGCGTGGAAGGAGGCCGTTCACCCCATAGAGACTACGCTGACCATCTGAAGAGTGTCCCACCCAGACACACTCCCCTATCCCTGTAATCCATTAACCATAGCTAATCCATCTGGCCTGCACATCCCTTGACAATTTAGCATGGCCAGTCCACCCAGCCTGCATTAGGACTGTGGGAGGAAACCAGAGCACCCGGAGAAACACCACACAGACTTGGGGGGAATGTGCAAACTCCAGTCACCTAAGGCTGGAATTGAACCAGTAACTGGAACTGTGGGACAGCAGTGCTAACTACTATCGAGCCACCATGCCACCTCTTTCTTGGCCACTTATTCCAACGGACGCAAGGGGTTCCTGGCATTTGTATGTTTTCTGTTTTATTTTTGTGGTCAAGATTGTCCTTTTATTTGGAGAAATTTTCAGTCAATTTCTTGATTCATCTGTCTTTTTTTGGGGGTTGGTGGGTAGTGGATTTATCAGTTACATGGGTTGGATTTATTATGGGATTTAGTCAGTTTTCTTTTTCTCTAAGTTTGCCTTAAACTTTTTGCAATGGGAGGGTTGCTTTTTTTTAAACGCTTCCCTGAAAACTTCAGTATTCGCTTGGGTTGGAGATGTTTTCTTACTCAAGTCCTTCAAGATAGCTGTGTTGAGCTGCAGGCTGTTGGCATCATTTGTCCTGTTGCAGCAAGGCAGTTCATTAGATTATTTTTGAGATGTCTCAAGACTTGAAATTGAAATGTGCTTGTCCCAATATAATTGTAGCCTTTGCAGTTCAGTAGTAAATGAGTTGTGTGTAATTTCTTAAAAAAAAACAAGTGTGAGGTGATGCACTTTGGTAGGAGTAACCAGAAGGCAAAGTACAGGGCTAATGGTAAGGTTCTTAGCAGTGTAGATGAGCAGAGAGATCCCGGTGTCCATGTACACAGATCCTTGAAAGTTGCCACCCAGGTTGACAGGGCTGTTAAGAAGGCATACAGTGTTTTAGCTTTTATTAATGGAGGGATTGAGTTCCGGAACCAAGAGGTTATGGTGAAGCTGCACAAAACTCTGGTGCAGCTGCACTTGGAGTATTGTGTACAGTTCTGGTCACCGCATTATAAGAAGGATGTGGAAGCTTTGGAAAGGGTGCAGAGGAGATTTACTAGGATGTTGCCTGGTATGGAGGGAAGGTCTTAGGAGGAAAGGCTGAGGGACTTGAGTCTGTTTTCATTAGAGAGAAGAAAGTTGAGAGGTGACTTAATTGAAACATATAAAATAATCAGAGGGTTAGATAGGGTGGATAGGGAGAGCCTTTTTCCTAGGATGGGGATGGCAAGCATGAGGGGGCATAGCTTTAAATTGAGGGATGAAAGATATAGGACAGATGTCAGAGGTAGTTTCTTTACTCAGAGAGTAGTAAGGGAATGGAACGCTTTGCCTGCAATGGTAGTAGATTCGCCAACTTTAAGTACATTTAAGTCGTCATTGGACAAGCATATGGACGTACATGGAATAGTGTAGGTTAGATGGGCTTGAGATCGGTATGACAGGTCGGCACAACATCGAGGGCTGAAGGGCCTGTACTGTGCTGTAATGTTCTATGTTCTATGTAAAGTGTCACACTTGACTTTGTATTTTTCTGCTCATCTCCAAGTTCTGAACTCACAGCCCTTAGAAACAATCGTTTAAGCTGTTTCTGGTTTCAGGAGCATCAGTAGCTGTTAAGAAAAATACAAATTTTCTACATATAATGGTAACCTGCTGAAGACACGCTGATTCTGTCTGGTGTCTCTCATCTCTTTGTCAGGGATTTTAAACAGGGAGTGTCAATGGGCTGTTTGATTGTGAAATGCAGAACTTTGAGCCCTGCGCTGGCCTCACTACCCACAAACCACCTACCACCTCCCTCCATTCTACACACTTTACAGCAGAAGCCAGGGATCAACTTGATCATATTCCTAAAGCTCTGGAGCTAGAGAAACATGATGTTGGGGGCAATTGTGCCTATTTTTACTGCCTGTGTTGCCTCTTCTAGTGCGCAACCTATCTTACCAGCCCAGTCCTTCAGATATGACTCTAACTGGTTGTGAGCTGCTAAGAGCCTGTGCCACTTGCCCACATGCCTGCACAGGCCATTGTAGAGTGACCACAACCAAAACACTAACATCACTTGTCTTTAACAGTGATAGGCCATTCAGCCCCTCAAACCTGTTACTGATTTAATTAGATTATGGCTGAACTGTGTTTCCACTCTCTTAGTCCATGTTGAATCCTTTTACTCAATAAAAGTTTGTCATCTCTATCTTGAAGCGTTCCATTCTACAGCTTTTTGGAGAATGAATGCCAGATTTCTGCTACACTTTATACATGAGAAAATGTTTCTTGGTTTCACCACCGAATGACCTAACTGTAATTTTCAGATTGTGCATCCCTATCCCCTAACAGGCCGAGGGTGAGCTAGACAAGGAGGTGATTTGTTTTCCATTACAACGAAGGTTGAACTCACAATGAGAAAATGCGTTGAAGCTTTCCTCATCGCTAGAGCTCTTGTTTCACAATGGATAATGCAACCAGCAAGTTATAAGAGACCTTGCAATGTCTCTCTCAGGTTTCCTCAGAAGCATATCGATACACACCAAGGGGAAGAATAAGAGAATTCTTGGATTCAATTGTTTGCCCATTGCTAGTTCTGAAGGAGGATCCTTTTGGACTCAAACCAATAACTCTATTTCTCTCTGCTGTGATCCAGCAAGACCTGCTGAGTCTCTCCAGCACTTTCCATTAATTGCGTTTGGTTGGACAATGCCATCTCTTTTGGAATGATCCATATTGCCCAATGGTGATAGAATGTTGGGGTTGCCTAGAGAGTGGTACAACCCAATCATAGACACGAGCTTTTGTGGGGAAGGCATTGCAGATGAATGAAGCTGATCGATACAAATCAGCAAAGTGGTAAAGAAAATAGAAGGGTGAATGGAAACCTCTAAAGATCCAAATGATTTATTTAAATCTTTTTTCCTATAATTTTAAGGCTGAGTGGTGGCATTTTTGTGTTTGATTTGGAAGATTGTGGTTTCAGTCCTACTCAAGTCACTTGAGTGTATGATCTGGCATGACTCATATGGAAATGTATCTTTCAGCTGAGACACTAATTTTAAACCACGTATTTTCCACAAATAGGATGCTGCCATTAGCCGAAAAAGTCGTTCTGCCTGCCTACCTCAAAACTAAGTAATGCAGCATCTGAATTTCAGTGCTGGCGTGATGTTGAGTATAAAGGCCACATGTCCTAACAATAGTCTAATCACATCAAACTGTACATTCCTTCAATTGTTAGTGACAGGCAAGAGTACAGACTGTAGGCAACTGCCCGACATTTGCAAAACCCAAAATAGCACATTTAACGTTAGATGTGATTTTGCATTTGACGGTACCTTTGAACAATCCTGACTGTGCTAACGATTAACAATCAGTTTGAGACAATTAGTTGAGCTTTTGCTAGAAATAGCATGCATTCAGATTCAGCATCTCGTTCACTGCAAACTAAAAGATTATGTTCAAGCCTGGCATCTTTTTTGAATTATCGGAGCCTCATTGCTTTTTCCATGGCAATGTTTCAGTCAATCAGTATTGACTTGTGAACCATTCAATGGTCCTTCGCTCCTAGTGAATAAATTGTTGTGATTGCTTGAAGTTTGGCATTCTTGCATTTGTCCTGATGAGTGCCAGGCAAATTGCTTTGACAGTGTGTCTCTCTGTTCAGCCTAATCAAAGTTCAATTCCTAAACTCCATTTAGTTTGAATGGAAAGCAGGTCATCAGCTTGGCAACAAAGCTCAATACATGTGGGTATGTCGAGACAGTGACCGCAGTGAGTGTGGAAAACTTATGAGACACTTCCAAGTGTGACATTGTCAGAGCTGTCAGCACTAATGTGGAAGTGGCAACGAGAGAGACTGTAAACAAATGAGCTGGAGACATAAGGGTGCTCCTTAACACTATGGATTTTGCTACGACAAGGCACAAGTCAGGGTATGGACACAATGTTTGTTAGTAGCAGCAACCGCTTCTGGAAAAACTCCTTACCCAGAGCATGTGGTAGTTGGGTTGTGCCTCCATTCGTCGCTCTAATTTTCATTTATAATGTTTAGTTGTGGCAGATGTTAACAAAGTGCCCCTCCCAAACCAAAAGAATGCAGTTGGTTTGCCTTAATCACTGCTCTGAGTTGGCTGATTTAAACCAGTTCATGGGGAACAGTTCATGGGCTGAAACTAAAATGAAGAACTGAAGATGCCAGAGATCGGAATCAAAAACAGAAATAGCTGGTGAAACTCAGCAGGTCTGGCAACATCTGGGGGAGAAAGCAGAGTTAGCGTTTTGAGTCCAGTGACTCTTCATCAGAACTGATAGCAGCTAGGAAAAAGTAGTTTTTATCCTGAAGATGCAGTTGGGGGAGAGGCTTTAAAGAGGGACTAATGAGCAAGTAGCTGGAGACGAAGCCCAGAGGACTACCCATTCTCTGCTACCCTCAGCTCTCATTATCACTTATTCAGCTTCTCTTCTGTCCTGGCTTATTATCAATAATCCCTTCATTTACTTACCCTTTTCATATCTCACGCTCTCTTCCTCTGGGCTCTATCTCCTATGTGCTTACCTCTCTCTTTCCCCCAACTCCCCAATGTCATCTTCAGAACTTTTTCCGAGCTGCTATCAGTTCTAATGATGAGTCACTGGACTTGAAACATTAGCTCTGCTTTCTTCCCACAGATGCTGCCAGACCTACCGAGTGTCTCCAGCAATTTCCCAAGATTTCTGGCATCCGTAGTTTGCCATTTTAATTTCCATCCGTTGATCTGAGAGTGGATTGGAATGGACGCCAAAGTGTACATATGTGGGCAACAGTTGAGCACAGGATCAGGTTTATCTGTGATGTTCCCACCGTTGGACAAGGCTCACAAGCATAAGACAGCTAGGATTGCCAGATTGAAGCGTATATGATAGCTCTCAGTTACAGAACCCACTGTATACAGTTTAACAACACTCCATTTTCGTGCATCATCCTCACTTTTAGACTCTCAGTCATGAAGTTGCAGCATTTACAGCGCGGCAGGAGACCAACCATGTCAGTTCTGGCCTGAGCAATTAATCAGTTCCACTCCTCTGCTCAGTCTCCATAATCTGCAAGTCTATTTCCTTCAAGTCTCCACTCATTTTCCTTTACAAATCATTGATTATTTCCTCATAAGCAGTGCATTTTCAGTCATTACCATTGACAAAGAAAGCTTCTTCTTCACATTCTCCCTGCATCTTTTGCCCATAATCTTCATGTTGTATTCTCCGGTTCTTGTAAATATCAACTAACACAAAGGTATATGCCCTGTTTACTTAGTCTAACCCTGTAATAGTATTTTCCACCTCTATCAAGGCTCTCCTCCCTCATGTTTTGAATCCTCCAGGATCACCGATATCTCCGTGATATTCAACGTTCCATGGACAGCTGCTCTCACTGCGTCCTGAGATCCACACTCAGTGCCATGCGGTGCCACGTGCACACTCTCAACCTTTCTCTCCCACAGCATCGCATCACACTGGCTCAGAGCCGAACCACTCCACATTCCACTTCATCCTGCAGCTCATTCGTCATGCTGACAAGAAACTTTTTCTTTTCCTTTCAGGCATCAAGGCCCACAAGATGCAACAACTCAGCAATACCCATGGCCCTCTGGAGCCTTCCTCTCCTCCCCTTCCTTCTGACATTGTCCCCTCCCCCGACCCCATCAGCTGTCAGTTAGTCACCATTACACCACGGCCCCCACCCCCTAACCTTCCACTCTCTGATGTTGAACACTCTGTACTCAGCAAAGGCCACCGCTTCATTTCTCTGTGCCCCCCCGTTAACTAATTTCGGACACAACATAATGTTGCACTCTTCTTCCACCATCTTCACCTCTGGGCCCATTTCTTTGGACGAGAGTCCTCTCCCCAGCCTAGTGACCCCTTTGCCCAACTCCAACGCTCTCCCTCCACCTGGATCCCTCCGTCCGGCTTGTTACCTGCACTCGATCTGTTGACGTGACATTAGTCACCTTAATTTTGCTGCCGCTCTCACCAAATCCAACCTATCTCCCTCCGAACTGACAGCACTCCGTGCACTCAGATCTAACCCTGACTTTGTTATTAAACCTGCCGAGAAGGGTGGTGCTGTTGTAGTCTGGCATACTGACCTCTACCTTGCAGAGGCTAAGCGCCAACTCTCACATACCTCCTCCTCCCTTCCCCTGGACCATGACCCCACCATGCCAGACCAGGCCATTGTATCCACCAGAGTAACTAATCTCAATTTATCTGGTGATCTCCCTGGTCCATTTCCAAGCTAATAGTCCCCCAACCCCACACAGATCAATTCTACCTCCTGCCAAAAATTCACAAACAGGACTGTCCAAGTAGGCCCATTGTTTCAGCTGCTCCTGCCCCACAGAACTCATCTCTTCCTGCCTTGACTCAGTCTTCTCTCCCCTAGTCCAATCCCTACCCACATACATCCGTGATTCCTCTGATGCCTTACGCTAGTTTCAAAGCTTCCAGTTTACTGGCTCCAGCCACCTCCTCTTTACTATGGATGTCCAATCCCTTTACACATCCATTCCCCACCAGGACGGTCTCAGGGCTCTCCACTTCTTCCTAGAGCAAAGACCTGAACCATCCCCACCCACCACAACCCTCCTCCACTCGGACAAACTCGTTCTCACCCTCAACAACTTCTCTTTCAACTCATTTTTTTCAGGTAAGAGGAGTTGCCACAGGTACCTGCATGGGCCCTAGTTATGTCTGTCTCTTTGTGGGGTACGTGGAACATTCCTTGTTCCAGTCCTATTCCGGCCCCCACCCACAACTCTTTCTCCGATACTTCAATGATGTCATCAGTGCTGCTTCCCTCTCTCGTCTGGAATTAGAAAACATCATCAATTTCGCCTCCAATTTCCACCCTGCCCTCACTTTCACCTGGTCTATCTCTGACTCCTCCCTTCCCTTCCTCGACATTTCTGTTTCCCTTTCTGGGGATAGACAAGCCACTAATATCCATTACAAACCCACCGACTCCCACAGCTACCTGGACTATACATCCTCACACCCCACTTCCTGTAAAGACTCCATCCCATTCTCTCAGTTCCTCCATCTCTGTTGCATATGTTCAGATGAGACCAACTTTGACAAGGCAGCCTCAGAAATATCCACTTTCTTCCTTAGCCGAGGATTCCCCAGCCCTGTTGTCGATAGGGCCGTCAACCAGGTCCGACCCCTCTCCTGCGCTTCCGCCCGCACCCCTTCTCTCCCCTCCTACAACAGCGATAGGGTTCCCCTTATTCTCACCCACCATTCCACCTGCATCCACATCCAGAAGATCATCAGTTGCCATTTCCGCCACCTCCAACAGGATGCCACCACCAGACACATATTCCCCTCCCCTCCCTTATCTGCCTTCCGTAGGGACCGTTCCCTCCAGAACACCCTGGTCCATACTTCCTTCACCCCAACACCTCCCCACAGCCCTACGGCACCTTCCCCTGTAACTGGCGAAGGTACACCTGCCCATTTACCTCCTCCCTCCCCCGTATCCAAGGGCCCAAACATACCTTCCAGGTGAAGCGACACTTCACCTGCACTTCCCAGAATCTGGTCTACTGCATTCGCTGCTGACAATGTGGTCTCCCCTACATTGGGGAAACAAAGCGTAGACTTGGTGACCGCTTCGCAGAATGTTCTGCTCGCAAAAAAAAGACCCCGAACTACCTGTTGCCTGCTACTTTAATGTACCACCCTGCTCCCTGGCCAACTTCTCTGTCTCTGGCTTGCTGCAGTGTTCCAGCCAGGCCCAACTCAAGCTGGAGGAACAACACCTCATTTTCCACTTGGGGACCCGACAGCCCTCCGGACTCAATATTAAGTTCAACAATTTTAGGGCCTAAACTCCCCCATGTCCCAGTCCCCCATCCCACACACCAAGCCTTGTTACCATATAGCCTGCCATTACACCCCCTGTTAGTCACTAACAGTCCCCATTAACAACTATTCACCCTCCCAACCTGATCATTAGCAACTCCTTTGTCTGTCCGACTGTCTTTCTCTCTCTTTGGGCTCTGTCCTATCGTTTACTCCCTACCCCACCCACCCCCATATTTTCTGCATATAAACTGACGTTTTCCCAGCTGCCATCAGCTCTGAGGAAGGGTCACTGGACCCAAAAGGTTAACTCTGTTTTTCCCTTCACAGATGCTGCGAGAACTGCAGAGCTTTTCCAGCAACTTTGTTTTTGTCCTCCTCAATCTCCTTTGCTCCAAGAAGAAGTACCTCAGCCTTGTAATGAACTAAATGTTGTAACGAACTACCACCTTCCCCACCCTCAATAATCTCACATCAAAGACCTTCATATCTTACATACCAGAATTTATGAGGATGTGATGGCCTAGTGGTATTATTGCTGGACTATTAATCCAGAAAGTCGGTGATCTGGGTTGGAACTCCACCACAGCAGACAGTGGAATTTGATTAATCATCAGCTGCTTCGTCAATGACTTTCCCTCCATCATAAGGTCAGATGTGGGAATGTTCACTGATGATTGCACAACATCCCACACCATTCACAACATCACCAGATACTGAGACAGGAAATGTTCAAATGTAACAGGACTGACCAGTGGCAGGTCACATTCACGCCACACAGATGCCAGGCAATGACTATCACCAATAAGAGACAATCTAACAAATGCCCTTTGACAGTCAATGGTGTTACCATCACTGAATCCCCCACTATTAACATCCTAGGGATTATCATTGACCGGAAACTCAACTGGGCTCACCACATAAACACAAAGGCTACAAGAGCAGGTCAGAGACTTAGAATACTGCAGCATGTAACTCACTTCTAACTCCCCAAAGCCTGCCCATCATCTACAAAACACAAGTCAGGAGTGTGATGGGATACTCCCCACTTGCCTAGAAGTGTGCAGCTTCAACAAGCTCAATACTATCCAGGAAAAAGCAGCTCCCTTGATTGGCATCACATCCACAAACATCCACTCCCTCCAGCACTGACGCTCAGCAGCAGCAGTGTGTACTGCCTACAAGGTTCCCTGCAGAAATTCACCAACGATCCTTAGACAGCACCTTCCAAACCCAAAACCACCTCCATCTAGAAGGACAAGGGCATCAGATACATGCCCCATTCAACTCTCCACATCTCTGTGGACGGTTAAAACCCATCTCTTTGGCATATACTTTTGTGAGTCTTATTAATCTCTCACACTTTGGATTAGGAACATTCTGTCTCACGCATAAATCTATAGGAAGCATCTAAGCAGTTTTGTGCATTTAAGGAGTTATGTAAATACACTTTGCTGTTGTTGTAATTACTATTATATGAAGCAGCCCATTCAAAAAACTCATGGATGTAACAATCCCACCTTCATTAGAACGCACTTTCCAGTTATGATTATAAGACTCGCAGGTGTAGATTTCCCCCTGTTATGAACCTCACTCTCCTAAAGAGCTCTGCTTTTATTCTTGGGGGCATGGGGAACCGGATTGTCTTCAGTCAAATAGTATCCAGGTGGAATTTTCATACCTACTATAAGACCATTAGAACTTCTACCTATTTTCTGCATTGGGATCATCTGCTGTACACAGCTGGCTCCTGAAGAAATCCCATCTCCAACAGACCATATGACATTGGAGCAGAAGTAGGCTATTTGGCACAATGAGTTTGCTCTACCATTCAATGAAGTTACAGCCAACCTGATAATCCTCAACTCTACCTTCCTGCCTTTTACCCGCAAGCCTTGACTCCCTCTTTGATTGAAAAGAAATAATTCTATAGATCACTATCCTCTGAGAAAAGAAATTTCCCCTCATCTCTGTCTTAGTTAAATGATCTGTTGTTCTGAGATTGTTCCCTCTGGTCCCACAAGGGGAAACAACCTCTCTGCATCTACCCCGTCAAGTCCCCCAAGAATCTTATTTGTTTCAATAAGATCACGTCTCTTTCTTCTAATCTCCTCGTAAGACAATCCCCCCAGACCTGGGATCAACCTAGTGAACTTTCTCTGGACTGTATTCTGTGCCAGTTCATCTTTCCTTGGCTCAAAACTGTTCACAAAGTTTCAGCTGTAGGCTGACTAGTGTCTTGCATAAGCCAAACCTCTATATTTTTGTACTCCATTCCCTCTGAAATAAAAGTCAACAATTTATTTCCTTCCTAATGGAAAGACAAACTGGACAGGTTGAAGGTCAAAGTCCCAATGGGAACAAATAGGGTGCTCACTATGGAGGCTTCTCATTCTAAGAGGAGCATTGGAGAGCTTACTGTGGGAGGGAACCCCATGACATCCTTTGCAGACCAGGAGGTTTAGTACTGATGATGGAAGCAGGTAATGGGAGAGTGTGACAGCAGACGAGCTCCCATTGATCATTTCCTTGTGAGGAAAGGTTCAAGACTGGGTTACTGTGGATGGCGGGAAGTGACAACTGGGGTGGGAACATGTTGGGAGGCCCATCATCAAACTTTGCTGCATTTTCCATCACAATTCTGCCCAAGTTTCAGAAATGCCAGCTCAGCTCATCCACAACCAGTATTAGTAATTTCACTAGAGTTTGGACTTCCTGTTGAAAACCTTACTTTCTGTTAACATGATGTTTGTCTCACACTTTTGTGGCAATATTTGCCACGGTGAATGGTTTGTTAAAGACTTCTCATAATTTGGCGAAGTTGGTGGTCACGATGTGGCTGCGGTCTCTAGCCACCAGGAGGCTCTGTGAAATTAGATTCTGAAATCTATTGCCTTCGTGGAGAAAATCACAGGCACATCTGCAGTTTATTAATATTATGTATAATGAACAGATAATGCATTTACTTTACCCCATTAAGGAAATAACTTGCGTTGATTAGTACCTTGATGTACTTAGGACCTCCCAAAGGATCCCCATAGCCACTGACACCCCATCCATCCTCTCAGCATCGTTGGTCAATATTTTTCCTTTAATCTTTAGAGTGTGGAAGCAGGCCTTTTGACCCATCAAGTCTATAGTGACCCTCCAAAGAGCATCCCACCCAGACCTACCCCATTCCTTTAACCCTTGGCTAACCCACCCAGCCTGTGCATCCTGGACAGTATGGGCAATTCAGCATGGCCAATCAACCAAACTTGCACAGCTTTGGACTCTGTGAGGAAACTGGAGGAAACCCACGCAGACACGGGAGAATGTGCAAACTCCACACAGACAGTCCCCTGAGGGAAAACTTGAACTTGGGTCCCTGGCACTGTGAGACAGCAGTGCTAACCACTGAGCCACCGTGCCGCCCCTATTCCTTGACTTGCATCACATACTGTAGAAGGAGATAGGTTGACATTTTAAACAAAGGCAGCACTCATTCCCTCCCCAGTAACATCCTAAAGAGCCAGCCTGGATTATCGAGCCATGACAGAATAGATATAGGCCATTGAGCCCATCGAGTGCCAAGTGGCTCTTTCAAAAGCAATCCAATCAGTCCCTTTCACCATATCTCAGCAGTCTACCAAGTTTAATTTACTTAATTGTCCATCCAATTATCTTTCAAAATCATTACTCATATCCTCTTCTACCACCTTTGTAGACAGTGAGTTCAAGATATTTTACCACTTGCTGTATAAAAATGTTTCTCCTCACAATTCCCATTGCCCGAAACCTAAACTTATGTCCACTTTCCTTTACCATATTGGGACCGACTTTTCTTTGTCTATCACAGAGAATGTATCCACAGCTCACAGCCTCATTGGTGATGAGAGTTACTCAGGAACTAAGCTGACAATTAAAACTAACCCATTAATTGCATTGAGAATATTCTATATGCTTAGAAACTCTTCTTCATTGATTAGGAGGTAAATATTCCAGACTGAAGCAGGAAAGGCCTGTGCAATCTTTTTACTGTCCATTATAATTTTCCCAGAGTGCAGACGTGCATTTGTATTCCAGTCTGCATTTCAGTTTATTCTGCTGTTAAACAAACACTCAGCAGAGGAGATGCTGGCTCTCTGAGTGTCTGAACAGACCAGAGCTGGCATGATTCATAATTTTTGTGTTTAGTTCTTCCAGGCACATTTAACTCTTAGAATACAAAACGTCTGACTTGCTTGCTGAAATAAATTCCTTTTGTATGTTACATGAACAATTCCAGTTCCCACATCCATCCACTTCTCCCACCATTATTGGGTTCTTTGTGATAATTTCCTTAAGGGGCAGTCATTGTGAGTTTGAAGAATTAATTGCAAGTAGTGGCAATATGGTGGAAGTAAACTTTTGGCTTCTCAGTCATTGCTTCATTACTTGAATAACCATTCGAATACTGGAATAAAATAAGACATGAAGAGTTACCACAAGCCTTTTGCTGTTTCCCATGTCCCTTTACACCCATCATTTCTTCTTTACAGTTTTCTTTTGCTTTAAATACTTCAGAATCTCAACCATTCATGACATTATCAGAACTTTCATTCAAGTGAAAGCAATATATGCGATTCCAGTGGAGTATAAGGATTGAGGCTTCATATGAGCAATGCCACGGGCGAGCAGCTAACAATATCAAAAAATATAAGCATTAAATTGTGAATGCAGGACTGTAATGAAGAAGAATCAATGGAGTAATCATACAATTACATTAAGCAGGAGATTTTAAGTCAGCAGCCATTCTTCATCTCTTTCTCTCCCTTATGGAAACACTAATTGCTTCTTCTGATTAATTTCGACTGCAAGATTTCCCAAAGTGGGAGTTGGGACCCAGGCTGGCCCACTAGGTGAAATTTTAGGGTCATGTGATCAGTGGCAGTAATGGCCATCGTGTCTCTCCAGGTGAAAATGCTCTCTGCCCCTCAGAATTATTGCTAATATTTTTCCCACCACCGAGGTTACACTGACTGGCCTGTAATTTCCTGGTCTATCCCTTCCTCCCTGTTAAATGATGGGACAACATTAGTAGTCCTCCAGTCCTCTGGTACCTCTGAGGTCAGAGTAGTTCAGATAATTACTACCAGGGCACTTGGTAACTCCTCCTTGTCCAACAGCCTGGGATACATTACGTTGAGTTTTGTGGGTTTATCCACTTTTAAGGCAGCTAAATCTATTAATACCTCCTTTTCATCTAATTTCTTCTAATGCTTCATGGTCATCTACCCTGATGCCTATAACACCATTATCCTTTTCCATTGTGGCACCAACACAAAGAATTCATTGAGGATTATGCCCACATTTTCCAGGTCAGCACAGGTTTCCTCAATTATACCTTACGGGCTCTAGTTACTCTCTTGATCTTTAAAAAAAAGCTATTTTGGGATTTCTTTATTCTATCTTCCAATGCTTTCTCATTCACTTTCTTAGCTTTCCTAATTTTCTTTTTAAGTATTCCTCACCAGCTGTATTTTTGATACTCCTCTGGGGAAGTCTGCCAAATTCAACTCTCACTACCTGTGAAAAAGCTCCTCCTATTGTCTTAGCCCTAGCCCTTATGTCCCTTTACATCCTGGGTTCTTTTTAACATTTGCCCTCTCTATGACTTAACAGGAACACATTTGACCTAATGCGTGCTATTTCCTCCTCAATGCCTCCCAAAGCTGTGACAAAGTTTTATCGGCTGGTAAATGCTCCCAGTCCACTTGGGCCAAATTGTATTTTAACTTCATAAAATTAATTATTCTACAATTTGAAACTTTTATTTCCAGTCGTTCTTATCCTATTCCATAATTATTTTAAATGTAACTAAGTTATGGACACTATCTCCAAAATGCTCCCCTACTCAGAATCACAAAATTGTTAAGATAAGGTGGAGGCCATTCAACCCATTATACCTGGACAACTCTTCAAACAAGTATCATTACCTCGCGCCAGTCTCCTGCCCTTATCCCATACTGTTGCACACTATTTCTGTCCAAATAATCATCTTGAAATCCTCAATTGAACTTGCCTCTACCACACTTTCAGGCTGTGCATTCCACTGTCGTGCCTTTCACCCAGGTACAATTTCAAATATTAGATCCAGAACTTGATCCACCCCAGCTGATCTTCTATGTAGTAGCTAAAAAAAAACATTTTCTGTCTCTGCCTCCAACTCTCATAGGTCTACCCTAAAACCGGTCTCATGGTTCTCTCAGGTGTTGGGGTCATGATAACTTTCAAGACTTGAAGTAAGATCACCGAGGAAAAAAAATGTTGGGAAGCAGTATTTTGTTGTTAACTGATTAAGTGAGATATTACTGATTACTGACTAAATTCGCATTCTCCGATTATTCGAGGAATCAATTCCATCTAACACCATCTTGAATAATGGACTAGCCAATGGGATCTATTAACTGGATGCTTCTAAATATTGTATGGTTTTGCATGATTATTAAAGGGACCATGAACCAAAATTGTAAAATACAGGATGAAGAGAATTTGCGTCGGTTGGGCCTGTCCTCATTGGAGTTTCAAAGCATGGGAGCCAAAATTATTGCAATGTATAAAATTCTTATGAGATGTGACAAAATCAATGTATGGAGGTTGTTTCCCCTTATGAGAAAGTCTAGGAGCAGAGGGCATAATCTTAGAGTAAGGAGACACCATATGAGAAAGAGATGAGGAGGAGTGTTATGTCATACTGGGTAGAAAATCCATGAAATTCTTTACTGCAACGGGTTTTTGAGGCTGAGCCATTGAGCATATTTAAGCCAGAGATTGACAGATTTTTCCAAAGATGTGCAGGCTAGGTGGATTGACCATGCTAACTTATCGAGAGTGTCCGGGGATGGTTGGGGTGAGTGTGGGCTTGTTGGGCTGTAGGGATTCTATGATCTATGAACATGAGGATATATGAAAAATATGGCATTTCTCAGAAATGGCATTAGCTTGGAGCCACTTGGCTGTCACACATCTCAACCAAAGCCCATCAGGGCCTGGATGAAACAGTTGCTGATGGGTAAACCATCATGGACAGCCCTTGGAGAGTGACTGCGATGTTTGTCTTTTTAACTTTGCTTCTTGTTTTTCAGACCTATGGTTATACTGTGTATCGCTGTAAAGTAAGTTTTTTTCTTCATTTCTGTATTCTGTAAGTAAGGATTGTACCTAGGTACTCTGTACCTAAGGTCGTACAGTGTGTGGATGACATTGTTACACTGTAATCAGTAACTGAAGAAGCTGTACTTAGGTATATTTATAACTAAAATGGCAACTTATAAGACTTTTCACTGTACTCATTTAATTATTTAAATTACTCATTTAAATACATGTGACAATAAAGCTATATCAATTCAATTCTATCGGTGTGTGTGGCCGTGGATTTAGGTGTAGGGGTTATCATAGCGCTGGAGCAAGGTGAGCTACATGACCTGGGTGCTCTCACTGAGCTGTAAGATGTCTATTCCGTAACTGATGACGGATCCCTAAGACCTGGAACAGCTGCATCATTTAAAGTCCAGTCTAGGTCAGAGAAGACTGGTTTTAGCAGCCAGTCCTCATACCTATGTTATCTGAGTGAAAGTAGGTTAGCAGCAGAACTTCAGTTGGCATTAGCCACATGGTATAGAGTGTGTGCCCATTTTTAGGTCAAAATGAACACACGCATCGGATAGTGAGTTATGGTGCTTCCTATGTCACTGGTGAGGAGATTCTGGTACTTGCAATCCAATTGATGTTAGCTCAAGTTCACATTTATCAGTTGTCTAAAGAATAAATGGCAATAATCTTTTTTGAGACAAAAAATCTAGTTTAGACTAGCTTAGGAGATGAGGGAAGTTTAGAACAAAGTGAAATCTTTGCAGCCAACTATGGAAATAAATCTGTTGTGCCCCAGTTAATTTAGCCCTTATAGATACAGCAGTTAGCAATCCATTTAAATGACCCTGGATATGTAAATCTTTCAGGACCTTAGACAATTATTGTACCTTTGTTGACGTGTAGGGTATTTACACAAACATAGAACAGAACTTGATTAGATTCCCTACAGTGTGGAAACAGGCCCTTCGGCCCAGCAAGTCCACATTGCCCCATGAAGCATCCCACCCAGACCCATCCCCCTATAAGCCACACACCCCTGAACACTACGGGCAATTTAGCATGGCCAATCCACCTAGCCTGTACATCTTTGGGCTGTGCGAGGAAACCAGAGCACCCAGAGGAAACCCACGCAGACATGGAGAGAATGTGCAAAGTTCGCACAGACAGTTGCCCAAGGCTGGAATCGAACCCGGGTCCCTAGTGTTGTGAGGCTGCAGCCTAACCACTGAGCCACCGTGCCGCCCCCAGAAGCATTGAACAATATCCTCAATAACCATCGCCATTCCATTTAAACCTAAAGCCACAATACAGAAGAAAAGCCTTCATATCCTAGACAGCATTTAAATATGCAGAAGGCAACAAGCATAAGTTCATAGAATCATAGAATTCTACAGAAAAGAAGAGGCTCTTGGGCCAAAAAAAATCTGTACTGCCAAAGCTACACTAAAGTCAGGATTGAAAAGTTGAAAACTGAATAGCTGACACATATCAATACCTCTAAAACCATCACCACAAGCAGCAATATTATAAAGTCAGAAATCACATGGTACCAGGTTATAGTCGAACAGGTTTTTGGAACACTGCTCCTTCATCAGGGAGAGGTCACTTCACCTGACAAAGGAGCAGCTCCCCAAAAGCTTGTGATTTCGACTGAGATGGTAAGAACTGCCGACGCTGGAGTCTGAGATAACACAGTGCGGAGCTAGAGGAACACAGCTGGCTGGGTAACATCAGAGGAGCAGGAAAGCTGACGTTTCGGGTCGGGACCCTCGTTCAGAAGTGGGGGAGGGGAAGGGGGCTTTAAAATAAATAGAGAGAGGAGGGGTGGAGCTGGGGAAAGTAGATGGGATGGTGATAGGTGAGTGCAGGTAGGTAGTGGTGGGGATTAATCAGTGAGGTGGGAAGAGGGGATAGGTGGCAGAGAAGATGGACAAGTCAAGGAGGTGGGGATGAGAGGGAGGGTTGGTCTTGGGATGAGGCAAGGGATGGGGAGGTTTTGAAGCTTGTGAAGTCCACATTTAGGCCATTAGGCTGTAAGCTCCCAAGGTGGAATATGAGGTCCTGGTCCTCCTTTTTCCAGGTGGCATTGTTGTAACACTAGATGAAGCCCAGGATGGACGTGTCGTCCAGGGACTTCAAATGAACCTGTTGGATTGTAACCAGGTGTTGTGTGACTTCTGATCTTGTCCAACTCTGTCCAACACCGGCACCTCCACAGCAGGCTTATTATAGACTGTTGGATGAACAGACTACTTACCAAGTTTATCTGTGTCGAGATTTGAGAAAGAGTTTTCCTCAGTCTTGGCTTTATCAATCAGTTTATGAACTCTCTCAGTTTAAATGAGTGTGCACCTCAATATGAAAACAAAAAGTTCTGTTGCCTCGCACAAATGCTCACAATGCAGGGCCCATATCTTTGCCCTATCCAGTGCCTGCAGTTGTTTTTTGATATAACACGAAGTGAATTGAATTGATTGAAGACTGGTATCTATGATGCTGGGGATCTCAGGAAGTGGCTGAGATGAATCACCCACTTAGCAATTCTGGCTGAAGACGGTGTAAATATTTCAGCATTGTCCTTTTGGACTGATATGTGGGCTCCCCATCGTTGCAGATAGGGACAGTTATGGAGCCTTCATCTCCTTGATGGCAATGGGAGAATAGGAGATAGATTGACCCGTGAGATTACAGTTTATGCTTGAGTACAATTCTGCTGCTGGTGGTGGCCCAGTGTTTCATGGATGTCCAGCTCTGAGTTGCTAGATCTGTTCAAAACCTGTCCCACGTAGCACAGCGGTAGTGCCCCACAACACAATTGAAGTTATCCTCAATGTAAAGAGAGGGCTTCTCCACAGGGAATGGGCAATGGCCACTCCTACTAATACCATCATGGATGGGTACATCTGTAACAGGCACACTGCTGAGAATGAGGTCAAGTAGATCCTTCTCTTGTTGTTGGTTCCCTCACCATTTGCTGCAGACTCAGCTCAGTCAATGGTACAGAGCCACTCTTAGCGATGGGCATTGAAGTCCTCTACCCACAGTACATGTTGTGCTCTTGACCTTGTCAGTGCTTCCTTCATACATCATTGCATCACCTAATAAAGGAGCAAATGTGAAGGAAAATGGGGACTCTGAAAACCAAAAACCAGAAAACCATGAAGAAATATATGACTCCTGCGTCACACCAATGTCTCTGATTAGCAACAATTGTGTGCAGCAGCCATTTAGAGGAATTTTATAACTTGCAACTCTAACGCCCACACCAAACATATAGTTCCATCTTCAGTGCAGGAGAACAATAAGTACCTTTGTTGTTACAGGTTCATCATCATTATAGTTCTGTACCACTTATTGCTTTCTCACTAATTCAGTGTGTGGTTCTTCTTCGTAACATGCTGTTTGCAAGGCTCTGAAAGACCATAATTCTAACAGTTTGTCTTCAGTAAAAATTGCAACTTCTGAAAAAATCTGATCATATAATTCCTATTTCTTTTGAATATACAAACGATAACAAGAACAATACTTGGAACTCAATGAACAATTTGAGTCAAATTTAATAAGGCTTTGGTAATTGTGTGGTTGACTTTCAAACTGTGACACGTTGATCAGCTTGATGAGATATGGCTGCTTCTAATCTGTGGTAACTCTACTAGTACATCAAGCGGTTCAGCCAGAGCACCATGCAATCTGCTGCGCAAAACTATCTCACATGACAA
The DNA here is from genome assembly GCF_030684315.1 of Stegostoma tigrinum. Classification (NCBI taxonomy): domain Eukaryota; kingdom Metazoa; phylum Chordata; class Chondrichthyes; order Orectolobiformes; family Stegostomatidae; genus Stegostoma; species Stegostoma tigrinum. The sequence continues at coordinate 13,532,462 of NC_081379.1, forward strand.
AGGACCATGGCCTGAACAAGGTAAAATTATTATCTCAGATTTTTATTGCATCCTTAAGACATTTGAACACAACAACCAGTATATATCCGACAGCTTTACCATTCTACATCCCAAAGCCCAGAACAATTTACCAAATGTATACTTTGATTTCACTGTGAATGGCTAGCTGTGATAACTACATAGAACATTACAGCACAGTACAGGCTCTTCAGCCCTCGATGTTGTGCCGACCTGTCATACCGATCTCAAGCCCATCTAACCTACACTATTCCATGTACGTCCATATGCTTATCCAATGACGACTTAAATGTACTTAAAAGTTGGCGAATCTACTACCGTTGCAGGCAAAGCGTTCCATACCCTTACTACTCTGAGTAAAGAAACTACCTCTGACATCTGTCCTATACCTTTCACCCCTCAATTTAAAGCTATGCCCCCTCATGCTCGCCGTCACTATCCTAGGAAAAAGGCTCTCCCTATCCACCCTATCTAACCTTCTGATTATCTTATAGGTCTCCATTAAGTCACCTCTCAACCTTCTTCTCTCTAACGAAAACAGCCTCAAGTCCCTCAGCCTTTCCTCGTAAGACCTTCCCTCCATACCAGGCAACATCCTAGAAAATCTCCTCTGCATCCTTCCCAAAGCTTCCACATCCTTCTTATAATGCGATGATCAGAACTGTACACAATATTCCAAGTGCGGTCGCACCAGAGTTTTGTACAGCCGCAGCATAACCTCTTGGTTCCGGAACTCAATCCCTCTATTAAAAGCTAAAACACTGTATGCCTTCTTAACAGCCCTGTCAACCTGGGTGGCAACTTTCAAGGATCTGTGTACATGGACACCGAGATCTCTTTGCTCATCTACACTGCTAAGAACCTTACCATTAGCCCAGTACTTTGCATTCCGGTTACTCCTACCAAAGTGCATCACCTCACACTTGTCCGCATTAAACTCCATTTGCCACCTCTCAGCCCAGCTCTGCAGCTTATCTATGTCTCTCTGTAGCCTACAACATCCTTCGTCACTATCCACAACTCCACTGACCTTAGTGTCGTCTGCAAATTTACTAACCCATCATCCAGGTCGTTTATAAAAATGACAAACAGCACTGGACCCAACACCGACCCTTGCGGTACACCACTAGTAACTGGTCTCCAGGATGAACATTTCCCATCAACCACCACCCTCTGTCTTCTGTCAGCAAACCAATTTCCGATCCAAACTGCTATATCTTCCACAATTCCATTCCTCCGCATTTTGTACAATAGCCTATTGTGGGGAACCTTATCGAATGCCTTGCTGAAATCCATATACACCACATCAACCAGTTTACTCTCATCTACCTGTTTGGTCACCTTCTCAAAGAACTCAAAAGGTTTGCGAGGCATGATCTACCCTTCACAAAACCGTGCTGACTATCCCTAATCAATTTATTCTTTTCTAGATGATTATAAATCCTATCTCTTATAACCTTTTCCAACACTTTACCAACAACTGAGGTAAGGCTCACTGGTCTGTAATTACCAGGGTTGTCTCTACTCCCCTTCTTGAACAGGGGAACCACATGCGCTATCCTCCAGTCATCTGGCACTATTCCTGTAGACAATGACGAGTTAAAGATCAATGCCAAAGGCTCGGCAATCTCCTCCCTGGCTTCCCAGAGGATCCTAGGATAAATCCCATCCGGCCCAGGGGACTTAACTATTTTCACACTCTGTAGGATTTCTAATGCCTCTTCCTTGTGAACCTCAATCCCACCTAGTCTAGTAACCTGTATCTCAGTATTCTCCTCGACAACATTGTCGTTTTCTAGAGTGAATACAGTCGAAATATATTCATTTAGTGCTTCCCCTATCTCCTCTGACTCCACACACAACTTCCCACTACTATCCTTGATTGGCTCTAATCTCACTTTCGTCATTCTTTTATTCCTTAAATACCTATAGAGAGCCTTAGGGTATACCCTGATCCTATCTGCCAACAACTTCTCATGTCTCCTCCTGGTTCTTCTGAGCTCTCTCTTTAGGTCTTTCCTGGCTACCTCGTAGCCCTCAAGCGCCCTAACTGAGCCTTCACATCTCATCCTAACATAAGCCTTCTTCTTCCTCTTGACCAGAGATTCCACCGCCTTCATAAACCACAGCTCCCACACTCTACAGCTTCCTCCCTGCCTGACAGGTACATACTTATCTAGGACACACAGTAGCTTTTCCTTGAATAGACTCCACATTTCTAATGTGCCCATCCCCTGCAGTTTCCTTCCCCATCCTATGCTCCCTAAATCTTGCCTAATCTCATCATAATTGCCTTTCCCCCAGCTATAACTCTTGCCCAGTGGTATACACCTATCCCTTTCCATCACTAAAGTAAACATAACAGAATTGTGATCGCTATCACCAAAGTGCTCATCTACTTCCAAATCTAACACCTGGCCGGGCTCATTACCCAGTACCAAATCTAATGTGGCTTCGCCCCTTGTTGGCCTGTCTACATACTGTGTCAGGATGCCCTCCTGCACACACTGGACAAAAACTGACCCATCTATAGTACTCGAACCATAGTGCTCCCAGTCAATATTTGGAAAGTTGAAGTCCCCCATGACAACTACCCTGTCTCTCTCACTCCTATCGAGAATCATCTTTGCTATCCTTTCCTCTACATATCTGGGACTATTCGGAGGCCTATAGAAAACTCCCAACAGGGTGACCTCTCCTTTCCTGTTTCTAACCTCGGCCCATACTACCTCAATTGACGAGTCCTCAAACATCCTTTCTGCAACTGTAACACTGTCCTTGACCAACAATGCCACACCTCCGCCCCTTTTACCATCTTCTCTGTTCTTACTGAAACATCTAAATCCTGGAACCTGCAACAACCATTCCTGTCCCTGCTCTATCCATGTCTCCGAAATGACCACAACATCGAAGTCCCAGGTACCAATCCATGCTGCAAGTTCACCCACCTTATATGGAATATTTTATTTTGAATTCTTTTGCTAAGCAATGAGAAGATTTAAGTCAGTTCCACATTAACCAAGAACCAGCTTCACCATTAAACATGCCAAATGCCTTAACCCATTTAGCAATGACTAGCTAAAGCATTCAGACACAGAGTATCCCACGCCTAGTCCTGGGCTGAGCTCATTTGGAATTACTGAAATTGGCTTTGGTGTCCTTGGCTTAACAAAGAGAAATAGGTCACTATTCCTAGACTTGTTCACTATCCAGCAAACTCCTGGCTAGGATTGTGTTTGCAGATGCCTAAGGTGAGGACAGAATCAGGCAATGGCAAAATAGGAAAGTAATCAGTTGCTACCCAACCCCCACCCCATACATCCAGGGTACAAAGATGCCCAGTAAACCATTTGCTACGTTTGGCCAGATCTTTGATCAAATTTAATCTCTTCAATTTTTTAAATTCACTCGTGGAGCATAGGTGTTATCAGCTGGGCCAGCATTTAGGACCCATCCCTAATTGCCCTTGAGAAGATGGTGGTGAAGTGCTTACTTGAATGAAGCTATCCATGTTTTGTAGGTTGACCCACAAAGCATTTAGGGTGGCAATTCCAGGATTTTGACCCAGCAACAGTGAAAGAGCATCAATACATTTCCAAATCAGGATAGTGAGTGGTTTGGCAGGGGAGGAATTGCAGTAGGTGGTGTTCCCATATTTCCGCTGCCCTTGTTCTTCCAGAGGAAAGTGGCTGTGTGCTGAAAAGGTGCCTGTCTATGGATCTTTGATAGTAGGAATGAGATTGTGTGAGGATAAACAGTGAGATGGATCATGAGTTCTCATACAGATGGATTTCCTTTCTACAAGCGTAACCAATCAGTTCAGCTTTATTGCAAACCTCAGTTCAACAGAGTTTGACTCTGGCAAACTAGAAGACTGACCCATTTAATGTTAGACAAATTCTTAGCAGCTATTAAAACTGAAAGAATACATTTGGCAATTGTACAAATCTTTACTCGAAAAGCCTTTTTGACTGGTACAGAACTGGGGAGGACTGTCTTCCTCACTCCCCTGTTTTGCAACTCACTTCTGAGCTCAGCAGCAGGCCATAAAAGCTTTCTCTCATCAGTGCATTTATAGTGATCTGAATGGACGGACTCTCACCTTGATTAGCTCCTTTAACAAATAAAAGAGGTATCGATGTTTGATCAAGAACAGGATAGAAAGTTAAAAACACAGTTGACAGGAGCAGATCAACAAATGTTCTGTGAAACTGTAGTTGGGCCTTGCAAATTAATCTTGGTGGAATGCATCTGGCCGGAGCTGCACTAGGCAGATTGGAATGTGAGACTAATGCCCTGGGAATTTACAAGATTAATGAAGATGGTCAGGGGAAATTTCTCCTTTTCTTTGCTGCAAAATCTGTAGCTATTCACCTCTCCTGCAATTGAATGAATTGGGCTGAGACTAAAAGCCCTGGGACTGAACAGAACAGGGCCCCAATTCTTGCCTGAGACAGGGTTTGGGGAATGGAGGACAATATTACTTCAGTTCCACCTCATGCAAAGTAGCCCTTTCAACCCATTCAAGGTGGCGGTGAGGAGATCTTCCATTCCCTGATGCCTTTCATACCAAAGGGGGAATTTGGAACGTTCTCTCTTGAAAGACCCCCATGGATTTCCAGCTGGAAGAAACTGGCACTAATTTTTTTTAACTAGTACAGGATTCAAATCATTGCTAGAATTAAGTTTTTAATCCTGTCAGTGGCACCCATTAGAATTCACTGAAAGATACAAGTCAGTGAGGTTGTTGTGTGGTGCAGTGTAATGGCCCTACCTAAACCAGAATGTCTGGGTTCGGGTCCTACTTGCTCCAGGGCTGAATTATGATGTGTCTAAACAGATGAACCTAAAAAAAACTATGTAATTCAGACTTGTAGGGAATGTCAGGTGGAGCAGCTTAGTTTGGACCAGGCTGACCCCTATTGATTTCGTCTTTGCAAACACATCACTTGGTTAATTGAGGCAATAAAATGTGAGGCTGGATGAACACAGCAGGCCCAGCAGCATCTCAGGAGCACAAAAGCTGACGTTTCGGGCCTAGACCCTTCTGTGCTCCTGAGATGCTGCTGGGCCTGCTGTTTTCATCCAGCCTCACATTTTATTGTCTTGGATTCTCCAGCATCTGCAGTTCCCATTATCACCTGGTTAATTGGCTCTGGTTATGCAAAACCTCCTGGGCATTAAACATAGCTTGAATCTAACCATTGTGCAGAATTACAGAGGAGAGGCGGGAGAATAACACAGAGCCATTGTACTCATTCAGAGGTGCAAACCTGGTAGGCTGAATAGCTCCCATATGCATGTAATAATTCCACCAATCACGGGATAAGAAGTTGGAAGTTCCAGGCTGTTGCGTTTAAATAAAGCAGAAACAGACTTTAAAGAGATTTAGGGTGCTATATGACAATGTTAACTAAGCAAGATAAATGAAAAGGATCGCTCTGATGGGGCAAAGGGGCAGATTTGACAGGCCCATATATCTGGTCACAGGATGTGATGGAGGTGGTCAGAGGCTGAATGGAGCATTGGTATTGATGTATTTGATTGTGGTGTCATGGTTACGATATCCCAGGTACAGAATCCCCGATCTCAATTTGACCATCATCAGGGGGATCAAGAAAAGGTGAGGTTTTAACTGTCTCAGTGTGAGAGAGAAGTAGCCAGTTCCAACTTGACTCTAGAATATCAACATTTGGAGATTTTGACTCAGTGAGGGGTCCAAACGGACGGCCAATGTACACGAATGAGATAGGATTGAGACGGTCAACACAGGGAGAGCAGGAGCTGGTTTTCATCTGGTTTTCTGTAACATCCACCAAATGATTACAAACTTTGCCATTGCATCTTCCTCTCACAGCCCAATGGCATTACCCCAGAGGGCTCTGATAGTGACAGTGAGGAGAGTTCACACCTTGTTGCACAAAGCATGAGTGTGCAGGGGAAGCTGGAGCTGTGGGTCATTATTGCTAGGTGGAGGCACTGGATTTTGGGTGAAGAGTCTTAGTCCAGAGAACTGGATTTTAAGAGAAAGATTTTATGAGACTATCAACACATACAGGAACTGGGAATAAAGTGCTAGAATATGGGTAGAAAAGGGTTGAGTTAGGAGCTGTTACTTACATCCACAATATTGAAATGAGTGACAGCACAGGGGGGCCCTCACTACTGGACGGCACATTTTGGCAATGAATTTGTAGCTAGAGATGTCCAATGGCCCAGAGAGGAGAGGGCTAACTCTTTCTACTTCCAAGAGCCTGGCCTACCTCTGTGTCTGAGGAATTGCAAATACAATAGAAGACTGTGTCATCACCAGTGAACATTTCCTTTTCTGACCCTATGCTGAAGCGCAAGTCATTGGTAGAGCCACTGAAGAACTCTTCCAGTGATGTTCTGACCACAACAATCTCTTTTTTGCTTAGGTCTGGCTCCAACAAATGGAGAGATTGCCTCCAGATTCCTGATACTTCAGGTTTGCCGCTGACAGGTTGGTGACACAAGATCCTGTTTTCATTGGCTGGAGATTCGGCAAACAAGTCACCAGGGAACTGGTGCAGTGGTGAACCTATCGGCGTATTGGTCAACACCAGGAACATTGGTGCTCATCAGCAAGGCAGCTGATCATCTTCGCTCAAGGCCTTTCAACTTGCCTTCTATCCAAATTGACCTGACTCTGCTCCTCATAGCACTCATATAGAAATCCTGAACACAAACAGATAGATCAACGAAGTTTAATTCAATCTGGTTCACAGGCAGTGGACTATATTTCATGAGGTGACCATAGCCACCAGTGTCAAGATTAGGGCCATTTCAAAGGAATTTTTGAAGGCTGTGTTTTGACCTCCTCCATTTCCTTTCCTTTCTCTCATGAAACTGGCTTCGGAAAGAGGAAATATGAGCTATCGTGTCTAATGTCTGAAAAAACGACAAACTTTAAATAACTTATTCTTTTAATCTGCAAACCATGACGTTTAATTAAAGACTATTTTTTAGCAGCATCAACAATAACGTGTATTTATATAGTGCATCCGAGGTAGAGAAATCTCCTCGGGCACTTCAATGGAGGTGTCAATAGACAAAGCAAAAGCTATACGACAGGGAAGATCACCACAGATCCTTAGACAGCACCTTTCAAGCCCATGACCTCTTGACGGACAAGGGCAGCTGATACATACACCACCTGCAAGTTCCTCTCCAAGCCACTCACCATCCTGACTTGGAAATAGATTGCTGGTCCTTCAGTGTCGCTGAGTCAACATCTTGGGATTCCATCCCTAGGGCATTGTGGGTCAACCCACAGCAAATGGACTGCAGTTGTTCGAGAAGGCAGCTCATCACCACATTCTCAATGGCATCTAGGGGACATGCAGTAAATGCTGATCCAGTCAGCAACAACCACATCCCATGAGTGAACTTCTAAAAGAAACCAGAGGTTGATCAAGGAAGTGGGTTTTAAGGAAGGTGTGGGTATTACTGCGGTTGCTGTAGCTCACATTTCAGGTTTCTGTCATTTCAGCCAGTATGTGATTAGGAATAAGGGAGTTCACTGTCACCAATCAGAGACAATAAGGACAGCAGATGCTAGAAACTGGAGTCAATAAATGTGCAGCTGGAAAAGCACAGCTGGTCAGACAGCATCCGAGGAGCAGGAAGGTCAATGATTTGGCCTGAAACACTTTGTCAGGACTGGGGAGAGGGAGGGAAGCAGAAATAAATAGAGGGAGTGATGTGGGGCTAGGGGGAGGGTATATGAGATGGTGATAGGTGGATGCAGGTTGGTCAGTGGGAAGGGTGGAGTGGATAGGTGAGTAGGAAGATGGACAAATTTGGGGATGGAGAGATTTTGAAGCTGGTGATGCAAGGTAGGGGGTTAAGCCACTATCACGCCACTCGTTTCTATCTCCTACCCAAAATCCATAATCCCGACTGCCATTATCTCCGCCTGTTCCTGCCCGATCAAACTCATCTCCTCCTACCGCGGCTCCGTTCTTTCCCCTTTGGTCCAGGAATTCACCACCAATGTTTGGGACGCAACCCGTGCCGTCCACCTTATTGAAAGCTTTCAATTCCCCAGCCCCAACACCTCATCTTCACCATGGACGTACAGTTCCTTTACACCCGTATTTCCCACAAGGATGGCCTAAAAGCCCTCCTCTTCCACCTTTCCCATAGGCCCACCCTGCCCCCTCCACCGACACTCATTCACTTGGCAGAACTGGTCCTTGTCTTCAACAATTTTTCCTTTGATTTCTCCCACTTTCTACAAACCAAATGTCTGGCCATGGGCACCGGCATGGGACCGAGCTATACCTGCTTCTTTGTAGGATTCATGGAACAGGCCCTCTTCAACAACTACACCAGCATCGTCGCTCATCTCTTTCTCTGTTATATCGATGACTGTATCAGTGATGCCTTGTGCTCCCATGAGGAGCTCAAACAGTTCATCAAGTTCGCCAATACCTTCCACCAAACCCTCAAAGTCACTGTTTCTGACACCTCCCTCCCCTTCCTGGACCTCTTTGTCTCCATCTCTGGTAACCAACTCACCACTGACATCCATTTCAAACCCACCAACTCCCACAATTATCTCGACTACACTCCCTCTCACTCACCCTCCTGCAATAATTCTATCTCCTACTCACAATTCCTCCATCTCTGCTGCATCTGCTCCCAGGATGAGGCATTCTACTCTAGGCCTTCCCAGATATCTTCCTATTTTAGAGACTGTAGTTTCCCCACCTCTATCGTTAAGAATGCCCTCAACTGTACCTCCCCAAATACCACACTTCTGCATACGAACCCTCTTCCCACCCCAACAACATAAATGATAGAGTGTCCTCGGTCCTCACATACCAACCCACCAAACTCCAAATATGGCGCTTCATCCTGTGACATTTCCACCACCTACAATCAGACCCCACCACCAAAAAGATATTTCCCTCCCCGCACCTGTACGCTTTCTGCAGGGACTGTTCACTTCACGACTTCCTTGTCAGCTCCTCACTCCCCACCAACCCCTCCACCACACCTCGTAACCTTTCCCTGCAAATGCCCCTACACCTTCCCTCTCACCGCTATCCAAGGCCCCAAACAGCCCATTCAAATCCGGCAGAGATTCACTTGTACTTCACCTAACCCTATCTACTGTGTCCGTTACTCCCAATGCGGTCTCCTCTGCATCAGGGTGGGCAAACGCAGACTCGGGGACCGGTTTGTGGAGCACCTGTGCTCTGCACGCACCAACCAACCTGACTTTCCAATTGTCATCCACTTTAACTCCCCCTCACACTCCCCTCGTGACATGTCCATCCTTAGCCTCCTCCACTGTCAGAGTGAGGCCAAACATGAACTGGAGGGAGCAACACCTCACACGTTGTCTTGGGAGCTTACAGCCCAATGACCTGAATATTGACTTCATCAAATTCAAAATCTCTCCTCCCCCAACCTGCCCATCTTCTGACTCACCTATCTGTTCCACCTTTCCCGTTGACCAACCACAATAACCCTCTACCTGCATCCACCTATCTCCATCTCACCTATCCCCAACCCCACTCTCTATTTATTTCTGGGTTTCCCCTCCCCAGTCCTAGCTAAGTGTTTCTGAAACATTGACTTCCCTGTTCCTTGGATGCTGTCTGACCTGCTGTAATTTTCCAGCTCCACATTTATTCACTGTCACCAATCCCCCTTTGCTTATACTTTATCTACAACCTCTCTAGTGATCAATGACAGAAGATACACCACTCTACAGTCAGTATACAGGGACACTGTTCTTAGTTAACAAGGCTCCTAATTGCAATAAGTACAACAAGTGTTACACCATTACCTGGACTCTTCAGAACTGTGCAGAATACATATGTTCCCTATATGCTTGGAACTCACTGTACCTGACTGGGCATGACATCAACTGATTGGGTGGAATTCAATTTAGCTTGAACATTAACTCCTGCAGAACCACTTCTTTATACAAGAGAAAACAGTTGAGAATTGACAAGTCTAATGAGTACCACATGATCTATCACATTGTCTTTGTCTTTGAGAATGAATAACAAGGATGCAGCTCCATTGGAACTGGAGAAATAAGTGACAAAATAGGACAACAGCAAATGGTCATGCCGAAGGAGCAGCCATCTGATTCTCCTGCCTCAGAAACTAAGGAAGATGGCTTTTAAGAATTGAAGGCCAGTACCAGGTGGTGCAGAAGAAAATTTCACAGCTTTTTCCAGCTGCACTTGAGACAAAATCATCAAACTTTTGTCACTCAATACCAAAAGAAGGACGTGTTTGCCCTATTTTGGAAACATGGATAAAACTCCAAAGAATGACAGCACATCAGGAAGTAAGACCATTACTGAGACTGATGGGAAACATTAGCCTTGTAAAGATGATTGAGCCTGAGTAAGCATGCTGTCAGTGACTCCAGCTTGTAATGATGGGTGGTTGGCAGAAAATTAAAGCCCATGGTAAATTAAGAACCCAAATCTCTCACTGCATTCTCAAGTTCAACTAGGGAAAGGTGTTAAACGCCAGTTCAGCCAGCAATGCCAACACACCATGAGTGAAACAAAAAGAAGTCAGCAAGGTGTTAATGTCCTGGTGCATGCTGAACCAATGACAACATTTATGCGAAGGGGATCAAATGAGTGCAGGGAATTAGAGACCACAGGAATGATATAAAGGTAAGAGCTTGTCCATCACTGATATGCTCAAACATTACCTTGTAAAAGATTTGGTCTGTAATAATGTCCCTTTAAGGAAGGAAACTGCTATCCTGGTCTGGCTTACATTGTGACTCCAAACCCATAGCAATGTGGTTGACTCTTAACTGCCCTAGAGAATTAATGTGAATATTTTAGTGTTGTTTGTTTTTAATTTATTCTATTGCGATAGTATTATTTTGGACCCAAACCAAGCATGCATGCCACCCCCTCAAAAACACTGTCCATGTTAAAGATAACGCTGTGATTTTTAGTCTGAAAAAAGCTTTAAAAAATTCAACATTCGGAGAAGTGTACTTATGTGTACGCAGAAGTGTAACATTGAGTCCATTGTTTCTACCAGGGAATTGTACAGTTGTTGCAGATCTCAACCTTTTGCATTTTACGTAACTTTTTTTCCAAAAAAACCCTGGGTCCATCTTGATAAAAACAAAACCTTGCTTTTTCCAAGGAGTGTATTTTTATGTTTGCATGCATTTTAGTACTATATTAAAAATACATGGAATTTTTCAGTACATTTAAAATGTAATGATTTTGTTCAAATTAAATTGAACAAAAAAGAAAATGAAATAATAATCTAGTCATCATTGAGAAGCCTGTGTTTGCATTTCATTGGTAAATATATTGTGGGTGGTGGAGAAACATTGTTCTGTACTTTGTTCCCTTGTGTGTTTCTGTGCATTAGTTTTTAATTTTCACTCCTCTAAGAAGCAGTAAATGTGGAAGTTACATTATTACACAGGAAGCAGTGGAAAGAATGGATTTCAGCCCAGGAGAAGGCTGATTCTGTTCAGGTGCCAAAGCATCAATAGGACAAAGCTGAGAGACTTCATTAATGTTTTTGATTAATGATCATGTGCTGCTGGCAATGAATGATCATTTCCTACTGAGCATGTGATCCAAATATCTCCTCCTCCCCAAGTTATCGGATGTGATGAACTCTAAAGAGCTTAGAAAGGATTTTTGTATTTGAGTGAATCCAGATGTGGAAAATGGGGAAACAGTGTAATCGATCCATTGCAAGAAAAAGTTTCAGATGCATACTATGAATAGACAAGTTATTATTGAGTTAGAAGGTCAGCAGTTCAAATTAATTCTGATTAAACTTAGGCCACAGTTGAAAATGAATTAAATATAAAACTCAAGACCAGCTAAATAGTCAAAAGGAAAGATTCGGATATAACCGTTCAGCTATGTATTTAGTGGTGAAGCACCAAAGCCCATTATACAGGGCACTACCAGGGTAGAAGAGAACGAGGACAGTTTCTAAATAGTGCCCAGATTGTGCCTATAATAAGAAGACAATGGGGAAGGCAGTTTTGGGAAGAGCACGTTGGTGGAGATTGTGCGATGAATGCTATTTTGAAAGCAATGGATGCAAAGAGGAGGAACAGTTTATGAAAGACCTTGATGTTGAAAATAAACAAATGGCATTTAAAGGCTGTATGAAATAGAACTGTCCCAAGCAGCTCACTTTGACAGTGCTGCAAATCCAACAGAGTCTGGCTAATCTCACTCATGGTATTCTGTTTTGACAGTAAGCGGTTGGTGGTTTCATTTGAAACAAAGCTATGACATTAAACTAAGGCTGAATTTATTCTGCTTCTGCTCCCATCTCTGTTGCCATATTGACATGAATCGGGGTTACAAGTACCTTGTTCAAGCACTATTGTCAACTTCAGAGAGTCCAATTATTTACAAGCTGCATGCCTAACAAGGACTGAATGTATTTAGTCAAACTGGTTATACATTTTTCCTGCCAATAAGATGGTTAATTGTTGATCAATGCCAGGTAGTCCTTGCATTTCACCTGATGAGATTTGTGAGTTTTCTTGAATAAATCAGTGCAATCCAATACCATGTGAGGCAATCACATTGTTCCAAAATAGATGAATTTGAGGAGAATTCTCCTTTGGATATTCAAATTTTATTCAGTGGAAATGTCAGGCAGTGAGATCGAATATTGAGGTGTTCCTTGGCCCTCCGTCACCATTTCTTAAGGTTTTCAGTGACAGTGCTGAGCAGGCTGACTGTAATACACCAACAGCTCACCTCGCCATTGGAGATTTCAACCTTTCTTTTTGCAAAGTTCGCTGTGGAACAGCACACAAATCCCTAGCCATTTGTGGCACGGCTCCATTTTGGCAGAGTCTTGCTGGAACTTCTGTGCCATGTTGCGCAGCTGAACTATCGAGCAAGTAACAGCACATCAGAGCCTGGTTTTGCTGAAGTATTTCGAGAACTCCCTAGTTTTAAGTTCTGTTTGCCTCGGTTTAACTTGTTCTTCTCCCCGAGGAGTGGACTGCTGTGGGATTATTCTAAACTCCCATTCTTCAGGTGAGAGACCTTTTACAATGAAAATTGATGGATGCTTTGAGCAATAATGGGCATTGGAGCTTGAGCTTTTTCTGGCTACTAACAAACCTGTTCCAAGGTGGCTCTCACCATGAATTGATAACTGTACGATCGGGAGGGAGACCTATACATTATCACGTTCAGCTTCCTAGCGCAGGGATGCTGAAGCCAATTATGATGCAACGTGAATCAGATGCACAGGGTATCAGCCACTATTTTACTGTTATTCTTGTGCTGGGCCTTTGGTGAAGTACAGAGCACCTCTGTTGATTGTTGGCTGAAATCTTGATTTATTCTCATATATTCTGACCTGTTCTCAAAGCTCCTTCTGTAAAAATTGGATCACTCAGTGGCTTGGAACAATGTGCCTAATCTGGGAGCAGCTTGCCAGCTGTGGGTTTTTTTTGTTCTGATTCAGCTTTTTCTGTGTGTGCTGTCTGTGCAGGAACTCGCCAAAAGGGAAACAGAAATGGTTTTATTTTTCTCTGCTTCAGCATTAACCACTGCAGTATTGCTGCCCAAGCGCAGCACTGACAAAACCAGATTTTCCATGGATCACGCACATCTGGCCCAATCTGCTCAGCCATTTGAGTCACGTGATCACTGTACAAGCAGGAATGTGGTCCCTTGAACACCAACAAAGGTCTTTAATAATAAAACAAACACCAGTAAAAATACTGTGAACTTAAATTGAAATTTATGTTGGTTCCCCTGCATGAACTGGTGTTTTCAGTCTCGTCCTCAGGAACACTAATGCCTGAAACTAAATAGCCTACATCTCCTGAGGGAAGACTTCAATTTAAAATTATCTCTTTAGCTATCTCCATCTGCATTGCTTTTCTTTTGTTTCCTGCAATATTCCTGATTGCTGGTTTTTGAAAGAACAACCTAAAGCCAGTCTTTACATGGAATAGATATAGGGGAAATGCAAGGACTACCTGGCATTGGTCAACAAAGTCCATCTTATTGGCAGGCAATAAGTATAACCAGTTTGACTAAGTACATTCAGTCCTTGTTAGTCCATGTTAGTTTGTAAATAATTGGACTCTCTGAAGTTGACTACAGCGCTTTATAGGTACCTATCTCCTGACTCCACTCAGCTCATATGTCACTAAGTGTCTCTTTATTTCTGCTTGAGTAATGAACTAATCAGTGTCCTTTATCTGTATATACTTAACTTCAATTGATATAAATAACATTTCCTCCCCTAAGGTTGAGATCTACTTTCCATTTCTGACAAATTGTCACTGACCCAAGAGATGTTCTCTCTACAAATGCTGCCTGATATGCCAAGTGTTTCCTGAATTTTTGGATTTTATTGCTGTGTAAATGCTCCCCTCTCTCCATTAGGGAATCAATGTTTGTTAATCTGACCTATTATCCTCACTAGACAACATCAGGGCCTCCAGGCATAGCAGTTGGGCTGTGCAGTGGTCATTATCTCAAGTTTTCTATAGAAAACCCCGTTCCATTCTCTGCTGGCTCGCTGTCCAGTATCACTTTGAAGGACCCAATTGACACAAGTCAACTGCTTTTTTCTTACCTTCTCTCCTACCTATGCACTACATAAAGCCATGTAAACACTATGCCCATAGGAGCCTGGGAATTCTGTGGTGAGTAACTCACCTCTCGATTCCTCAAATTCTGCCCACCATCTACAAGGCACAAGTCAGAAGTGTGATGGAATACTCCCCCCTTATTTGGAAAGGTGCAGCTCCATTAACATTCACAAAGCTCACAACGGTATTGGATAAAAGCTGCTTTGTTTGGCAGCAGAGTGCACCATCTACGAGATGCACTGCAGCAACTTGCCAAACCTTCTCAGGTGGCACCTTCCAAACGCACAACCTCAACAACCGGAAGAAGTAGGGAAACAGATGCTGAGAAACTACACCACCGCAAGGTCTCTTCCAGGTTCTCTTCATCCTAACTTTGAATATGTTGCCTTTTCTTCAGTGTCACTTGGTCTTAAACCAAGAAATCCCACAGCACGTGGGCTGCAGTGGTTCGAGAAGGCAGTTTACCACCACCTTCTCAAGGGCGAAAGGGATGGGCAATAAACAATGGCCAGACAGCAACACCCACAAAAACAATGAATGGATTAGAAAAACTTACAACCTCAGATACCAATTTCTTTGCAGCCCCACTAGTGCCACAATTTGGATTTATTTTCATGGTCCTAATCTTAATCTCATCAGCCCCCTCTCTTGCTTCTTTTCTCAAACCCACTTTCACACCTCAGCATTGTGTCCATATCTCCACATCTCACCCAGCCAGTGAAACCCACATCCTGTGAATGAATTAAAAAGTACTGCTGTGAGGGAGTCGAATAGGGGAAGTGTGATTACTTTTATATCACCATCTTCATCCTGCTGTACTTACTGCTCGTCTTTCTCACTCTTAATTTATCATTTTGTCTTGAATCATTTCCTTTCTCTCCCCTCCTCCATCACTCCCTGTTCCTCCCACCTCCTCTTCCTTAAGGGTTTTTAATAAGGAAGGTAAGGTTTAAGACCAAAAGACAAGAGAGCAAATGTGGGCCATCAAGTCTGCTCCACCATTCCATGAGAGCACAGCTAATCTGATATCCCTCACGTTTACTTTCCTGAACATTCCCCATTCCCCTTGACTCCCTCACTCATTAAAAATCTGCCTGCTTTAGTCTTGTATATTCTTAAGGCCTAACCTTGACAGGCCACTGTGTTATAGAATTCCGTAGATTCACCGCATCTCTTCTATTCTCCTCATCACTGCTATTCTGAGATTATTCACTCCAGTCCTAGAGTCTCCACAATGGGAAACAGCATTTCCACAATCTACCCTAGCTTAAGACCTTTAAGAATCTTGTATGTTCCAGGAAGTCTTATGACACAGCGGGCAGGATGTTTTGAGTTCTAATCCTGCGCCAGGCTTGTTGGTCACAGACGGTACGCTCAGCATGTGGTTAAACAGGTTGATGGTCAGCCTACAAATCCTTCCAATGCTCAGGTGCCAGGAGCCACTGTCCTGCTCTCCTGTCATCCACAAGGCCAGGGAAAACCAGCATGTTGCTCACACACAGGAGTCAATCCAACATGATGTCCTTGGAAATGAGGAGGGCAGGAAAGGCAGACAGACAAGCCAGTAGGATTTTACGTACTGCCAGGTTTCTGGAATGTGAAACAGAATCAATAGACATAAACCCCAAAAGAAACTTAAGACATTTCCCTCTCTCTCTCTGCCACCTCCCCTACCTCTGGAAATGCCAAGCAGGTTTCAGGTTGTCTGGACACAGCTCCCAGAGGCAAGTCTGCTGCTTCACGAAACGTTATTCTTCTTTCATTTATTGGGCAAGAAAGTGAAGCCCTAGAGTCCTTTGTCCCACTCCTGGAAGGTGGAGGCAAAGGGACAGTCTTTGAGTCAAAATTGCATCTGTTACAGTGCGTTCTTCCCAACATGAGTCTCACAGTAAGAGTTAAATTATTAAAGCCATAATGAGGAGTTATGAAAACATACAACATTGGCAAGCAAGAAAAGAGTAATTGAATCAGTAAGTCTACCCCACACATTATGGTGACCCAAACATCATGACAATTTTTCTTTAAGTTGTTTATTAGATGCTGGCAAGTCCAGTGTTCATTGCCAACCCTTAATTGCCCTTCAGAACTGGTGGTGGTGAGTCATCTTCTTCAACTATACAGTCCATGTGGTGTACACACGTCTGCAGTATTATTAGGGAGGGAGTTCAGAGACTTTAATTTTCAATAAATAATGTAATTTTAACATTCTGTGGTCATGTGGAGATTAAAGAATGAATGCACATTAACTAAAATCTTCTTGTTCAGTTCAAATATTAAGTTATTGTTAATGTTGACTAGACATGGCAACCTGATGCCTTTCATTCAGCTACCAAGTTACATTTTTACATTAACTTCTGGCAGTCTAAATAATAGCAAATTTGAGGTCAGAAGATGGCATAAATGGACATGGGGGAGTTCTCACAGATCGAAAGCCTCAATTCCCATTCAACAATCCAGAGATTCGATCAACATCATTGATCATGCCTTTGGTAAATCTACTGAGTCAACGTCCTATGAAGAGCCAATCACTGGCTTTCTTCCATTACTGCTCACCAGGGTGATATCCCAAGGGAATTGTTAACACGGCAGTTGTAAAATTGGCAATCCAGAGGTCTGAAGTACTAATCCCAAGATATGAGTCCATATCCCAAAAGAGGAGCTGGAAATTTAAATTTGCTCAATTAAACTAATCTAACGCTGAACTATCATTTTGTTGTAAAACCCATCTGGTTCACAAATATTCTTTGGGGAAAGAAACCAGCTGCCCTTACGTGGCCTTTGCTTGCATGTGACTCCAGAACCATTGCAATGTGGTTAACACTTACCTCCTGAAACGGCCTAGCAAACTATTCCACTGTGTTCAAGATCTGGCAATCAGGGATGGGCAGCCTTGTGCTTGGGGGCAGTGGATCTGACTCAGTTCAGAAATAAATATGACAGGAATGTTGGTGAAAGAATTCAAATGAGTTAATGGTCCTCTTCACTTGAATCTATATTGCAATCTAGTCACCAAGTCATCTAGCTGTTCTTCTCAATTTCCTACATTTTAAAATGTTGAGTTTCCTTTCAACTTTACCTATTCTTACATTGGATGTGAGCATTGCTTATTACACATTTATTGTCCATCCCTAAACACAGTAACATAGAAGATAAGAGCAGGATAGATCACTCAGTCCTTTGAGAGTGCCCCACCATATAATATGATCATGGCGGATCATTCAGCTGTTCCCAGTTTCTCCATATATCCTTCCATCTGTATAGCACTATGGACTATTTCTAACTCCTTCTTGCAAACATTCAATGTTTTGCTCTCAACTCCTTTCTGTGGGAGAGAATTCCACAGGCTCACCTCTCTCTAGATGAAGTAATTTCTCCTCACCTCTTCGCCCACCTCATCTCCTTAGATAGGGACCTGTGAATCTGGGTCACTGTTTGAGAAGATGGTGATGAGCCACCTTCTAGAACGATTGTCCCTGCCTGGTTTAGGGACCCTCACATGCTGTTAGGAAGAAAGTTGCAGGATTTTGACCCAGCGACAGTGAAGGTATGGTAATGTAGTTCCAAGTCAGAGCACTGACTGTGAGGGACATTCTAACTCCTAATGTTCCTATCCTTGTCCTTCCAGGTGTTGGAGGCACAGGTTTGGAAAGTGCTATCAACAGAGCCTTGGGATGTTGCTGCATTGTGTCTTGTAGATGGTGCATCACAATCAAATCAATATAAACTTGCCTTAGTATCACATTTAAAGGTAATATTTTCATATGCCTGAAGGAGAATTGCTACCTGCTACATTGACATGTACCACTTCCTAGAAATTTCCTCTGATCTTCCCTGGCTGAGTGGTTAGCACTGCTGCTTCACAGTACCATGGACCCAGGTTCAATTCTAACCTCAGCTGACTGCCTGTTTAGGGTGGCATGGATCCTTGGTGGTTAGCTCTGCTGCTTCACAGTGCCAAGGGCCTAGGTTCAATTCCACCCTCAGATGACTGCTGTATTGAGTTTGCACATTCTCCCTATGTCTGCATGGGTTTCAAAGAACAAAGAAAATTACAGCACAGGAACAGGCCCTTCGGCCCTCCAAGCCTGCGCCGATCGAGATCCTCTGTCTAAACCTGTCATCTATTTTCTAAGGGTCTGTATCCCTTTGCTTCCTGCCCATCCATGTACCTGTCCAGATACATCTTAAAAGACGCTATCGTGTCTGCGTCTACCACCTCCGCTGGCAACACGTTCCAGGCGCCCACCACCCTCTGCGTAAAGAACTTTCCATGCATATCTCGCATAAACTTTCCTCCTCTCACTTTGAACTCAAGACCCCTAGTAATTGAATCCCCAACTCTGAGGGAAAAAGCTTCTTGCTATCCACCCTGTCTATACCCCTCATGATTTTGTATATCTCAATCAGGTCCCTCCTCAATCTCCATCTTTCTAATGATAATAATCCTAATCTACTCAACCTTTCTTCATAGCTGGCGCCCTCCATACCAGACAACATCCTGGTGAACCTCCTCTGCACCCTCTCCAAAGCATCCACATCCTTTTGGTAATGTGGCAAACAGAACTGTATGCAGCACTCTAAATGTGGCCGAACCAAAGTCTTATACAACTGTAACATGACCTGCCAACTCTTGTACTCAGTACCCTGTCCGATGAAGGAAAGCATGCCGTATGCCTTCTTGACCACACTATTGACCTGCGTTGTCACCTTCAGAGAACAATGGACCTGAACACCCAGATCTCTCTGTTCATCAATTTTTCCCAGGGCTTTTCCAGTTACTGTATAGTTTGCTCTTAAATTAGATCTTCCAAAATGCAACACCTCGTATTTGCCCGGATTGAACTCCATCTGCCATTTATCTGCCCAACTCTCCAGTCTATCTATATTCTGCTGTAATCTCTGACAGTCCCCTTCACTATCTGCTACTCCACCAACCTTCGAGGCCTCTGCAAACTTGCTGATCAGACCACCAGGTTTTCTTTGGGTGCTCTGATTTCTTGCCACAGTCCAAAGATATAGGTGGATTGGTCATGCTAAATTGCGCATAGTTTTCATGGATGTTTAGGTCAGGTGGGTTAGACATGGGGAGTGGGTCTGGGTGGGATACTCCTTGGAGAGGTGCGGTGGACTTGTTGGGCTGAATGGCCTGTTTCCACACTGTAGGGATTCCATGATTTTAACACATATTCAGCAGAAAATCCACTTACATACGTAAACAGGCAGGCTGTGCACTCCAACAGAGTTTAGGCAAATGACTGGGAGCAGCTGTGAGGAAATATTCAGTCAGGAGTTAATCATCTCTTGAAGCATGCAGGAAAGGCTGGCAATGATCTGTCCTCACAATACAAACTCTTGAGCGTGGCCTATTTCAGTCTCTTTTCTCAAACGCTATGTAATAGAACCTTTAAATATGATTAAAGAGAAATCCGTTCTTGTGTAAAAGAATGTGTGGAATTGATGAAAGGAAATAGTTGACTGAACTCTGTTCCACTCAAGGAAGTGAACAAACAGATGTGTTACAAGAAGGATAGTGACTAAACTAAGAATGTGGTGCACACGATAATGGATGAGTTTGAGTGTTCTACAAACTGGACAACACAAGTTACAGTGTTTTACCAAGGGATTAACACATAGTTTACTGTGTTTTACACACGGGGTGATACACAGGGATTCATGTTTTACACAAGAGATAACATGAGTTTGGAGTGTTTTAGACAGGGGATGACATGGGTTAGAGTGTTTTACACATAGAATAACACACAGGGCTGGAGTGCTTTACCCACAGGATAACACACAAGCCTGGAGTGATTTGCACATTGGGATAAAGCAGTAGGAGTGTTTTTGACACAGGGTGATCATAATTACTAATAGTTACAAGTTTAACAATAGTTACATTTTTCTAATGTATTAGTTGCATTCCACCCTTCAGACTGACCGTTGTGGAACCACTGAACTGACCATGGCCTACTCCCTGGACTGCACAGGCATGGACCCCCCTGACTCAACACCCTGCTGGATACCTGACTGTGGCCAGTGGCTAGCCTGGTGTGCATGGATGGCCCTGGCTTACTGTGTAAGACCCCTTGACTGACCGGTACCTCCATGGACTTCAATCAGAACAACTCCCCTAAGAGTTAAAAAACGTGAAGCTGGAAAAGCGCGGCAGGCCAGACAGCATCTGAGGAACAGGAAAATCAAAGTTTCAGGTTGGAACCCTTCTTCAGGACTGGGTTCAGACCTGAAATGTTGACTTTCCTGCTCCTTGGATGCTGTCTGATCTGCTGTGTTTTTCCAGCTTCGCATTTTTTGACTCTAGCTTCCAGCATTTGCAGTCCTTACTGTCTCCAACTTTCCTAAGAGTTTGAGACCCGACTGCTTCTTACTGCCCCTGAAGTGTGTTTGCCACATGAACTACTAGCATGTGGTGCAAATGTGAGATTGACAGCACATTGCTGTACTGCTGAGCTCTGACCCCTTCACTGAGGCCTACTGACCAACAAGGCGAACTCTCCAGCTGAGTGAATCTGTATTAATTTGCACAGCAAGGCAAGGCATGGATGCCGCAGGCAACTGGTGGATACTCAGTGAGTGATTGCTAAGCAATCATACGAATAGCCTGGAGGTGCAATCTGGTCCAATCCACGGAGCTGGCTGTCTGTCCCCATGTGTAAACTGTTCTTGCAGCAGCCTTTCATTCTACGTTAGCTGCAGTTGTAGCCGTCAATAGAGATCTGTACTTCCTAAATGTCCTTCTAGTGAATCAGGGAGGTGCCATGAGGATCCTACAGGTTGTCTGATGTCTATGGATGAGGGGTGCGTGTGCCTGGTGCCCATTCCTCGTGCCCTGAAATGCTGTTGCAGAATGGACAACGCAGGGGCTGGTCACAGTGAGCTGAAGGTGCCAGGTACCCACTCTGACATGCACGGTGACAATTCTGGGCATGTAGCTCGTTGGCAGCAGGTTGGTAAGACTGGAAGCTGTATATTAATGAGGTGAGATGAGCAATTATCAAAGTCATTAAGAAGCCATATAGAGGTTTATAAAATCATGAGGAGTATTGATAAGGTGCATAGCTTTTCCACAGGGTAGGGGGGTCCAAAACTTGTATAGGTTTAAGGTGTGAGGGGAAAGATTTAAAAGGGACCAACTTTTTCACACAAAGGATATATGGAACGAGCTGCTAGAGGAAGTGGTAGAGGTGAGTGCGGTTATAACATTTAAAAAGCATTTGGACAGGTACATAAATAGGAAAGGTTTAGAGAGATATAGGCCAAATACAGGCAAATGGGGCCAGGTTAGTTTAGGAAACCTGGCCAGAATAGATGAGTTGGGCCAAAGGGTCTGTTTCCGTGCCGTATGACTTTATGATTCTACGATTCAAAATCCTTGAACTAACGAAAAATGTGAGCAACAATCTCCCTTCATTGGTAACTTGCTGTTCCCTAGTGAGAAACTTGCCTCGACACCAAAATCTTAGTTAAAAGATGCAGCAAGTCATTCCCAATATCAAGATAAGTCTCAGTGGTCTTCTCATTAATTCTGTCACTTTTTTTAACTGTAGCTCCTGTCATTCAGATCCTTATTAGATTCCACCCTGTGAAACAGTGACTGCATTCATTAACTTCAGGTCTGAGTAATGGTGATGGGACCAGAAATGTTAACCCTGAGGTCTCTTCACAGATGCTGCCAAACCGGCTGAGCTTTTCCAGCAATCTCTACCTTTGTTACTGCATTCACTAATTATTTATTAGGGTGTGCTTAAACTCCCCTAATTATAGGCAACACTTTCTGCCCTGGGGTGAAGAATTCAGTGAGCAAAAATGAGAAATTTTCCACTGTCAGTACGCAGAATCAGCAGCGGTAACTGTTACATTAGCTGCAGCACGACTTCGATTCTAAGTAAAGATCCAAGTTCCATCGAGAGGTCATCAACCTGAAACATTATCTCGCTTTCACTCTCTGCAGCTCCTGTCAGCCCCACTGAGTATTTCCTACATTTTCCATTTTAATTAAAACCGTTCAGTTTGAATGAACAATGTGTCTTTATACCAGCCGCAAAGGAAGAAGCCCACTGACCAAATTAGCAAATTAGCACTGCCTATCTGTATAAAGTGTGCTTATATGAAACGGCAGCGGCGGGCTGGAAATGCCTGTATCCCCTATAATTAGCAATGAGAAAACATGATCATCAACCAGAGTCAGAAACTTGTGGGTTTAAGACCCACTCCAAATACTTAAGCAGATAATCTAGGCTGATACTTCTGTGTAATGCTGAGGGAACTTGATGCTCAGCCTTTCAGAGGCAATGTTACACCAAATCCTCTTCTCTCCTCTCAGGTGGATGGAAAAGAACCTATATTATAATTTGAAGAAAATCAGAACGGTTCCCTCAGTAGCTTGACTAACATGTACTCCTAAACCAACACCACCAAAAGTAGATCAGCTGGCCATTTCTCTTTTTTATCATTTGTCAGATCTTACTGAGTGAAAATTGGATGCTGTGCAGTGCTATTATTTACACGCACGCACACTTGCGCACTAGCTCTATTGCTGGCTTTGCAATATAGAGGTGGACTGAGCATGTGGGTACAAATTCCACCAAGACAAATTATGGATTAAACTCAATGAATTAATCTGGAATTTAAAACACAAAGTACAGTGCCAATTACAGTGAGCATATCATCTCGTCCTAAAACTCAGCTAGAACATTGGTGTTTTCTTTAGGGAAGGAAACCTATTGTTTTTACCTGGCCTCAGCTGCAATCTGTAGAGCACTTTAAACTATATGCCTGATAAGAAATGTACATTGTGAATATCAAGGCTTTTGAAATTGTATCAAAACACGTCAGAGTAGAACGTAGTGATTGAAGAAATGATCATTTCTGTTGCACTTTCTGTGATTTTCAATTTGAAATGTTTGCCCTTGGGCTGTGATTTGATGTGAAATATATATTGTAAGTGTTAACCTTACAGTTGTATTGAGACACCTAAAAGGGGAACATGTTTTCTGGAGTCAAACTGAGCGTTGTTGTACCTTCCAAGTCAAAATAGTTCATATGCACTTTTTCAAATTTTTGTGAATAAAGTCTATTTTGTTAAAAAAGAGACTGACTTCAGACATTAAGGTCTGAGATTACAGCAAGTGGGAGAATCTGGGAACAAACAGTCACCAACTCCTGATGAGTTTTTCAACAGAGTCTGTGAGGTCCTTCAAGAGATGTAAAATTCCTGGAAGTGACAGCTTACCAGCCAAATGGTGCTTGGTTCAGTGAGAGTGAATCAGCCCAGATCCGCTGAGAATGTACGAGGATGTGTTTCTGGCTGGAAGTATGTCTGAATCCATAAGGAAAGGGATTGTCATCCTCTACAAACAGAGGCAGGATGCAGAAGAAATTAGAAATTGGCAGAAATCCAGAACTAGTAATCTCTGGACGATGACCTGAACTACATGCAAATTGGCATGTGGTAAATCTGATTGGGAAAGTGAACACAGGGCTTAAAGACTGGTGTGGGAAAAATGAGGTCTGGTTCATGGAACACTGCTAACTGTACTGGGGAAAATGAATGCTGTACCATCAGTTGGTCTATGCCTCAACTACATTGAGGCCAGATTTTTTGTGAGCTGCGCAATCAGGGAGGTAGATTTGGTTTTAATCTAAATTGTGGGGGTTAAGGGATCAAGGTTAGCACAATGTGGTAAATTAAGGACTGGTGAGGCAAGGAAAGAAGGCATTTGCACTTTAAATAATGTTAAACTTGAACTGCCATGTTTGGCATCTTTTCAAAAATGTGACTCCAGACTCACAGCAATGTGGTTGGCTCACATTTTCTGAAGTAGCCCTGCAATTGTACTCTATATAACAGATTGCCATCACCTTCTCAAGGGCAATGAATGTTGATCTTCTCAGCAATATTTACATCCAATTAATTTTTAAGAAATTTTAAGTGAGTACAGTAGTGAAATGCTTTTGGATGGCATTGAAGGATCTGCTATTCTTCATTTAGTGAATTTCTCAGGATGTATGTTATCAGTGAAGTGATTCAGTTGCAAAATCGGTTTCCGCTCACATGTACTATTCTTGTCATTAGCTAAACATGTGCATCCAGGGACATGTTTGGTGGATATAGATTCCAACATTAATAATTTATTGATGGAATGGGTAATTACAAGAGATGTGCTTTAGCATCAAACTAAGCTTAAAATCATTGTTGAAGATGGTGAGCACTTAATATGTGGGTATGATATTCTTCGACATGCTGTTTAACTGGAAGCATTTGTCAATATGTCCCTTGAACTGAAGGTACAGTTCTGTAAACATGACAGCAATTAAATCAGACTTTGTCTACCTTTGGGGCTGTTGAGTCTGTACCAGCAGGAATAGGGACCGGAGGAGGTGGAGGGGATGGCTAAACTAGGACCTTTCTCACTTTCTTTTGCTCATGTTTCCAGCATTTTACTACTCACTTCAAATTA
The DNA here is from genome assembly GCF_030684315.1 of Stegostoma tigrinum. NCBI lineage: Eukaryota > Metazoa > Chordata > Chondrichthyes > Orectolobiformes > Stegostomatidae > Stegostoma > Stegostoma tigrinum. Next base: position 13,557,584 of record NC_081379.1, read on the forward strand.
TTATCATGGTAATAAGTTGCACATTCTAACTACTCTCTGGGTAAAGAAATTTCTCTTTAGTCTCCTACTGATATGTTACATTTGCATTCCCTAGTTCTGGGTTTCCCCATAAATGGAAACCATATGTCCATCCCATCGGATCCTTCCATAATACTGAAAACTCAATAAGGCCACCCCATTGGTTTTTATTTAGCAATTTGTTCAATCTTTTTTGACAGCTATAATCTCTCAGCTCTGCTATAATCCATTTTGCATCTTCTCCAGCTCCTCTATTTCCTTTACATAATTTTCAAAATGGATAACGGCTTCCAGGAGGTAGAGAAAAACACCCAAACGTAACATTTTTTTCTAAAATGCACAGGACATGTAGATTAGCTTGTCAGGGGCAAAATAATGAAACTGGGAAATAAGCAGAGCAATTGGGACACTTATTATCCTAATACTGACAACTTTATATTCAAAGAAGAGCAATTTCTCCATAAACGCAGAAGGATAAATAAGTGCTAAAGTATAATTTGTATGTTTAATTTCCGATATATCTACCCAATTATACCTCTCTTGTTCTCTTTGACTTGTATCCCAAACATCCTGTTCTCCCACACAACCGACTGCCATCCGCATGCTTAGGCATTTTGTTATTTAAATACTTAGCAAGATCATTGATTCGTAAAGAACAGAGGTCAACCAATCAGCACCCTTTTTCCATGCAGTATAAATTGTTGATCCCCTTGAGATTTGGCATTTTTGTGAATCTGTCCTGATCATTCTAAAGCAAACAGCCTCAACAAGAAGTCACTTTTTCTCAGCAATACCCAAATTGCAAAGTCTTGGTGATTCTATTGTGTAGTGAGCAAAAAGACAAGGTGATTGAAGAAGTACTGAAAAATAAAATGCTGGATATCACAGTGGGCCAGGCACCATCCATGGAGAGAGAGCAAGCTAACGTTTTGAGTCTAGATGACTCTTTATCACAGCTGATGTGAAGTGTGGAGGGGGCAGTAATTATGCTGCAGTTGGGAGGGGTGCTTTGGTGTGCTGGGGGAGAAATGCTGTTAATGGATCAGATTAAGTGATCAGAAAGTGATTCACATTCTCGAATTCCGATCACTTAATCTGAACTATCAACATCCTTTCTCTCCCACCACTCCAAAGACCTCCTCCCACCAACTATAGCATAAATGCTGCACCCTCCCAACTTCACTTCAGCTCAGATGAAGAGTCACCGAGATTTTAAATGTTAGCTTGCTCTCTCTCCACACCTGATCTGCTGTGATCTCTATCATTTTTCATTTCAGTACAGATTTCAGCATCTGCAGTAATTTGCTCCTATACTGAGTGAAAAAGTGCTGGCATGTGACGCCAAACCTGGGTTTGGAAAACCCAAAGAATTATAAACTACAAGAAATTCTGAAGCTTTGATATCCTGGCAAAGAGTCAGTTGAAGAAGGAGATGGTTTGACAAATCACGATTTGAAAACAACAATGAGACAGGAAGGTAGAAGGATATGGAGTATCAATGCTTTTAGAGTTGAGGAGAGACAGAGAAGAAAAACAATGGCCACAGGATAGCTGTGAAATACATGATGGCAAGAAGGAATGCTGTACAGAAAGAGATCGATGGTTGATTGAGAATCATTTATAGAATTATAAGCTGCTTCTTCTAACCTGCATAGGAGAGCAAAACAGTCACAATAGAGAGGTTCCCAGAACCATATTGTCATTGACCACTACCTACTGAGTATGCCAATATAGTTTGCAGTTAAGATCCCTGAATCTGAATTATACGAGTCAAGATCTACCTCCGTGTTATCATTGCTTTAGATCCTCAAAGCATCCCAATTAATGTGTTAAAAAGCTGTAACTTATCACCATGCCATCTGATCTAGCAATTTCTGTTTCTACTTATGATTCTGAATCATTACCATCATATTCCAGAAATTTCATTAATTTGATGTAACATGTTCCATGTTTTTTTAACTTCATTTTTCTAGTTACCAGCCTGTAATCTCCAGAATCATAGTTCTGATTCAATTAAAACAAGAACTGCAATGACTGTTTTATGACTTTCAGTTACTGCCTCCCTGTTTAATGTGCAGTGAATTTTCTAGTGATAGCACCCACTCTTAACCTCACTTCCTGAAGTATTTTTGAATAAATTTCCTCCGGGCCTGTTTTCCAGTCATTAATAAGGACCAATCCTTTAGTTTGTAAGCTTGGAATTATCTCCCACCCATTCATTGTGGATGCAAATATTACATTTACTAAAATGACAAAGTACAGTGAACATTTTGACTGAACTGCATTGTTCTTTGTTCTATCATCCCAGAATGTTTGTATTTGAAACAACCTATTAGGATCTTCAATAATTCTCCTGTTTTGAGATTCTGAACATCGTCCCTTCAAATTTATTTTTCCAATCTTTTGTTCTCTGCAAATTTTGAACGAAGTCACGTCTTCCAGTCTGTCTCAAATGATAAGCATTTATCCCAAACACATTCTTCACTACCAGCACTAAAATAACACTTCCATACAAACTAAATTTGAGGCTGTTCTGAATGAGATCTTCAGTGCCTACTTAAGGGTAATTGTTTTGTGTAACTTGTGCCTATTAGAACATGTTGCCCTGAAATTGTTTCACAAACAGCCCCCAGAGACAACCAACATTTTTCCTCCAACCCAAGGATAGATTAAACATCACAGTCTGAACATGAAAGGGCAGCTATTTGACTGATGATTCTACACAGCCTTTTACTGAATTACTTAGTACCAAATGTTTGTGGTGAACATCTGTTTAGGTTTAGGGTATCCTTAGCTACAGAACTGACATATTAACATAATTTTCTGTACCAAGGGAATTGCCGATGGTATAGCAAATTGTAAAACAGGACCGCAGTTTGGATCTGTCAGCTGACTGTGTCCTTGAATGACCAGTCAGATGTAGACGCAATGACAACCTCTCTCATTGGACTATTCTGCAGTCATTGTCATGCTATCATCCCTCAAACATGACTAATAACCAATTGGAACGTGAAGTTGTGTGTTTACTTCACAAAAGAGATTCTTCGGGTTTGTAATTGCTGATTGTAAGGTTAGTTTTTTGATTAAGATGTTCACGTTTGAAAATAATCTTGTGCTTTTGTTCCAGAGGTATTTCATTCAAAATGTCTTTAAAAAAGAGATTCAACCACTGTTGGGATATTAAGCATTATCAATTCTCCAACCCAGTATCACTATCCAGTTGAGATCAAATAAAAAGCTGGTCAGTTCTTAAGAGTTGATTCCACTTCACCAAATTTAACGATTCAAAAGTGTGATGGAAACTCCATGAATAGCTCCAAAGAATTGCCCAGTCAATTTTCCCTGTGCTCTGATTCTGTGCCTTAACTTCATCCTTCAAGAAACAAGACTGGAGTAACTACCCTCATGCTCTGCTTCCCGATTACCGCCAAGCTGCCTTCATAATCTGTCACCGTGCCATGCCTTGTCTCCGGCAGGTCATTCTTACACCAAAAAGTAATAGTTGCTTTAACACCCATAAAAACCAGACATGGGAAACATAGCACTGAAAGGCTTAATGAGTGTTTATTTGAACTATTGACATTTAGATATACTGCAGTCCAGGCAATTCTGCGTCTGTGCGATTGCTAGGCTTTTGGTTACAAACAGAATGACAATTTCATCAGATATAACCAAGTGTGAAGCTGGGTGAACACAGCAGGCCCAGCAGCATCTCAGGAGCACAAAAGCTGACGTTTCGGGCCTAGACCCTTCATCAGAGAGGGGGATGGGGAGAGGGTTCTGGAATAAATAGGGAGAGAGGGGGAGGCGGACTGAAGATGGAGAGAAAAGAAGATAGGTGGAGAGGAGAGAATAGGTGGGGAGGTAGGGAGGGGATAAGTCAGTCCAGGAAGACAGACAGGTCAAGGAGATGGGATGAGGTCAGTAGGTGGGAAATGGAGGTGCGGCTTGAGGTGGGAGGAGGGGATGGGTGAGAGGAAGAACAGGTTAGGGAGGCGGGGATGAGCTGGGCTGGTTTAGGGATGCAGTGGGGGAAGGGGAGATTTTGAAGCTTGTGAAGTCCACATTGATACCATTGGGCTGCAGGGCTCCCAAGCGGAATATGAGTTGCTGTTCCTGCAACCTTCGGGTGGCATCATTATGGCACTGCAGGAGGCCCATGATGGACATGTCATCTGAGGAATGGGAGGGGGAGTTAAAATAGTACACGACTGGAAGGTGCAGTTGTTTATTGCGAACCGAGCGGAGGTGTTCTGCAAAGCGGTCCCCAAGCCTTCGTTTGGTTTCCCCAATGTAGGGGAAGCCACACCGGGTACAGCGGATGCAGTATACCACATTGGCAGATGTGCAGGTGAACATCTGCTTAATATGGAAAGTCATCTTGGGGCCTGGGATGGGGGTGATGGGGGTGAGGGAGGTGGTGTGGGGGCAAGTGTAGCACTTCCTGCAGTTGCAGGGGAAGGTGCCGGGTGTGGTGGGGTAGGAGGGGAGTGTGGAGCGAACAAGGGAGTCACGGAGAGAGTGGTCTGTCCGGATGGCAGACAGGGGTGGGGACGGAAAAATGTCTTGGGTGGTGGGGTCAGATTGTAGGATTGTGACTTGGATTCTCCAGCATCTGCAGCTCCCATTATCTCTGATGACAATTTCATCAGGATGTCACGCTTCAAGTGGCTTCAGTTAAGATGGAATCAGAGACCTTGACACCCGCAGTTCACATGCATGATACAGTGATGATTCCATAACCATATCTCTTCATGGTATACTGCATGTTAACTGAGAAGTAACACAATGACACAAAGTAACAGGCAAGAATTTGTTGGAAGAGTGTTATGAAATGCTATAAAATCGATGATGTAGGAACTTGATCTCTGACTATAAGTTAACTTGTGCCAAACTGAGGCTGTTTTTGTGCTCTAACTTTGAACTCATTACAGTCTAGCCTGAAAAACTAATGCGGCTTAACTTCCTTTTCCAGAGGATGCCTACAGCTAATAGAGAGAGGGCATCCTCATTTGATCAATGTCTGTGGAGGTGAGCCGAAGATCAATGTTGTAACCCACTGCAAAACCCATGCTTGAATGAATATAACTCTTGCATTTAATGGTTGAAAAACTAATCTCTGGAGCAGATCCATTTCTTAAAGCTTCAAAAGGTAGCAATGCTACCCAGTGTTTCATAAAGAACAAGAATCCTTCAGAGCTATGGGGATAAAGTGAAGGGATATGTCTGACAGGCCTGTCCTGGAGCAGGATTCGATGAACTGAATGATCTTGCCATGTATTGTAATGATCCTACCATATCCCAGCTTTGACACCTGGTACATGTTGATTCAAAGAACTCAGACAAGGTGACAGTAAGCAGTTGGGGAAGTGGTAAACTGAATCACATTTCCTCTTACCTACTCCCCAGAAACCACCAATAGGCAGTTTAGAAAAATGAGATCTGACTTAATTAGCTCTGATACAACCTCTAGTTGAATATGTATGAATATCAAGACTGGATTCTAAATTTCTTACAAATGAAGGCTAGAAATAATATTGCTGTAAAGTAATGAGCTTTGGCTATTTATAGAGACACTATTCAGCAGGACACCATTAAAACGTCCTTCTCTCAGGACCCAGGCCTAGGTGATGCGGCATCATCCAACATCATTAATGTTACATTCCAGCTTTTAGCTATTAACATTCATTCATTCTGTCCATTACAGAAGATTCCATGAACCCTCATGGCTTAGTTAACACGATGAGCAGCTACTTGAGGAGGTACCATAGAGCAGCAGGCAGGCACCAAACTGTTCCAGAAAGGAAGAAGAAAGAAGTTGCTCACGCTGTCATGAGCCCATATCATCCCCAAGTCAATGAAACACTTTTGAAGTGTAGTCACTGTTGTAATTTTGTAAACACAGCAACCGATCTGTATGTGGATAACTATCTCAAACAGTGATGTGATTTCCATTGAGGAATCAGTATTGGACCAGACAAGGATAATGATGTAGGATCAGGTCCATGTTGTTGCTGGGAGGTACTCCACACTCTTGACAATGAATATCAACGGTCTTTATTAAACATAGCTGTACACAGACATGGTAAGAGAGGGTATCTCTTGAACCCCCCAGACTTGGGTTCCACTTCTGTGCAATTGGAGTCATTATGACACAGTTCTTTGTAGGCTGTTCTTAGAGTGAAGGTATCATTAACCCTTCACTCAACAAATAACATCTCTGCCCTTCTTTGAAAGAGGTGTTTTATGCCAGGTAACGGACATTGGTTTTTAAGGTTTTACTTGAAAGATAGCACCTCCAACAGAGCAATGCTCCCTCGGCACTACAATGGAGTGTAAACCTAGATTAGGTGCTTCCAGCTCGGGAATGGGAACTTGAACCCATTATTTCCAGACTTGGAAGTAAAAACCACAGTATGTGACTCCCGACACCTTTCAGAGGGAATACTGGAGTGGAACAGGGAGGAGGAGAGTTCTGCATAAATAACTCCCCAGGAGATACATGTACCACATTCTATGGCTCAAAATACAGCTCCTTTTCTCCCTTTTTCTTATAACTTTGAAACAAAATTTCTTTCCTGTGGAGGACGTGTATTTTTTAAAAAAGGACATTGACAACAGATGATATTTCTGTTCATTCTCTTTGTATCTTTTATTAGTAACCAATGATTCACCAAGATTTTCTGTTCAATTGAAACATGCACAAACACGCACAGACACAGCCCTCTCTCTCTCTGTGACTCCCAGCAGCTCAATCAGCTGCATAAAGTAAAGCGATCTGGTCTCAACACAGCACACAAACGTCTGACAGGAAGTCTGCTGCTGAAGAGCACTCTATCCCTGCAGGCTCTCCCCACATTAAACTCCAAGCTAATGAAAACAATCTGGTGAGGAGGAGAAAGAAAGAGAGAGAGAGAGAGAGAGGAGACCCCACAAGCCTAGCTCCTAACCCATGGCTTGAGGGAATTGCTTGCAAGATAATTGGCAAGAGAAAACTTTTCCAAAAGCAAAGAACAGTAAGGTCTGACAAGAAGTTGAAAAACACTTTCCAACTTTTTATTTCCAAGACCTCTAGTGCACATAGAAGCAGCTGACTGAGAAGCCGCTTACTTTCGTTCAAACAAAAGGTCAACAGGGTAAGTCGAAGTTTATATGTTTTTTGTCTGAACTGCCATGAGCTATGTAAGAAGAGAGTTTCTTTTATTCATTCTCCTTTGCCTTTGTTGTGTTACAACTGCAATTGCAGCAAGGATCGTTTAGATGCAGGCTATTGCAAAGATGGTCTTAATTTAAACTATGAGCTTTTAGTGCAAATAGGGAAATCCTTAGTATTTACACAAAAATGTTATTTTCTCCTTTTCCTTTCTCACTCTCTCCCTCTCATCATCCCATTGCTTTTCCCTCCGCTTGCTCACTCCATTTCCATGTCACAAATTCTACAGATTTAAGGAAGTATGGGATTTGCCGGCTGCCAACAACACATTGGGGGAGATCGGTCTTCATCTTTCGTAAAATGATAGACTTGAACGAGGAGCTCTATTTATGATTTTTCCCATCAACGTCTAAAAGGGAACACATTTTGACCCATTGTTATTCATTGAAATATCTCCTCTGCAGTCACCTTTCAATCTGAAGCGTATATTGTGAAATATTGCAAAGAGTCCCAAATTGGTTAAAAAAATTGGTAAAACTAAAGACTGTGAATGAGAGAAATCCAAGATGAAAATTGAAATCGTTGGATATGCATTCTGCAAATGGAAAAAAAGTGTAATTTTTCAGCTTTATGCCTCATTTACTTAGCACTGCAAATGCAGCCCTTTCTTTCCTTCATTTAACTATTCAAACGCTGCAGAATTGTGTTGAATTTTCTCTCCTATCACTTTTTGATCAATGTCATATTTTCATCAAATGCATATTTTGTCTTGTTCCTTTCTCTCCATTTCACTCTTTTTGCTCCATTGGGCTCATGTTATGATTCACTTTGGGAAAGCTAAGTCTGATTGAATGCTCCCATTCTCCTTTACTCTCTTTAACCTGGATTTTTCTTCTGAATTTCACATTTCTCTTCTCTGATGCCAGCTCTTTCCTTATTCCTTTGTGCTCTAGCGTTTGCTTTCTCTGGCATATCTGGCTAATGTAGCTATTGTGCTCAAGTCAACCTAGATATTAGTGATATATGCAACTGCTTAGAGCATTGTAACCTGCCAAGAAGACCCTGACGTCCATTTGACCCCGCTCCCAATAGCACAGGCAAAACTAGCGAGTGGGGCACAGCAGAAAGACATTACATTTTAGCAACTCCATTGCTCTGTATCTCAAATCTTGGCCAAGAACTTGATTTGAAGTCATAATAGTCAGGACCTTCAGACACTATCTTACAGAAACAATTGTTTGACGCAGTTTCAGATGAAAACAAAAGAGATTCAACGGACAGTGCTGGCAAAAAAAACAACTTGTACGTTCAAGGACTCACTCAAAGGCCAATAACTTGATGCCGTGCTTAATTATTTAAGAGCTGACTTATGGGATGAGGGAGACGGTACAATGTTTCAGGATGGAACGATTTCTAGGCCAAACAGAGATTAGTTGGAACACTCACAGAACCTTTTTTCATTTGGAGTATGCTTTTCTTCCCTTCATATCCCAATTTTCAAAGAATTCTGTTTGATTTTCTACTCATTACTCACAACCTCCTCCTTAAAGGAGACTAACGAAAGCGCTGGAGTTAATTATTGGGAGGAGCTGGTGATTCCCTTGCTAAGTTTTAACCCTTCTTCTGGAGAACATCATGACCTCCATTTGCAGAATCCTGCCATTCAGCCCAATGACAACACAAATGTAGTGAGTGGGACAGTGTAGAAAAATGTTGCATTTCACCATGTCATGTGAAGCTGCCTGAGCCTCCACTTCCCAACATTGGCCCAGGTAATTGTTGCATTATCCTCTTTTCTAAGCAGGTTATTGATTCTCAGCGTGCTGGCAAGCCAAGAGTCTGGGAGCAAGACTGGGGCCTCAACCCCAAGTATCTAATAGCACTGCATTGCCAATGTGCAACCCCATGCTAATGTCTCCCTGTCAGGCTGTCCGAGCTACTCTCCAGATATTCCTCTCATTTTCATGTCCTTCATCTTCCGTGTACTGCAGGCAACGTTCCCTCAAAATGCTGTAGCACCTTTCAACTCGAACAGCAGACTATAAATAGCAGCCTGCAACCGAAACTCTTTTGTGTTTCACAGGTCTATACCTGATAGTGATCAGACAATTCATTAGAAACCCTGAAAGTTACTGTAGCACATCATCTCACCATGTTACCTTTGATAGTCGAGAAAAGAATCTCTAGTCTTTTTTTCAAACCAATTACTTGTGATCTTCTGAAGGTTTGAGGCTCGCTTGGGGTATTTCCATGGGCACTGATACTTTCCAATACTTCATGGTATAGAAAGGCCATTCCGCCCACTGTGTTTGAGCTAGCCCTTTGCAAGAGCTATCTGATTAGTTCCATTCCCATGTTATTGCCCCTAAAAAATGTTTCCTTTCAATGTATTAACCCAACCACATTTTGGGTGTAACCGGTGATTTGCTTCCACCAGCCATTCAGGTAGTACCTTCCACATCAGAAACTGTTGCCATAAAAAATTTGTTTTGCCAGGATATTTGCCTAAGTACTTCTTTAATGATTAATTTTAGCAGGTTAGGAGACCATGGGAAACATTGCCACACGCCAATTCTGTGCTCACTCAACACTGGTTAAATAGCGGGCACTTTTGTCACTTATACTTGGGACTGATCCACTAGATTCCTTGCTGATATCGATCACCAGCTGCAGTAACTGAAGCTCCTGATTCTCTTCTCCTATTGTAATTCTAAAATTCCCAACTCCAAGATGTGCCCTCTGGATTACTGTAACTTTCCAGAAACCTCAAGTGTCCAAACTATGAAGGACTATTGATCACCCCATTGTAAATTTAAGAGTGTCATGTATCAGTTAATGTCATCATCGATTAATGTCAGCATCCAACACCAGCAGAATATAGATATTTCCTGATCAACCTGTTCAGACAAAACATTGCACACCTCAAGAACAGGTGGGACATGAACCCAGGCCTCCTAGTCCAGATGTGAGGGCACTACCAGTGTGCCAGAACAGCCTTTGCACCAGCGGAATATATGCTTGTTTACTGCAAGGATTTTTATTATACCTCTTTTCCTGGGGTTGATTCCCTGCACCGTTCGTAATTCCACAGCTGAGGAGACAAGCAGACGAGTCTGTGAGTGATGTGGCTCTCTGACAAGGAGAGACACTAAAGAAGATAATTCATTGAACTCACTGTACCCAACTACCCAGAACTAAACCTTGAAGCTGTATGGGGAATCTTGGACATGAGTCCACATCTTATCATGTTGTGATGCAACTCTTCGCATTGCTGTCATGGTAGATTAAAGAAAGATATCCTTGCTCCTAGTTGGGACCTTTCCCTCCCTTTACCTTTATCAGTTATTGGGATCACTTTCTGTCCAGACTCCATCTGAAGTTGCAGAGTTAGCTTGATCAATCTCCAGGAGGTACTGTGGGGAGAGACTTAAAAAATTGCGTATGGGAGAGGATTGAAAGGGTTGGTGTAAAAACACGAGAGTCGGAGTAATTGAATTGTTCTTTCAGAGAGCGAACATACATCCGATGGGTGAGCAACCTCAATCTGTGAAATATGATTCTATTAGTCATAGGTGTTCATTATCTATTGCAATGAAAGTATTTGATTTTCTCTTCATTAGTTCTATATTCTCCTATTCCAAGTTTTAACCTGTATGGACAGGTGATGGATAAATTTAAAGGGATGTGACTGCCTAGAGTAAGTGATCATAATGTAAGAATAAAGAGGTTGTTTTTTGCAAAGGCAATTCTACAGGCTGCTAATATTTTAATTTATGCTTCAATCTTTGCAAAATATCTTTCTCAAAGTGAAATTATTTGTTCAAACTTCATGGCTGCACAATAAATGCAAAGCCAGATTATCAAAGATTTGTCCAACTGAAGGACTGGTGCAACATTCTAACTGCCTGGTCAAATATCCAGAATGAAATAGCAGTAAGCACTGTGACCCAGATTTTTAACTCAAGGACACTGCCCACTACTGGGCTGCTGAACTTCCCAACAAATTATCCCATCAGTAGAACCTATCTTTAAAGAAAAACATTGACATTGCAAATTAATCTGCTTAAAATATATTTGACGTTTTGCTTTGCCTCTTGTTCAATGTTGATACTAATCTTGTGCATGAACTGTTGTATTCTGTTGCTTTTATTCTTAGTACATCCTGTGAACATAGAAGAAGTATCATGCATGTGTGGGTTACCAAGCAAAACCTTTGCTGCAACTTGTACAACATCAATGTCCCACTGCAGTAAAACACCCTGCAGAGCCACTCAGTTTGATCTAATTGGATGCATTAATACTTCTCTGTGTTCCAATCACTATTCTCTTCCCCACTGTTGTCCCAATTTGAGGCACTCTTTCTTAGTTATGTATGTGCAGCATTCATCTATATTTATCTTCAGCTTCCGCATGTGTTTTCTCTCCTTCTAAACTGCACTTCTCCATTAATATGCCCTTTCTCCCATTTTCTCCCAATTCCCTCTCATCCATTCATTAGTCTGTTGGTACCTTTATTTTTCATTCATATTTCTTCACACTTCATCCTTCTATTCCTTCTTTCATGCATGTTCTCTCACTCTCTTTCATGTAGTCCTTCTACAATTTATTATTTCTTCTTCTCCTTTGATACACCAACACTTTTATTTTTTCCTTGCTAACCTTGCTCTCTCACGCTGCCTATTAATACTCCTTACTCTGCAGCAACGTTTTTTCTCTCTTTAATTGGTAATTGCCGCTGATTTTCCACTCTTCTTCTCACTCCATTCCTGTGAATTATCTCTCCGGCTTGTGTTCACTGGTGCCTTTTATTGATTCACTCTCACTGTACTATTCTTTGTCTCACTTCCTCTCAATCTCTCACACTCTCAGTTCTTACTCCTCACTCTTTTTATTTATTCTTTCTCTCTTGGTCCTTCTGGTTCTCTCCTTTACCTCTTATACTCTCACTCACTTCTCCTTTCTGTATTTGCTCTACCATTTTGTCTTTCCAACCCGCTTACCTCCCTTTGTTTCTGAATTTCTTACTCGTAACTTTTGTCACTTTACAGTACCTCATTTCTCCTTGTTTTGGACTTATATCCAACTTCAAACTAACAGGGCCGAGAAAGTAAACTAAACTAAAGTCCTTGTGCAGCCACAGAACTGCAGATTCTCTCCGCATTGCTGCGTCGTCTTCCCTCTAATGTTTGAAGTCTGTATTAACTCTCCAGATTTACAGCAACATGATGACAGTTTCTGTTAGACTCATCAGGCCTCTGACCTGTTGTTTCTTCCTTCCTGGAATTTTTTTTAAATTGGACATTGACAACTCCTTGGTTCTTTCCAATAAATTATGTTTCTGATCTTTGCCTGGTTATTGACTTGGATGTTTTTAGCTCTCTTATGTTAAGCAAGGACAAAGAGAATCGCAACTAGTTAGAAAACCAGACTGAGCATTAAAAACAAATCACTGAATGTCTTCACATTTAAAGTAACGCCACATATGCTGTGCTTTCCTCTGCAGTATTGTCCAAGAATGTGAGAAATCTCACTCTATCCGACGCTGAACACAGTACAGAGCTCCTGGGAGCTGGCTAGCTCTAATGATTTTCCTGATTTTTTCCCTTCCTTTCCTAAAGATGCTAATATACCCAGCACGGTTCCATGGTCAGCAGACTTCCCCCCTCCCCCCCCAACCCCCACCTCCAAACTTTGGTATTTCATTCATCATTGTGTGAATCAGGATAGAGTGTATTGATAGGCCACTCAAAAATCCGACCTCTCACGGCAACCCTGAGCTTGTCCTCATCCATTTCGTCAAGGTGTAGCAGTCAGAAAGGGGACCTAGTTGGGAAAGTGATGGCTTGAGGGAAATAGTGATCTTGTGAACCCTCAACTAATAATCAAAGGCCTGTTCCAGTGAGCCAGAGATCACTCAAATTCCATCGCTAACAAATTAAATTGCAGTATGGAATCAAGCAGCTCATTTAGGTAACGGTTGAACTTCCAAACTGACATAAAAACTCATCCGGTTCACTAATGACCTTTCAGGAAGGAAATCTGCTGGCCTTGTCAGGTCTGTGACTTCAGAGACACAACCATGAGTGTGGGTCCAAGCTCTCTGTGAAATAGCCTCGAATGCAGTTACCGCTCACTTTCTCAAGGAATAGGAATAAACCCTGGCCTTGTCCATGAAGCCAACAATCAATGTCTCTGGTCATTCAGCTCCTCACCCAGCATGAGAACAGGGTCCTGACTGTGAGCTCCCAGAATCGCTGACAGACTGTGCCCAAACTCTGGGGCTGTTAGTGAAGACTAATCTCGACTCACTGCACTGGGACTCCCTGGGGAATGTCTTCTTTAATGAGATAGGAGGACTCCCCCTTAGACTTTGAGATCTGGCTGTTTGCTCGAATCACCTGTAGTACATTTGACATGTCCTTGATCGGCACATGATGCAGGAGCGAGATAGACGTAGCAATGTATCAAAGTGTAAAATGTCTACCTTCTTGACTGACGACTGCTGAGAACGTTAATTAACTGCCTTGCTTTATGTCTGTGCTAAAAGGTAACTCTGATTCTATTAGCCCGGCTCTCGGGGGCAAATAGCAAAAAGGCAAGGCCAAAAAAAAAATCAGGGATGCTGCATAGCTGCAAAATGAGTGAGAGCTGAGAAGGCAAACCCAGATCCCCGAGATGCAGCTGGGCCCAATCTATAAACTAGGTGGCTTTTCTTGTGGGCAGAGTGCCCTCACAATAGCATTACAATGAGAGGTGCCAGTGTGCGCAGCATTAAATGAAGTGCAGTAAGTGGATTGGGGATGTGACATGATGGGGGTGGGGTGCATTGGATGCCCAGGTCCATGGATCAGCTGCTGCCCATGTAATGTGCTCTGGGGTGCTGGCACCGAATGTCCAGGTTGGAGCTCCGGAGGAACAAGCGAAGAACTGGAGCTGCCGGGTACCCACCCTGATGTTTCACAACCGGAATTCACAGAGTCTAGTTTCTAGGCAGCACATGGCAGGATGGGAAACTGCAGACGAACGAGTTGAGATTAAATCAGAATGAGGCTGTTAATGAGTGATAATCTATGCTAATTGGCTTTGCACCACTCTTTAGCAAGAATCTCATCTCAATGTTGAACATTCGGCTGGAAAATGGGACTTTTTGGTCTCAACATTGAGAAAGGCCTCATTCAGCCCCTTCACATTTTCCTGACTTTCTTGCCGTGGCCCACATTGTTCAGGGACTGGGAAGACCGACATTAAATATTGTACCTTCTGGATCTCAGTCAGTATTCTGCCGTTAATTCAATAGTTCAGTGCTTTACTTATCTTGATGTTTGTTTAAATGCAGATATAGATTCAGTTCCTCTTTTCGCCACTTAGCTGACAGTCAGCCACAGTAGGAACTTTTCATGAGTGCTCATGCATTACTGTCCTCATTGTGGCCTAGCTCTGTACTTCTGAAATCATGCGTAGAGTCATAGATTCATCCAGCACGGAAACAGACCTTCAGTCCATTCATTCGTGCCAACCAGCCATCCCACTCTGACCGAGTCCCATTTATCAGCATTTGGCCCATAGCCCTCTGAACCCTTCCTATTCACATATCCATCCAGATGCCTTTCAAATGTCATATTTGGACCAGCTTCCACTACTTCCTCTGGCAGCTCATTCCATACACGCACAACTCTCTGCGTGAAACAATTACTTCCCCGGTCCTTTTTAAATCTTTCCCCTCTCTCCTTAAGCCTATGCTCTCTAGTTTTGGACTCCCCTGCCCTGGGAAAAAGATATTGGCTATTCACCTTATCCATGCCCCTCATGTTTTATAACCCTCTACAAGGTCACACCTCAACCTCTGACACTCCAGATATAAACAAAGCTCCAGCCTATTCACCCTCTCCCTACAGCTTAAACCTTCCAGTTCTGGCAACACGTTTGTAAATCTTTTCTGCACCCTCTCAAGTTTAACATCTTTCCTATAGAAAGGCAACCCGAATTGTAAGTGCTATTCCAAAAATGGCCTCATCAATGTCCTGTACAGCTGCAGCATAATCTTCCTACTCCTATACTCAGTGTTCTGACCAATGAAGGCAAGCGTGCCAAATGCCTTCTTAATTACCCTGTCTACCTGCGACTCCACTTTCAAGGAGCTATGTGCTCGCACTCCTTGGTCTCTTTGTTCGGCAACACTCTCCAGGGCCCTACCATTAGCTGTGTAAGCCCTTCCTAGTCTTGCCTTACCAAAATGCAACACCTCCAATTTTTTCAAGAAGAAGTGAAAATATGTTTAATTTCAAGTTTGTGCAACTTAATAAGGGCAAGGACTTACATTTTTATCTGGTTCTTGAGGTTTCATATATTTGTGTGGCCTACAATGGTGAGAGGTTTTGGATGTTAATTCTGTCCATTTTAATAACTGTGTGAATCTTCCATTCCAGTTTTGCCACATTCCCAACTCATAAAGACACTTGTTATGGGAATGTTGACAGTACAGACCAGAAATTGCTGCTGATAACGTTGATAAGCCAATTTGACACATTTATGGTCAGCACAGATGAGTTGGACTGAAGGGTCTGTTTCTGTGCTGTTTGACCCTATGACACTATATGACAATTGCATTAGCTGTTTTAAAACAGGTTTGGCCGCCATCAGCTTCCAGTGGCTTGAATGGGAATCAATATTAAAAGAGATGTAAAAGGGCTGCAACTCATCCGTAACCATATGACATTCCTCACAAATCCAATCCTGCCTCAGAAATGTGCACACTTCGACTGGGAGTCTTTCAATCGTAAACAGGAGCTGGAATTTCTTTTGAGTTAGTAGGAACTGCAGATGTTGGAGAGTCTGAGGTAACAAGATGTGGAACTGGCTGAACACAGCAGGCCCAGCAGCATCAGAGGAGCAGGAAAGCTGATGTTTCGGGCCTAGGCCATTTCTGAAGAAGAGCCTAGGTGCGAAACATCAGCCTTCCTGCTCCTCTGATGCTGCTTGGCCTGCTGTGTTCATCCAGCTCTACACCTCGTAATCTCAGTAAATCCTTTAATTGATTTTCCCCCTCTCCAACGCCAAACTATGAGAAAATTAAACACCAGGCTTCTCCAAACTCAGCATTCACCCTGCACTGAACCATGGATCTTTCAGATGTGTGTAGTTTATGTTTTGGCCTCGGAGAAATTAGAATAGTTCATCTTAATGCACTTGAACACTGTATTTTCTACTTCTAATCTGTTGTTTTGTTCTTCTTTGATTTAAACAGATTTTTGAGTTAACTGAGGAAGACAACAATGGCCATTCCATTGGCATTATGGTTACTCGCCTTCACAACTATATGTCCAAGTACGACATATCCCAGCAGTCACTCTCCTCTATCCATAACACCAGCTTCAGCAGAATCGTCTGGTTCTTCGGAATCTGACATATCTTCTACTGAAATCACGTTTTCGACTATAAAGGTATCAACATCTGCCATCAATGCTGACCCTGTTTCGGCAAATGAGACTACTAGTGCCAATTCAAAATCTGTTACCATGAGTGATATTATGGATTTCATTAAAAAATACATGAACTTATTCATTATTGGTGGGGTTCTTCTGATCTTACTAGTTGTCGTAGTGTGCGCTATAGTGCTGGTGAGGCTAAACTACAAGGCTTCAGCCTATTACCCATCTTCCTATCCGAAGAAAAAGTATGTGAATGAGCAAGATAGAGGGGGTTCGACCAAGACATTTGATGAGATTCCTGAGAAGGTCAATGATGAGCCTGGGGAAGATTCTAAGCAACTGGAAACAGACATTCTCGCCGTGACTCACAATCTCAAAAAGAAGGCACCAGCCAAAGGAGAGGCTGATACTGCTAAGGGAGAGGCTTCCCAGACCCCAGAGAAGGCAGGAACAAATACAACATCACAAGAAGCAGGAGGAGAAGGCAAAACATTGAACACAATAGAAAACAAGGAAGACAAAGCACCAGGTAAAGACAGCAAAGACGATGGAAATGAAGAACTGTCCAAGGAAAAAGAACAAAAGGGAGAAAACAAGGAAAATGATGATGAGCAGGGAACGGGGAAGGGGACAGAGCATAAACTGGAAAGTGAAGAAGGCCCAAGTACTGACTCCAATCAACTGTCTGCCGGTGGAATCGGCAGTAAATCCCCCAAGATCACTTCGGGGCAGACAGCAGACACAGCCGACATGAAAGGTATCGGTAACGACAGCCCAGAGAGCCAGGAGCCACAGTTAGCACAGCAGGAGTTGAATGAAGCTGAGCCCAGAACAGACAACATCAGCGATCTAGAGAACACACCATTGATCTTGAATTGCAATGGTGCACCAAATGATAGCAGAGCTTTTTAAAGGAGCAAAAACAAGGGATGAATCAGCATTAGATTGATATGGGAGGTGTACAGAGGACAACTTGGTTGTTCGCTATCTGGAGTGTTAGCTCTGCTTACAAAAAAAACCGCATATTTTCGACCAGTTGCTTTTGAAAGCCAATTTTACAAAAAAAATCAGCATAAAAAACTTGCAGGAGGATGATAATCATGATAAAAGCCATAACCGTGTTGAACACTTATAAAAAAGTGTTTTTAAAGAAGAATCCAGTTTTACCCTTTCCTTCTTGCTGTAGCATAGAAATATTAACTTAGGTTCATGACGATATTTTAATTCCCATGGCACTGGGGAATTAATCAGCCTGTAAATGGGAAAACCACAAGGAAATTCCACTATTCTGGAATGCTTGAATTTGCTGTTTGGGCAGTTTAACCACTTTGAGGATTGCAAATGTCGTCACTGGGCAACTATTCTAATTGTGAGCATCATATCCAAACAGGCAACCCCAATTCAGAACCCCAGCCAGTTGACTTGCTATCTTAGATTTCACATGTTCAGTCATGTTGCTGAATCATTATCTCTTCACGTGACTATGTTTCAGCCATCCGAGTGAGTATTTGCAATTTATGCAGAACAATGGAGACAGATTTCGAGCTATGTTCATGGGCCTATCTGAAGCAGAAGACAACACAACTTAGACACCTGTCACCTGCCAGCCAGCCCACTACACCCTGGAAAGCAAGAAGTAAACAGTTTCACTGTTTCCTGTAAATTGTTAACATATCAATTGAAAGGAATTTGAGTACGCTCAAATGTAGCCTGATTAAAAGTAATGACGGAGCCTTAATTGCAACCATTTAGAAAATAAAACCTAACTTCTGGATGTTTTAGCTCTCATATGTCCCAGTCAGTGGAGGACTCTCGTGGTGCAGTGATATTGTCCCCATCTCTGAGTGAGAAGGCCCAGGTTCAACTGTGTCCCATAATATCTCTGAACAGGTTGATTAGAAAATATCTATCCCGGCTTGTGAATCCAATTGGCAGTGATGAGAAATAGTAATCTGAAAAGAAAGGTGGAAATTTGAATGTGTCTCTTATCCCAAGATTGTTGTTCATTTAAGGATTGAACTAAAGAATTACAACATATGTTGTTAAAGAATTGTTATTGTCAGAGATTGTTCAGGCAGGATCTGAACAAATTAAACACCTAGCAGTATTGATAGGGGTCATGCTCCTTGAAAGAAATTTGAGGTTTATCAGAACAAACTGCAATTTCTTATCTTGAATTATCCTTCCATTTTAGTGGGGAGTTCTTGCTTGCTTTTAGATTTAGTAAAACTATGCACAGAGTCTGACACATGCTTTAAAGTCTTCTAAAATCCAAATGCTTGGATTTCTTAAATGCAATATGGATATTGGGTGTTTCCAGGAAGAAGGCAGAACATTTCCAGCCACAGAGAGAATTTAGCACTGGTGCAATTTAACAGGCAAAATTGGCCAGATCTAACCTTGAAACCAGCTTTTAACACATTGGCCATGGGTATGTGCTCTGAACCTACTCAGAAGTACTCAATCATGGCAATCTGGCCATTACAACAATTCCATTATTTCACGTTTTGGAAATCCATTTTTAATTTCGTTCTTTACAGATTGTTTCTTCAGATGAGCAGTTTATCTTTGTTCCATGGGCCTCTGATTTCGACACTCGGGGGTCAGGAGTGCGGTTGGCCATCTCTAAAGTGGACAAAGAGCACACTTCCATGGAGATGGCTCTCTTGAATGCCGGCTGCATTATTTCCTGTCTCCTTTCCCTGCCTGTCGATGCTGTACACCTTGTTTTGTATGACCTCAATGTAGCATGGATTAGGGAATGGAATGAAAAAGGTTGAGTGGGATGGAGGACATTCAAACTTGTAAGATCACAGTTATGACTGGCATACAAGCAGAAAATGTGGGAATGCACAGCAGATCCATGGCCGTGAGGTTTAGCTGATCATCCATGCTCTGGGTCCTAACTCTTTCAGACTCTGATAGGCGTGTGTTTTAAGCAAAATTACAGCTCCAGCTCTTCTTGAGGAGGTTATTATAAAAGGTTAAGAATTATTGATGCTTGCTTCATCTATATCCTAAAAATGTGATCATGTTAATCAGGCATAGATTCTGTTGGAAAATGATTGATCATTACCCCCATCCCGCCTTCCCAGTAACTTTGGAGTTCCCATCGTCTAGCGTACTCATGCTCTAAAAGTGACCTGTTATTGGTGTCACTGGCTGCTGGAACTAAGGGGATGGAGCCTACTGGAACTGACCTTCGGAATGACCTTCCGCTCCAGGGAAGATCATTCTGAGTAACCTCCACAGAGCCTCACTGCATGTAGCATATGGCAGTCAATTTCCAGCTCACAATCTGTGGCACTCACTGCATGCCTTACTAGGTCACCTATGTTTATGTCACAATGCCTTGCTGTCATGTAATGAAAATCTCATAAAACACAACGCTGGAAAATGTTAAAGATTCTGTTTAATGCTTTTCTGTTAAGTTCGAGTGTATTTGAACTTACTGCTGCCAAAATGCAATAATAAAACATTTTTAATAAAACAACACCTTCCTCGGTTTTTTTTAAAGTTCAGTCCTCCTAATCAATTCCACAGATAGCACAGTTTTCTGCACTTTGGACAATTTGACCACCTTATTGTATTAAAAGCACTCTAACCTAAGCACTCTTGTCAGTGAGGTAGGCAAAGAGACATGTAATTTTGTTTGCACTTCAAGTCAATTTCATTTGAACAAAATATTCCTTATTTAAAACATCACATGAGCATTTCCCAATTAACCATGATACTTACAAGCTGTCCAGCGCTCTCAATCTGAAAAAGGATATTAGCTGCATTGATGTTTCAGCTGGACCTTCCCCTCTGCCGTGGAGATAGCTCTTTTTGATGAAGGTGGGTCTCACAGGTCAAAGTGGGTCTTCTCAGATTGCCACTTGTTGCAAGTCTTCGTTGAGGGGGAGGCTTCCAGGTGTGTGTGCTTTTATCCCCCTTCGCCCAGACCTTCCCAAATATTCTGTGGCCTTTGGCCATTGGGTTCTGGAGCTGTGTTCAAAGTATCCAGTGGGGTCATGCCAACACCCATCACTGTTTCAATGCTGGGGAGGTGTAAAGTGCACATCTTCAGGCAATGGCTGGAAGTCAAAGTGCCGGAAAATCACGCCGATACTCCACCAATACACGATCCTCCTAAACCTTTGTGATTTCTTTGACCTTGGTTTCTAATGTTCACTGTAACTATTGGCTGTTGTCTAATTTAGTTTTGCCAATTTCCTGCCAGACTCTTCCCTGACCTGGGGATACCGAAAACTGATTGAATGGCCCAGATACTCGAGATCAGGAACAGCACAAACCAGCCATGAGCTCAGAATCTTCTTAAAGCCAGCTGCTGTGTGGTATGTGCTCACTGAGCCGTCATAGAGCTGATCTCCTTCCCTTCCCTTCCTAAAGCCACAGAGAATACGGGAGCAGCCATGCGGCAAGCTCTCCTCCTGGTGGCAAAGTGTCAGAGCTTTCCTCAGCACCCCTCCATGACAGTGACTGGTCAGGTCACAGTCATTCACTGTTGGACAACCACTGTGTGTGGCAATTCATTCTGGCTAATCGACAGCAAAGCAGTTGTTGCAGTCAGTTTCCTGAGGACTACTTCTTTCCACAGGAAATTTACAACTTCACACTCCGTGAGCTCAGCGTCAGTTGCTGCATTGCTTATCAGAAATGAGAGGTGGGGAAGTTCCAGCCACTTGCAGGGACTGTTCCTCAGTGAGTGATCCTGCCACTTGTTTCAGCCATTGATGTATTTACAACCAAACTAAAAATGGCAGGTGCTCCTGTGCAGCATTGGCTCATTCGCACTCTCTATATAGCACTGCAGGTCCACACCGGCTTTCCTCTCTGATACTTGGCTTTCAATCCTGTGTAAATTGATGCGATAAACCCCACCATTTGTAGCCATCTCTGTGGCCGTCCAGCATGACATGAGCTTGGAATTCATTGACTAGTTTTCTGATGTAGCTTAAAACCGTTCCTAATTAAGCACTAGTAATCAGTCACAGCCAATAGGCTACAGGGTTCCTGGAATGGGGAAAGGGAAAGAACACGTTAGGGAACAGAGAGTGCTGTTCTGTGTTTGTGGCTGAGACACATTGTTTGTGTGAAGATAAAAATAGACCACCTCAGGCATTTGTTATGTCTGACCAATTCCTCCATCAGCTCAACTCCTTCCAACTGATCAATGGCAATATCGGTAAAAAAAAGCACCTGGAGAGACTCAAGAAGTCAGGCAGCCACAGCAGAGGGACAAATTTAATGTTTCAAGCCCATGATTTTTCATCAGGATCTTTCAGTGGTATGCTGTATCACATGTGCACTCTCCATCGAACAACACAGACCCACCCTGTCTTAAAACTATCCCAGTCTCCTGCTCGATTTGAGATCATGGGAACTGAAGATGCTGGAGAATCCGAGATAACAAAGTGTGGAGCTGGATGAACACAGCAGGACAAGCAGCATCTTAGGAGCACAAAAGCTGATGTTTCGGGCCTAGGGCCTTCATCGGAAAAGGGTCTGATGAAGGGTCTAGGCCCGAAACGTCAGCTTTTGTGCTCCTAAGATGCTGCGTGGCCTGATGTGTTCATCCAGCTCCACACTTTGTTATCCTGCTTGATTTGAATTACTTTTAATAAACCTTATCACAAATGCAGGAGGGACATGAACTCTGACCTTCTGACCCAGAGGTAAAGACATATACCAAAAAGCCCCCAGTATTTCATTTTACCATCATTTAGCATTTTAGCAAAAACCTTCCTCTCAAGTGAAGAATTGCAAATTTCGCCAGCTCACGGGGACAAACATCTCACCAAATCCTTTCGATCTTCACTTCTCTCTAAGTCCTCCTCTCTTTTTCGGGTCTCAGCCCTTGCTGTGTATTCACTTTGTCTATCGAACTTCTTGTCTCCAGGCTGCAATGCTCCTGTCTCAGCAAAGGCCTCAGTATCATGCACTTCAACCTGCACCTCTTTGAATATCAAACTCGGCATGGAACTGAACTCACTTTCTGTTTCCTCCTTGTCTACTCTGTGGCCTGGAATCTTCTCCTGATTGGTTCTTTCATCCATCGCCGACATTCTCCCTTCACAGGCGCCCCTCATTCTCTATCCATTCCTTCACCCCACTGCAGGCCTGCAATGCAGCTCCGTTCTTCTTAGTCCAAAGACTGTCATTCCATCCCACCCATCCCAGCACTGTCCTGACCCCCGTGGATTTATCCTCCCTGTACTTCACCCCTCAACCTAAAAATAACTTTGAAAAAAATGAGGAAGTTTTTATTGTGTCTGACAGATATAAATGTGCAAGATATCTTTAATACCATGCTAGCTCAGTTCTTAACCCATTTTAATTTGATTTTAACCCATAACTCACCGATTGCACTGTGTTAAATTGTGCACAAGCTTGTCTCTGAGCCAGAAGGTTCTGGGCCCAGGCTCCACTGCAGACCTGAGACCATTATTTAAGCTCAAATTAGCATTGAGGTATAAAGGGTAACTTTGAGTTGAGACATTAAGCTGAGGGATTGTCCACCTGAAAGACCCTGAGGCACTATTTAAAGAAGAGAGAGCAGTTCCTGGTCACCATTCCCCTATCCATCAACACCAGATAAGTTTTGTCAGGCTACTTTTGGAATACTGCATCCGATTCTGGTCTCCCTGCTATAGGAAGGTTGTTGTGAATTTTGAAAGGGCTCAGCAAAGATTTACAAACATGTTGCCAGAGTTGAAGGGTTTGACCCAGAGGGAAATGCAGGAATAGGCTGGCACTATTTTCTCTGGAGTGTCAGAGGCTGAGGGCTGGCTCATAGAATTATGTAGGGGCATAAACAGGGTGAATATCCAAGGTCTTTCTCGCAGGGTAGCGGAGTCCAAAACCAGATGGCATTTGTTTAAGTTGACAGAGGAAAGATTTAAATGGGATCTAAGGGGCAACTTTTTCACGCAGAGGGTGACGGATGTATGGAAAAAGCTGCCAAGAGAACTGCTGGAGGCTGGTACAATTACAACAGTTAAAAGGCATCTGGATGGGTATATGAATATGGAGGATATAGAGGGATATGGGCCAAATACTGGCAAATGGGACTAGATTAATGATCAGCATGGGTCAAAGGACCTGTTTCCATGTTGTATATTTCTATGGCTCTATAACTCTATGTGTTTGTTTGGCAACTAGTGTTGATCAAACCTTCTCATTGTGAGAAAATCTGTTGCTGCATCTACCTACATGACCAGCACTGGCTCTGTTTGTAAAAATTCCATTGGTTCTCAATCTTGACCCTGGAAGAGTTCCTGCCAATATCTTAGTGCCACTCATTATAGTGTTCAGGACATCATGCTACATTAGCTGGTCTGTTTACTTTATTCACAGAAAGTTACAGAATTCATCTGTGTCTATTGGTAAATACAAAGAAACTATTACCAACAGAAAGCTCCAATGTGAACAAGTCATAGATTCATAGAATATAGAAGAATAGAAGTCCAAAGATATGCAGACTGGGTGAATTCGCCATGCTAAATTGCCCATAGTTTTCAGAGATGTATAGTTTAGCTGTATTAAGTTAGGGAAAGGGTTGGGATATGGTTCTGGTTGGGATGCCTTTCGCAGGGTTGGTGTGGACTTGTTGGGCCAAATGACCTGTTTCCACACTGTAGAAATTCTGTGTGAATAAGACAACATGGAGACAGGCCCTTTGGCCCAACTCATCCATGCTGACCAGCTTTCCTATACTGAACTAGTCCCATTTCCCTGAATTTCACCCATATCCTTCCAAGCCTTTTCTATCCACGTACCTGTCCAAACATCTTTTAAATGCTGCAATTCTACCCAGCTCCACCACTTCCTCTTGCAGTTTGTTCCATACATGAACCATCCTCTGTGTGAAAAAGTTGCCCCTCAGGTGCCTTTTAAATCTTTCCCCTCTCACCTTAAACCTATGGTCTCTAGTTCTGCTATACTTGGAAATAATTTTCTTTCTCAGATTCCCCATCAATCCTTGTGTACTTACTTTTCTCAGAAGCTTACCCACAGGTGGTTGTGGGCCTCTGCCAACTCAATAGACAATAGACAATAATGAATAGGTGCAGGAGTAGGCCATTTGGCCCTTCGAGCCAGCACCACCATTCATTATGATCATGGCTGATCATCCACAATCAGTATCCTGTTCCTGCCTACTCCCCATAACTCTTGATTTCACTATCTTTAAGAGCTCTATCCATCTCTTTCTTGAAAGTATCCAGAGAGTTGGCCTCCACTGCCTTCTGGGGCAGAGCATTCCATATATCCACCACTCTCTGGGTGAAGAAGTTTTTCCTCAACTCTATTCTAAATGGCCTACCCCTTATTTTTAAACTGTGTCCTCTGGTTCTGGACTCACCCATCAGCGGAAACATGTTTCCTGCCTCCAGAGTGTCCAATCCCTTAATGATCTTATACATCTCAGTCAGATCCCCTCTCATCCTTCTAAACTCAAGTGTATACAAGCCCGGTCGCTCCAACCTTTCAACATATGATAGTCCCGCCATTCTGGGAATTGACCTCGTGAACCTACGCTGCACTCCCTCAATAGCCAGAATGTTCTTCCTCAAATTTGGAGACCAAAACTGCATACAATACTTCAGATGTGGTCTCACCAGGGCCCTGTACAGCTGCAGAAGGACCTCTTTGCTCCTATACTCACCCAAGTATTAAGCAAAGACTGTCACAAATTTAACATTGAACGTTGTACCACAGGTTATATTGTCATAAAGAAAGCAAGCAAGTACTTGGCTTCGTTTCTAGAGAATTCATCTTGAAAGTTTGGAAAGTTACACTACATCTGCATCGAATGTTACTTAGACCACATTGAAAATACTTGTGCAGTTCTGGTGACCACAATTGTAACAAAATATGCAGAGATTCTCAAGGATGATACAAGAAAAATGTGGCATACATATCTGGAAAAAATTTGAAGGTTGAATCAGTTTTCTCTTGAAAAAATGGAGATGAATGGGAGACCTAAGAAATTGTCAAAAGTTTTCATAGAATCTCTACACTGTGTAAGCAGGCTATTCAGCCCTTCAAGTCCACATTAACCCTCCAAACAGCATTTCACTCATTCCCACCCCATCCCTGTAATCCTGCATTTTTCTTGGCTGACCCACCTAAGTCTGCACATCCTTGGGCACTATGGGGAAGGCTTAGCATGCCCAAGCTATCGAATCTGTGCACCTTCGTAACTGCGGGAGGAAGCCGGAGCAAACCCACATAGGCTCAGGGAGAATATGCAGACTCCACCCGGCCTGTCCTCTGAGGGCGGAATCAAATCAAGGTCCCTGATGCTGTGAGGCAGTAGTGCTAACCATTGAGCCACCATGCTGCCCTAAGGTGTTTTTCTGATCAGCCTATCCAGAGATGTTATCACATAACCCTGGAGCAGGTGGGACGTGAATGACACTGCCACTGTCCACAAGAGAGCCCTGACAGATTTTTAGAGGTTAGATTCAATGAAAGAGTTTCCTCCTGTTGGGAAGCACATCTCAGCCACTGCAGGCCATCAATAAGAAATAGGGAGTAGGCCATTGAGCCCATCGAATCTGCTCTGCCATTTGATAGGATCATGGCTGATTCAACATTCCTCACATTGACTTTCCTGTGTTTTCCCTGTAATTCTTGATTCCCTGACTGATTAAGAATCTACCCATCTCAGCCTTAAGTATACACCAGGACAATGCCCCTACAGCCCTCTGTGGCAAGGAGTTCCAAAGACAATACAAGATAATCACCAAGAAATTCAATAAGGAATTGAGGAAGAAGCTTCTTTACTCAAGAACTGGCGAGAATGTGAAACTAACCTGCATAGGCAATAGTTGTAGTAGATATTATAGATGACTTTCCAAGGCAAACTAGAGAAGTACATGAGGAAGAAAGGGAAAAAGAGTTCTGATGATTGATTTAGTTGAAGAAGGATGGGAGGTGACTAAGTGGAATATAAAACCGTAAGGATCAGTAGGGCAAAAGGCATCTTTCTGTGCTGTATATCCTACATCATATCCTAAGAAAGGACATCACCGAGCTAATGTCAGCAATAAGGTGCATCTTAGCTAATCTGGATCAGTGACATTCTTATAGGTCAACTTTCTGGCAGGAGATACTTGGCAGTAGGAAACCTGACTGATGTTTCTATTTCTTGACCTTGGACACAAGGTTCAATTTGTCCCATCCTCACAAACAGGCGCTAACTCAGCCCCAGGGAACCCTTGGTTCAAATGGTTCAGTACTCCACTAAGCCATTCGCAATGTTGAAAATGACCCTGCAGGCAACACGGAAACAAATTGATAGCAAAAGAACAATTACCGACTTAGTGGAAGCGAGATCACTATGACCTGGCAAATCTATGTCTCCAAGTGTGTTTGCTGTTTGCAGTGTGCGGTCCAAGGTCTTGGTTCATTATTTTCCACAATAAGGTGATTGTTTTAAAATCGAACAAGTACAATACTGACTGAAAGTTAATCTTTTGTCCTTCACAGTTCCTAGATTCTCACCAGTAAGAAAATACACTGATTTATCTTTCTTGGATCCGAAATGGATAACTTCACACTCCTCCACATTGAACTCCGTGTGACACAGTTGTGGCCAATTAATTAATCTGTTTATGTTCCTTTGTAACTTTCTGCTCCAATTTGTGAAATTTTCTGTACTCTAACTTAGTACAATCTGCAAACTTGGCTATTAATTCCTTCAACCACAACATCTAGATAAATGGCGGTAGCTGAGATCCCTGCTTAGATACATGGGGAACGTCGCATGGACTACATTTCAACATTCAGAAAACCTTCCATTTATCTGTACTCTGGCCTGATTTCCAACTAATGTTCACATCCACTCTGTATCATTTTTCCAAACAAATTTCTTCACTAGAAACTTATCAGCTGCTTTTTGGAAGCCCAGGTAGATAAGCTAGGTATTCCCTTATCTGCTATTCCAGTTACCTCCTCAAAAATTCACCTAAGTTAGTTCATCATGACCGACTCCTCACATGGCCATGCCAATTCTGTTTGTTGGCCTGATTCTTACTGATGAGTTTAATCATTCAGCCCCTAATGCCAGATTCCAGTGACTTTCCCACAGCTGACAATACATTTACTGGGTAGTAGTTACCTGGTTTCCCTCTCTCCCTTCTGAAATAACTTTTGCAGAATGAGGAACGATCTCCAACTGTTAACCCCTGCCCATCCTCACAGAATTGTTATAACACAGAAGGAGGCCATTTGGCCCATCATGCTAGCTTAAGCACTAGCACTTCGGCCTAAGCACTCAGGCGCTGAAGCTAATCATTCATTCCAACTACCCATTTAGTGAGATTTCTTAACAGAGCATCAGAAACCAGATCGTCAGTAAAGTGAAACACTTTCATCCACATAGGAGTCAATCAAGTGTATTAATTAATCAAATAAAAAGTGTGTAAAATGTAGAGATTTAAAACAATAAAGAAGATACCGTACAATGGAGAGAACATTTTACAAATACTACATGTCATAATACAGTATACAGAGCACAGCATGGACTGCAAACACAATAAACTTAACACAAGATATTAGGATCCACAATAGTCAGGGCTGCTACCTCGCAGCGCCAGGAACCTGAGTTTCATTCCAGCCTTGGGTGACTGTCTGTGTGGAGTTTGCACATTTTCCCCATGTCTGTGTGGGTTTCCTCCAGGCACTCCGACTTCCTCCCACAGCCCAAGGGCATGCAGGTTAAATGGATTGTCTGTGTAGGTTTCCTCTGAATGCTCTGGTTTCCTCCCACAGTCTAAAAATGTACATGTTAGGTGGATTGGTCATGTTAAATTGTCCAACGTGCCCAGGGATGTGCAGCCAGAGGAAATTCAGGCTTACAGGGATTGCTTTGGGTGGGATGCTCTTTGGAGGGTCAGTTTTGATTCGATGGGCCAAACGGCCTGCTTTCAAACAGTAGGGATTCTGTGAAATAACAGAATAAAGTCTATTCTGAGACAGACTGAGATCCTGATCCATTTCATAAAAGAAAAGAAAAAGGAAAAATCAAAATAGACATATTTACACTGAAGGGATCTGATCCTTGATCTGTCCTATCCCACAGCAAAAAAAAAGGGAAAATTTTATTAATTCTGAGTCTATCATTTTCTCAGGTCATTTGAATCTGCTTCATTACTAATGAATTAATTTTGAAATGTATTCATTGCTGGTTTCCATTGAAACATTCATTATTCATGCCTGGGGATTGACTCACTTTCCAACAGTCTGAAGTCCTCAGTTAAGTGTTTCCTGTACTTGTCAAAATTAAAGCAAAGCATCATACTATTAGGAACAGCGAACTCCAGTATAGGTCAAGAATGAAAGTTGTAACCTTCCTGCTTGTCATTGTCTGTGCAACATCAAATGTTGCATTTGCCCCGTGAACCTTGAGGAGTACAGATGTCAAAAATTCTTTCCTTTAAAACTGCTGGGTCATAAACGACGAGATTGTATCCAAACCACATTTACCAATGACAAAGTGTGGAGCTGGATGAACACAGCAGGCCAAGCAGCAGCTTAGGAGCACAAAAGCTGGCGTTTCGGGCCTAGACCCTTCATCAGAAAAAGTTCCATTATCTCTTTACCAATGACAATTTTGTTTGGGACAATATGAGAAACTGAATGCCAGCTCCCCAGGACCTGGAATTTGCAGAATCTGTCTCACCATAACCGTAAGGTGCTAACATATCATTCCAAGGACAACTCAGACATGACCCTCAATTATTGATATTTTGGTATATGGTGAGAAGAAATATTTGCTGCATCAAATTGCCCTGAAGCAATTTCAAGATTCTATCATTCACTTTATGTAGTTTCTGCCCAAAATCGATCAAGTTTATAATGACATTCACATTCCTTTTGTCACACCCTTTTTTCTAAATATTGTCAATTGCTGCACCCCACTGCTACTTTTTTTATTCATTCATGGGATAAGAATGTCA
The DNA here is from genome assembly GCF_030684315.1 of Stegostoma tigrinum. NCBI lineage: Eukaryota > Metazoa > Chordata > Chondrichthyes > Orectolobiformes > Stegostomatidae > Stegostoma > Stegostoma tigrinum. The sequence goes on from NC_081379.1 coordinate 13,587,151, forward strand.
CTGGCTAGGCCAGAAATCATTGTCCATCCCTAACCAGCCAGAGGACAGTTTTAAAAGTCAAACACATTGCTGTAGGTCTAGAGTTACATGTCAGTTTCCTTCCCTAATGTACGTTAGTGAACCAGATGGGTTTTTCCCAAGCAAAAGACAATGGTCATCATCAGACTCTTAATTGCAGATTTTCCCCCACCTCCCATTCAATTCAAATTCCACCTTCCACCATGGCAGGATTTGAACCAGGGTTTCCAGGACATTAGGGATAGTAGAAACTGCAGATGCTGGAGAATCTGAGATAACAATGTGTAGGGCTGGCTGGACACAGCAGGCCAAGCAGCATCAGAGGAGCACGAAAGCTGATGCTTCCGACCTAAACCCTTCTTCAGAAGTGGGGGAGGGGAAGGAGGTTCTGAAATAAATAGGGAGGGGGGGTGGATAGAGGAGAAGGCAGGTGGGGGGGGAGGCAGACGGGCCAAAGAGGTGGGGATGGAGCCAATAAAGGTGAGTGAAGGTGGGGAGTGAAAGAGGAGATAGGTCAGTCCAAGGAGGACAGACAGGTCAAGGGAACGGGATGAAGTTGGTAGGTAGGAGATGGGGGTGGGGATTGAGGTGGGAAGGCAGGTTACGGAGGCGGGGTCAAGCAGGGCTGGTTTTGGGATGCGGTAGGGGGAGGGGAGATTTTGAAGCTTATGAAGTCCACATTGATACCATTGGGCTGCAGGGTTCCCAAGCAGAATATGAGTTGCTGTTCCTGCAATCTTCAGGTAGCATCGTTGTGGCACTGCAGGATGGACATGTTGTCTGCGGAATGGTTTGCGACTGGGAGGTGCAGTTGTTTAGTGCAAACCCTGCAGCCTAATGGCATCAATGTGGACTTCACAAGCTTTAAAATCTCCCCCCACCCTACTGCATCCCAAACCAGCCCAGCTCGTAGGTGTTCTGCAAAGCGGTCCCCAAGCCTCCACTTGGTTTCCCCGATATAGAGGAGGCCACAACAGGTACAGCGGATGCAGTATACCACTTTAGCAGATGTGCAGATGAACATCTGCTTGATGTGGAAAGTCTTCTGGGGCCTGGTTTGGTTGTGAGGGGGGAGGTGTAGGAGTAGCACTTCCTGCGGTTGTAGGGAAGTGCCGGCTGTGGCAGGGCTGGAGGAGTGTGTGGGGTGGACAAGAGAGTCACAGAGAGAGTGGTCCCTCTGGAAGGCAGGTAAGAGTGGGGAGGGAAAAATGTCTTTGGTGGTGGGGTCGGATTGCAGATGGTGGAAGTGTCGGAGGATGATACGTTGGATCCGGAGGTTGGTGGGGTGGTACATGAGGATGAGGGGGTTTCTCTTTTGTTTTTTTTATTATTGCAGGGATCTTTCCCAAAATCCACAAACCTGCCTGCCCTGGTCGACCCATTGTCTCCGCCTACTCCTGACCCCCCGAGCTTATCTCCACCTATCTAAATCCATTTTCTCCCCCTTGGTCCAGGAACTCTCCACCTACATCTGTGACACCACCCACACCCGCCACCTCCTCCAGAACTTCCAATTCCCCGGTCCCCAACACCTCATCTTTACTATGGACGTCCAGCCCCTATACACCTGCTTCCCCATGCAGATGGCCTAAAGGTCCTCCGCTTCTTCCTGTCCCGCAGGCCCGACCAGCCCCCCCTCCACTGAGACCCTCATTCACTTAGCCAAACTCGTCCTCACCCTCAACAACTTCCCTTTCAATTCCTCCCACTTCCTACAGACAAAGAGGGTGGCCATCGGTACCCGCATGAACCCAAGCTATGCCTACCTCTTTGTAGGTTACGTGGAACAGTCCCTCTTCCGCACCTACACTGGCCCTAAACCCCACCTCTTCCTCCGTTACATTGATGACTGTATTGGTGCTGCCTCATGCTCCCACAAGGAGCTCGAACAGTTCATCCACTTCACCAACACCTTCCACCCCAAGCTTAAGTTCACCTGGACCATCTCTAATACCACTCTCTCCCCTTCCTGGACCTCTCTGTCTCCATCTCTGAAAAGCACCGAGAAACTGGTATCCATTTCAAGCCCACCGACTCCCACAGCTACCTGGAATACACCCCCTCCAACCGACCTTCCTGCAAAAATTCCATCCCGTATTCCCAATTCCTCCGCCTCCGTCGCATCTGCTCCCAGGATGAGGCATTCCACTCCCGTACATCTCAGATGTCCTCATTTTTCAAGGACCACAATTTCCCCCCCTCATTAGTCGAGAATGCCCTAGACCGTGTCTCCCAAATTTCACACAACTTATCCCTCACACTCCCTCCTCGCAATAATAAAAAAATCCAAAACAGAATCCCCCTCGTCTTCATGTACCACTCCACCAATCTCCGGATCCAACGTATCATCCTCCGACCCTTCCACCATCTGCAATCCAACCCCACCACCAAAGTCATTTTTCCCTCCCCACTCTTGTCTGCCTTCCAGAGGGACCACTCTCTCTGTGACTCCCTTGTCTGCTCCACACTCCCCTCCAACCCCACCACACCCAGCACTTTCCCCTACAACCGCAGGAAATGCTACACCTGCCCCTACACCTCCTCCCTCACCTCCATCCCAGGCACCAAGATGACTTTCCACATCAAGCAGATGTTCACCTGCACATCTGCCAATGTGGTGTACTACATCCATTGTTCCCGTCGTGGCCTCCTCTACATTGGGGAAACCAAGCAGAGGCTTGGGGACTGCTTTGCAGAACACCTCCGCTCGTTTTGCAATAAACAACTGCACCTCCCAGTTGCGAACCATTTCAACTCCCCCTCCCATTCCACAGACGACATGTCCATCCTGGGCCTCCTGCAGTGCCATAATGATGCTACCCGTAGGTTGCAGGAACAGCAACTCATATTCCGCTTGGGAACCCTGCAGGCCAATGATATCAATGTGGACTTCACAAGCTTCAAAATCCCCCTTCCCCCACTGCATCCCAAAACCAGCCCAGTTCGTCACCGCCTCACTAGCCTGTCCTTCCAACTCTCCCGTCCTCCCTCCTCAAGCCCCACCCCCATCTCCCACCTACCAACCTCATTCCGCCCCCTTGACTTGTCCATCCTCCCTGGACTGACCTATCTCCTTCCTACCTCCCCACCTACACACACCTTTATTGGCTCCATCCCCACTTCTTTGGCCTGTCTGTCTCGTCCCCACCTATCGTCTCCTCTATCCATCTTCTATCCACCTCCCCCTCTCTCCCTATTTATTTCAGAACCTCCTCCCTCTTCCCCATTCTGAAGAAAAGTCTAGGCCCAAAACGTCAGTTTTCTTGCTCCTATGATGCTGCTTGGCCTGCTGTGTTCTTCTAGCTCTGCACTTTTTTTTCCCCAGGACATTACTAGGGTCTCTGGATTAATAACGTGAAGATACCACTGTGCCATTGTCTCCCCTCAGCTGTTACTGCATCTGAGTAAAAAAGAACACACAGGCCAGAAACCAGACTCTTGAATCCTTAGAGCATCAAAGAATCTTCGTTTTAGAAATAAATGCAGGTGTCCATCTGTGTTACATATAGCATTAGTAATTTATGCTAACAGTGAGAAAGCATACGTCATCAGATCAACTAGACCTAGGACTTAGGAAGACGGCTCAAATGGAGACCTGCTAAAACATAACTCTGTAAGCAGTTAGTCAACGTTCCTTAGCCTGTGACAATCTCGAAAAACTCAGTTATGACATTGATATAGTCTGCACACTATGATCACTTTGATCTCTGTCTCATGATATGTTTTGCAAATTAAGATATCTTTCTTACTCCTATCCTTTTCTAAATTACTTTCAGGCTTTCACCAGATTTTCCAAAGGGATAGAATAGATGCAGAGAGGATACTTTCTTTGGTTGGAGAGTCTAGAACAAGGGGCCGCTCTCTCAGTCTATGGTGTCGGCCATTTAAGACTGAGATGAGGAAATATTTCGTCACTCAGACAGTGGTCAACTTGTGGAAACCACTCCTACAGAAGGTTATGGAGACTGGTTCACCGAGTGTATTCGAGAAAGAGATTGATAAATGTTTAGGCATTAAAGGCATCAAGGGGTATGGAGAGAAAGTGGAATTACACTGTCAAGATAAAGGATTAGCTATGATCATATTAAAAGGGCCGTACAGTCCTCAAGGGTGGTACACCTTCTCCCACACCTTCCCCTAGCTGCCTGGGACTGATGTGCTGTCCAGCTTGGTGTGGAATTTGGATTATGTTTTACGCTTCCACAATGAGCAAGACCCAATGGGGAATACGCTTGGTGCCTATTGTTCACAATATGCATTCAAAGTAGTCTGAAAATGTAGCCCTTGGGTGAAGGCACAGCAAAACTCATTGGCATTTTGGCCAGAAATATATCTCTCAAAAAACTTTAAGAGGAAGAAGAGAACAAAATTGCAATGGAAAACTGTGAAAACCAGGAATAGGCATGCTCTGGCTCTCGCCTTCTTAAGATGTCTCGTACTACATTCTAAGGAACTACAGACTGTTATTCTGAAGTTTGATGCTACAGAACTCTGTGTATCTATTACATCTGATACAAGTGTGATAACAATGTTTTCATTAAGTTCAAATAATCCACTCATTGTTGCAATGACTACCTTTAGATGAAAATCATAAAAATGTGCTGTTAAGTGACAAAGGCTTTTGAGCTATGAAACAGCAAAATTGCTCCGTTAATTCCAATCCAAACTTTTAGGGTAATTCTGGATTTTATTGGTAAGGATTTAAAGCCGCCCCTGAAACAAGAGTTAAAATCCATTTCAGGTCGGCCCATGAGAGTCCAATGTGAAACAATTTTAGTTTGCAAGAACCAATAGCTTTAATTAATTCTACTTCTTAAGCTATTGATATATTTCCTCCTTTGTCTCCCAATACTCTACTGCCCCCAATTTTACTCGTCACTACCTTGAGATGTTTCTTTCTCCTAAGTGTCATATCATTATGGTGGGTCTTTGAGTAGACTGTATCCTTGGTTAGAATCAATACAGATTACAGGAAGCTAAATTTTTGATAAACTTTAATTTATAGTAACATCCTTTTCAAAATATATTCAGGACAAGGCATATCATGAGAGTTCTAAGGGAAGTATCTCTGAATTGACTTTGCTATTATGTGATCTTACATACAGATGATGTACACCGTCTATTTACATATTTAACATTAGCCCTTTATCCTGCACCAAGTGTGTGTCCAAGAAATTGTTGTTATTTCTTGATGGTTGTTTGTAAAAGTGTTTCTTGTGTTCCTGCTTTCCTGAAAACATTCTTATTAGTTCTCCAACTTAATCCTTAGAGTGCCTCTCAGAAACTCTGTTGCCTTTATTTAGTCTTCCATAATCTTGTTTATGTTCCAACTTTTGCATCTTGTGGATTTTGTTTAGATGTTGACCATTTGAGTAATTTCGTTTTGCTTTCCATATGGATCTTCTAATTTCTAAAGAGATCCACCCTATTTTGTGAAGGTTTGTATTGCAGGTATTATGTGCTTTCTGGTGTCTTGATCATCCTCCCTGTCAATGTTATACCATGATAGTTGCTATACAAATACAAATTGTTGTTATACCATGATAGTTGCTATACAAATACAAATTGTTGTTATACCATGATAGTTGCTATACAAATACAAATTATTGTTGTTACTATTCCCCATCACTAACATATCTCAAATCGACGATAAGCTCTACAACAATGGTCTAGAAAAAAAACACAAAGTGACACTATCTGGACAGTTAGTGAAATGTGAGACAGTGTTGGACCAATCCTGAATCACTTTCCTTGAGGAGACACCATACAAACATTACTAGTGATAATGGGAACTGCAGATGCTGGAGATTCCAAGATAATAAAACGTGAGGCTGGATGAACACAGCAGGCCAAGCAGCATCTCAGGAGCACAAAAGCTGACGTTTCGGGCCTAGACCCTTCATCAGAGAGGGGGATGGGGGGAGGGAACTGGAATAAATAGGGAGAGAGGGGGAGGCGGACCGAAGATGGAGAGTAAAGAAGATAGGTGGAGAGAGTATAGGTGGGGAGGTAGGGAGGGGATAGGTCAGTCCAGGGAAGACGGACAGGTCAAGGAGGTGGGATGAGGTTAGTAGGTAGCTGGGGGTGCGGCTTGGGGTGGGAGGAAGGGATGGGTGAGAGGAAGAACCGGTTAGGGAGGCAGAGACAGGTTGGACTGGTTTTGGGATGCAGTGGGTGGAGGGGAAGAGCTGGGCTGGTTGTGTGGTGCAGTGGGGAGCGGGGACGAACTGGGCTGGTTTAGGGATGCGGTGGGGGAAGGGGAGATTTTGAAACTGGTGAAGTCCACATTGATACCATATGGCTGCAGGGTTCCCAGGCGGAATATGAGTTGCTGTTCCTGCAACCTTCGGGTGGCATCATTGTGGCAGTGCAGGAGGCCCATGATGGACATGTCATCTAAAGAATGGGAGGGGGAGTGGAAATGGTTGGCGACTGGGAGGTGCAGTTGTTGGTTGCGAACTGAGCGGAGGTGTTCTGCAAAGCGGTCCCCAAGCCTCCACTTGGTTTCCCCAATGTAGAGGGAGCCACACCGGGTACAGCGGATGCAGTATACCACATTAGCAGATGCGCAGGTGAACCTCTGCTTAATGTGGAATGTCATCTTGGCACCTGGGATAGGAGTGAGGGAGGAGGTAGAATACACCTCCTCCCACCCACCCTCCTGCAAAAATTCCATCCCCTATTCCCAATTCCTCCGCCTCCACCGCATCTGCTCCCACGATAAGACATTCCACTCCCGCACATCCTAGATGCCCAAGTTCTTCAAGGACCACAACTTTACCCCACAGTGATCGAGAACGCCCTTGACCGCGTCTCCCGTATTTCCCGCGACACATCCCTCACACCCCGCCCCCGCCACAACCACCCAAAGAGGATCCCCCTCGTTCTCACACACCACCCTACCAACCTCCGGATACAACGCATCATCCTCCGACACTTCCGCCATCTACCATCCGACCCCACCACCCAAGACATTTTTCCATCCCCACCCCTGTCTGCTTTCCGGGGAGACCACTCTCTCCGTGACTCCCTTGTTCGCTCCACACTGCCTTCCAACCCAACCACACCCGGCACCTTCCCCTGCAACCGCAGGAAATACTACACTTGCCCCTACACCTCCTCCCTCACCCCTATCCCAGGTCCCAAGATGACATCCCACATTAAGCAGAGGTTCACCTGCACATCTGCTAATGTGGTATACTGCATGCGCTGTACCCAGTGTGGCTCCCTCTACATTGGGGAAACCAAGCGGAGGCTTGGGGACTGCTTTGCAGAACACCTCCGCTCAGTTCGCAACCAACAACTGCACCTCCCAGTCGCCAACCATTTCCACTCCCCCTCCCATTCTTTAGATGACATGTCCATCATGGGCCACAATGATGCCACCCGAAGGTTGCAGGAACAGCAACTCATATTCCGCTTGGGAACCCTGCAGCCTAATGGTATCAATGTGGACTTCACCAGTTTCAAAATCTCCCCTTCCCCAACTGCATCCCTAAACCAGCCCAGTTCGTCCCCTCCCCCCACTGCACCACACAACCAGCCAAGCTCTTCCCCTCCACCCACTGCATCCCAAAACCAGTCCAACCTGTCTCTGCCTCCCTAACCGGTTCTTCCTCTCACCCATCCCTTCCTCCCACCCCAAGCCGCACCCCCATCTACCTACTAACCTCATCCCACCTCCTTGACCTGTCCGTCTTCCCTGGACTGTCTTATCCCCTCCCTACCTCCCCACCTAAACTCTCTCCACCTATCTTCTTTTCTCTCCATCTTCGGTCCGCCTCCTCCTCTCTCCCTATTTATTCCAGAACCCTCACCCCATCCCCCTCTCTGATGAAGGGTCTAGGCCCGAAACGTCAGCTTTTGTGCTCCTGAGATGCTGCTTGGCCTGCTGTGTTCATCCAGCCTCACATTTTGTTTTCTATACAAAAATTATATTTCATTTTATGACACACTGATGCAATTCAATATATGCGTTATAGAGTTTGGCAAACACAGAGAAGAATTAACCAACATATATTTTTGGAAGGTCAGCAAAAACAAAGGACGTACTTTTATTCACATAGAAAATATTTGGATTTTGTTATGAATGTTTGGCCCATTTGAGTTACTCCAGATGAGACCCTGTATATTCTTATGCTTTTGCTCATTCGTTCTTCCTTTGTTTGCACTCATGAAGCCTCTTAATACCATTTTATTTATTGGTGATTCACAAGGTGTTTAGCACACTTGCCTTCATTGCTCAGATCTTTGCATATATGAGTTGGGACATCATGTTGAGGCTGTACAGGACATTGGTGAGGCGTCTTCTGGAATACTGGGTTTCTGGAGTTAGGTAGCAGATCAATCTCACTGTACACTGGAACAAATCTGAGTAGCTAAGTAGTTCTGATCATCCCATTATAAGAAGGATATTATTAAGCTGGCCAGGATTCAGAAAAGATTTACCCAAGATGTTGCCAGGAATGAAAGTGTTGATTTATAAGGAGAGGCTGGATAGGCTGGGACCATTTTCACTGGAGCCAAGGGGTTACCTTGTAGAGGTTTTTAAAATCATAAGTGGCATAGGTAGGATGAATGACAGATGTCCTTTCACTATGATGGGGGATTTCAAGGCTAGGGGGCATATTCACAAGTTGAGAGGAGGTAGATTTAAACAGGACATGAAGGGCTTTTCTTACATGGTGAGTTGTTTGTTTGTGGAATAAGCTTCCAGAGGAAGTGATGAATGTGAGTACGGTTACAATGTTTAAAAGACATTTAGCTGAGTACATGAATAAGAAATGTTTGGAGGGATATGAGTCCAGGGCAGGCAAGTGGGCCTAGACTAGCGTGGGATTATTGTCACTGCATGGGCTGGTTGCACTAAAGGGTCTGTTTCTGTGCTGTATGACTCCATGCCATTATGGATGGCATCATTTAACTCAATATAGATCAGGGGAACATCAGGATTATGGGCTGGGTGCTGGAAAATGGCACTAGAATAGTTAGCTGGTTATTTTCAACTGGCACAGACTCAATGGGTCTTTTTATGTGCTATGAGCTCTTTGACTCGACATGTGCCTTTTCCATAGTGGCACCTACTTTGACTGGGCTTCATCCAACTTACTGTAAAGTTAAAAGCTTAAGGTTTGAATTGATTGACATTTTCAAGCTATTAAGGGGAATAGATTGGGAGAAACTGTTTGTGCAAATTGGGAAGTCAAGGATCAATAGAACAGTCTAAAAATTAGGGCCGGACCTTTGAAGAGTGAATAGAAAACATTTTTTCATAAGAAAGTTGATAGAATTTTGGATCAGGCTTCTAAAAATGGGAATTGATGCCGAATCCTTTATTAATTAGAAAACTGATGTTGAGAGATTTTTCTTAGCCCTAGGAACAAAGGGGAAATAAGGCAAAACTGGGTTTATGGAGTTAGGTAGCAGATCAATCTCACTGTACACTGGAACAAATCTGGGTAGCTAAGTGCCTACTCCTGTTTCTTTGTTCCTAATGAACTACTACATTTATCAAAACAAGGTTATAACAATTGCAATAGGTAGGAAATTAACAGAATGCAGCTTCAATTGACACATTTTGCCTACTTCGTAATTCTTTGTGGCAAATTAATCCACCATTTCAAGTTATTTGGCCACAATCCTCTTTTAACTTAGTCTGTTACTCCCATAAAGTGGCCAGATTTGCTGATATATGTGTTAGTGCCAACCCCTCGATGATTTATTTACGTTGCAAGCTGTTATTAATTCACTTAGCACCCAACTTGGGCAGGCTTTATGATCAGGTCCAATTCTGACTCAAATGTGCATCACTTCCCAATGACAGTCCTGAACCATTCTTGAATGGAGACACTCCTGGTTTTATTTTGCACAGAGGAGGGTTAACAAGATTAAATGCAACGTCATTACATCCAAAGGAATAACCTGCCTCAGACTGTTTGAAACTGGCTTTTTATGTCCTATACGCTTTAGTACTTCATTATTTATCCAATGGGTCACAACTAGAACTGGTGTTGGAATGATCAGTCATTTGTCAAAAGCAGCAGTTTCAGGACAAGCCTGAGTTTGACAGTCGGGATTCTCAGTTTCATCACACTGATCCTACAGTTTTCTGGTCATGACAAAGTCTTTAAAAGGATTGCAGTGGAAGGGAGGGGAATGAGTTAAAACCTGTCGATTTCACCTTTTGACTTGGATTAGAATTCAGTTCATGATGTACTGGGTTCCCATTTTAATCTTGCCCAGTGTAAATTGAGCCGATCTGTAGATAAAATCTAGCATGGGATTTGTCAGCAAGACCCCACCATCTTCCTGCAGAATCCAATTTAACCTGTCATAAGATAGCAGGGCCCTTCTTTGAGTATATCTGTAATGGCCTCCGATGACATCCTCAGGACTAAACACAATATTAGCCAGAATGTGTGAGTGAAACTGCTACTATGGTTTCTATGTCAGGAAAGCCAAAAGAAAAGAAGTGCTGAGAGGTCATAAGAGCCCAGGAAAGGTAAATCTCTTTCCCTTGATATTCCCTTCCCTGTGAAGCAGTCGGATCCAGGGAGTTCCTTTGAATCCACAAGCAAAGATCAGTCCTCCTGTGTTGCAAATCGCAGGCTGTTCCCCAAATGCAGTGCCTTTATGAATCTGTTCCCAACTGTTCACATCAGTGCTGGGCATCAGTCATTGAATAGCCTTGTACTGCACAATATTTTCATCAGATCAGCTGGCCTGGGGCTCCTTTTCGCCAGTTTCAAGTAGGTTCTAATCAAAACCTTCCCTAGTGGGTTCTGAGGATAGGATAGCTTGGCTCCCAACTCACAGAACCCCTGCTCTACATTACAGCCAAGGCCTGGGGTGTAACACAATCCACTTCACAGTGAAGTTCACTCTGTTAAGCTTCAACAACAAGCCATTGCCTTAATTTCAAAACCAGCAGCCCTCTCATCACAATGTGAGATTAATTCTTACACAATATCTATTCTTGGTTGAGATTTCCAAGGTTAATTGGAAATTAACTAACAAGGTCAGGCAGCTTTACATTTGGGGTGAGGTTGTGTATCAGTGTATCTAACTCTTCTGCTCATTGTCAGCAGCTTTTGCACATCTGTTTCCTTTTCTATTTTTAGCCCAAAAGTACTTTCTGAAAAATGTCATCTATCAGAAAACAGGAACTTTTTTTTAGAAAAAGATTCCCTTGAGAAATAATTTCAAAAAGCACAGGCAATGTTCTCAGCAAATCTTTTAAGTCTTCTTTAAAATCTCCTTCAGGCTTTTCATCTAAGAAATGTGTATCATTTCTTTAAAGTGCAGCAAGTGTTAATAGCTCTTGTCATCCAGCAAATGGTGATAGCCAATGATGACCCAGTGCCATGGGTCTGGTAGCCAGCACTCCAGGATTCCCCAGCAGTTTCCAGGAACTGAAGCTCAATCTCTAGGGCACTGCTGGAACCAAACCAGGGAAAAGAAAAAAGTCATAACTTCTTTCAAAACTTCAATTTATCAGTTACAACTGCTGTAGAGATAAAAATTAAAGGCTGCTTTATTAACTTTCCAAGATGAATCAGGTTAGATAATAATCAATAGTGCATTTTGGACAGGCAATAGGCCAATGATGGGAGCGAGTGGTTTGAAATAGAAGCTCATGAGATGAAACTATCAGGAACAACCCAACCACAGATGGAAAGGGATGGTGTAGTGGTCTTATCACTGGGCTAGGGACCTAGGCTAATGATGTGAGGATAAGGGTGCTAGTCCCACCAAAGCTGATAGTGAAATTTGAAGACATTAAAATGTGGCTATGTAACTGCTATTGTAAACAATGAACATCTGGTTCATTGATGTCCTTTTGGAGAGGAAATCTGTCATCCTTAAATAGTCTGACCTACATGTAACTCCAAACCCTCAAAACAAAATGGTCTGAGCAAGCCAGACAGTGAAAGTGGCAGTATGGGATCAGCTGACCAGCCAGCAATGCTTAGATGCTATGAATGAATTTAAAACCCTAGTTGAGGGTTAATTTCACTAACTAACTCAATTTAACCACCTTGAGTTTGGAGCATTAATGTTTCATTGGGATATGACATTGCATCAGACCATTCCATACTGCTTCTCTGCTGGCACAGACCCATTGCTCAACTGTAATCTCAGAACATCAGTGACTACAATATTATGACACACCTCCTTTCCCACAATATATCCAGTTGCCTTTCTGAATAAGATCACAGAGACCCTACCCAGCAAGGTCTCAATGTAGAAAGTTCGTACCCAATAGAAGGTTCCTATTGCTCGAATGTTGAAATGTAGCCACACGTTATACAGAGGAATCTGTCTGTTAAAAGGAAAGGGTTGTGTTGGATTCCCACAAGACAATTAGTTAGGTTGCAGTTAGACTATTGTTTGCAGATCTTCCCAGATATAGGGAGATGCTTAAGTTATGGAAAATGCCCAGTGATGAACCATTAGAATAAAGCCAGTTATAACAGTTTATTTTTGAAGAATGTAAAAACAAAATTTTTCCACAAGAACAGAAAAATAAGGAATATTCAAAATTCTAAAGGTTTTAAGAAGTCAGTTAGTAATAGTTTCATTCCAATGGTTGTCAAATTGCTAATAAAATGATATTGACATTCTCATGAGGGGAATTAAGGGGGCATTTCCCACAGAGTTCTTAGAAATTGATTAAAGGCATAAGCTAGGGCATCATTTAAATGAGAATTTAATTACAATGTGATAAAAAAAATTGCACAGGGAAAAGTTGGGGAAATGCGATTAGGATAATTGGAGAGCCTTTACTGGCACAGATACGATGATCTCAACAGTCTGCTTTTGTGCAGTGGCTTTGATGATTACAGAATATGTGTTGAAGTTAAAACATTGCTGAATATTACCATGCTTCTACAGTTTCCATGGTAGAATCGGGACTCCATGTTTCCACTCGGCAGATGTGAGCTGTAACCTGAAGCAAGCTTTCTTTTTGGCTTTAATGCAATGGAAATTCTCATTACAGTCCATAAATTACACAGAGCTATTTATAGTAGAATATTAGACTGTCTTTTGGCTCAAGCCGTTATTCTGACTTGTCTTAAGAAATGATAGGTTACAGCATGCTGTTGGCTTTCTTACTGAATTCTAATGAATACAACATACTTCCACCACAATTATTTGGCAATATATTTATTTCCAACTTGAGAGTTTTAGAGCAATAAAGCTTAGCTTTGCTGAGGCTAAGGTCCTGCTCTATGTTCAAACATAGCCACCATTTTCCTTCATTTTATGCAGAACCTCACTTAGTGAACTGTTTCTGCCAAATAATACTAAAATCAGTGCAAGTATGATAGGGAAGCTTTGCTGTAGCATTTCAGAACAGGCCTGTGGTGGTAGAACAATGGTGGTAGGGAATTTATAGGAAAAGATTCTCAGGTACAAGATCTGTACACATTTAGAAGCATGTGGATTTATTAGTGATAGACAGCATGGTTTTGTGTGGGGGAGGTTGTGCCTCACTAACTCGGCCAAGATTTTTGAGGAGGTGACAAAGATGATTGATGAGGGAAAAGTGGTTGATGTTGACTACATGGGCTTCAGGGAAGCCTTTGACAAGGTCCCTTATAGTAGACTGGTACAAAAGGTGAAGTCACATGGTATCAGGAGTGAGCTGGCAAGATGGATACAGAACTGGTTTACTCATAGGCGACAGAGGGTAATGGTGGAAAGATTCCACAGGGATCAGTATTGGAACCTCTGCTGTTTGTGATCTATACAATTGATTTGGAGGAAAACATACCTGGTCTAATCAGTAAGTTTGTGGACGATACAAAGAAGGGTGGAGATGCAGGCAGTGAGGAGGATTATTAGAGGACACAGCAGGATACTGACCAGTTGGAGGCACGGGCAGAAAAATGGCAGATGGAGTTTAATCCAGACAAATGTGAGGTGATACATTTTGGAAAGTCAAGTGTAAGTGGAAATTCTCAGTGAATGGTAGAACCTTTAGGTATATTCATATGCAGAGGGATCTGGGTGTGCAGATCCACATATCACTGAAGGTGGTAAAAAAGGTTTATGGCATGCTTGCCTTCATTTGAATGGGCTTTGAGTATAAGGATAGGCAAGTTATTCAGTAGCTTTATGGAACTTTAGTTAGGCCACACTTGGAACATTGCATACAGTTCTGGTCACCACTCTACCAGAAGGATGTGAATGCTTTGGAGAGGGTACAGAAAAGGTTACCAGGATGTTTCCTGGTATGAGGGATTTTAGTTGTGAAGAAAGGTTTGCTAGACTGGGTTTTGTTTCATTCAATGCAGGAGGTTGAGAAGTTTATAAGATTATGAATGGCAAGGATAGAGTGGAAAGTCTGAGGCCTTTTCCCAGGGCAAAGGGCTCAACTACTAAGGGGCACAGGCTCAAGGTTCGAGGGTAGAGGGAGAAGTTTAAAAGAAATGTGCAGAGCAAGTTTTTCAAATGCAGGGCAGAGAGGGCTGGAACATACTGCCAGAGGTGGTGGTGGAAGGAGACACAGCAGCAGAATTTAAGAAGCACCCGGGCAAATACATGAATAGAACGGAAATAGAGGGATAGTTTTAGTATGGATGGGTAAAATGTGGTGGCGCAAGCTTGGAGGGCTGAAGGGCCTGTTCCTGTGTTGTATTGTTCTTTGTTCCCACAATGTCCTGGGAGATTCTTGATTAGATCCTGGAGATTTATCCACCTTTATGTCTCTTAAGACTTCCAGCACCTCCTTTTCTGTAACGTGGACTGTTTTCAAGACATCAATATTTGTTTCCCCGAGTTTCCTAGCCTCCACTTCTTTCTCCAGAGTAAAAACTGATGCAAAATATTTGTTTAGTATCTCTCCTATCTCCTGTGGTTCCACACATAGATGACCTCATTGATCTTTATGGGGCCCTATTCATGCCTCGTCACGATCCCTGTTTATATACAGTAGTATGGGAAAACTACCCCACAGCACTGTTTAACACAGTGCAGTCATGAGGTGCATCTGGTCAAAGCCAGTAAAAACATCCCTGGAACTTCCCAGACAGATCAAGGAACAAGTAACATATACATTGAGATTTCCTGTGCATGACATTGATGTTGACGGATTGTTGTGCAGGGAAGGAAGAGCTGTAGGAGAGATAAACGCAAAATCCTACAGGAAATCATTTTCCTCCCCTTCCAAGTAGCCTCCCTGGCAATGAAATTACAAGCAGCAATGGCTATTTTGGGAGCTCTACAAAAGTGACGACAATATTGTGTTAAACTGCAGGGGCTGATTTGAAGAATGGGTGCTGGTGACAGAAAATTCACTCATGGCAGCAGATGCCAGAAAATTGCACATCGTACTGGTGACTTTCTGATATTGTACTATCAAGTGATTGAGATTGCTGCCATTGGTGTATATTTAGTGACATCTGATTATTCAAAAGATTGGTGTCTAAATTGTTCCTTTCCTTCATTGATTCATGTTGCAACATTTCACATCGTTGCACATTAAAGGGGCAAAACTTTTCCATCTTTGTTTGGGTTTGCTAACTCGAATAGGATGTGTTTCCAGAGGTATTGCCATCTGACTCTCCCAACACCAGTTGCCCCACCCCGCTTTTGGTCACCAGAAATGTCTATCCTCTAAGGTGCACCACCTTCCCATCCAATTGGAAAACAAACAATTCACATAGTCCCAACTGGATGATTTCTGACTATCAGTCAAGTAACCTTTTATCACCATTTACAAAAGCTTTATAACAAATCAGTGGAAGTGTTCAAAGAGAATGACAATGCAATGTACATACTTTTTTAAAATGCCACTATCTTTCTCTAGGATTCTGATGGCAGTATCAGGAGATGAAACATTAATTCCTGGAAACGCAAAGACAATCCTGGAAGGTTTGCACCCCCATCCATGCACCAGTCAGCCCATCATTGTTAGGGTGTAAACTGATATTCAGCTTTTCTGTTATGTCATAAGAACTAAAGGAAACATCTATGAAATTTTTTTTCCAAAAGATGATAAAATCAGGTAATGGTGGAGAGAGAATGGTGACAGGTGACATCAGCAAAAATCCTTCAAGCCCTGTAGAGAAGAGCAAGTCCTCAGAAGAAGGGGCAGAGGTGTGTCAACAAAAGGAAAGAAGGGCAACATAAGCTTATACTAAACATATGTTCAAGGTCTGTTTCATGCCATTCTTATTTCATTATGTTGTACCCCCTCATGCTTTAAATGTGAGCAATCATGAAAAGCATTTGTCACCTCTTCTACTGGAGGATGCTTTTTAAATTTGACTTTTATTCTTTCATGGGATGTGGAATTACTGACTGTTCAACAGTTATTGTCTGTCCCTAAGTGCTTTTGAGAAAGTGGTGGTAAGTTGTCTTCTTCAACTATTGCAGTCTGTTTAGCGAAGATGCCCCCACTCGATCCTGTTAAAGAGCGAGTTCCAGGATTTTGACCCAGCAACAGTGAATGACTGGTCATATATATCCAAATCGTGGTAGTGAGCGGCTTGGAGAGGAACATGAAGGCGTTGGTGCTTCCGTGTATCTGCTGACCTTGTCCTTTTAGATGGTAGTAGTTCTGGGTTTATAATAGAATGCTCACGGTGTGGAAATTGGCTATTTGGCCCGATAAGTCCACATCAATGAAGGGCATCCCACCCAGACCCATCCCCATACTCTATCCCTGTAACCCTGCATTTCCCATGGCTAGTGCATTGAATCTACACATACCTGAACACTACAAGTAATTTAGTATGGCCTATCCACCTGATTTGCACATCTTTGGACCATGTGAGGAAACAGGAGCACCTAGCAGCATACCATGCAGACACCAGGAGAACATTCAAACTCCACACAACCTGAGGCTGAAATTGAGCCCGGATCCCTGGCACTGTGAGGCAGCAGTGCTAACCACAGAGCCACCGTGCTGGCCCCAGGTTTGGAAGTTACTACGTAAGGAGCCTTTGTGAATTTTTGAAGTGCATCTTATAGATGGTACATACTGTTTTGTATTGGTGGTGGAAGGAGTAAATGCTTGTAGATGTGGTGCTGGTCAAGCAGATTGCTTTGTTCTGGATTGGGTCAAGCTTCTTGACTGCTGTTGGAGCAACACTTATTTAGGTAAATGGGTAGTATTCCACCACAAAGTGTTGTACCTTGTAGATGATGGACAGGTTTCTGGGGAGTCAGAAGTCATGTCACTCACTGCAGGACTCTTCACCTTTAGCACAGTGTTGTGGTCACAGTATTTATGTGGCTAGTTAAGTTTCTGATCAATAGTTACACCACAAGACTTCAATCCTGGGGTTTCAGTGACGGTATGGCCATTGAATGTCATGTTCACATCGTTGCCAAACACACCTTTACTGATGGGTGGCTCTTCAGTTCCTGAACATGTAGCTTACACAGAAATCTAAGAAACCACTTACAAAGGAGTGGGGGACAATTTCCCTGTAATTCACTTTATTGTAGAATCCCTAAAGTATGGAAGCAAGCCATGAGGCCCATCCACCCCACCAATGATCCTTTGAAAAGCATCCCACCCAAACCCACCCCCTACCCTATCCCTCTAGGGGTTAATCCACCTCGCTTGCACTTCTTTGGACTATGGGAGGAAACCCTCACAGACACAGGGAGAATGTGCAAGCTCAGGGTGGAATCAAAACCAGGCACCTGGCGCTGTAAGGCTGCAGGGCTAACCACTGAGCCACTGTGCCATCCCTGCAGCTCGCCTCTCCTCCATGACATAAATTTGCAACTTGACCAGCAAAACAACATCAATGAAGCTTATTGAAGCTACTAGTGAAAATTAGCATGCTTGGATTGTCGACAGACAGTTTTGAGAAGAAATCAACTCTGTTTTGCAGTATTTCAGTAAGACTATTCCTTTCAAGACTGTAAACATTCATTCTTACTTTGCAAAGACTGAGAAAAGAAATGTGAATACAAATGGTGAAACATCACTGCATTCTTGGCAAAGCTGAGCAACCAATGCCAACGTGTCAGACAGCTGAAGAGTGTTTCAGCATGACAGCAAATCAGTAATGAAAGATTCCTGCTGCCACAGCGCAAGGATGCAGTAAAGTGTGGTTACACAAACATTATGCTCAAGAGCAAATTTCATCCTCATGTCTGGGTCATCACTAGTGTACCTTGTACACAAGTAGTTCATTATCTATCAAAAAAATGCTAACATGCATGCCAAACTGCTGGCCTTTTTAGGTAGTTGACGGCACTTGGTTAGAACATGCAGGTACAGTGAGCAATTAATGGCAATTGAGCTTTTGTTCTGTAGGACTGGAGCTTAAGGCTAAAGCAAATTTACAATGATACAGTATAACAACAAGGTCACACCTGAAGTACTGTGTGCAGGTTTGGTCTCCCTACCTAAGGATGGACATATCTACCCTTCAGAACGTGCAACAAAAATTCACTAGACTGAGTTTTCAGGATGATGGTTTTGTCCTCTGACAAGAGATTGAGAAGAATTAATCTGTATCTCCTGGGGTTTAGAAAAAGGAGACATGATCTACTTGAAACATAAGCACTGGCAGAATAGATATTGAGAAAGTATTTCCTTGGGGAGGGGAGTTTGAAACATGAAGGTCACAGTCTCAGAACAACAGGCCAGCCAGATAGGACTGAGAGGAGGTGGAATTTCTTCAAGAACTGTTGTGGTGGCCTTACAGAGGGTTTTAAAATAATGGGGCACAGAGATAAGGTGAATGATAGGTGGCTTTTCCCTAAGGTGGGGTTTAAGGTTAGGGGGTGTATTTTTAAAGGTGAAAAGATAAAGATTTTTAAAATATCTCAAGAGGCAATTTTTTTTTAAAACACAGAGGGTGACTCATGTATGAAGGGCACTTCCAGAGGAAGCGGTGAATGTGGGTATAGTTACAACATTTAAAAGACATTCGGATAAATACACGGATAAAAAAGCTTGGAGAATATGGGCCAAATCGATATAGGTGGGACTTGTTCAGCCTGAGTACGTGGTCGGCATGGACCGGTTGGGTCAAAGAGTCTGTTTCCGTGCTGTATGACTCTATGACATTGGGACACACAAAGAGGAGGAAGAGTTCTATCTCATACATTATTCACAGACTTAGATAAGAGTGAGGAATGAAGATATGCCTACTGTCTTACACTACTTCTCAAATTAATAGATGTTTACAGCACAGAAAGAGGTCTTTTGCACTTGCATCGGCCAACAAAAATCTGACTGAGCCCATTTTCCAGCTTGTGCCCCCAAAGCATTGGATGCTACGGCAATGTAAGTGAATTTCTAATTGTTACGAGAGTTTCTGACCTAACAACCCTTTCAAGCAGTGACTTCTAGACTTCCACCACCTTCTGAACAAAAGATTTCTCTTCAACCTTTCTCTTAAAATTCTCCCTCTTACTTTAAATCCATGCTC
This sequence comes from Stegostoma tigrinum, assembly GCF_030684315.1. Classification (NCBI taxonomy): domain Eukaryota; kingdom Metazoa; phylum Chordata; class Chondrichthyes; order Orectolobiformes; family Stegostomatidae; genus Stegostoma; species Stegostoma tigrinum. The sequence goes on from NC_081379.1 coordinate 13,606,575, forward strand.
ACTTGTATTGACCCCTGTCCTAATGGAAAAAGTGCCCTTTCTCTTCACTATCTATACTCTTCATTAATCTCCTTTATCAGATCCCTTGTCCACCTTTGCTCTCCAAAGAAAGCAACCCCAGCCTATCAAATGTTTCCTCATAGCTCAGACTTACCCAGCCCAGGCAGCATCCTCATAAATCTCCCCTGCACCTAGTGCAATAATTTCCCTCCATTCTGGTGACCAAAACTGCACACATTACTCCAGTTGTGGCCTAACCAATGTTTTCTACGGTGCCACAATAACCTTCTTGCTCCTGTATTCTGTGCCTTGGCTAATAAAGGCATGCTTTCTAAACCCATAACTACCTACCCTGCTACCTTCAGGGACCTGTGGATATCACACTAAGGTCTCTTTGATCTTGCACTTCCTACGGTACTATCATTTGTGCTGTTAACCCTTGCCTTGCTAGTCCTCTCTTTACCTCATATCTTTCCAAATTGAATTCAATTTGTTATCACTTTGCCCAGCTGACCAAACCTTTGATATCGCCTGCAGTTTATAGCTATCCTCCTCACTAGTTACCATCTTACCAAGTTTTGTGTCATTGGTGAACTATTTGATCATCTCTCCTAAGCTTAAGTCCAAATCAGTGATGTATACAAAGAGCAAGGGACCCAAGCACCATGCTCTGAGAAACACAACCACAAGCAGATTTCCGCTCACAGAAAAACATCCCTCTACCATCACCCTCCGCCTCCTGCCTCTCAGACAATTTTGGATCCAATGTGCCACATTGACTTGAGCTTTCCCATGGGCTCTCACTTTCTTGATCAGATTGCCATGCAAGACCTTATCAAAAGCCCATCTAAACAAGACTAAATGCTCATCAATACTCCTAGTTCCATCTCAAAATAAATTTGACCAAAATGTGTCAAGCATGACCTTCCTTTTACAAAAAAAATGCTGACTATTGCTGGTTAATCTCTGTCTTTCCAAGTGTAGATATATTCTGTCCCTGAGAATTATTTCTAATAATTTCCTCACCATTGAAGTTAGACTAACTGGCTTGTATTTTCCTGGTATATCCCATTCTCCCTTTTTTAATAATAATGACAACGCTAACAGAAATCCAATTCTCTAGCATCCCACTTGCAGCAAGGGAATTTGAAAATTATCTCAGGATTCCAGATACCTCCTCTAACAGCCTGGAATACAACTCCTCTGAACCAGAAGTCAAGATCAGATTACAGGATTAAATATTGTAGGCACATGTGAAAGAAGAGGAATCATGTCTAGCGTGGGGAAAGCAGTACAATATCTGCAAGTAGCTGTATCAGGGTGCATATAACTGTTTTGTTAGAAAGAAGCAAAGGTGAGAGACCCTGGAGAGCTGTTGGGTGATGTTTCTGATGAATCACAAATGACATGTTGGCACCATCCAATCTCAGAGCAATAAATAGCTTGTAATTGTCAAAGCAATGATTACAGACGAGAGTATTAAATGAATGTGACGTGTCAGCTAGACACCAGTGCATCAAAGACATGTGAGAACTGGCTCAAGATGTTGAGCCAAAAATGAAGCCATTGATGGTAAAGTTGAGGCTATCTGATGGAACCGAGTTCTGAGGAAGGGTCACCGACCTGAAACATTAACTCTGCTTTCTCCTTCACAGATGCTGTCAGACCTGCTGAGCTTTTTCAGCAACTTTGTTTTTGTTCCTAATTTACAGCATCTGCAGTTCTTTTGGTTTTTAAGCTTCTTGACTGATTTGTCATCAGTTTGTGAACTTTTATACATGTTCATGAGAAAGGACGTGCAACTTGTAATAATGATGCCAGTACATACTACAATACTCCGATGTCAATGATGCAATGTGATGACAGCAAGACGGGGCTTTGAACATCCTTCATACAGCATCCATGCAGCTGAACAATGCTACTCAGATTGAGAGAGACTGCCTGGCTATAGTCTTTGTTTATGAGCATTTCAATCAATACGTATTTGAGAGACGAAATGTCACTCCAGAGCCTGATCACAAACCACCTCAAAACAAATTCTCAAACTGCTTGTCTGCTTCAAAGCATTTGCAAAGAACGTTACTTCATTTGCAGAGGTAACATTTGGATATGCAAACAAAGTAAATGGATAATGTCTAAATGCTGTTGACAGCTGTATTCCCTATGAGAAAACTTGCAGGTGTCAATAGAGTGTAGAATATTCCAGATTCAATTAGAAATAGCACTCTTGGAAGTTATCAACCCAGAAAAGACATTCAGTGCGAAACACAAGCAGTTGGCTCAGATCAAGCAATCTATGCAATAAGATCCATCTCCAATCAGAATGAAAAGGATGGTCAGAAACATTATAGTGTGTTGCTATAACAGAGTACTGGGTATACAGCAATGAAGTGATCACCAAATTGCTTCTTGTAAAAAGGAATCAAAATCATTGTTCCCAAGATGAGAAAAGGAGATGCTCGAGCACACCTATATATACAAGCCATCAAGAAATTGAGTCTAATCTGAGGAAGACAATGGAAGTGTTTTCCAGCTAAATGTGAGCATTAAAACTAATGACCACATCACATATTTAAAAGTTTGTAACAAATGTCAAGCAAAGCAAGCTAAAGAATCTCTTAGGATTCATGACACCCAGACTGTACATGGATGAAGCTTCAGGAAGAAAAAGTATTGATCTTTAAACCACTGATTATTAATTACTATGTGTCACAGCAGCTGACAATACATCTAACAGTGAGATTATGGAATGCGTGAAAGCATACATTGTGACAGCTACAATAGCCTTTAGCTCATTAATGAAGAATTCAGCTGTTTTATAAATGATTGGAAAATTCAACACCATATGTCATCTCCACGCTATCAACAGTCAAATGTAAAGGTAAATGTAAAGGCAGTGAAAATCACCAGAGATCATAAAACAATTGAGTAGATTTAGCACAGATGTATACAATGCTAGGGTTAAAAATACACCTACTGAAAGTATGGAAAGTAGTCTATTCCAAAGATTAATGCACTCAAACTATTCTTCTGGTAGCTAAAAGAAAAACTACTGAAGGCAGAAGTAGCAACATAATCAGTGATGCAACAGAAAACCAAGCTTCACTTTGATAAAGCTGCTAAAACTGTGCCAAATCAGAATGCAAACATTCAAAGCTGCTGCAACTTGCAACCCATACACAGATGTTGACATTTTAATCGTACACATAAAAAGTGACCACTCAGATACATCATTGCTACAGCTGACTCATATGTATGATTAGGGAATCCTTTCCTTTGTTGCAACAGCTGATAAGGAAGATGATTTCACCACTTCACAAGGAACAGAACAACCATCAAGTCTCAAAGGCCAACTGTTCCCAAACTAGGGCAGTGGATGAGCAACAGTTACTGCAGTGGCAGCAATAGCCACAGCAATGGCATTCCTTGGAGAAGGAGCATCAACACATAAGTGGGCAGATACCAGATGAACAGCCATTAATAAGTCACACATGCACCACAAGAGAGGAGTGCTTTAAAGATTAGGTATGCAATGTGTATGCAGGGACAGATTGCAATGAACTGTTTCGTTCCAGAGTGATAGTTTTCCTTACAGACCACATAACTTATAGCCTCAGAAATTCTTTTTTAAAATGAGAGATAATGTATTTGAACACTGTAATTTGTACCCAGTGAGAGTCATGGGACATCTGATGTAGTTTCTGTATTAAGCCACGAAAGCAGAAGACCTTTAAGGCAGCATTTGAAACAGAAATAACATTTCCACCATCAGCACTCTACCCCAATCACTTTTAAACCTCCAGGTTAGCCTTTCTAATATTTCAATAGCAACTGATTTTATTTAATATTATAAGCATGTCTTGTTACATGTTATCTTGTGTTTTAGTTTTCACAAAAATACTAACTCATTGTGAATGTCATTCCACATCAATAAAAAATGTCTTACACTCAAATAGAATATAAATAGGATGTAACTTTAGTCAGTTTGAACCAGTGGCTTCAGTCTGAGGTCTTTATTCAATTTTTCAGTTGCATCTGGTGTTCTAAACAACTAAAAATTCAGAAGCTCTACCAGATTTTCGACACTTTATAGGTCAGCATCGTAGTCTGTCTTTCATTTTTGCTCTTCTGAATGTTGCTGAGGAAGAACATATAGTTTCCAGTACCTCAGGTTATGTTAGTGCAAGCTGCAAGTCACACTCTCTCTCAGTTAATGCCAGATCAGTGAGGTCCACTCTGCAGGAGTCAGAATTTTTTACTCAGAAGAAAATGTACCTGGGTGACTAAAAAAGCACAAGGGAGCAAGAGGCGCTGCTGGTATTTATGAGGGCAAAGATAAGGTTTCCCATTGGTCAGGCTGTACAGCACCACATCTGACAAGCCTGGAGATACTAGGGCTCTATTTTTAATAGGATAGTATTTCCAAAGCATAAGCCATTGGGACTGAGCTGGTGGTGCAGATGGTGGCTCAGGTGGAGGAATTCACAGGACATTGGGGGACAGCTTTGTAACTGTACAGTCCTATTGTGACAGCTTGATTACATCAATCAGAGGATGAAAAAAATCCAGAATAATTGATCTGAAGGTAGTGGAAATTGGTAAAGGTTAGTTTGACTATCAGGACAAGTAGAGACAGTAGCATAGTTTTGGCCTTTGTAGGATCATGGAGCAGGTTACAGTGGAGCCAGCAGCCTGTTTGTCATCTTTCCTGATTATCATTTCTTCTGATTTCATTTCTGTAACAATTAGGAAAAATGTCAAATAATTACTAGCATGCTATTGTCAGTTTTACACAAATTGACAAAGGCTATTTATACCTGAATGAGTCTGAACATCAGGGAAAGTGGGGATAATAAAACAGTGTTGGAGAGAGAGCAAACATAGATCTTGAAACCATTGCAATGTTGATACAACAGTTAAAATAAAAAAGTTAAGACTGAACAAAAATGAAATACTAGTGAAGTACATGAAAAACACCTAACAATGATAAATATAAAAAGGAAAAATACAGTATTAACATCAAAATAAATAGATTCTTTTCCAAAGAAATTATAATTTATTGGTTAAAAGCATCAACATAATATTAATGACACTATTTTTGAATAACCATAAAGATTGGTGTATTAAATTTATTCCTGCCAATGTTTACTTTAAAAAGGTTTAATATAATCAGGACAGGAAACAGTATAAATGAAATTCTCTGTATCAACAGACATAGCTTTACTCATTTCTTCAAATTAATCCAATATGAAATTATACTGGGTAACGGCACAAAATGACAGTTAATAGATTATTGATGAATGTTCAGAGACACAATGGGCCTGATTTGGTAACTTCAGTGTTAGGCTGTATTGGTCGGTTCAAAAAACAAAGTTGCTGGAAAAGCTCAGCAGGTCTGGCAGCACCCGTGAAGGAGAAAACAGAGTTAACATTTCAGATCCAGTGACCCCTCCTCAGAACTGATGGTGGCTGAGAAATGTCAGTTTATATGCAGAAAATAGGGAAGTGGGTGGGGTAGGGAGTAAACGGTAGGACAGAGTCCAAAGGGAGAGAAAGACAGTCGGACAGACAAAGGAGTTGCTAATGATCAGGTTGGGAGGGTGAGTAGTTGTTAATGGGGACTGTTAGTCACTAACAGGGGGTGTAATGGCAGGCTATGTGATAACAAGGCTTGGTGTGTGGCATGGGGGAGTTTAGGCCCTAAAATTGTTGAACTTAATATTGAGTCCGGAGGGCTGTCGGGTCCCCAAGTGGAAAATGAGGTGTTGTTCCTCCAGCTTGTGTTGGGCCTGGCTGGAACACTACAGCAAGCCAGAGACAGAGATGCTGGCCAGGAAACATTATTGGTCAGTTCTTCATTTGAATAGGCTACTAGTGACTAGTCACGTATGGAAAATTTAGTTGATGTTGAATCACAATATTGGACAAACCAGAAGCTCTCAAGAGAGAAGTTACAAGCATTATATAAGTGCACAGTAACAACAGCTGAGGAAACCATCTCCTACCATAATGAGTCATTCAAAATCTTGATGTAGAAAGGCAGCCAGGAGTGGGTGGAGACAGAAAGACTGGCGGGGTGCAGGGGAGAGGGGTTAAATGACATGTGAAAATTGCATCACTAGAGGGATCTGAGCTGATCAACAACAGCCAATTTCTAAGCTCTGCTATACTCAGAACTCAAAAAGGGTAGAACAGCACTTTGGCAGATGTATGATATCCTAATGGTTCCATGGATTCCATCCAAACTGCCACAGACTCCTGGAAGTTTAACATGTCTTAATGGTTCCCCATTTCCTCCCACTGATCTCTTCATTCTGCGGATAAGGTTTATCCAACAGATCTCACATCAGTCACTGGCTTTCTATACAAACAATAGATTGATTGATTACACTGTCATCATCTTGATGGTTTATAAGAGCCATCCAAATGTTGGTCTATAAATCAGCTCTCCAATACATCTTAATCAGATTGGCATGATCTATAATCAGGGATTTAATGGATAATGAAACTCCCAACTCATCACCAAACACCTGATTATTATACATCTTCATGAACAGATTCAATTCTTACAGTAGTACGAGAACTGTCAATATAATCTCCATGGTCCCAACAAAAGGATAAAACTCTTAAAAAAAAAACAGAAAACCTGGAACAGGAACATTGCAGATGTTGAGTTATAGAGCCATAGTCATAGAATCATACAAGCTTTATAGTTTTCTTCTCTCCAAAAAGGTGATATCACAGGAAAGTATTGCGTAGGCGAAGCAAAGACTTTAGCTAAGAGGTAGAAATACACAGAGGTTAAAACAAATTATACAAGATGCTCAAATCAGGAGTAAATGAATTCTTAAAAGTTAAAAGGAATTTTTGGCGGCATCTGTAACATTAGCAAAATTGTTTTAAGAATTGGGGTTTAAGAATTCCAAATTTGTTTATAGGTTCAATCATTCATGAGGCAAGGTATATGCTGAGGGCAGAACTCTTACCTTTAACTGAACTAAATCGCATTCTTAATTTCATAAAGTGTGCTTATATAGAAATGTGGGTTCGCTTGCTGGTATCTCAGCTTAATAATTGAAAACACAGCACATCACGTCACCAGTTCTGTAGTGTAATGTGGTTGAAGCCCAATTTTCTAACCTTTATCCACAAAACTCCCCACTAGTTGGTGTTGCCACATAATCGCAGCCCAAATGCATAGAATATGAATTTACTGTGTTTAACAACAGGTTAGAAATTAATTATAGCTATAACTAATTATACACAAAATACTAATGTTCAAAAGCAAAAAATCTCCAGATGCTGTAAATCCAAGGGAACATGTTTAATAAAAAAACACTGGAAACAGTCAGCAGCTATGTATTGTGGTACATTTGTGCACATCTGCTGATCAAGAACATTCATTTCCCCTGTTGGGACTGAGAGCCTATCACTGCAGGCCCCCTGGCTTCTACTTCATTCTTCACATGAAGGGGAGCATGGAGATGGACAATTAGGAGATCATGTCTTGGAAGGTTACGGCTAGGTGCACTGACAACATGGGTGGGTTCGGAGTCCTATATGGGTCCAGAGTTATGCATTGAGACCAGTCCAACATTTCCATTGATGTTCTAGAATTCACACATTCATAGATCACAGAATCCATATAGTGGCCCATCAAGTACATACCAACCATTCAAGGACATTCCACATCCCACTCCCAACCTGTAACCTTGCATTTCACATGGCTAATCCACCTAACCAACATATCCCTGAACATCTTGGGCAATTTAGCATGGCCCATCCACCTAGCCTGCACATCTTTAGACTGTGGGAGGAAACCCACACAGAGAGGGAGAAAGTGCAAATTCCATACAGTCACCCAAGGCTGGAATTGAGCCTGGGTCCCTGGCACTTGAGGCTGCAGTGCCAACCACGGAGCCACTGTGCCACCCTTCTGATGTGGAAATATATTTCAAAGGAAGTAACTTATAAATGATTGAATTTTCTCAGCATGGCTGAAGAGTCTCTCATTCAGATGTACAAAATGCTTACAATGGATATATTTAATCTTTTCTTTGTTCAAAGCTCCCCAGATTCAATGCTTTGCCTGGATTTATTTATACACAGCCTGTGGAGCTTTATGATGCTCAGCAAAGATCATAAGACTACATTACACAGAAGTAGATGTAGGGCATTAAGCCTATTGAGTTTGTTACATCACTCAATGAGATCACAGTTGATCTGATAATCCTTAGCTCCTGCCTTATCCCATAACCTTTGATTCCTTTACATTAAATATCTGTCCATCTCAGTCTTAAACATACTTTATAGCAGAGGGCTGGTGCAGCTGCTTAGTAAAGAATTCCACAGATTTACTAGCCTCCGAATAAAGAAATTCCTCCTCATTGCTGTCCTAATCGAGCGACCCCTTATTTGGGTCATATCCTCTGGTTCTAGGCTCTTCCACAAAGGGAAGCATTGCCTCCAATGCTTGTATATCTATATCAAACAGGTCCACGAAAGAAAAATATTTAGATACGATTTGCTTTAATCTATCAAATAAGGCATGATTATAGGGATGAGGCATGATGCAGTTGTGTGGGGAAGCAAATTATCACACAAGTATGACATTATGGTTTAACCCACAAGCACAACCCAGTCCCATATGCAGTGCTGTAAGTCAGGAGTGCTCGGAGGAACTTTTTTTTTTAAAACCTGTCCACATCAGCAGTGTTTTAACTGTTAGTTCTCAGAAAGTAGGACAGTTAAGGAGCAATTAACCAGAACCTTTTCTCAGAGCGGTCAATGTAGGCTAACTGTAACAAAAATGCTGCACATGCTAGAAACCTAAAACAAATGCACAGAACACTGAAAGCACTCAGCAGGTCAGGCAGCATCTGTGGAGAAATAATGTAATTAGTGTTTCATGTAGACTACTTTGTCATAATGGTGATATTGAATAGTTACTTCTAAAACATTAGCTTTATCATTTTTCTACGGGTGCTGTTTTTGCTTAAACATTGGACTAATTTGTCAATGTGCTCAGTTCAGTTTTTAAAATTCAATTCTTAAAATGTTCAATTATAAAGTGTGTATCTAAGGTGACTTCTTAAAATTCACAGAACGCGGGTACCACAGGCTAAGCATTTGCTGTTCATCCCTGATTGTCCTTAGACAGTGATAGCCTTCCTCTTGAAATGATGCATTCCAAGTGGCTAAGTATACTCAGCTCCGAGAAAACAATTTCCATGATGTTGGAAGTGACCGTGAAGGAACAGCGACATATTTCCAAGTTGGGATGCTTTTTAGTTTGGAGGCTATGTTGCACGTGGCGTTGCACTATGCATCAGTGATGAAAGGAGTGAATATTGGAAATGTCAGACATGGTGCCAATCAAATGGGCTGCTGGATAATGACAAATCTTCGAGTGCGTTACTGTAGCTACACTCATCCAGGAAAATGGGAAGTATTATACCCAGTCCTGATTTGCCCCTTGTAGATAGTGGACAGGATTCAGGAAGATAGAAAGTGAGTTACTCACTGCAAAATTCCCAACCTGCTCTTGTGTTCACAGTATTTATAGGGCTGGTTCTGGTCAATGCTAATAACAAACATGTTGATAGTTCAGGATTCAGCAACAGCAACGCCACTGAATATCAGATTTTCTCTTCTTGGGAGATGGCCAGTGCCTGGCACGGAAGTGGTTTCACTGTTAATTGTCACTTAGAGTGCACAGTAAACATCCCCACATCTGATCTTAAATTAGAAGGAAGGTGATTGTCAAAGTAGCTGCACATTGTTTGACCTAGGCCACAATCCTGAGAAACTCCCATAGTGAAGTCAGGCGATTCCAAGGAACTGGAAGAAGGCGGTTTTAGTGGTGCCATGATTATTAGAACAGTTCATCTTGGGAAAAGATCTATAATCATTTAGAAGCAAGTGAACTTATTAATTATAGATAGCATTGTTCGATGCAAGACAGGTCATGCCTCACAAACCAGATCGCATTTTTTGAGGTGACAAAAATGAGTGATGAGGGAAAAGCCATTGATGCTGTCTACAAAGGCTTCAGTAAAGCCTGTTATGGATCTGGCCGGAACCCGTCAAAATATTTTAAGAAGGTAGCCTAGAACCTAACTTATTCTTATTTTACCGACTCAGTATAGCAACTTAACTAATTAACTGTTCCAGTATAGTAACATCCCATTAACATAACCCTTGGCACAAAGGTAAACTCAAACAAATTCTTACAGGCAGGAAGGAACAACATGCGGAAAGAGATTTCAGAAGAAGCCAGAAGAAACCTTCACTGAAGCTTGCAACATATCTGGTACTCAAAACATCTTGTGACTGCTACAGTTTTTTTAAAAAATGAACTGGGAGAAGTGGCCACTCACCTTCTATTGTTAAACTGTTCCTCTGTAGTACCTTTGTCTTTACAAGCTCTCCAAAACAAAACCGAAGAACAAAATAACCTTTTTAAAGTGACAGCATCGTCACAAGGTCCCTCACATTGGACTGATACAAAAGGTGAAGTCACGTGGTATCAGTGGCAAGATGGATTATACAATTGGCTTAGCCATAGGAGACAGAGGATAACAATGGAACGATGGTTTTTGGAATGGCGGTGGGGGGGGTGGGATTGGAGAGAAGGAGATGTGACTAGTCATGTTCCTCAGGGATCAGTGCTGGGGCCTCTGCTGTTCATGATTCACATAATTGATTTAGAGGAAAACATAGCTGGATTGTCAGAGGATACAGCAGGATATAAATCAGTTCAAGATATGGGCAGGAAAATGGCAGATGCGAAGTAGTGTATTTTGTAAGGTCAAGTACAGTTGGAAATTGTACAGTGAATGGTAGAAGTCTTAGTATCGATATGCAGAGGAATCTGGGTGCGCAGGTCCACAGATCACTTAAGGTGGTAGCGCAGGTAGATAAGATAGTTAAGAAGTCCTATGGCATGCTTACCTTCATTGGAAGGGGCATTGAGTATGACAATAGATAAGTTAAGTTATGCTGCAACTGTATAGAACTTCAATTAGGCCACACTTTGAATACTGCATACACTTCTGGACACCACACTACCAGACATTGTACAGAAACGGTTTGCCAGAATACAGCCAAGTATAGGAGATTTTAGCTACAAAGAAAGGTTGGCTAGACTGGATTTGATTTCATTAGAAATCAGGAAGTCGAGGGGCAACCAGACAGAATTTTAAACGAATATGAAAGGCATGGATAGAATGGAAAGTATGAGGCTTCTTCCCCCACCAGGGGAGGGGTCAATTACTAGAGAACACAGTTTCAAGGTATGACTGGGGTGGGACAGTCGGGGGGGGGGGGGGGGGGGTGGTTAAGAGACATGCGCAAGGCAGGGAATTTCACACAATGGTTGTTGAGTGCCTGGAACTGACTGCCAGATGAGATGGCAGAAGCAAACACAATAACAGCATTCGAGCAGCTGGACAAATAAGTGACTGGGATAATATGGACTCTGCAAGTGACAAAAACTTTTGTATGGAAGAGCAAAATGTGAAGGCACAGGTTTGGAGGGCTGAAGGGCCTGTTCCTGTGCTGTATTGTTCTTTATCCTGTGGCTGAGATGCTTTTTGCACACAGGGTATGTTTAGGCAACTTTCTACATTCTCAGTTAAATGCCAGTGTTCTAACTGGACTGGGACTGCTTGGTTAAGGGCATGACTAGTTCTGCAGTACAAGACTTCAATACTGTTATCAGAAAGTTGTCAAAAGCAATAGCCACATATTATTCAATACATTCTTGATATCACATGGAGTCAATTGAGTTGGATGTAGACTAACATTTGCAATACTGGGGTCCCCAAGTGAAGGTCAAGATTCATCATCTACTGGGCACTTCTGGCTGGAGACGCTGGCTAATGCTTCAGTCTTGTCTTTTGACTTGTTGTGCTCGCCTCCCAATCACTGAAGATGGACAAAGTTGTGGAGATATTTCCTTTAGTGCATTTATCCCTGCCTACTAACATTCACAGCTGTAGGTTTTCTCCCCCCACCCCACCCCCAAATTCTTTCATGGGATATCATTATTGCTGACTGGGCCACTATTTATGGCTCATTCCTTGTTGGTGTTGAACTGTATTTTTGAACATCTACAGCCATTTGCTGTAGGTGGACCCACAATGCTGTTAGGGAAGGAAATCCAGAATTTTGGCCCAGTGACACTAAAGGAACAGCAATACATTTCCATGTCAGGTTTGGTGAGTGGCTAGGAAAGAGGTTTACAGATTGTGCTATATCTATGCAAATATCCACTGTTTGTCCATCTCAATGGGACGTAGGCAGAAGTGTGGTTGGTGCAGTGTAAAGAACATTGATGAATTTCTGCAGTGCATTTTGTAGAGGTGCATACCTCTGTCACTGAGTATCATTAGTGAATGTTCATAGATGTGGTGCCAATCAAATGGATTGCTTTGTCCTGAATGGTGTCAAACTCCATGAACGCTGTTGGAGCTGCACTCATTCAGGCAAGCGGGTAGATGCCAAGTCAGTCACTGCTAAGAAACCAGAAATGGGTGGTTTTAGCAACGCTATGGTTATTAAAACAATTTATCTTGGGGTCAAATGCAGAAACAGGGTTGCAAACAACAGTTTAGGCTCAAGGAGGTGGATGCATGTGGAGGCTAGGGAAGAGGATATCAAGTCACCTCTCACCCTTTGTCGTTCTAAAGAGAAAAGCCTTAGCGCTCTCAACCTTTCCTCCTAAGACCTTCCCTCCAATCTAGGCGACATCCTGGTAAATCTCCTCTGCACCTTTTCTAACACTTCCACATCTCTCCTGTAATGTGGTGACCACAATACTCCAGATGGGGCCAAACCAGGCTTTGTATAGCTGAAGCATAACTTCAGAGCCCCTGACCTCAAACCCTCTATTAATGAAAGCTATGACAACATACACCTTAGCAGCTTTCAGGGAACTGTGAACATGAACCCCAAGATCCCTCTGCTCCTCCATACTGCTGAGAATCTTTCCATTAACCTTACATTCTGCTTTCAAAGTTTGTCCTTCCAAAATGAATCACCTCACACTTTTCAGGGTTAAACTCCATCTGCCACTTCTCAACCCAGCTATGCATCCTATCAATGTCCCTTTGAAATCTAGTACAGCCCTTCACGCTGTCCACAAGATGATCCACCTTTGTATCATACATGAACTTGCTAATCCATCCCTCCATCAAACTCATTTACAAAAATCACAAATAGGAGAGGACCCAGGACAGATCCTTGTGGTACACCACTCGTAACTGAGCACCATGCTGAATATTTTCCATCCACTAACAGTCTTCGTCTTCTAAGGGTCAGCCAACTCTGAATCCAATCTGCCACATTTCCCTCTTTCTCATGCCTCTATCTTCTGCATGAGCCTACCATGGGGAACCTTATCAAGCACCTTACTTAAATCCACATGTACCACATCCACATGTTTGGTCACCTCCACAAAGAATTCAATAAAGTTTTGTGAGGCATGATCTGCCCCTCTCAAATCCATGCTCACTATATAGTTCTTCCCAATGTTTAGTCAGAGGAAATTTCTGCTCATCCATATTGGACACTGGAGAGCAAACTGACAGTTCAGAAAAAAATGCAGAGGCTGAGATAGATGGTGGTAAGGTGGAGCTGCATTGTCATCAACATACATTTAAAACTGATGCTGTACTTTTGAATGATGATGAGAGGCAACATATAGGTAAGAAATAGGAGGGGAGCAAGGATAGATTCTTGGGGGACATCAGAACTAGTGGCAAGGGAGTGGGAAGAGAAGCTATTACGGGGTGGTTCTCTGACTGTGAGCCAAATAAAAACATTGGAACCCAACTAGATCACACCACAGACAGACCGAGGGAAGACAATGTGGTCAACTAAGTCGAAAATTGCAGACATATCAAAAGTGACGCGGAGGGGGACAAGTTTACCTTTTTCCACAGTCACAATCAATTTTATTTGCACTTTTTGGTATAGCGGCACAGATGGAAATGTGTTTTTAGGGATTGAAACATTGAGTTACAGTAAAGATGGGTACAGATTTAGGAAGCATTAGTATATTCCAGGAGATTATCATCCAAGATCAAAACACAAGCTTTATATTTTCAGTTCAAATGTGCTGATGCCTCTAAATGCCAAATCAAAAAAGGTCAAGCGCCATGAAACTGGGCTTAAAAGACAACTTTCCAAACTGTCAGAGTGTAGTGGTTTGGGCTTTGAGTGACATGAAACAAACATCTTGAATTTGTTCAGTGATAATGGGAACTGCAGATGCTGGAGAATCCAAGATAATAAAATGTGAGGCTAGATGAACACAGCAGGCCCAGCAGCATCTCAGGAGCACAAAAACTGAAGTTTCGGGCCTAGACCCTTCATCAGAGAGGGGGATGGGGTGAGGGTTCTGGAATAAATAGGGAGAGAGGGGGAGGCAGACTGAAAATGGAGAGAAAAGAAGATAGGTGGAGAGGAGAGTATAGGTGGGGAGGTAGGGAGGAGATAGGTCAGTCCAGGGAAGACGGACAGGTCAAGGAGGTGGGATGAGGTTAGTAGGTAGGAGATGGAGGTGCGGCTTGGGGTGGGAGGAAGGGATGGGTGAGAGGAAGAACAGGTTAGGGAAGCAGAGACAGGTTGGACTGGTTTTGAAATGCAGTGGGGGGAGGGGATGAACTGGGCTGGTTTTGGGATGCGGTGGGGGGGAAGGGGAGATTTTGAAGCTGAAGTCCACATTGATACCATTGGGCTGCAGGGTTCCCAAGCGGATTATGAGTCGCTGTTCCTGCAACCTTCGGGTGGCATCATTGTGGCACTGCAGGACGCCCATGATGGATTTGTTGCCTGTTGTTATAGAAATCTCCTAATGCAATACCACCCATTTTACAATCACTAAACGCCAAATCTTCCTCCTACTGTTTTATTTATCTACATGTTTAGTGTGTTTAGGGAAGTTTTTCACTTTGAAAGTACTTAGCCACTTGGAACATTTCCCCTTTAATTAAAAATAAACTGCTCAAAAAAACTTTTGACACTGGTGTTTTCCCCCTTTAAACTCACTGGAAAGAAAACCTTGTGTTCAATGTTGGGAAGACAGATTCCCTCCCCCACCATGATTTGCTGAAGGCCTTAAAATGGTAAATTGTTCTTAATGCCAGATCTATCTCGCTCATCACTTCTCCATGACTGCAAGATTAAGAAGCACTATCTCCACCATCAGGCCAAACAAAGGAACTTCAGATCACATCACCAAGGGTGAGCCTAACAGCTTCACAGAATGACAGAACATAGGAGCCTATTTGGCCCACTATGTCTGTGCCAGTGCCAACTCTTTAAAAGAGCTATCCAATAATTCCAATCCCCAGAACGCTGCATTCCCCCCCCCACCCCCCCCAATTTAAGTATTTGTCCAAATCCCTTTTGAAAGTTTTTAACCGAATCTCAATCTACCTCCCCCTCAGTAGTGTGTCCAGATCACAAGTTTGAGTTAAAAGAAATTTCTACTCATTTACGTCATGATCTTACTTTGATGTCATCAGGTCACTAACCCTTATGCCCCTATGATATGTAATAATTCTAACAAGACCAGCCAGATGGACCTCAAAGTATAAGTTCCCTGATTGAGGCTGTTAATGGAGCACTTAGAAGAACTCAGACAGTGTCCTTAGATGATGTTTCTCCCAGGTTGGCGTAGGCCTTCGAAGGGAAAAGGCATGTGCTCCAGGCAACATTGGACCTATTTGGACTACAAAATTGACAAGACAATGTTACATGCACTTGAAGATAAAATGAGGACAATCAAAGGTGGCCCAGCTCCCACATTTGCACTAGAGCTTGGGTCTTTCCTTGTGCTAGAGAATTATTAGCAAGTTCATACTCATCCTGGCAGCTTTGCATCAACTCTTTTCTTTAAAACAATGTGGGGTAAACCCTAGAAACAGTCACGTAGCCAAGCTATAGCCTTCAGAAAAGTGAAGAGA
This sequence comes from Stegostoma tigrinum, assembly GCF_030684315.1. Classification (NCBI taxonomy): domain Eukaryota; kingdom Metazoa; phylum Chordata; class Chondrichthyes; order Orectolobiformes; family Stegostomatidae; genus Stegostoma; species Stegostoma tigrinum. The sequence continues at coordinate 13,622,549 of NC_081379.1, forward strand.
CAGCTATCATCCTCTGAAGTGTTGGCACACTATGATCCAAAGCAAGATGTGATATGGAGATGTGATGTAACCTTGTGTGGCATTGGGGTAATATTAGCTCATGGGTGGCCCAATGGGAAGGAACTCACATCATGTATGCTTCCAGGACTTTGTCTAATACAGAACGTAAATACACCCAGATAGAAAAGGTATGCTTGGCAGTCATCTTTGGACGAGGAAGTTCCAACAATACCTTTACAGATGTAAGTTTGTAATTATAATTAACCACAAATGCCTGCAAGGTATACTTAGAGAGGACAGGTTGATGCCACTCCGAGCTTAAGGCCAAATTCAGCAGTAGGCTCTAATGCCAAGTGCAATCAATTAAAAAGTTGGAACAACTTCAGGGAGACCAGGTAGCAAATATAAATACATTGAGCCACCTCCAGCAGGCAGTGCCCATAGTGCCAACAAGATCAAAAAAATTACAAGCAGCTACCCTAAATTTGTGGGAACGGCCAGGAAAACCCTCGACTCAATTACACGTCGGCTATGCACGTCATTTCATGGGCTCAATGTCCTCAGTCATTGTAGATGCCCACTGAAAATGGCTGGATGTGCATAGAGTTCATTCAATCATGGGGACAAAAGAAAAACTGCAAGCGTCTTTTGCAATACACAGACTTCCAGAAGTGCTGGCCACCAATGATTGCCATCATTTAGCTGCAAACAATGAGTATTTCCCAAAGTTGAATGGTATTTGTCATACAAAGACAACTCCATGGCATCCATCACCCAATGTCCTAGCAAAGAGCAGTCCAAACTTTGAAGGAAGGCTTAAAGAAACAGCCTAAAGCTTCCCTCAACATCTATTTGATTGCAGGACAACCCCTCGTGCAACTACAGGAGTAACTCCAGCAGGATTGAAAATGGGGAAAAAGATTCCACACCAAGTCAAACTTGATCTTTCTGGAATTGGGGGTGGGGGCTGTGAAATGGCATCAGGAAGGATAATGCCGGACACAAGACTCCGCTAAGTGAAAGAGATAGTTGACTTCAGGGGACAGTTTGGTGTAGGAACCACAGAAATGGCCCTCTGGGAGTAACAGGCATGGTCAACGTGAGGTCAGTGATGTAAAGTTTGGAAAGGTGTGACAGTTCTGGACAAGCATGTGGAACACATGAAAGCTGCAAATTCAAATGCTGCAGCTCCCTATAGCCCTTCGAACAGTTCCAGAACACGAGTTCTCCCTCTGTCAAGCACTGAAGATACCTCAGAGACTGAGATGGACGTGGCAGATGTCACCACCTTGACATTTTTTGCCACCTGAAGAGAAAGGATTTCTTTGGAGATGTACTAGCTACAAGTGGCAAGCTGTGTGTTGCACATCACCAGTATCAGAGGCGGAGTTACAGGAACCTGACCCAGTGCTCAAACACCCGAGGAGGAGCAACAAACAAAACAAAACAACCTATGTCCTCAGATTCAGAGGGGGAGGGATGTAGTGATTGTAATGAGGTCAACCAGGCAGACTTCATAGAATGAGTTCCTTGATTAGACCAGATTAAAAGCTCCCAATGAGGGAGTCATGGCTGACAGAAATAAGCAGAAGTGTTAGAGATTCTGGGATAACAAGGTTTAGAGCTGGATGAACACAGCAGGCAGAGCAGAAAGCTGACATTTTGGGCCTGGACCCTTCTAATGAAGGGTCCAGGCCTGAAATGTCAGCTTTCCTGCTCCTAAGATGCTGCCTGGCCTGCTGCGTTCATTCAGCTCTACACCTTGTTATCCCAGAATCTCCAGCATCGGCAGTTCCTATTATTTCTGCTACTATTATCTATGTTAGAGATTCTGTTCACTCTGAGAACAGACTCTAAGGAAGCTGGATCTGCATCAAGGACTCCCCTCATTCAAATAAAGGTTGACTTGGTGATGGGATATCAGCCTAAGTGGAGTTATTTCAGGAACAGTTTCTCCTTAGTCAATGAAAACCCTTCTTTATTTTGAATATTTCTATTGAATCTCTACTTGAGATGACTCCAACAGGAATCTCAGATGGTTGCAACTTCGGACATGCTTCTGAAATAAACTTGGATTCTGTGATCTGTTGGGACTCAAGAACTAATACAATGTTGGTCGCATGAATTATTGGATTGAACCTTTGCATCAGTAATGCTCCACACACCAAGTATCCAAGTTCAACTTTTGATGCTGTCAGCAGCTGAGAAGGGAAAGTCTGAGATACATGTGGAATATTGAGAGATACTTTCTCATGACTGGAACTTGAGACCTCATGAGTAACAGCTTGGCAGTATTCCACTTACCAAAGCCTTAACTAGAGGCAGGAGAAGGCAAGGAGACTCCTTTATTGTTGCAACCTGAGTTTTTTTTTAAAAATAAAAAAATAAATGTGTTTAGGAACAAAGTAGGCCAGAAGAGAGCCATCTTTCACTTAGTTTATAGCTCATCTGCACCTAACCATCTATCCATCCTGATTCTGCAACTCTGCATACTAAAAAACTTGAAAATCTGTTTTTGTACACTTTCAGCAGATCAGCCCACAAACAACTGCTGCTAAGACAACAACTTCGATACTTCAACTGCTCTTTGAATAACTGCTTCCTGACATATGCCTGAATAACACGGTCCTAATTTTAAGATTCTACCCTTGTTCTACATCACCCACTACATAAAATAATTGTTTTACCCTCTCAAATTCTTTAGCCATTTTAAGACATTTCAGTTAGATAATATATTAATCTATGACGCTCAAGCTAAGAAAAGCTTGGACTACGAAACCTGTTATCCAAATACAAACCTTTCCTGCTCCAATATGAATCTGGAGAATCTGCATCACATCCTCACCAAAGTCAATGTAAATTTGCTCCAACTCATGGTGCCCACTTTTTTTTTAGAAAAGTGCTCAAAATGGGATAACTAAAGTATTATGTAACTGGAAATTGCTAAAACATTAGCAACATCAAAAGCTGGCCTTATTCATGGGTAATGTATAGTAAAGTTGTGATGGTCCTGTTTCAAGCTTGGCCAAGGAGTACACAGATGGGAACAGCAATGCAGAAATGACAAAGAAGAACATTTCAAAATTGCTTTCTGGGTGTGACAAACTGGGGTGGCAGGAAATAGGAGAGGTTTTGTTTTAAATTGTTGTGTTTGCTTTTCAAACAGGAAGGTACAAGTAAAAGATTATTTCTTTGCCAAATTAGAAAACTGGAACGTGTTTAAAAAGCAGTTTCTTTAACATCATTAAGAGAATTGATTATGTACTTAAAAAGCAGAAACTTTCTGGGGAAGAGAACAAAAGAATGGAGTAATTGGATCATTTTGCACATGCCCAGTAACTATAACCAAGTAAAGGCAAGTCTACGAAGAACTGTAATGGTGACTTGGGCGGTGCACTTCACAAGTCTGTAACTCGGTTGAATTCAAATTGCAAAAATCTGAAGAATTTTGCTTTTCCCGTTGTTGGTTGAGTTGCTTAACTTGTGGACCAGATAGTGTACAAGAACTCAAGATCCAGTCTTTGGAAACAGGAGAACAGTTGCACTTCTATGACACACTAAACATGGAAGATGGTGTGTAAATTTAGCAGGTTTCTAAAAGAACAGTTTTTCTCTTGGGTTGTTAAATAACTAAGTGTTATCGATATGACCACATTCAGCTACTAGTCTTGAAAATGAATTAAATCTCATAGCTCAAAAAAAATTCAAGGCTGATGTGAAAATAGGGATTTTTGAACAAGCAATAATTATGCTCATCATTCATTTGATAATAGTGAAGGTAAGTAAAAAAGTTAAGTACATGAAAAACCGAAGAGTAAATCCAAATCCCGAAGGCAAAAATATTAGTGCCATGTTTTTAAAACATTAGTTAATGATCCTGCTGAAAGACTCAAACTTTTACATTAGATGGGATTGTCTCAGAGTCAAATGTACAGCACAGAAACAGACCCATTGATCCAATGCATTCATGTTGACCAGATATTCTAAATTTAGTCCCATTTTCCAGCATTTGGCCCAAATCCCTCTAAACTGTTCTTATTCACGTACCCACCCAGAGGCATTTTAAAATGTTGTAATTTTACCCACCTCCACCACTTACTCTGACAGCTCATTCCACATTCTTAGGTCCTTTTAAACATATGCCCCCTAGTTTTGGGCTCCCCTGTCCTGGGGAAAAGACTTTGACTATCTACCCTATCCATGCCCCTCACGATTCTTAATAAACCTTTACGGTCAACCCCCAGCCTCCAACACTCTGGGGACAACAGCCCAGCCAATTCAGCCTCTCCCTATTGTTCAAACCCTCCAACCCTGGCAACATCCTTGGTAAATCTTTTATGAACCCTTCCAAGTTTCACATCATCCTTCCTGTAAGAGAGATAGACCAGATCTGAAAGCTGTATTCTATAAGTGGCCTAACCAAAGTCTTGAACAGCCGCAACATGATCTCCCAACTCTCTATACTCAATGCACTGACCAAAGGCAGCGTACCGAATGCCTTCTTCATTACCCTGTCTACCTGCCGCTCCATTTTCAAGGATTATGAACCAGCACCCCAAGGTTTTTGCTCAGCAATACACCCCAGAATCTTCCCATTAAAGTATACAAGTCTTCACAGTCCCAACTGAAATGTCAACTTTCCTACTCCTCTGACGCTGCCTGGCCTGCTGTGTTCCTCCAGTTCCACACTGTTATCCAAATAAAGTCCTGTGCCAATTTGCCTTACCAAAATGTAGCACCACACATTTATCTATATTAAACTCCATCTGCCACTCTTGACCCATTCAGATCCTTTATTCACATTCAAGTCATCTATTTAGCAGTGGACCCAGCACAAATCCTTGTGGCACAATGGTGGTCACAGGCCTCCAGTCCAAAAAGCAACCCTCCACCTTTGTCGAACACCCATGATAGGTTCGCAACAAACAACTGCACCTCCCAGTTGCAAGCCACTTCAACTCCCCGTCCCACTCAAACGACATATCCATCCTGGGCATCCTGCAGTGCCACAATGAAGCCACCCAAAGGTTACAGGAACAGCATCTCATTTAGCTTAGGAACCCTGCAGCCCAATGGTATCAATGTGGACTTCACAAGCTTCAAATCTCCCCACTGCCAACTGCATCCCAAAACCAGCCCAGCTCGTACGTGCCTCCCTAAACTGTCCTCCCACCTCAAGCCCCATACCCATCTCCTCCAGACTAGCCTCAACCCACCTCCTTGACTTGTCCATCCTCCCTGGACTGACCTATTCCCCCCCACCCCCCAACTCACTTTACGAGCTCCAACCCCACCTCCTTGACCTGTGGCTCCTCTCCGTTATCCATCTCCCTCCCTCTTTCACAGTATTATTTCAGAATCCCCTTCCCCCTCCCCCATTTCTAAAGAATGGTCTAGACTCGAAACATCAGCTTTCCTGCTCCTCTGATGCTACTTGGCCTGCTGTGTTCATCCAACTCTACACCTTGCAATCTCAGGTTCTCCAGCATTGGCAGTTCCTACTATCCCTCCACACCACCACCCTTTACTGCCTACCTTTGAAACAATTTTGTATCCAAATGTCTCAAATTCATTTTAAGTACTTTCATAGATCAGACTTCAATTTTTTTTTTGAAACACAAAAGTCAACTTCTGGATTTTGAATATATCAACCATATTATCACTCTCCTGTATCAATACCACAGTTCACAAGGACACTCTAGCCCCTCTCAGCCCAGAGAGGTTGAATGTTCCCAAGAAACTCAGTGGAAGAGCAAAGAAGTTATCAGTGACTAGGTAAAACAAATTGCCCATACCCTGGAAGATAACAAGGTGTTTGAGAACACAGTGGACATAAGAACCATACAACTGTATGAAGTGAGTGGATGTGACAGTTCCTACAGAAGTGGGCACAACCATTCAGATCAAAAAGAAGTTGAGAAGTAAAGCTACAACCATAAATCTGAAGTCAAAACTTACTACCAAAGCACAGATCGACCTGCTCAAACTACATCATACTTTTCTTCCTGAAAGTTTGGAAGAAAAAAGGGTCCAAGGAGAGGGGCTTTAAAACCAAATGATATTGAGAAGCTGAAGATGCGCCCCAACTGTCAAATTTAAAAGGAAACAAAAGGAAAAGATCTGGGCTGTATATCTCTATGACTCTTAACTATATAACCACAATGAAAATAGATGATCCTGCTATCCAAATGCTGAGCAGTTGTAATCAGTGCAGATTATCTCAACAAAGTGCAAGATGAAGGAGACAGCACTCTCAGCTGAATGTTGTATACACAATATAAAGCACCTTCTAATCAGAAGAATTGACTGCCAGTTTGCTTACTGGATAAATTCCATCATTACATAAAGAACAAAGAACAGTGCTGCACAGGAACATGCCTGTCAGTCCTCCAAGCCTGCATCGCCACATTTTGCGCTTCTACACAAACTGTTGTCTTCACTTACTGACTCTGTATCCCCCTATTCATGTATTCATCCAGGTGCTTCTTGAATGCTGCTACTATGGCTGTTTCCACCCCTTCTGGCTATGCATTCCAGACACACACCACACTTTGTATGAAACATTTGCCTTGCACATCTCTTAAGCTTCTCCCCTCACACCTTAAACCTGTGTCCTCCGTAACTGACTCCTGCACACTGGGAAAATGCTCAATCTATGCCATTCACAATCTTATAAATTTCTATTAGGTCACCACTCAAACTTCAGCATTCTTGTGAACACAAACCCAGACGAGTCAACCTCTTCTCAGATAAAATCTCCTATACCAGGCACTATCCTGGTAAACCTTTTCTGTACCCTCTCCAAAGCATCTACATCCTTCTGGTAGTGTGGTAACCAGAGCTGTTTGCAATATTCCAAGTGTGACCTAACTAAAGTTCTCTAAAGCTCCAGCATTACTTGCCTATCTTTACACTCGATGCTCATTCAAATGAAGGCAAGCATGCCACAAGCCTTTTGTAAACCACCTTATCTACTTGCGCTGCCACATTCAATGATTTTCAGCACACCCAGATCCTTCTGCATATAAACACTCCCAAGGGTTCTACCATTCACTGTAGAATTTCCACTCGTACTTGACTTTCCAAAATGTATCACTTCTCACATTTGCCTGGATTAAACTCCTGCCATTTTTCTGCCCATGTCTACAACTAATCTGTATTCTACTATGGCCTCCGAGAATCCTCCTCACTGCGTGCAACTCCACCAATCTTTGTATCATTCACAAAATTTACTAATCGGACCAGCTGTGATTTCCTCCAAATCATTTAGTGGATCATGAACAGCAGAGGTCCCAGCACCAATCCCTGTGGAACACTAGTCACAACCCTCCATTCTGAAAAGCATCCTTCCACCATTACCCTCTATCTCCTATGAGTAAACCAGTTCTGCATCCATCTTGCCAGCTCAACCCAATATCATGTGACTTCACCTTTTGTACCAGTCTGCCATGAGGGATCTTGTAGTCAGTTGCTTTACTGAAGTCAACAGACAGCATCAACCTCTTTTCCCCCCCCAACCATCTTTGTATTTTTTTTGAGGAGGTGACAATCAAGTTAGTAAGGCACAACCTCCCCCACACAAAGCCATGCTATCGCTAATAAGTCCATTTGCTTCTAGATGTGTATAGATCTTGTCCCTGTGAATCTTTTCCAATAATTTCCCTACCACTGACATGAAACTCTCAACTGTAATTTCCAGGATTGTCACTGCTACCCTCAAACAATGGGACAACATTGGCTATTCTCCAGTCCTCTGGGACCTCACCTGTGGCCAAACAGGATACAAAGATGCTCTAGCAATTTGTTCTCTTGCCTCCCTCTATTTTGGGATAGATCCCATCAGGACCTGGGGACTGATCTACCTTAACACCTTTTATGACACATCTTCCTTTTTAAATGGCAACTTGGCTTAGAAACTTGACACGATCGTCCCTGATATCATCCTCCACCAACTTCTCTGATGAATACTGACACAAAGTATCCTTTAAAGGACTTCACCTACTTCTTCTCGTTCCACATATAGATTCCTTCCTTTGTTCTTGAGTGGGCCAACCCTTTCCCTGAATATACAGTTGGTTCTGCTCTAACATGTTGACTATAACACGATGGACAAATAGGAGATGCTACTTCTAAAACACAGACTTGTGTTAGCTATAACATGATTCCATCAATGCAGAGGAGTATGTCAATATCACATGATCATTTTGCAGGCTTTGTCCTGAGCATGCACAACATTAGTGTCGATAGTGTCTGTGCCAGCATCACATGCTCAACATAGCAACCTCGAATCCTCCTTCACCAAGAAGCCATCTTCACATTTTCTCAGGGTAAGATGTTTAGTGCATATCTAATAAAGAAATAAAAGTAATTTTAATATTTATTCAAACTGTGCTATCCTTTGTGTGAGGCTGCATGATTTTGTGGTCTGCCCCTTAAACCCACTTTACCCATTGATCCATAATTGCGAGGTCAACTTTCTGAGCGACAGTGGCTGGCACTGCTGCCTCACAGCACCAGGTTCAATTCCACCCTTTGGTGACTGTGTGTGGAGTTTGCACATCATCCCCGTGTCTGTATGGGTTTCCTCTATATGTTCCGGTTTCCTCCCACAGTTCAAAAACATGTAGGCTAGGTGGATTGGTCTTGAAAAATTGCCCATAGCATTCAGGGATATGTAGATTAGGTGGGTTATAGGGGGGATGGGTCTGGGCAGGATACTCCAAGAGTTGGCATGGACTTGTTGGGCTGAGGGGGCTGTTTCCACCTGGTAGGGATTCTATGGTAATGCAATGTTGTGTAGTAACACAACTATCACATTACAGCGGAACGAGTTAGTATAAAAACCTTTAAGATTTTCCTTAATTCTGTTTGCTAATGACTTTTCATGATCCCTCTTAGCCCTTCTACTCACTTGCCCAAGTTCTTTCCTATTTTCCTGATATACACTGAGAGGGTTTCATAAGTTCCCATCCTCCGAGACCTTACGCATACTTCCTTTCTGAAGGTCATAATATCCCTGGTCATCCAAGACTCACATAACCTACCAAATGTATCCTTTATTCGCATAGGGAAGTGCCACTCGAACTCTTACCTAACGCAGTTTGAAATAGTCCCACATGTCCAATGTAGATTTACTCTCAAATAGCTGCCTCATTGTCACAGTTCGCCTTACCCCAAATAAACACCTTCACCCAAGGACTGCTGTTATCCCTATCCATGATTATCTTCAAACTCACTGTGCAATGGTCACCACTACTGATATGCTCCCCCATTGAAACTTCACTCACCTGATGCGGCTCAGGTCCCAAAACCTGGTCCAGTATAACCCCTTGCCTGGTTGAACTGCTTACGTATTGTGCCACGAATTCTCCCGAACGGTCCTTACAAAATTCTTCCCCATCCAAGTCCCTAGCACATGGGGAGTCCTAGTCAATACAGGGGAAGTTAAAAAGAAAACAAAAAAGTCACCCACCACAACAACCTTGCTGTTTTTACATCTTTCCAAAATCTGTCCACATTCTCTTCTCTATCTCCCACTGGCTGGTCAGTGACCTGTAGTATATCCCCAGCACTGCTATTTCACCTTTCCTATTCCTGGGTTCTCCCCACATTGCCTTGCTGCACAACTCCTCTGATGCATCTTCTCCCAGTACAACAGATACTCCTTTGCCAGGAATACTTCCCCACCATTTACCTCCATCACTTACGAAACATGGGAACATTCAGCTATCTCTTTTTCAGCCCAATCTCTAAATTGCAATAATGTAATTGTTCCAAGTACTAACCAAGAGGAGGGGAAGCAGGTGGAATTTAAGGGAATGTTAGAGAGACAGAGTAATAAACTCAAATGTCACAACAATAGGCAAAGGGAGAGTTCACGTTGTAGAGACAGCTAGGTGCAGATTAGATGTTTAACAGTAGCTGTTAAGAGCATAATTAAGAGGTCAGCACTGCGGCATGCAAAACCTAAAAACAATGGAGAGAGGGCAGGAAACAAAATGGAGGAGAGAGTTCACGGTCTGAAATTATTCAATGCAACATCAAATCTAAAAGGCCTAAGTCGAATAATACAAAGGCCTTCAGATGCTGGAGGTCTAAAACAAACAAATAGCTGGAGAAACTCAGCATCTGAAAATGGTGTTAACGTTGAGTCCAGTGACTTCTTTAGGCCTAAATGGAAAATGCTCCAGCTTGCAATGGGTTTCACTCAGACACTACAGTTGACCTAGGGCAAAAGAAATTCTAAGAGCTAAATGGTGTACTTGTGTCAAGTGACAGAAGGTTGGTGTCATGCTTGCAAACCGAGGTGCGTTCTGCAAAGTGGTGTCCCCAGCGAAGTGGAGGCTACATTATAAGCATTGAAGCCAGTAGACTAGATTGAAAAAAGAAAGCACAAGTAGATTTACATCTCCTGAAAGAAATATTAAGGGCTTTGGACAGTAGGAGAGTGGTGATAAAACAATGTATTGCATTTCCTGCCATTTATAAAAAAGTGCTTCGGGAGGGAGATGAAGAGTTGGGGCAATAAAGGGATGCCAGAATGTCAAAGGTAACGGTCCCTTCAAAATAGTGAGAGCAAATGTAGCCGAGGTAGCTGTGGGAGTTGGTGGATTTGTAACTAATATTAGTAGACAGTCTATCCCTGCAAGAGGGGGCAAAGACAGAAAAATTAAGGATTAAAGGAAAGAGTCAGAGATGGGCCAGGTGAACTTGAAAGACTAGAAATTGAAAGCAAAATGGATTAACTTTTCCAGTTCTGGGTGACAGCAGGCACTGATACAGTCAAAGTACTAGAGAAAGAGTTACGTGAGGATACCCCCAGACTGGGAAAAAAACAAAACCCATAAAAACACAAAGTATCACTTGAGCGCACATGGATAAGTGGCCACGTGGTATTTGAAACTCTCATGGCCAATACAAAAGATGGAGCTCTGAACTGGGGGGGGGGGGGGGGGGGGGGGGGGGGGGGGGGGCAGCAGTGAGCCTATTTAAAACTCAGGTAGATTACCAGAAACTTACAGCACATCAGAAATGAAAATTTAAGACAAAAAAGTGACATACCCGAAAAGTGAAGACTAAGCAGGGCATATCATGACTTGATAAAAAGTACACATAATAGAAATTGCAAAGTATACTGGTCAGAGAGAAGGTAAACATGAATCTCACTTCAAAACTCTATCAGCATTCACATCAAAGGATAAGAACTCAAAAAGCTGACACTAATTTAGTGTTAAACTGCATCTGGAGTTCCCTATGTCCAGTTGGGGAACAATTCTCTGGAACTACAGAAACAGAAACTGGATCAATTCCAAGAAGAATGGGTAAAGCAGGAAGTTGAAAAGCTGGAAGAAAGGCACAAGAGTGGCTGCACGAAAAACTTGCACTGCAGAACAATAAAGCAGAACTTGAAGTATTTAAAGAGCAACTGCAGTGTGCTGTTTAGCTCAGAGACAACATTTTACAGCCAAAAAATACTTGTGCTTAAAGGAAGAGAACAAGTTAATAAACTGTAAAGTGTTCATTTTTAAAATATGATTAACATTGATCTTTAGGAAAACAGATAACTGGAACTGTTACACTAATATAAAGGCAGACCATTTTTCTTTTAATTAATAGGACATTGTTTCTGTTGGAGAAAGTAATAGGAACTAATTGCTGAATGTGCAAGGGGACCTCACTGTTCTAACTTTGTTAAAAATTCATCGGAGGGATGAGGGCGTTGCTGGCTAGGCAGCATTTATTGTCCATCCCTAATTGCCCAGAAGGCAGTTAAGAGTCAACCACATTGCTGTAGGTCTGGAATCACATGTAGGCCAGACCAGCTAAGGGCGGCAGTTTCCTTCCCTAAAGGAAATCAGTGGACCAGATGGGGTTTTTCCAGCAAATCGACAATGGATCCACAGTCATCATTAGACTCAATTCCAGATATTTATTGAATTCAAATTCCACCATCTATGGCAGGATTCAAACCCAGGTCCCCAGAAGGTTATCTGGGTCTCTGAATTAACAGTGTAGCAATAACATCACTAGGCCATCACCTCCCCATAACTTAGTCATGTGACCAATGGACTGCTATTGTGTTAGGTACATGGAGATGCAAGAAATAAAATGGAGTTCCATCAAGTCTATAGTCTAAAGTATCATCATTTTGACCTTGTGGGAATCAAAAGACTGACTCAATGCTACCCAACTCCCTTACCTCACTAAAATAAAATTATAGATGCTGGAAATCTGAAACAAATCAAAACAAATTACTGGAGAAGGTCCACAGGTCTGGCAACATCTGTGCACAAAAAAGTCAACTTTTCAGGCCCAATGACTCATCTTCAGGACTGACTGTCACAGGGAAAATGGGATTACATCACGCTGAAAACAGGGGCTGGGGAATAAACAGCAGGTAGAGATGCACCCAGAACAGAACAGTAGTTGGCAGACAAAGGAATGAGTGGATAGTCACCTGTGTTCTGTCCAAAGAAAACCAAAATGACCCTGAGCTTCAAGGCACAACTGTGTGCTCTGGCTAACATTTCTCCCAGGGGTGCTGCAGTGCTCCAGCTGGAAGAACTGCATTTCATTTTCTGCTTGGGGAACCTGCAGGCTTCAGAACTCAATACAGAGTTCACTAATCATAAGGCCCGAGCACCTTCTTCCATGTCTTTTACATCCCTCACACAACCAGCCCCACCTTGTCATCACTTTGGCTGCTTTCATCACAGCCAATCCATTTTTGGCTTTAGTAGCTATTTCCAATGCTGACCATTATCCATTTGTTTAATTATCCAAAAGCTGTTCTTTCTCTGGGCCTCATCTCCACCTCCTTCCCCTCTCCCATCTCCCACATATATGCCAGCTTTTCCCAGCTACAATTAGTTGTGAACCTGTTTTCTCACCACAAATGGTACCAGACCCAGCTGAATTTGTTCCTTTGTTTGCTGTTTTGCCCTGCTTCATTTATGCTGTTATACTTACCCAAGCCCTGAACCAAATAATAAAGTAGACCCAGAACCTCACTGCTCTATTAGATCAAGATCTGACCTACAATGCACTCCTTTGCCACAATTCTGTCTGAATTAGGTTCTCATACTTTTAAACTTTTTTTCTATTTTCCTTTTCATGACCAAATTGATTCAGCTTCCAATGTTTGAAAAAGAAAATTCAATTTGCTAACTTTGTTGTGACAAAATTGTAACAAGTGTCACAAAACCGTCTTTATGGAACCACGGAAAAGTTGTAGCATAGAAAGCGGCCATTCAGCCCGTCACGTTCACGGCAGTTGAGAGAAAACTATCCCATCTTCCAGCACATTCAAAGAAAAACCGTCCAGATAGTTTGAAGGTTTCTGAAACAAGAACCCGAAGTAGTTAAATTCAGCACCTCTAACATTATCTGCTGAGAGAGAAGCAGCGCTACTGTTCAGTGAACCTTCTTCAGAAATAGACAGCAACGTTCTTCGAAACTAATTCTGATGAAGGCTCACCAGGCTAGAAGCGATAACTGTTTTCCTCTTACTCCTCAGATGCTGCCAGAGCCACTAACTTTCTCCAGCTTTTGCTTTTTGGGGGGGCATTACATTATCGGAGGTTTCGGCCTCGACCACCAGAATGGGTGGAACATTCTAGACCATGCCTCCACCTACCGTGAAACATTTCTCCCCACATACCGCCCTAATCCTTTTACTTTAGATCAATTAACCCCGATTAATGAATGAATAAATTCAAACCAGTAACGACCTGAATTATTCTCAATCAAACGTGGGCTGAACAGTCTTGGTTTCTGAAGTGACAAAGCCTCTCCGGGTTGCAATGCCTCATAACACACCCCCACTTCCAGAGGTTCACAATACGCATGCGAAAAACTCTGCGCGCGCGCACTTTATGACACGTCCTGCCAATAATAAACATGGCGGCCCCCAAATCGGCTCAGTGAACTGGTCTGGTGGAGTGACGTCACCGGGTCTTCGTGTGGGTTTGGGAACAAGAAATGCAAATTTTACACATGCGCGCCGGAGAGTTTCGGGGTGTTAACTCGACATTCTCTGCCCTAGCGTGATAATTCATTATTCTTTCGATGTCTACTCTCAGCCTTGCAGGGAAAGGGGACGCCGCTGCGTCATATCCGTGCGCGGGTCGGTGTGTTGGAGACGTAGATTTCCAGCGCCGTAGGCCGGGAGGGGGTAGGTGGAGATGACTTTTTTCCCCCCGCGACGCAGTCGCTGCGTTTCTAGTTAGTTCCTCAGCTGGGTAGGGAGAGACACACACACACAGAGACACAGACGCTGGGCGGGAAGTGCCTGAGATCGAGTTAGGTCCTCTTGCCCCATAGGAGCTGCCGCAGAGGCAGAGTGCCTACCAACTCTCGCACCCATCACCGGCGGAGGCAGAAAAGAACCGGCAGGCCAGTGTGAGAGGGAGTGCCCTCCGTCCATCACCATGACATCCCGAAGGTGGGTGAGCGGGTGTATGAGGGAAGAATGGGTGTATTGGTGAGGGGAGGCGGGTGGGAATACTGCGGGTATTGGGCGGAGACTGTGGCTATGCCACAACAGGGGGAATCTGTGAAATATGGAACTCGCTGGGGAGTGCTGACATTCAATGATAACCTGGCCTGAACTTAAGGAAGCCTGAGGGAGCAGAGGGGAAGTTTCACAAATGGGCTGTAGCCAGTCACTGAACAAAAATACGGCGCTTGGAGTATACAGCTAGGCTCAAACATTGCTGTCAATCCCTCACTGACCTCTGCGACAGCTACCTGTACTTAAAAGTCGTTGGTCAAAGACTGGTGTGCTGTGTTGACGATTGTATTGATTTTGCATATTCACCAATCGCGGATGAATGTGCAAACATAACAGTAAAACTAAGGATAGGTGACTATATCCCAACAAGTAGAACACTCGTAATGCTGATTTGGAAGCTTTTCGTCTGTACGATGCCTTAAGGTGTATATATGCACTTGCCCACAAGGGCAGAAAAGAGCCCAGTGTTGTGTTGATAACAGGAGATGCGAATGGGAGGGATCAGAGCTTGTGTGAAAATACTGTTTTTTTTTTGTTTAATTCCAAAGATATTCACTAAGGATTGTGGAATAAGGTACTGAGCAGCCTCTCTCAAAGCTATTTTGTAAGGCAAGATTCATCACGTTGAGGGATTTGGATTTATGAAACAAATTTAATTTGGTCAGATTATTCTAAAACTGTGCCTGATGCAAAGAAATTAAAATTAAATATTAAAAATTTAAATTAAATATTAAAACTAATATGCAAACTTCAGGGCTAAGGTAAGAAAAGGCAATGATTTTTAAATGTGAAATCTAAAAATGTGAAATTGAAGTTAAATTATTTTTCCTAATTACTCTGAACTCTGTCAAGGAGGGACAGTTCATTTTATCTGTTTTTTTTCTGAAAACTGAAATGCTGCCTTTTTTATAGAGCACTGATTGGATCATTATGTGAAGGTGTTTGGCAAAGGACCTTCATGGATTGCAATGAAGAGGAACAAGAATAGTTCTAGTTTAAACATTAAAGTGCGAATTAAATATCTAAAGTCATTGTCAGAGGAAAAAGAGATCTGAGATGAGGTATGGTCAAGGCCTTAGTGATAGCTAGACATAACTGGTAAAATGGAGTATATGCTTTAATCTAGGACCAGAAGGCAAAACTACAAAATTATCAAGATGTTAGTGATCCCCACAGCTTTCATAAGCTTTCTTGCAACCCGTGTCTCATTTGGTCAAAAGACGTGTTGTTGCCTCCAACTGAAAGCCATTTGTTCCACGTCATCTGAATTTCTTGAAACCCTGCCTAGATGAAGATTTAAATAGGCAGAATTATCTTGGATTAACTAAAGTTGACGATAATTGTGCTGTCTACAAAAAATAACTTTAGGCCATGGGGTGTTACTTTCAGAGTGTAGCCTTCTGAGTAAAATTGTATTCCCTTCAACTGTTGGATCTTGCTTCCTTGTTTAGGGTGTCAGGGTAAAATGTCAGTACTTTTACTTCTTGGAAATACTGACTGTGGTTGCATTGAACTGCCACAGGAACTTCAGTTATGTCAAGGTTTAATAGTACAATTCATGTGGAAGTGTGGGGTTGATTCAGCCTTTTTCAATTGCACATTTTTCCAAACATGGTACATAGCAGACCCACCCACATTTACTGATATGGAGCATTGCTAGACAGAGAAAAGGATCAGAATGAAAGGAAATGACACTGCATGTTGTATGCAGAAAAACATGAGTGAACGAGGGTCACATTCACATGTTACTGCAAAAGGACCGGCACATAGCAGATTGGCCAAAGAGGGTGAGAACATCTAACAGGTAATGCTTTTGTGATGGTACAGAGATAATGACAGCACTGAGCAGGAAGAGTTGCTATACAACTGTGTAGAAACAACAACTACTGATGTTTGTAAAGTGCTTTTGAATGTAGTAAAATGTCCCATGCTGTTCACATAAATTTGACACCATGCAGTATAAGAGATATTGGGGTAGGTGACCAAAATCTTTGTCAAAGAGATCATAAGGAAGCCGAAATATAGTGAAATGGGGTCTTTGGCTACTGAAATTTTGATCATCAGTGGTGGCTTGATTTAAAATCAGGAATGCTCAAGAAACTGGAATCTGAAGATTACAATTAGTCAGAAGGTTGTAGTGCTGGGGAAGATTACAGATCTTCTAATTTATGAATCAGAGGCAAGACCATGAAGGGATTTGAAAATAATTAAAATTTTACAGGGGCCAATGTGTTTCAGTTAGTGGGAAGGTGATGATTGAACTGGATTTGGTGCAAGTTAGGACATCAGCCATCGAGTTTAGGATTCCTTGAGTTTACAGAATGTAAGAAGCCAGCTAATGATCTGTTGAAATACCTTTTATAGTAATAAAGGTATCATTGAGAGATTCTGCAGCAGATGAACTGAGGCAGCAGCAGAACTAGGTGATGTCTTGGAATGCAAATGAGTGATATTAGTGATGTGGTTGTATGGTCGGAAGCACATCTTGGAGTCAAATGTAACACCATGGTTGCAAACATTTTGGTTTACAAGTACTATGCGCAGTTTTGGCCTTACTTGAGGAGGGATCGAGTTGCATTGGAGACAGTTCCGAGGAGGTTCACTCGATTGATCCTAGAGATGAGGGGTTTGTCACATGAAAGAGAGATTGACCGGGTTAGACCTGTGCTTTCTGGATTTTTAGAGAGTGAGAGGAAACCTTATTAAGGTATAATAGATGCTAAAGGGGATTGCCAAAGTGGATGTAGAGGATCTTTTCTCTCGTGGGCAATTTATAATGAGAAGTCACAGTTTTAGGATAAGGAGTGACAAACTTAAAACAGACGACAAATTACTTTTGAGTTGTGAATCGATGTATTGTGCATGCTGGGACATTGAGTAAATTTGAGGAGCTAACAGGTTTTTAATTGATTATTTGTTGAAGGGATTTGGAGAGCAGACAAGGAAGTGGACTTAACTAAAATGAGATCAGCTGTGATGATATTAAATGGTGGAGCAGGCTCGAAGGGCTGAATTGCCTATTCCTATTCCTAGTTCTGGTTGCCAGGGTGAAGGATGGTGTTGATGGCCTGGACATAACTTTGGCATTTCCAGTATTTAATTGGAGAAAATTTTTCCTCATTCAGTACTGCATGGTTGGCAACTATTTGGACAATTTTGAGATATTTGATAGTTGAAAGAGACTTTGGGAAAGAACTATGGAAGGCAAGTTATCAGGTGGTAATGTCACTGAACGTAATCTGGAGCTTCAGACTAATGCTCTGGGGGTATGGGTTCAAGTCCCACCATTGTTGTATGATGAAATGTTGATTTATAAAATCTGTAATAACTAAAAGCTAGTCTAATGTTGTCACAGTCGATTGTTCTAAAAACCCATTTCCAAAGGAAATCTGCCATCGTCATCTGGGCTTGCCTACATGTGATTCCAGACCCATTGCAATGTGGTTGACCTTGGGCAATTAGAGATGAACAATAAATGCTGGCCTAGCAAGTGACCTCCACATCCCATGAGATTTTTAAAACTGGGTGTCACTCATTATTGTGCATTTGAAAACCAGTGTTATGTTTTCAGATGATGTTACTGAGAGGTAACAGGCTGATGAGAAATAGGAAGGACCCAAAGAGAGAGATTTGGTAGAATACCAGAGGAAATGGTGTTGAGAATAGGGCTGCAGGTAATTCTGACTATAGCTAGATAAGAGTACAGTCTCACCCAACTGAAGACAGAAAGGTGGTGTTGGAGGTGGATGATTATGGTTGCATTTTCAAAGCCTGTGAAAAGGTTGAGAGGAGGTAGTTTACCTCTATCGTTCATACACACTAAATGTCATTTGTGACTTTGGTAGGAGTTGTTTTGGTGTTGTGGCAGAGGTGGAAAGCTAATTGGAAGCATTCAAACATGGAGTGTCAGGAAAGATGGACACATTTAGGAAGTGACAGCAGGTTCAGTGAGTTTAGAAAGGAACGGAGCTTGGAGATGGGATGGTAGTTTAGAACGTCAGAAGTGTTGAGGGTTTTTTGAGGAGGATGGTACCTGAGGGCGGTGAACTTTTTCACACTATCAGTTAAACTAGGGAAAGGGATTTTAGTAGCCATCAGTTTAGAGGGATTAAGGTTGATGGTGTTGTATGGGCCTAATTGACAAATGAGCTCAGAGTAGTGGTGTGAAAGAAACTAGATAATGTCAGTTCATGGCTTAGGAAGAAGTCACCTTTGGGAGAGTTTATTCTGCTAAAAGTAAGTGAAAGAAGCAGTTGATGACTAGATAGATATTGGTAACAAAGATTTTCATGATGGAAAGTGAGAGTGAGTGAGATTGATTGAGGACATTTTGCAGTAGTGTAAAGAAGCCAGAGTATCTTGGTGTTACAGGTAATCCTGGAATGATAAACGGCTTGGGCAGATGAGAGCAGATCCTGTAGTCTTTTGTGGCCCAGCAAATTTGGCAACGTCAGCCATATCTGTTCAAGTCTCTGACCCTTGAACTTAAAGGGGCAGAGGTGAGGGCAGTGCTAGAGAAATGGTAAGGATGAGAGTCATGGTTTTCATGGCAATGGTATTAAAGGTGAAGGTGTGGTGAGTAAATTTCTCACTGCAGAAGTAGAATAGTAAATGGAAGATCAAATGTAATTAGGATAACGAGACAGATAACAACACCATTTAACAAATTATACTTACTCCAGTGTGAAAATGTTAGAAATGATAATTTGACCATCAGTAAGAGTGCATAAATAGATTTGGTCATGTAGGTGACTGTAAGGAGAGTACATAAGCAAGCTGAGTAGCAATGATGCTAAAGTTGTTTCATAGATAGTAGGAGCTGCAGATGCTGGAGAATCTGAAATAAGGTGGTGGAGAACTGGATGAACACAACAGACCAAGCAGCATCAGAGGAGCAGGAAGGCTGACATTTCGGGCCTAAACCATTTCTGAAGAAGGGTCTAGGCCTGAAACGTCAGCCTTCCTGCTCCTCTGATGTTGCTTGGCCTGCTATGTTCATCCAGCTCTACACCTTGTCATCAATGATGCTAAAGTGGTTAGTTTTCATGACCATACTGTGATATTCACTTGTCCTTTCTGACATTTAAAGAGGGGGAGCAATACATTAAATACCTCCAGGAGAAATGACAAATGGCAATGACATTTACATTGTTCCAGATTTAAGCTTCTTTATCCAGGGATATTGAGGCCAGTTTTATCTCCAATAATGCAGCTAAGATTGTACTAAGATTCTAAGGTTCTCTGTGCTGACAACAATCAAATCTCGGACCAATGTGGATAAATTTACTGGGTTATTGAAGCTCTTTCTAAAATTTTCATTTCTGCAGCTCTTAAACCATAATAAACTGGTGCTTAATGTGGGAAATGGTTTGAATGAGGCATGATGTGTGAATTTTTAAACATTCTCAAAGCTGGGTTAGTTTGAATCCAAGCAGTTTATTGAATCTAAACTACGATTGTAGCTATAGCGAGCCCAATGAAAAGATTAATTTCTCAAGCAAGATTAAAGATCATTTGTTTTCCTTTCAAAATGAATTGTGTATCTGTCGAATTTTTTGTGTGTGAAAGAATAACCAAACAGCCAGTTGGAAAAATGTGATTGAAGATGTTCTTAGCAATGTACAAGATCTATTTGGGGAAATATAATCAGTCAAGGCATAGTGCTTGTGGTGTCAGATAATCTCTTGATGCTGTTTTCACTGGATTATCTGTTTAATATAAAACCTCTCTGGGGGAGAGAACAAATGCTAGTGTATCTAAAGTGTTCTATAGTCACTAGCTTGATTGGAGCCAGCTGTATAGTGCAACATGTTTGAAAAGACAGAAATTATTTCCAAATGTGCTTTTCTTATTTTCCCAGGTGGTTTCACCCCAACATCACTGGAGTGGAGGCAGAGAACTTGTTGCTGACTAGAGGAGTTGACGGGAGTTTCTTGGCTCGACCGAGTAAGAGTAATCCAGGTGACTTCACGCTTTCAGTGAGGTAAGAGTGAGGCTAATGGCAGACAAAAACCAATTCATTCCACAGTGGTGGGGTAGCTCCAATGATACATAAACTTGACCATGCTGTATCAGTGATTATACAGTCATACAGCATAGAAACAGACCTTTTTTTAGTCCAACTCCCCAATCTGACCTAGTCCCGTTTTGCACCATTTGGCCCATAGTGCTGTGAATCCTTCCTATTCATTTACCCATCCAGATGCCTTTTAAATGTTGTAATTGTACCCGCCTCCACGATTTACACTGCCAGCTCGCTCCACGCATTCACCACCCTCTACGTGAAAGAGTTGCCTCTCGTGTCCTTTTTTAAATCTTTTCCCCTTCATCTCAAACCTATGCTCTCTAGTTTTGGACCCCCCACCCTAGGTTAAAAGAAAGACCTTGGCTATTCACCCTATGGTTTAAGTTTTCAGTATATTTTAAAACACTGCACAGAAAGAAGGTTTTCATCTCATCAACTGGTATTTGAATCAAATTCTGGTATTTACCCAGAGCGGAGGAGGAGGAGGCCAGAGGATGAGAGGTTTGGGGAGAGCAAGAGGGAGCGGGGAGAGAGGAATGCAAGTTGTTGCCCTGCTCATGAGTAAAAGTCAGTGATGGTGATCCTGGTCTGGACGTGCATGAATCACCTAGAATGAAAGCAAGAAATGCTAAGAATGGTGCCAGACTGGTAGCAGCTGGTTTTAGTCATCTAAGGGATTATGGTTAGTAGTTCAGGACTAGCAACTTAAAGGTTGAGAACTTATATTTTTTTGGATTAAATTGAATACATGTGGTTATTTGTAACTAATGCCAAGAAAAGCAGCAATGAAAATTGTTGAGCTAATATGCCTCAGTGTTCGGTGGAGTGGGGATGGTGTTCAAAAAGACAGACTATAGGCCGAAAACTTTCCACTTATGCCTGGTTTGTCCTTCATTTGACTTGGGTCGACATTATTCATAAAGCTCCTGTCTCTGGATTAGCAACTCTCTCTGTTCTTTAAGCAAACTCCAAACCAAGTGAGGGTGAGGCTGTAATTTTGGTTGACTTTATACATTTGATAGCCTGTTAACATAGCTGGAGCTATACTTCAAAATAGGGAACTTTGCCTCTTGATATCCCTAAAATTTCTTCTGCGTTTGCATTTCTACAATCACTGCAGTTCCTGAAGTTAAGCCATTGCTATTATGTTAAGAACAATGACAGCCAACCTATACATAAAGATCCTACGGTTATGAATATGCATTGAGTCAATGTTCGGTCACGTCATTTGAGAATGAATGTCAGTCAGGACAGAGGAGGAATTCCCCTGCTTTTCATTTTGTTCTGTGGCGTTCTTGGTATCCATTTAAACAGATAAAATCTTGGTTTAGTATCTCATTCAAAAGACAGCATTTCTAAGTATGTAGAATCAGTACAGTTAAAGTGCTAAAAGTATGTGTAAACATCAGATGAAAGTGCATTATTGTGCTTAAGCCAACAGTTACTTGGGGAAGGATTTTTTCATGTTTAACAGTGACGTTTATTTCTAAATGTATTCTCGTACAAAGACCCGTACCATCAATTCATATTTTTGTACCTGAATTGTTTCTCTTCAGATCACCAACACTGCCACCTCCACAATTTGCTCAGTTTATTAAAACTTTCCCGAGGCTGGTGGCCTTTTCTTGATTGTGGCTTTGTCAAGAAACACCTTCCCTAAAGAAACCTTTCTTTGCTCTCTTTTTTTGATAATAAGGCTCCTTTTACGATAGAGTGCAGTTTTGCACTTGATCTCCAGCTGAAGGCTGACCAGCTTAATTTGCTTCCTAGCCCAGGGGACAGGCCATTTACTCACTGTTGAAATGAGATGAATTGCACAGTGTCCAGCTCATGACTGATTCTTAAACAGATCCTCCAAATTGGCACACCCATGTTTGCTTCCTCCCTCGGCTTACAAATGAATTAGGTGCAGGAATAGGCCGCTCAGCCTTTGACCCTGCTCTATCTTTCAACATGATTGTGGTTGATCTGGTTTTAACCTCAACTTTGTATTTCTACCTACCTTGATAGCCTTTTGCTGCTTTGATTATTTAGAATCTATCTACTGCCTGAAAAGCCTCCAATATCTTTCAAGGAAAAGAGTGCCAAGAGAGCCCTCCAAGACCAAAAAAAAAAGCCCTTATCTCTGTCTTAAATCAGTGACTCCTTGGTTTTTAAACAATGACCCGTCAGTCTAAATTCTCCCACCAGACAAAGCATTCAATCAAAGCTCTTCATCTTCTAAACTCCATTTGGTACAAGCCAATCCTGAATAATTTTTTCTCACAGACCATCCCGTCCATTCCAGATATTGGTCCTGTACGCATTCTTTGACTTGTCTCCACTGCATTTATGTCCTTTGTTGCATAGAGGGCAATACTATACATAGTACTCCAGATGTGATCTCACCAATTCCCTGTATACCTGAAGCATTATCTTCCTAAATTTGTGTTCAATTCCACCAACAATAAACAATTTCATTCTAGATATTTTATAATCAACCTGATCAGGGATATTGTTGCACACTTGTAGAGCAAGTGGGATGTAAGCCCAGGCCTCGTAGTTAGGTATGGATACTACCACTGCACCACATAACTCTTTCAACATTTGCACCCTGTCAGCTTTCCCAATTATTTGTGGCACCGGCGTACTAACCCTTTACAAGTCATGCACTTGGATAGCAGGATCTGACTGCATTTTAGAAGAGAAAGGTTTAAAAGGCACCTGAGGGGCAACGTTTTCACACAGGAAATAGTTCGTGTGTGGAATGAACTGCGAGAGGAAGTGGTAGATGCAAGTATAGTTACAATATTCCAAAGACATTTGGACGGGCACATGAATTGGAAAGGTTTAGAGAAATATGGGCCAAATGCAGGTAAATGGAATTAGTTTAGTTTGGGAACCTTGGTCAGCATGGACAACTGAAGGTTCTTTTCCATGCTGTTATGATTCAATGACTCTGAACTCTGCAATCTCTCACCATTGAGATAATATACGTTTTGTTATTATTCCTGACAGTATTGACAATTTTCACACTTTTCCACATTATTCTCCACTTGTTCGATATTTGTCCATTTACCTAACCTATTCAACCTTTTGTAGTTTCCTTGTGTCCTCTACACAGTTTACTTCCCCACCTCCTTTTCTGTTATCAAATTAACACATGCCTTTGGCACCCTTTAAGCAAATACTTCCTACACATTATGAAGGATTGAAACCCCAGCACTGACTCCTGTGGTATGCCATAATAAAGGCAGAATTGGACCCCGGAGGGCAGCAAGTTTGGAGTGAGCGGAGCAGAGTAAGTAAAGCAGTCAATGTCACATCATGTCTGAGATAATATATTGGCATGGATAGACAATTAGCTAATAGCAGGAAACGAAGTGGGGTTAAGGGGTTCATTTTCAAGTTGGCAGCCTGTAACTACTGAAGTGCCCATAGGGATCAGTGCTGGGACCACAACTGTTAACAATATATACTAATGACTTGGAGGAAGGAAATAAATGTACTGTAGCCAAATTTGCAGACAGCGCAAAAATATGCGGAAAGACAAGTTGTGTGAGGGACACAGACAGTTTAGAGAGCTATTGATTTAAGGAGACAAAAAGTTGGCAAATGAAATATGTGAGAAAATATGAAATTATTCATTTTGGAAGGGAGAGCAAAAGAACTGTATTGTTTAAATTGTGTTTTCCTCAGTGACTTGAATATACTTTCAAGTGAAATGTAGAAATCTAACACCAGTGCAGATAATCAAGAAGGTTGGAATGTTGGCCCTTAAATCAAAGGGGTTGGAGTATAAGAGTAGAGAAGCTTTACTGAGCACAAGGTGCTGGTCAGACCACATCTGGAGCACTGTGAGCAGTTTTGATCCCCATATTTAAGGAAAGGTATTATTTCATTGAAGACAGTCAAGAGAAGGTTCAGTAGAATAATCCCTCAAAAAGAGGAAATGTCTCATGAGCTAATATTAATGAAAGGATGTTTCCTTTCATGGGGAGTCTAGGACCAGAGAACTTAATTTCAGCATGAAGGGGTGCTAATTTAAGACTGAGATGAAGAGGAATTTCTTCTGAGGCTTGAGAGTTTTTGAAACTCCTTGCCACAACTGTAGGGGAAGAAACCTTGTGTATATTTAAAGCTGAGCTAGATAGATTCTTGACCAGTGAAGGAAAGGGAAAGAAAGTAGGCATGAGGAGTATTAGATCAGCCATGAGTCTGAATATAGGAACACTTAGAGGGGCGAAACTGCCTATGCCTATTCCTATTTCTCATGGTCTTATGTCTGTTTCAATCAGATCACCCCTCATTCTTTTAATCATTCATGATTAAAAGGCCTAGCCTGTTTAAGTCAAACAGTTTCAACCCAGGAATTAGCCTGGTGAATTTCTTTTGAGCTACTTCTGATGACAGTTTATTCTTTAAATATGAGGACCCAAACTGTACATAGTATTTAAGGTTTAACTTCACCCCCACCTGCACAGTGTAACAAGATTTTCCTCTTGGGAAAACTCCAACTCCCTGGCAATAAAGGTCAAAATTCCGTTAGCCGCCTTAATTATTTGCTGCACCTGTGTACTAACATTTTATCACTTATGTATGTGAGTATCCATATGAATGATTTATTGTCAGTATCTAGTGAGGTATAGTGAAAACTGTTCCATTGCCACTACCCAGCACCATTTTGAAGTACAAGAAAAGGTACTTGGAGTACATCTTTGGCTGCAGTCCCAACATGGCTCCAGGATGTGTGCAGGGTCTCTGCAAAGTCCCTGATCTGCAGTCAGGAGTCCCCGTACTGCCATTCCTGAATCTAATGCCTCACCGCCAATTCCAGGAGGCCACACATCGCGCCTACAAGGCCAGAGGCCACACTCCAGTCACTGCTAATGCGGCTCTGGCCTTCCCATGACGCCTGGAAGAACAGCTGGCCTCGAGCAGATGGGTGTACCATGCCAATGCCACCATCTTGAATAGTTGGGCCTGCTATCCCCTCCCCATGCCACAGGGCCCGCTCTCCCCTGCTGCCGCCACACGTTTGGGAGGCCGGGCTTGCTGTTGTCCCACTGAAGACACCGATTAAAGGCCTTCAGAGAGAATAAAGACTCAGAAAAAGAGCAAAAGAAAACAACACAGAATAAATAGATGAGCCTGGACCAGAAGCTTGGACACAGTGCTGCTATTCTTCTACCAACTTGCATTTTTGAGTCTCTGAGATAATAAAATGTGAGGCTGGATGAACACAGCAGGCCCAGCAGCATCTCAGGAGCACAAAAGCTGACGTTTCGGGCCTAGACCCTTCAGCAGAGAGGGGGATGGGGTGAGGGTTCTGGAATAAATAGGGAGAGAAGGGGAGGCGGAGCGAAGATGGAGAGAAAAGGAGATAGGTAGGGAGGGGATAGGTCAGTCCAGGGAAGACGGACAGGTCAAGGAGGTGGGATGAGGTTAGTAGGCAGGAGATGGAGGTGCGGCTTGGGGTGAGAGGAAGGGATGGGTGAGAGGAAGAACAGGTTAGGGAGGCAGAGACAGGTTGGACTGGTTTTGGGATGCAGTGGGTGGAGGGGAAGAGCTGGGCTGGTTTTGGGATGCGGTGGGGGAAGGGGAGATTTTGAAGCTGGTGAAGTCCACATTGATACCATTGGGCTGCGGTGTTCCCAAGCGGAATATGAGTTGTTGTTCCTGCAACCTTCGGGTGGCATCATTATGGCACTGCAGGAGGCTCCCCTCCACCCACTGCATCCCAAAACCAGTCCAACCTGTCTCTGCCTCCCTAACCTGTTCTTCCCCTCACCCATCCCTTCCTCCCACCCCAGGCCGCACCTCCATCTCCTCCCTACTAACCTCATCCCACCTCCTTGACCAGTCCGTCTTCCCTGGACTGACCTATTCCCTCCCTACCTCCCCACCTATACTCTCCTCTCCACCTATCTTCTTTTCTCTCCATCTTCGGTCCGCCTCCCCCTCTCTCCCTATTTATTCCAGAACCCTCACGCCATCCCCCTCTTCTGATGAAGGGTCTAGGCCCGAAGCGTCAGCTTGTGTGCTCCTGAGATGCTGCTGGGTCTGCTGTGTTCATCCAGCCTCACATTTTATTATCTCTGATTCTCCAGCATCTGCAGTTCACATTATCACTGATACATTTTTGAGTCTCTGTCCATTTTAAATCCTCTTCCTTTTTGATTCTTCCTACAAAGTGCATGACCTCATACTTTCCTACATCAGAAATCTGAATCACAAAAGGGTTAATGTCCTAGTTCAGGATTCTCTTAAGGTTAAAGTGCAAATTCAGTTGGCAGTTAAGACAAGTGCAATGTTAGTATTTGTTTCAAGAAGGCTGGATTACAAGAGCAGACAAATACTACTGAGTACTTTATAAGGCTCTGATGAGACCATGTTTGCAATATTGAGCAATTTTGGCCCCCATATCTAAGGATGGATGTGCTGGTCTTAGAGATGAGCAGGGAGATTTGTCACACTGGAATTATAAAAATGACCCTGGGAGTGAAGGACTTGTCATATGAGGATCTAGGTTTGTACTCGATGGGCCAAGACACCTAATTCTGCTCCTATGATCTTGTGCTCTCTTATTAAACTTCATTTGCCAAATTTTTGCCTCCTTGCTTAATCTGTCCACACCAGATTCTTTATCACAATGTTTCCTCCCACATGTTTCTGTATCATCAGTAAATTTGAATACATTACAATATTTATTTAGAGAAGAGTTCTAGAGCCCAAAGCCAGAAAGCTGAAAGCATGGATGCCAATAGGGGACTGATTAAAATTGGGGATGTGCAAGAGGTGGGAAATATAAGAGCCAATAAATTTTAGAGACTTAGAGCTAGGGAAAATGTTACAGAGCAAGGAAGGGCAATGCCAAGAGGGTTTTGAAAACCTCCATGCTACGGAGAAAGGGGGAGAAGTAAGTTTGTGTAAATAAATAATATGGTTGTGTTATGCATTAATCCATATGTTTTGATCTCTTAGGCGAAATGGTGCAGTAACGCACATTAAAATTCAGAACACAGGTGATTACTATGATTTGTATGGAGGAGAGAAGTTTGCTACACTGGCTGAGCTGGTGCAGTACTACATGGAGCACCATGGACAACTCAAGGAGAAAAATGGCGATGTCATTGAACTGAAATACCCACTGAACTGTGCTGATCCTACCTCTGAGAGGTAAGACAGGCTTTGTGCTGAACCCATTGTGAAAGTGATTCTGTTGACAATTATTGAGCCATCATTAGGGATGCTGCTGAAGCTTGGATTTTGGGACCAAACTTGTTTCGGGCAGGACTTATTTGTATTCTCCTGTCAAACGTTATAAAATCAACAATTTCCCTCATTTTCTATTCTGTTCCTGTTACAAGGGAGTGAATTCTACTTTGTCAGTAACTGTTTTAAGCCAAAAATAGTGCCTGCACAAAGTGGGTGGTTATTTCCGGAGAAGATATTTTTACACCAGTTCTTCATTACTTTTACTTTCATAAACGAGAATGATTCCAGAAAAATGAAAGAAACATCATATTCACTTCAGGGTACAGTTAGAATATTATTGTATCTAAATGTTGAAAAACACTACTCTTACTTCACCCTTTTAATTCCTCTGAGTGTGCCGTGGTATTGCAGATATGCTGTTGATCTATTAATCCAGGTTTTACTGTTGTATAAAGAACAAAGAAAATTACAGCATAGGAACAGGCCCTTCAGCGCCCCCCCCCCCCCCCCCCCCCCCCCCCCCCCCCCCCCAAGTCTGCACCAATCCAGAACCTCTATCTAAACCTGTCACCTATTTTCCAAGGATCTGTATCCCTCTGCTCTCTGCCCATTCAAGTGCCCTCTGCTCTCTGCCCAATCACTAGATACATCTTAAATGACGCTATCGTGCCACAACCCCCCCCCCCCCAAATCACCTCCACTGGCAATGCATTCCAGATTCCAGGCACCCACCACCCTCTGCGTAAAGAACTTCCCACACATTTCTCCCTTAACCTTTTCCCTTGAAATCGTGACCCCTATTAATTGAGTCCCCCACTCTGGGTAAAATCTTCTTGCTATCCACCCTGTCTGTACCTCATAATTTTGTAGATCTCAATCAGGTCCCCCCCCCCCCCCAACCTCTGACTTTCTAATGTAAATAATTCTAATCTACTCAACCTCTCTTCGTAGCTAGCGCCCTCCATACCAGGCAACATTCTGGTGAACCTCCTCTGCACCCTCTCCAAAGCATCCTCATTCTTTTGGTAATGTGGCAAGCTGAACTGTTGTAGTTTAAGAATGTAAATTTATTTTGTTTAAACCTGGAATAAAAGGCTGGTAATCAAGAAAAATGACATGAAATTATTAAAAACATAAGGTTGTTTGTTAATATTCTTTTGAAAAGGAAACCCGACTCCACCTAAAGGTAGTGCTTGTTCAGTTTTGTTTAAATGTAAATGACTTGAATTTGACTGCCCTGTTAATGGTTTGATTTGCTAGTGAACCACTAATTTGTACGTGTGCAACCAGAGGTGGGTGCTAAATGCAGCTCACAAATACATGAAAAATAAAATGTTGCTGCATTAAATACATGAACTGGCACAGTTGGTCATTGGGATCAGTCTGTGCAAACTTTGGGATAATATCCCATATGTAAGAATTTTGAGGATTAGAATTGTTGCACGTCGCTGTAAAGGAGTCTCCACTCTCAACTGCATGACTGTGATGTCTGCCAAAATCAGGAATGTGCAGTGTGGGAATTGTACAGCATACTAGCCCACAGAGGTTGCTGGAACTTCAGCTAAACATGTGAAGCTGTCTGTTTCTTCAAAGCAAAGGATAAACCATACACGTGCGTGTGTATGAGAGGAAATGTTGCCTTTCCATCCATCCACCATCAAGTGCTCGTAGTTTAAGTGTAATATAACTGAAGTGTTCTGCACAATAATTCATCTGATACTACCAATTGCCAGAAATGAAGTCCACTCTTAAGTGTGGGAGTCTCAATTTTCACACCACCCATCTTTAAGTCTTCCATGGCAATATTTGTGCTTTGGGTTGCATAGTGTTGAATCTATCCCGAGCATAATTATTTTGAGGCTAGCACATCGACTTTTAACCCTTAGTTCTCAGCTGGGCTCATATACAGATCAGAGATGAGAAGGAAGGGAAGATTAACACATGTCTTTATATGGTTTATTTCAGAGCCAACAAAGTGCCTTTGAATTTGGCCTCTTCTGTATTTTCCTGCATAAAATAGGCAAATTGTGCTCAATCTACCAGCGAGGGAAAAAAGAGTTAACGTTTCGGGTCCGGTGACCATTCCTCAGAGCTGATGGTGGCTGGGAAAACAGTTGAGTCCGCAGGGCTGTAGGGTCCCGAAGCGGAAAATGAGGTCTTGTTCTTCCAGCTTGCGCTGGGCTTCACTGGAACACTGTGGTACGCCGGAGACAGAGATATTGGCCAGAGAGCAAGGTGGTGCATTGAAGTGGCAGGCAACAGGTAGTTCAGGGTCGTTTTTTTGCAAGCAGAACGTAGATGTTCTGCGAAGCGGTCTCCAAGTCTGCACTTTGTTTCCCCAATGTAGAGGAGACCACATTATGTACAGTGAATGCGGTGGACTAGACTCTTGGAAGTGCAGGTGAAGTGTTGCTTCACCTGGAAGGTATGTTTGGGCCCTTGGATACTGAGGAGGGAGGAGGTAGATGGGCAGGTGTTGCAGCTTTGCTGGTTACAGGGGAAGGTGCCGTAGGGCTGTGGGGAGGTACTGGGGATGAAGCATGAGTGGACCAGTGTGTCCCAGAGGGAACAGTCTGTGCAGAAGCCAGACAGGGGAGGGGAATATGTGTCTGGTGGTGGCATCCTGCTGGAGGTGGCGGAAATGGCGCCTACAGTCTTCTGGATGTGGATGCTGATGGGATGGTAGGTGAGGATATTGCTGTTGCGGGAGGGAGGAGAACGGGTAAGGGTGGAAGTGGAGGAGATGGGGCAGACCCAGTTGAGGGTCCTGTCAACAACTGAGCGGGGGAATCCTCGGTTGAGAAAGAATGTGAACGTTTCGGAGGCTCCCTTGTCAAAGTTGGTCTCATCTGAACATATGCGACAGAGATGGAGGAACTGAGAGAATGGGATGGAGTCTTTACAGGAAGTGGGGTGTGAGGGTGTATAGTCCAGGTAGCTGTGGGAGTCGGTGGGTTTGTAATGGATATTAGTGGCTTGTCTATCCCCAGAAATGGAAACAGAAATGTTAAGGAAGGGAGGAGCCAGAGATAGACCAGATGAAAGTGAGGGCAAGGTGGAAATTGGAGGCGAAATTGATGATGTTTTCCAATTCCAGACGAGAGAGGGAAGCAGCACTGATGACATCATTGAAGTATCGGAGAAAGAGTTGTGGGTGGGGGCCGGAATAGGACTGGAACAAGGAATGTTCCACGTACCCCACAAAGAGACAGACATAACTAGGGCGCATGCAGGTACCTGTGGCAACTCCTCTTGCCTGAAAAAAATGACTTAAAAGAGAAGTTGTTGAGGGTGAGAACGGGTTAGTCCGAGTGGAGGAGGGTGGCGGTGGGTGGGGATGGCTCAGGTCTTTGCTCTAGGAAGAAGTGGACAGCCCTAAGACCCTCCTGGTGGGGAATGGATGTGTAAAGGGATTGGACATCCATAGTAAAGAGGAGGTAGCTGGAGCCAGTAAACTGGAAGCTTTGAAACCAGCGTAAGGCATCAGAGGAATCACGGATGTATGTGGGTAGGGATTGGACCAGGGGAAAGTAGACTGAGTCATTCTCCTCTCCAGATGCTGCCAGATCTGCTGAACTTTTCCAGCAACTTTGTTTTTTGTTCCTGATTTTACAGCATTCGTAGTTCTTTTGGTTTTTAAATTGTGCTCAATGTTGTTCCCCCGAGCAACATTCAAATAACGCACCAGATAATTTGTTGCTCATGGCATTGACTAGCATACTGAGAACTCATTTGTTCTTCTCCAAATGGCGTTATGGATTTCTTGATCTCAGCAAGAATGTGTGGTGTCTCAGTTTAAAATCTCGCCTGAAGGTCAGGGACTGCGTGGGATTCATTTCACCCCATCCACCCCTACCATGGTTGGTATTGGGAACATTACTTTTTTTAATATCAATAACTTAAACTTGACCATCAGGAGTATAATTTTGCAGTTTGCCAAATTTTGTATTATTTGCCATGTAAGTTTGTGGATGACACCAAAATCTGTGGTATAGTGGACTGAGATGATAACCTTCAAAGATTACAAAGAGATCTTGATCTATTGAGCCAATGGACTGAGGAGTGCAGATGGAGTTCAATTTAAATAAATGCAAGGTGTTGCATTTTGGTAAGGCAAATCAGGGCAGGACTTGCGCAGTTAATGTTTGGGCTCTGAGGAGTGTTGTTGAACAGAGGGACTTAGGGTTGCAGATTCATAGTTGCTTGAAGTGGAGTGGCAGGTAGACAGGATGGTGAAGAAGGCATTTGGTATGCTTGCCTTCATTAGTCAGAACATTCATTATAGGAATTAGCACGTCATGTTGCAGCTGTACAAGACATTGGTGAGGCCTTTTTTTTTTCAGAATACTGCGTTCAGTTTTGGTCGCCCTCCTATAGGAAGGATACAGAAAAGATTTACAACGATGGTGCCGGGACTAAAGGTTTGAGTCATAGGGAGAGGCTGAATAGGCTGGGGCAGTTTCCCTGGAGCATCAGAGGCTGAGGGATGACCTTAAAGGTTTTTAAAATCTTGAGGGGCATAGATAGGGTGACTAGCTAAGGTTTCTAAGTGTAGGGAAGCTCTAATCTAGGGGGCATAGGTTTGAGCTGAAGGGTTATAATTTTGAAGTAAGTGGTAAGAGAACTAATGGGGAACTGAGAAATTTCTTCAGTTAAGATTCGTATATAGTTCCTGCAAATGCAGTCAAGTCAAATTTTTGAAGTTTTAAAATGCATTTCAAGATATGTATGGGCACTTGAACTAATTTGCAGGGAAGAAGCTAGAGTATAAAAACTTAATTGCACAGTTCATTTGATGAACAGTACCAGCAAGATGGGCCAAATGGTGACCATGGTATGCCATAGGATTCGATGACAACGTGTGGGCAATGCAGCACAGAAATGCAGCCTGAGTGATGTGCTTGGTTCTTTGGTTTGAATTCTTGACTCAACTGAAAGAGGTACTGCTGAGCCAAAGCTGAATGTGGGGTACCAAAGTCGTGCTGTAGCCGCCTGGCCATTCCTCTTTTATTTTAATTCTCTTCTGTCTCATTCCCCAATGCCCTCTTTGGGTAATAACGGTGATTTTTTTTTTTCTTCCCTCTCTCATGTTGTTATCATTTAGTGCAGCGTATCATAACTTAGCTGGGCAAACCTTTTTCCTTCGACACTTATCAATGCTATTCTGACCTAGTTACCTTGAAATATCATGAATGTTGTTTGGGATTAGCATCTTCATGCACCTGAGAACTATAGAATGCCCTTCTATGAAAAATTAATTTCAGATGCTAAATCTTTCCAGTTAAATATCAAATGTGATGTATTTTGAACTCGGAGAAATTGATTTTTGAAATTCCTTTGATACCTAGTTTCAATTGTTGCTGAGACTTGAGCTTGTCACATTTGTGTGTTGCTCAAACTGCTTTGGGTGGGCTAACTCTCCTATTTTTGTACAAGGTGGTTCCATGGACACCTCTCGGGAAAAGAGGCAGAGAAGCTGCTGACAGAAAAAGGAAAACCAGGAAGTTTCCTTGTGCGAGAGAGCCAAAGC
The DNA here is from genome assembly GCF_030684315.1 of Stegostoma tigrinum. Classification (NCBI taxonomy): domain Eukaryota; kingdom Metazoa; phylum Chordata; class Chondrichthyes; order Orectolobiformes; family Stegostomatidae; genus Stegostoma; species Stegostoma tigrinum. Next base: position 13,655,813 of record NC_081379.1, read on the forward strand.
CATCCAGGAGATTTTGTTCTGTCTGTGAGGACTGGCGATGATAAAGGAGATAGCAGTGAAGGAAAGCCAAAGGTCACTCATGTAATGATCCGATGCCAGGTAAGTGAGATTATTTCATATAACTATGTTCAAACAAAATTTTTACTAAGCTGCTTATCCCATTATGCAAAGTCTCTTTTAATTTCAGTGGGCTCTTGAACAATTGCACTCTTTGTTCATGGTTATTAATGTTGTTTGAGGTTGATAGCTGCTGACAAAGACTGTGGTAATCGCTTACTTAAAAGATACACTTTGAGGCTGTCCATACTGAGTGGCCTACAAGTTCAGCCTCTAGCAGATACTTTATCAGATTTGATATGCAATTTCATTTTAGGTTAATGGATAAGCGTACAGAAACTTCAGAGAACAATCTATGCTGTCTGATGAAATTTCTGAAGCACCCAGCCACAAATCTTTGTCAGTACTTGTAGAATTCTACTAGTGAAATTGTTTGGCTTTAATTGTATAGTTTAATAGGAGCAGCGGAGGAATTAGCAGCTAGGATTCCCAATGACGAGGCTTGAATAATATGCGGTATTTGCATTTTTAGCACTTTCCCTCATGCAGTCAGGATGTCTCATGAAATCTGGGGCATGTGTACATCTTCATTGTGGGTTGCACACCTGAATATAATGTAACTGCATATAACTAATATATCATTCAATCATATATTGATTTCAGACTACGCTTTTATATACATTTCAAGAGCTTAAACTTGGTTAAACAGGACATAATTTCAAAGTTGCAAGGTGCAGAATTATGATAGAGACGAACAGCTACAGATTTTAGGGGGACATACCTTTGGTGAGATGGCCAGACAGATGGCAGATGAAATTTAATGCAAAACTTATAAGTTATTAATTTTGTAAATAGATGATGGACTTTGAGCTGATGGTACAATTTTAAAGGGAGTGCAGGAACTGTGCAAGTACACCATCCAGCTCTCTCTCGTTTGAATGTGGCAGTTTGAGAATACTGAAATAAAATAGAAGATGCTAAGTCCTGGCATCATTTGTGGACAGAGAAACAGAGCTAATGTTAGAGTCCAAAATGACTACTTGCAGCCAAATTTGGGTTTGAAATAAACATCAACTCTTTTCCTCTCTACAGATGCTACCAGACTTGCTAAGATTTGTCACAATGTTTTGTTTTTATTGCAGACCACCAGCATCAGAATATTTTGCATTTATTTAAATTGAGAAGACTGTTGGATTTTCTTTGAGAGGAACAGAGCACACAAGCAAAGAAGTTATGAAACAGTGGTTAGACCTCAGCCAGAGTATCCAGTTTCATTCTGGATAGTACACCTTTTTAATAAGGATGCCATGGCTTTGAAGGTTAAGGGAGATTTAATCAAATAATATCAAGGATGAGAGACTGAGAATTTTGGAGAGCTGGCATTGTTTTCCTTTTATAGCTGAGAAGATTAAGAAGAATTTTGGCAGTTTGCTCAAAAGCGTGTAGGGTTTTGATTGATAAATCAGGAGAATCTATTCCCAGAAGAGTCAATAACGTGAATTTAAAGTGATTGGAGGAAAAAAGAATCAAAACTTATTGTGACATAGCAAGTTGAAACGACCTGAAATGTATTGTTGGGAAGAACAGTTAATGCAAATTCAATTGTAACATTCAGGAGGGAATCAAATAAGTACTTGTGGAAGGGAGAAAAATGTAGGACATCGAGGGAAAAGCTAAGAAATTAGGACAAAAGAAGTAGCCGCATCGAAGAACTGGCGCAGGCACAATAGATCAAATGCCTCCTGTGCTGTCTCATCCTATGACTTGATGCTACAAGATACAATTACTTTGTTAACATTCTTGAGAACCTAACAGACCACTCTTAACACTATTCTTTTATCAAGTGCAGATCCAGCAGACTTTGTAGGTCCAGAACAACTTTTTTGAAAAAGAGAGCTAGCCATTCCTATGGAACATTAAAGTGCCCAGGGATGTTTAGGTTAGGTGGGTTAGACATGGGAAATCAGGGGTAAGAGAATGAGTCTGGATGGGATGTTCTTTGGAGTGGCGGTGTGGACATGTTGGGCTGAATGGCCTGTTTCTATACTGTAGGGATTCTATGATAAAAGTGCCTCAGTTCTGCTACAGTCGCCTGAATTTACTTGAGGAAGAAGGTTGAATACACAAATTTAGTAGCTAAGGACCTTGTCTGTGTTCTAGATTATACCATTGGAGATCCATTTTTCTTTTAATTGGTCGAACATTTTTAAAATGGAGATACCCACCACTGTTCTCTCAAGATCGATTGTATTTTGTCTTCATTACCCTTGCTCTCAAAAGCATACATCTATGCTTGCTGTATTTCATCCACCAATGTGTATTCTCTAGATCCTTTTAGTTGATAACAATCGACAGCATATCTGTAAATTATATAGGTTTGCTGTATCAATATGATTACAATTTACGAGGGACTCTCAATGTTACAGTGTTGAGGATTAGATTCCCTACAGCGTGGAAACAGGCCCTTCATCCCAACAAGTCCACACCGCCCCTTGGAGCATCCCATCCCCCTATAACCTTCACACCCCTGAATGCAGTTGTTCCTCACGTTTGATAACTCAGGTATAAACTCCAGATGCAAAGTGACACTGCATTAATGAGTGCAAGACAGACCTGAATCTTGCTTGTTAGCATTATCCTTCTCAGGCTGTCTGTTGAAACTTTGTGAATATGCCATTGAGCAGCTGGATAACACTGTGTATTGATATTTTGTGCTTAGATTATTGCCAATACAGCAGGCAAGCAAATTTGCTAATTTATATCTCAGCATTTATTATTTATCTGTGCAGCAGCACTTCCCTTAAGGACATGATCTGTCTGATGAAGTGGGCTTTGCATGAAATGCACATGCCCCCCAGGTGTATTGTCTGTTGTAAAATACCTATTCTGCTTGTATCCATTGTAATACACTTGGCTGTCTGCTCCCCAACCCATTCTACAACAAACCCCAGGCTGCTAAATTCAAGATATTCTACACGATTTGACCCGTACAAGTGTGTATTTTAAATTATGAATAACACCATCACGGTTTAATGCAAAAGATCTTCAGAACATCTCTTCATACCTATTCTATTTTGATATTGCTATTAGTCAATGCTTGGAAATACTGACCTCAGGATTAAAATTCAGGTAATTCACCTAAGAGCAAAGCTTGAAGTGAGAGATGTTCCATAAGTATATTTATTTTTTAAAGATAAAGTGAGCAGTCTTGTGTGTCCTGATCAAAGAAAACATCGTCAAATCAAAGGGATCTGGGAACTGACTCTGCCATTTGGGTTTATTGTGCATATACCAGGCTGTACCCTAACCCATGTGTGTCTCAAGTGATCCTCTTTATTTGCTGTGTCCAGTTCAACACCAGTCTTAAGTCCTGTCCAGGCAGGTTGATTAAATGCAACACCAAATGTTTATTCTCTCTCTTTCATCCAGGATGGGAAATATGACGTAGGTGGAGGGGAGAAGTTTGATTCCTTGACAGACCTGGTGGAGCACTACAAAAAGAACCCTATGGTGGAAACCCTGGGCACTGTCTTGCAGCTTAAGCAGGTAATAAGGCATTCCGAGCTGCTGTGATTTCAGAAGAAAGCAATATCACACTGAGAAACAATGTTTCTGATGAAGGGTTTAGGCCCGAAATGTCAGCTTTTGTGCTCCTAAGATGCTGCTTGGCCTGCTGTGTTCTTCCAGCCCCACACTTTGTTATCTTGGATTCTCCAGCATCTGCAGTTCCCTGATCTCAATTTATGAACCAGTTGTTTTTCTGTTTGTGTTCTGCTCAGTTTTGCACTGCTGTAGTGTTGGCACTAGAGGGCACCAATTATCTGTAATAATCTTGCTTCAGAAATCATGCAACACCAGGTTATAGTCCAAGTTTATTTGAAAGCATGAGCTTTCAGAGTCTCACTCCTTCAGTTAGTTTACTAACACCTGAAGGAGTGAGGCTGCGAAAGTTTGTGTTTTCAAATGAACCAGCTGGACTATAACCTGGTGTTACGTGATTTCTGACCTTGTTCACCCCATTCCAATACCAGCACCTTCACATCTTGCTTCAACATTAAAGACTAATCAGGTTTACTCTGGTGCTTGCACCAACAATGAAGCAAGTAAGGTCGTACCTGAGCTTAATTCTTATTTCCTGTGTTACAAGAGGGCCTCCTGTCTGTCACTATCTTTTTATATTATTGACCTATTTTTCTAATCAATCTGCTTGGCAATATTATTACACACCTCTGGAGCAGGTGGAATTTGAACTTGGGCCTCCCAGTCCAGGGACACTAGTTCTGTGCCACAGAAGTACCCCCTCCTATCCCTATCCACAGGGCAAATAGGGGTGACTGACATCTATTGGCTTTCCCTGCAGAAATCACAGCTTGTGAGAGATCTAAAGAAAGCTTGTGGCAGCAGAAGTGTGGGAGGTGGAGGAAACAACCAGGCATAGACAGGGTGCTGCAATAAGATGAATTCTCGTTGATGTTTAGTACATTTGCCGACTCTGGATACATTACGCCCATCAAAAAAGAATTAGCCTTTTGTTACTGTTTTTCTCATTACAATCAATTTGAAATGTATAGATCTGTTTCAGAACACCAACAATTTTCAATTAGAGATTAGATTTAGTGTAATGAGCGTATTGATTCCTAATAACCTAATGTGTGTCCTCACTGTGAGCTATGATTTGAAGTGAACTCAGCTTGTAAGACCAGTACAGTGTTTGTCAATGTCATTTTTCTTGAAAGGCAAAGATGCATTAAAATATGTCTTTACATTTAATTTAAATTGTGGCTGGAGATGAGGATAGTATTTGGTCTTGCGCAGAGAGGAATTTGCATTGCAATAAATTATGGAAATGAATTACCCAAATAAGCATGGAAAAGAATATGCTCACAGGGCAGTACCTGGGTTGTGTATTTTGGAAATAAGCAACTTTCCTGGGCCTCTCCTCATTTTCCCCCCACGCTGCCCCCAACCCAATGTGCCTAAGCATCTGGTGAGTTCCTACTGATGTAACATGCTCAGACCAGCTTATAGAAGATGAGTGGAAGTATCTGGAAGCTGTAGAATGCAGGAGGTAGGAATGGTGTGCTTGCAAATGTATTCTAATCTGCCTACTTGCCCATGTAGCCGTTAAACACAACACGAATTAATGCAGCTGAGATTGAAAGCCGAGTGAGGGAACTGAGCAAACCAGCTGAGATGATGGACAAGGTGAAGCAAGGTTTCTGGGAAGAGTTTGAGGTAATTCTTTCTATTCACTTTTGGAAAGTTTAAAATACAATGGACCGGAAACTGGTGATGTCTTTGTCTAGGTTTCATTCGACCTGATTAAAAGGGAACCCCTTTTCTATGAACAGGAATGATTAAAGTTGTGATAGTTCACTTCCTTTAAATGTGAATGTTACTGAATATTAGGACTGCTCTCAAAGGTATGTTAGACAACTATGTTCACCTGAGACTTTTTTCTTTAACTGCTCAAAGCTTTGGTTATTTTCAGAAACTGAATTGTGTTGGGAGATTATAATGACCAAAAAAAATTTACAGATGTCTCTTCATGATTATTGTTAACTCAGCATCCTTGACTGGTCAGGATCAGTAAATCCTCCAAGTCAAGAAGGGTCTAGGCCCGAAACATCAGCTTTCCTGCTCCTCTGATGCTGCTTGGCCTGCTGTGTTCATCCAGCTGTACACCTTGTTACCGATGATATTTTGCATCTCATTTTAAAACGATAAGAAGAAAAGACTATTAGAACAGGGGAGGAAAGTGGAATGTTGTTAATTCTTTCTAACCAGTTCCATTTTAAAGAGAACAAGTGGTTAAGGATGTCTCCCAGATGAATACCTGTCAAGTAAAACTAAATACTTTTCAATGTATAATGTAGTTTTACTTCTTAATTATTCACTGCTACACACATACGTATTATTTCAGCTCCGGTATCATTGAGATACTGAATTTTAAAAATGCAATTCCTAGAAATTTGAAATCAAAGCAGAATGAAATCTCTGAAGTAAGAAAATAAAAAGACACAGGAATTGCATATTATGACCTGTGACCAAAAATAATAGATGGATATTTTGGGTGCACAATCCTTCACAATTGTAAGTAAGGACATTTCACTTTCTATTAACTCGTGCTGGCCAAATAATTTATTTCCATTATTTTCCTTCTTTAATGCACTGGGCAGTGCTGCATGCACTTAGATCCTATACTGCTGTGTGAGCATTTTTCTAAAGGTCATTTTTTTTTAATGTGTAGTTTGGATGACGATACAGAGAACACAGATGTTTTGAGTTCAAGGTCATCAATGTTCTGAGCATTCTGTCAGTTCAAAAATCTCTAGAGTGACTTGTGAATGACAGCCAGCTGTTAACAACCTCTGTCAAACTATCTGCATTCCTGCCAATCTATTTCCCTGTGCCTGCACTGTTGCCAGATTATCTGCCATAGTTAATGATTTTGCTGAAATGAACTCTTGGACACAATTTCTAAAGTCCTATGATTTTAAAACCCAGTAATTTTTTATATCCTGATTTCTTTTTTATCCCTTCTCCACTCTCTGGGTATGCTCCCATCAATACTAGATGTCAAGCACTGCAACACCCCAAACTTCCAAAAAACAAATAAGCATCTCTACACAGTCCAGTTTGTAGAGGGAATCGCAATGATTAACATTCTAAAGCATACAGGGTTCCTCCACTTGTGGATAAAAACGTAGCTGCCTCTTTTTAATGCCTGTTCGTGGAAAGGTGTTTTAGTCAGTTGTAGTTTGGGTATCAAAAATTATTAAAATTTTTGACTGTTCAACCTGAATCTATTTTGTTCTAGACACTACAACAACAAGAGTGTAAACTTCTCTACAGTCGAAAGGAAGGACAGCGACTAGAAAATAAAAACAAGAATCGCTACAAGAACATCCTGCCCTGTGAGTATTGACTGACCTAATCAATTATGTGGTTTTTTTATTTCCTCCTCTACCGTTTGTTAGTTGCCTTAGTGACTTGACTTATCTTGTGACAGCTAACTTTGACAACAGCAGACAAATTGCCAGTCCAAACCTCTTAGCATTCTGTTGGAGATAATGACTGTGTGTCTTTTCCAGCAAGTTGTCCTCGGAGTCCTACAGCATGGAGGCAGGCTTTTTGGCCCAAACCAGTCCGTGCCGACCAAAACATCTATCCACACTAAGCTCGTTTCCCTGCACTTGGCCCATATCATTCTAAGCCTTTCCTATCCATTCTAAACCTTTTCCATCCAAATGCCTTTTCAAATGTTGTTAATGTACCTGCCTCAACCACTTCCACTGGCAGTTCATTCCATGTGCGTACCATCCTCTATAACAAAAAATATTGCCCCTCAAGTTCCCATGTATTCTTTCCCTCTTACCTTAAACCGATGTCCTGTGGTCCTCTATTTCCCCAAATCTGGGGAAAAGACTGAGTGCATTCACTTCCCATGCATCCCATGATCTTACACTTCTCTAAGATCCACCCTCAGTCTCCCATGCTCCAAAGAAAAAAAATGTCCTAGCTTGTCCAACATGCATGCCCCCCCCCCCCCCCCCCCCGCCCGCACACGCGCACACTCTCTCTAACTTCTGGCAATATTCTGGTAAATTCTTCTGCACACTTTCCAGATTAATAACATCCTATAGCAAGGTTACCAGAACTGAACACAGTACTCTAAGTGCAGCCTCACCAACATCCTGTACAACAGCAATATAACTTTCCAACTTCTATACTCAATGGCTCTAACTGATGAAGGCCAGTGCACCAAAAGCCACCCTCACTGCCCTGTCTGCCTGTGACTCCAATTTCAGAGAATTGTGCACCTGAACTCCAAGGTCCCTCTCTTCTACTCCACTCCTTTAAGGCCCTACCATTCACCATGAAACTCCTAACAGGATTTGACTTTCCAAAATGCAACACCTCACACTTGTCTATATTAAACTTCATTTGCAGTTTCTTGGCTCACTTCCCCAGCTGATCAAGATCCTGCTGCAATTTCTGATAAGCTTCCTCACTATCTACGATACCGCCTATCTTGACGTCATCCACAAACTTACTAGTCATGCCTTGTACATTCTCATCCAAATCGTCGATTTAGATAACAAACTGTAATGAGCCCAGCACGCATCTCTGAGGCACACTGCTAGTCACAGGCCTCCAGTCAGAAAAGCTTCCTTCCAGTATAACCCACTGCTTCCTACTGTCAAGCTGATTGTGTATCCAATTTGCTAGCTGTCCTTGGATTCCATGCGATCTAACCTTCCAGAGCAGCCCACCATGTGGAACCTTACAAAAGGCCTTACTGAAATCCACATAGACTATGTCTACTGCCCTGCCCTCATCACCTTTCTGGTCACTTTATCAAAGAACTCTAACAAATTTGAGGCATGATTCCCCCATGCTGACTGCCCCCAGTTAAACCTTTCCTTTCCAAATACATGTATATTTTATCCTCTGGAATCTTCAAATAACTGACCAACCTCCGATATTAAGGTTACTGGCTGATAATTCTTAGGTTTTTCTTTGCCCTCCCTGAATAAGAGCACAATTTTCGCTATCCTCCAGTCTTCTGGGACTTCACCTGTGGCTAACGATAATGCAGGTATATCTGCCAGGGACTCTGCAATTTCTTCCCTAGCCTCTTGCAGAGTCCTCGGATATATCTGGTCGGGACCAGGAGACTTATCCACCTTCACACATCCTAGTGCTTCCAACACCACCTCTACTGTTATATGGACTGTCCCCAAGATATTGCCACTAACTTCCCCAAGTTTCCAAGTTGTCTTGTCTGTCTCCATGGTAAACACAGGAGAACTATTCCTCGTGGACCTCACCCATCTGTTGCGGTTCTACACATACATGTCCACTTTTGTCCTTGAGCAGTCCTATTCTCTCTCTAGTTATTCTTTTTCCTTTAACTCTCTCTGGATTCACCCTAATCTTCTCAGCCAAAGCTATTGCGTGCCCTTTCTTCAGTCTCCTGATTTCCTCCTTCAGTAAACTCCTGTATCCTCTGTATACCTCCAGGGATTCTCTTGATCCCAGCTGCCTGCTCCTGAGCCAAACCACCTCCTTTTTTCCTGGTCAGAGCCTCAATATCTCTTGTCGTCCAGGGTTCCCTACTCCTGCCAACCTGGCCCTTTACCCTGACAGGAACATATAGACACTGAACTCTAGCTGCCACACTTTTAAAGGCCTCCCACTTGCCAGAGGTCCCTTTGCCTGCTAACAAAGTGCTCCAATCAACCCCTACAAGCTCCTGTCTAATTCCATCCAAATTTGCCTTGTCCCAATTTAGAAATTAATTATCTTTTTGTTACTTATCTTTGCAGCCATTGGCTCACTCTCTTTAGTTTTTGAAGGCCAGTTAGCTCGGTTGGCTGAATGTGCATCACAAATTAGCCGATGATGTGAACAACATGTGTTCGGTTCCTGCACTGGCTGACGTTACTATGAAGGACACTCCTCCCCAGTCTCTCCTTTTGCCTGAGGCATGGTGACTCTCGGGTTAAGCATCACTCGTCATGGCTGCCTAATGGAAATGCAGCCCCGTGGTCTGCTAAAACTATGGTGACTGACTTTTTAGTCTTTGAAGCAACAGTTGAGAGGGAAAGTGGCCTGTATTCCCTGAATGTCATATCTTGGTGAATACTGATTCCATTTTAATTCTCTCGAGGAATTTACCTAAAAATTCTGTGCCATTTCTCGTACTAAATATCAATAATTTTTCCCTTCCAGTCGATCACACTCGAGTGGTCCTACATGATGGAGATGTGACTGAATCTGGTTCCGATTACATCAATGCCAATTTCATAACGGTAACTATGATTTGGCATTTAGCTTAATATAGAATTTATGTCAAACATTAATGTTGTTAAAAATCTAAAGGATAGATAACACTTCCATTGGGTAATGGGGAAATAACTTTTTCCAGCAGTGTTTACAAATGGTAGATGTGAGAACGTAAGCAAATGAGAGGAAGTGATTGGAGGTGTTGTTAGAGTTCATTGCACAAGGGTGTGTTTTTGTAAAAGATGTAGAAGTCAGCAGATACGTCACCTAGTCTCGTGTGCACCTTCGGATAATCAAATAATGTCAGGGCAGTTGATAGGTTCTCTCTTTTTTAATCCTCCTCTTAAGATGCAAATAATGCTCGAGTGTAATCAATGGGGCTCTTTTCATTATGGAGACTAGGATAGGCTGCATAATGTAGGTTAGCTAATTTGTCACTAATTATGGCAAGCTCTTAGAACTCATTCGTTCAGGTCAAATTAGAGAATATTTAAGGATAATTAGATTTGAGCTGCTGACATGTAATCCTGTTTAACCGATTTGGATCGCTAAAAGGAGTTCAGAGGTTGAGATATATTGTATTTTTAAAAGATATTAAATGTAATTTGTTATTTATTCACAGGGCATTTTATTGCCCGTATCCAGTTGCCCTGGAAAAAAACGGTAGTGAGCTTGTGCTGCAGTCTTTGTGGTGAATGTACTCCACACTGCTGTTAGGTGGAGAAATTCAGGGTTTTGAGCTAAAGGTGAAGGAATGGCAAAAGATTTTCAAGTCCGAATGGTGTGGAATCTAGACAGCCTTGCAGATGGAGATGTTCCTATCTACCTTCCCTTGCAAGGGGTAGAGGTGACAGGTTTAGTGAGGTTTTCACTACATTTTGTTGATGGTGCACACTATAGCAACAGTGCCCGTGTGAGGGTGGAGGTAAATGTTTGGGGTGATGGATATGAACCGAAGATAAAAAATGAATGTTTTGCTAAAACTAAACAAGGCATGAGCCCAACCACACCTTAAAATACTGTGAACAGTTTTACTCCCCTTATCCAAGGAAAGATATGTAGGCACTGGAGTTGATTCAAGGTTGAGATAGAGAGAGAGAGAGAGAGAGAGAGATTTTAATCAGTAAGGGAATCTGGGCTATGAGGGGGGGAAAAGGCAGGAAAGTGGAGTTGAGGGTCTCAGATCAGCCATGATCTTATCGAATGAACAGATTCAATGGGCCGAATGGTGCCTTTCTACTCCTATTACATCTTGTGCTCTCAGCACAGTCCTGTGGGACACCAATAGTCATGTCCTGCCAATTAGAAAAAGACCCCTATCTAAGTATACTAATATGTTTTGCCAGGCATTCTTCTATTCATGCTAATAAATTACTGCCTCCACTATGTGCTACTTTGCACAATAAAGTTTGATGCTGCTCCTTGTCAAATGCCCTTTGTAAATTCAAGCATGTCAACAGGCTCCCTTTATCCACTGCTCGTGTTACTCCTTCAAAAAAAACCTACCATTTAGTTTAACCTGATATCCCCTTTACAAAGCCATGCTGACTGTTCCTGAGTGTGTCAATTTTTTCAAAGTACTAAAATATAACCACTTTAATAAATAATTCTAATGCCTCTCCCTTGGCAAGCATCAAGTCAACTGGCTTATGGTTTTCTGCTTTCTGCCATCCTCATGAACAGAGGAATTATATTTACTACTTTCCAGACTGTTGGAATCTTTCCAGAATCTTACAGATTTTGGGAAATTTAATACCAAAGCATCCACTACCTCGTTAGCTGCCTCTTAACACCATAGGTTGAAGTCCATCAGCCTTCAACTTCATCAGCTTGCTCAGTACTGTCTCCCTTGTAATTTCAGTGAGTTCCTCTCTTCTGTCCCCCACCTGATTTACAGCTATTACTGGGATGTATTTATATCCTTTATAGTGAAAACAGAAACAAAATATTTGTTCACTTCATCTAGTGAACCTGATGGGGTGGATTTGAATACTGTGCAATCAACAGCAAACATCCCAGTTTCTGACATTAAATGGGTTTTCTTCCATCATAATGAAGTAGCTGAAGATATTTGTGTGGAACTCCTGCAACCATGTCCTGGGTTAAGATGAATTAACCTCCACCAATCGCAACTATCTAGGTATAATTCCAACCGCTGGAGAGTTCTACTTACTCCTGTGCTATGAAGTTCCTGTTGACTTCAATTTTAATCAGGTCCTTCATGTCACAATCTGTGAAAACATCAATAGAAATGTGTTTATGCCCATTTGGAGACTTTGGGAAAATTCAGATATCTGGTGGATGAAGAAATATGATAGGATAAATAACAATGGTTAACAATGAGATTCAAAAGAAATGAGAGTAACATGTGTTTGAAATGATGTTCCCCAAGATGTGTGGATCGCCTTGTTTAGTTTTCCATTAAACAAAAGCAAATGTAAATTCTGTCATTGTTATCTTAGGAAAAAAATCTCAAATCCTTTTAATGGAAATGCAAGGAAAATTGTTGCTGTGCCAAAGCAGGAGAGATGGAGGGCTAGCCAAGAGCCAAGGTGGCAAGGCTGGATTTTAAAGAACAAAATTAGAGAAGCACAGCTGCTTAACGGGAATATTTCAGGGTTTGGGGCTACATGGCTGACAACAGTGAGGCAAAAATTGTCTCAGGGAGAGGAGAGTTCATGGGAGAAAGATCCCATTGCATTGAGTCCTGGCCCAGATGTTTTCCCTGAGTCAACACTGGCAACCAATTCGCTAATCATTTATCTTATTGGCTGTTTGTATAGCAATGCTATTTAGTTGAACAAACGATTCCACAACTCAATTAACTAAATGACTAGAAACATTTGCGATATCTAATGGCGTAAGATAACTGTTAAAGTGTACTTTTGAACACTAATCCGCTCATAAGCACATGACAATTATGATTGTGGTTTCATCTTACACGGGCAAAATATCTAATGTATTCATCATCAAATCTTTATCACTTTCTTATTGTCAGTCCCCGCTCATTTTAATTTGACTTCAATTTGCATTGTCTGAAAGCCTAAAATTACCATCTTCTCAGGTGGATGCTGGCAGCATAGAAACCCATTAAACAAATCTTTTATTTTGTATGATCAGTTACAAAAAAGAATCATAGAATCGTGCTGGTGACTCTTGCTCTTTAATCAAACAGAGCTGTAAATCAGGACTGACTCGTTAATACATCGTATTCATCTGTTTAACTCAGCATGACATTGAAAGCAATCGAACCACTACAAAACCAAAGAAGAGTTACATTGCTACGCAGGGCTGTTTGCAGAACACGGTGAATGACTTCTGGAGGATGGTTTTTCAAGAAAACTCGAGTGTAATTGTCATGACTACAAAAGAAGTGGAACGAGGAAAAGTAAGTCTAACTAAATCCAAGATATATTATTAGCTATCTTGGTAGAGTGTGGTTAACCCTTAAGATCCTGAGGATCAGATTAATGATGGGAAGTTTGAGATGCCATAATCACTATTTTAATTTATTCTTGCTCCTTGCTTGTATGTAATCTGCATCAAATGCCAGTAAGCTGCTACATTTTACTGCTCCTTTTCTCGTATCTACTATATTGATTCTTTTTGTTAAGTATTAGCACCTTGGACAATAGGCTGGTATAGAGAGAGAGAGAGAGAGAGAGAGAGTTATAGACAGTCTGGAAGGCATCTTAATCAGTTTACACATACTGACCTTGCTGGCTGAGATAGAGCAGTTTGCTGAGTAAAATGTTGTTGAAATTGCATCTGCTTGATTTTCCTCTGAAAACCCATTGTGTACCCAAAATAAACTAAATGCCTGTTTATGATGTTATAAAAGTGTTCATGTTGCAGGTGATATGTTAACTTAACGTTTTTCATTCGAACTTTAGTTCCTTTTCTGTGGAATCCAAGATGTCAACACCATTTTGCAGTGAATGAAGTTGCGTATATACTCAATCAATGGTGATTCTGTCTCCAAGTTATAGGGATTCTGTGAACGACGGCTTTTGCGTGCTCTGGACCCAGAAGTGATATTCAGAGCAAGCCTGAAGCAAGAATGCTCACACTAAGAATTGAGAACTTGTGGAAGAATTTGTTAATTAAGACTTAAAATATTTGACAGGAAAGTTTATGATATCTTGACCCTTGTGAGAATTATTACATCTCTGCCTCTCAGGTGTGGAAAGTATATAAAAGTCAGCAAATGCACTTGTGCCATGAAATTATCCCAGTACATCATAACAAAATAATTTATCATTAAACAATAACCTAGATATCTTTTTCTGATATGAAATTGAACTAAATCTTTCATGTCCCTAATGTTTTTTGCTACTGCTATGATAATCTGATAAGTTACTCATCACTAAACTGTGTTAGGGATTCTGGTTACTCCCGCTGTGCAGGGCAGCATGGTGATTCAGTGATTAGCACTGCTATCTCACAGGACTAGGTATCTGAATTTGATTCTAGTCTCAGGTGACCATCTGTATGGAGTTTGCACATTTTCCCTGTATCAGTGTGGGTTTCTTCCCACAGTCCAAACCTGTACAGGTTAGGTGGATTGGCCATGCTAAATTGCCCAGAGTATCCAGTGTTATGCAGCCTAGATGGCTTAGCTGTGGGAAATGTAGGGGGTTGGGTCTGAGTGGGATGCTGTTCAGAGGGTCAATGTGGACCCAGTGGGTCAAATAGCCTCCTTTTACACTGTAAGGATTCTATGATTCGGTGATCATGGAATCTCAATGAAGAGCAACAAAGGTATAGTTTTGCGGATGAGTATCAGTTTTGGATGAACTTTGGGTCATAGAATAATTGATGATTTGTAGGCTTGGGGTGCGTGGAGAATCAGACTTCTTTTCTGAAAGAGTTTGTGGTCAGAACACCTGGGCAGTGGGTAAACTACAGGTGGTAAAATGACAATTAGCGAAACTGTTTTCATTGGCTGAGAAATCATAGTGGATCATTGATGCAGTTGGATTACTTTTGCATTGCATTTGCAGGAATGTGTATTGTTTCTCTGGGTGCAGTCTGACTAGTCATTAACATGGTCAGGAGTGCAGTCAGGGAGATGAAGACAGTAGGTCTCGGCTTCACTTTGTCAGTTATATCTTTGCCACTTAAGCACCAAAGTAGTAGCTCAACTGAAGGCTGAAATTTAGTTGAGGTTTTTGGGGAAATTCAAAAGAAGTGATGTCACGTAATGATTTGGGAAAGTAAGATGGGATTCATTAATCCTATATGTTGTCTCTAATTAGAGTTGTTCTTGCAAAGCACAGCTACTTTTTTGAAGAGCATCTATCAATAACTTGTAATATCATCTTACGTGGCAAGGGTGTCTTATTGGCAGAGTGTGTGATGGTGCTTGACAATACAGCTGACAGATAAAAATCAATAGTAAATCTTTTCTCTTGAGATTTATTGCCTGACTCATGGTTATTTTGTAAACCTCACTGGATGCAAAATGAAATGGATTTGATACTTAGAACTCTAACTGGCATTAACGTGAATGCAACATGAAACACTTGCTTATATTACCCAAGCATTTTGTTTTTAACATGTATTCAGCTGTTGTCAGTGTTTCCTGAATGGCATTCTTGATGGTGGAGGCGGGAGAATCAGAAAGTGGAAAATAAGATCATAGTTTGCTTTATGCAATACTCATTGAATTCAACTCATCTTGATAGGAATCTTTTTAATTCCTAACTTCCAAATCATATTGTGCTACTGACTCAAATGTAGCTTGTTCATTTCTCAAAACACATTTCCGAGTGTCCTTGCTTAGTGTTGTCACTTGATTTTGGAGCAGAGTAATGAATTGTACCTTGTACATCACATTTACTTTTCATTGGCTTAGCTATAACTTTGATACCTTTTCAAGAGGAGGTGGTGGGGTAGTGATAATATCACTGGACTAGTAATGCAATGTCCTAGGCTAATAGTCATTCCGTGTAGAAGAGGCCCTTCAGCCCATTGAGTCTGCACCAACAAAAATGTTTTGGGGCTTAGATTCGAAACTGTCAATGGCAAGTGGTAAAATTTGAATTCGGTGAATTCTGAATTTAAAAATAGGCTCGTCTAATGTAACCATTGTTGTAAAAACCTATTTGCTTCACTAATGTCCTTGAGAGCAATTAGCTCATGGGCAATTGGCAGGCACAATAAATGTCAGCCTTATTAGTGATGCCCATGTCCTTGTAAGAATAAAGAATTCAGCCACTGCAACTGAATAGGGAACAAGGTACTAATGAACAAATAAGAAGGAAAACTGCCAATTGTGTCAGAAACTCAGTCAGTAAAACAACTGGTAAGAAAGGCAACAGTAAATTAAGATATTTCTAACACTTGCAAAATTCAAAAGTGTCAGTCAATTTCACTCAAGTTCAATTTTCTGTATTTTAATAATCTCGAACATTTCTGTTTGAAACCTCCATTGTTACGTGATACAGATCTAAAACAGCAGGTCCCAGAAAGCCCCATTGTCCTTGTCACATGAATGAATTACACCGCCTAAATGCACATGTATCAATGTGTTAACTGATTATAAAACCTAGGATGCAGTCTAGACTGCTGATCTTTTCTGTCAACCACTGTTTTTTGTCTTTCCACTCATCATTTTTTAACAGCCTCTGTTCTGCATTTTCTGTCTCTTCATTCATGCTGTGCTATACTTTCTAACCTACTTCTCTTCCTTTCTCTCCCCCACCCCTGTCCCAATGTCCAAACCCACTTCCTGTCGCTGTTCATTGCTTCTTGGCTCTCTTCCTACCAAAGTCCAATCTCTGGCTCTGCATAAGGCATCATTAATGTCATATCACCACGCCACATCAGATTTCCTGTGGACAATTGATTTTTGAAAAAAAAAAATTGGCCAGGCTGAGAATTTGGTATATGTCCACATCCTGGTGAGCATCTAAGAAAAATGGTTAATGTTTCATGTAGTTCACCTAATTGGGCTGTACTTGAAATGAATCTCAGATGTTCATTGATTTGTAAAATTCTAGAGATTTCCATTAATTTAGCCTGAGAAATTTCAGCTCAATATACAACTTTACACTGGAGGCTACCTTTTATTGAAGTTCAGTTTTTGGATTGCTCTGACACAAGCATGAGAAACAATGATAAATTTGTGTACCAGATAATTTTATAAGCTTTGTGAATTGACCATAAGACCATAAGACATAGGAGTGGAAGTAAGGCCATTCGGCTCATTGAGTCCACTCCGCCGTTCAAATCATGGCTGATGGGCACCTAAACTCCACTTCCCTGCACCCTCCCCGTAGCCCTTGATTCCTTCTGAGATCAAGAATTTATCGATCTCTGCCTTGAAGGCATCTAATGCCCTGGCCTCCACTGCACTCCGTGGTAATGAATTCCACAGGCCCACCACTCTCTGGCTGAAGAAATGTCTCCTCATTTCCGTTCTAAATTTACCCCCTCATATTCTAAGGCTGTGCCCACGGGTCCTAGTCTCCCCGCCTAACGGAAACAACTTTCCAGTGTCCACCCTTTCTATCCATACATTATCTTGTAAATTTCTATTGGATCTCCCCTCAACTGTCTAAACTCCAATGAATACAATCCCAGGATCCTTAGCTGATCATCGTACGTTAAACCTACCATTCCAGGGATCATCCGTGTGAATCTCCGCTGGACACGCTCCAGGGCCATTATGTCCTTCCTGATGTGTGGGGCCCAGAACTGGACACAGTATTCTAAATGGGGTCTAACTAGAGCTTTATAAAGTCTCAGAAGCGCATCACTGCTTTTATATTCCAACCCCCTTGAGATAAACGACAACATTACATTCGATTTCTTAATCACGGACTCTAACTGCAAGTTAACTTTTAGAGAATCCTGAACCAACACTCCCAGATCCCTTTGTACTTCTGCTTTATGAATTTTCTCACTGTTTAGAAAATAGTCCGTGCCTGTATTCTTTTTTCCAAAGTGCAAAACCTCGAAGAGACTAGACTTATAGGCACTCTAAGCTTCACTAACCTTTTTACTTTATCATGCCTCAGTGAGCACCTTTTGTTTTTCAAAATTTAATGTTAGAAGTGCATGTTGTTTCCACTGGAGCGGAGAAGGCAAAGAGGTGACTTAAGAGGTTTGTCAAAAGAATTTGGACAGTGAAAAAGAAAAGACAATGTTCTTTAAAGTCTGTGATGAAGAACTGCCAGTTTAAATGTTTCACTTGGAGTAGGAAGAGAAACTTGAAGAAATATCTTTGCACAGATGGTTGTTGGAGCATGGAAGTTATAGGTACTGATTGTTGCAAAGACAAATGCTTTTAAGGAAAGGTAGATAAATATTCAGTGTGAAGTAAAGAATGGTCATAAAATGTGTACCTATGGTCCACAATAGGATCCTGAAAATAGGCTAAACTCTGAACTGTAAACCTGGCTGATTTTTTTTGTTCTGCTGAATAGTACACACACTCTTCTCAGTGCCATTTGCAGAGTTTACATGTCCTAATGCTCGAAGTAAACTATTTTACCCAAATGCATCTATTTCAGAGCAAATGTGTGAAATACTGGCCAGATGAAATGTCCCTGAAGGAATATGGTGGTATGCGTGTCAGGAATGTACGAGAGAGTCCAGCACATGATTATATCTTGAGGGAGCTCAAACTCTCTAAAGTAGGGCAGGTAAGAGTGGATGTACAAAGTGGGGAGGTGCAAGTGTGCTTCCTGCTCTTAGATCTGTTCACTTCAATTTATGGGAAATATCATTTCCCAGTTTCTAATATGAGCATAAATCTCTCTTTAGGGATGCACTGAAAGGACTGTGTGGCAATATCATTTCAAAACGTGGCCAGATCATGGTGTTCCCAGTGATCCAGGTGGTGTTCTGGATTTTCTGGAAGAAGTAAATGTGAAACAGGAGAACATCCCAGAGACTGGGCCAATTGTTGTTCATTGCAGGTATGAGAAAAGATTGAGTTTGGAGGAGTGGATTTAACTCCAATGATGCATGAATCTTAATCCTTTCGACAGGAGTCCTTTCTCAAACTGCACAGATAATTTTAATGTTGTTACTTTATAATGTTTGAAAAGGCATCGATATAATTGTTTTTGATAATTATCTGATAGTTAGAATATTCTTTTCACGTGTGGTTGGGCTGGAACTGTGATTTTCTGTTGAATGGAAGATATTTAATATAGGGTGAAAAAGTTGCAATTCCTAGTATTGTGTGTGAATCTCCAGTCCCCTTCCTCTTCCAAGTGACACTTACCCACAAATAGTTCAAGTTTTGGGTTCTCCCAGGATCACTTGGCTCCAGACCTTGTTATGGACTTAGCCCAACCATAAGCAAAAGACTGAATTTCAGAACTGAGGTGAGGGTAACTGCCCTGAACATCATGGCAATATTTGACCAAGTACGCATTAATGCACGCAGCTGAAGTAAGTGGGTATCTGTGGGAAAACTGTACACCAACTAGAGTGACATCTAGCACAGAGAAGAGATGATATAGTTGTTGGAGACCAGTTGTCTCAATCCCAAGATATTGCATTAATGACTTTACATGAAGCCCCTATTACAAAAAGTAGCATTGTAGCTATTTTAGAATTGTCTACACTTAACCAGCTTGAAGCTTCAGTCCCAGCGTGAAGCAGATGGCTGCTTTATGGCACAGAGCATTCCAATTGCTGCTCCACAACTGCCTAACCCACACAATTTAAATTTGAATATCCTGTATTGTGGTTTGCAAAGGTTTTCAGTCACCTGCTAATTCATTCACTTAAAGTAATATATCCTTTTGTCTAAAGAGTTGAAATCTTAGCCTTTTAATTTGAACTTCATTGAGACAGTAGCAGAGTAACATGTCTGTCCATAGCCTTCTCATATTCCCAGAATCCCCCAGGCTGCATGTGCACCAGCCAGTTTAGAAATTAGCACAAGTAGAGAGTTGATGGCAACTTAGCCTTCCCCCTGTCTTGGAAGCTGACGTGAATTTTTTTCCACAAATATTTGGGATTTAGTTTTGAGCATGTAACATGATTTTCTGCTGTGATTTGTTTTTTTTAAAAATCCCTCCATGTCCTGTCCTGAATAAAAATAATCTAATAATCATTAAAGTGTTGGTGACTTTATTTTTAAATGGCTTTTGACTGAACAAATCAAAGTACAACTTTTCTGGAACAATTAGGGAAGGAGATTAGCTGATTAAATATACTTTTTTAAAACTCTTTTTATTTCTTGTAATTTCTTTCCTGTCCTAAAGATGTGTCTCTGGGTGTCAAGGCCATTGGCAAATTATGTCTGAAGTGAGCAAGCTTATTTAAACTGTACCACCAGGTTATATAAACAAATAGACGTTGCTTCTGAGACCAACACTTCCATACTCTTTCCAACAGAGTTAACAATGGGTATCCATTCTTTATTTTCTCTCTTGCCTGTTCCTCTATTCACTCCACCCTTTTCTGCTCACTCACTGTTACCCCTCTTAAACTGTGAAACTCTCTTTGCTCATTAATCACTTTCTAAAAAACGGCAGTGGGAAGTAAGAGTTCTTGTCTTATGCATTCATTGTAAGCATCAAGCTCTCAAGTCATATGTAACACATTTAAGAGTGAAACTTTTCCTACCTGAGACCAGGTAGTTGTCTTTAGCTCTGATACCAGCTAAATCCAGCGTGTCGATGCATGTTTAATTGCCAGTTTGCATCTCTGAAATCAAGTTGGTTGAAGTTTTAACCACTTTTTGTTTAAAAAAACTAATCCTTGAGCTAGATCTTAAAAGTTAATTCTTGTTTTCCACAGTGCAGGGATTGGGCGCACAGGGACCTTTATTGTGATTGACATTCTGATTGACATCATCAGAGAGAAAGGTGAGTACAGCCCTCAGTTAACTGTACATTTCTACAAGGGATTTTTTTATACTGTTGGAGAAATTTTGTAGTTTAGAATGGTGTTTAAATAAAATTTAAACTCAAAGCTATAGTAGCTTTAGCTATTGAATGTTCATCTGTTCCTTTGTGCAGTGTACATGAATGCAAAGGTAAAGTAGGGGAGACACCTTTTAAGTTAAACACTTATCACTTTCTCTCATCTGATAATTATAAATGATGTTGGTAGTAGGGCATAACACCTTTTGGTGCATAAGTATTTGGAGTTGTTTTGAGACAGCTGTAAATATGGTTGTGTATGATCGTTTGTTTGAATAACACTCTGACTGTATTATGCTTTGTAAATGTGATTCTTGAGTGATTTGATACATAAATCCTTCAGTGGGGACAAATGTGTAATATGGGATTCTGCACTCTAGGTGTAGACTGTGACATTGATGTTCCAAAGAGCATCCAGATGGTACGGTCTCAGCGTTCTGGGATGGTTCAGACTGAGGCCCAGTACAGGTTCATTTACATGGCTGTTCAGCACTATATTGAAACCCTGCAGCGTCGCATCGAAGAGGAGCAGGTATGTGTTTAGTGAGCTGAAATGTTAACACTATGTTTAATATGTGCTATTCCATAAACAACATTTTTCACTGCTGTTTATAACTAATCATTCATTGCAATAACAAATTGGGTAGTCTCATTCAGCTAAGACTTGCACCAAAGAGAGAGCCACTGTATCCAACATATGCTTGGGAAAAGACCACTGAGTGGATGAGAAGGTTTGATCACCTTTCGTTACGTGTGAAAAACACACATACATATGTTATCGGAAAATCCTGCTTGATTAAACACCAGTTGAGAAACCCTTGCTGCCATTCTGCAATTAATGGTGCTAAAGATTTATAAATTTGCATTGAACACAAAAAGAAACTCTGCTGACAACTCACCACTAGTATTGTTATTCGAACCACAAGCTGCAGTACTAATCTGATATAGAGTCACTGAACTTAACTGATCTTTGCTGTGATGGCTGAAGGGGTAATAAGTTTTATTTCAGTTCACTTGAACTATTGTGGGAAAATTCAGCCAGGGTTTCTGCTGCTAGTTGTTGTGTAATGATTCCTGCTGAGAAATGTGCCAATATGGATGCCTATTTATATGTATATGTAGGTGTGTGGTTGTTTGTACATATGGGTGAAAAGTTTAGGCTGGTTTCACTCGTCATATTTATAATTGGGGTAGATGTTGGAGAATGTTTCCTAACTGATCACAGTCTCGGGGTAATGTCTTCCTCATTTGGGTGAGGAGAAATTTC
This sequence comes from Stegostoma tigrinum, assembly GCF_030684315.1. Classification (NCBI taxonomy): domain Eukaryota; kingdom Metazoa; phylum Chordata; class Chondrichthyes; order Orectolobiformes; family Stegostomatidae; genus Stegostoma; species Stegostoma tigrinum. Next base: position 13,677,821 of record NC_081379.1, read on the forward strand.
TTCACTGAAATTTTGAGGATCTCTACAATTCTTTACCCCAGGGGACTTTAGGTGTGCAGTTGTTCCTTAAAAAAAAGGTTCAAGAGGTCATTAGATGTTAAAGAATATGAGGGCAGTGTAATTGAGTTCAAAAATCCAACTGTGATATCAAATGCTTGAAAGGGGCTCAAAGAGCCAAATGGCCTTGTTCTGCTCATATTTATAACTTTTTGTGGCTGGATAATAGCAACTTGGATGTGGTATCTATTAGCTGTGATACAGTAAGAGTTGATTATTTTAAGCAAAGTTTTCTTTAAAATTAAAACCGAACCAAATTTTACGTTTTTATCTTTAAAAATTAGTGGCATTTATGGTACATACACTGAATTAGCTTATTGGTTATTAGTTGTAAGCAATTTTGTGCAGCCACATCAAAAAAGGCAGTATTAAATTGAACACAAAGTCCTGGAGAGCGACAATCTCTCCAGTATCCGATATAAGCAAAATGACTGAATTTGTCTTTCATCTCTTACCAGTATACATCTAGCTGTCTATATGTTTGTTATAATTTTGTAGATTGAATAGATAAAATAATGGCCTCGCTCTCTAACAGCATCTGGAGTGATGGCAGAAAGCTCAGTAAATGTTATCTTCCTGTGTATATTTATGTCGAGGGTTAGGTAGTTTAGGCTGGCAGTTTGAGTGTCTCCACAATGTTGGTCTTTGGAGTTGAGACTCCAGAACTGTGTATATTAACAACTTGGATGCCAGGGGTATGTATGTATGTATCCATGAGTGGCAGGAATAGGTCATTCAGCCGTTTGATCTGCTCCAGCATTCAGTAAGATATTGGCTGTTCTGATTGTAATCTCAAATTTGCTTTTCACCCCTTTCACCCTCTTGCTAACAAGAATCTATTTATCTGCGCCTTAAAAATCTTCAAGGACTCTTCTCTGCCTTAAAAATGTTCAAGACATCTATCCCTACCTTTTCAGGACGCAAGTTTTACAGACATGTGAACCTCAGAAGAGAAAAGTAATTCACCTAATCTATTTTAAATGAGCAGCCCCTGACTTTTAAACAATGGCCCTTAGTTCTAGATTTTCCAATAACCAGAAAATACCTCTGCACACCTACTCTGTCAAGACCCCTCAGGGTCCTGTAGGATTTAATCGTTGCCACTTGCTATTCTGAACTTCAATGAGTGCAAGCCTAGTTTGACCAACTTTTTTTTTCATAAGGCCACCTTGTTCCAGATTTTGGCCCGGTGAACCTTCTCTGTACTGCCTCCAATGTATTTATTTCCTTCACTACATAAAGTGACTAATACTGTACACAGCACTCCAGATATAGTCTCACCAGTGTCCTGTATAACTCCCTCTTTTTGATGTTCAATTCCTCTCCTGATGAATGATAATATCCTATTACATTCCTAATGATTTGTTGTGCCTCCCTATTAATTTTGTTTGACTCATGCACAATGACGCCCAGATCCTTTTTCACCTTTATACCTCTGAAATCTCTCAATTTAGGTAATTTATTTGTTCATCCTGCCTAAGTGGGCAATGGCAATAACCCCAACCTCCTTGCATCTTCCCCACTCACTTAACCTATCAGTATTTTTCCTGCCTCATTATTCTTTACAATGCAATGTGGCATGAGATTGCATATCATTCATGATGTTAATGAATTGTAGGATGGTCTAAGTAGCATACTGCTGGTCGTAAAGCCAGTGTAGGGTATGTGAGAGGTTCCACTCCACAATTACGTGTTAAGGAGCATGCCGAGTGGCTTTTGTGAGTAAGGAGAGAAGAGCCATTTGCTTTGAGGAGTAAGATTGAAATGATATGATAATTTTCCTCTTAACTCCACATTTGAACAAATTCTTGTGTCAGACATGAGCATTCTATTGACATGCCCATTTCTTCCAGAAAAGTAAGATTAAAGGCCGTGAATACACAAACATCAAATATTCCTTATCAGACCTTACGTGTGGAGGAGATCAGAGTCCTTTCCCACCCTGCACACCCAATCCAGGGTGCACAGAGTAAGTACAATCAATTTCACCATGATTTATCAATATTTCCAATCTCTGTCATAGTGTAATTCATAAACATCTTAATGCTTTTCTCCCACAAATTATAGAAGATTAACTATTGGTTAAATGTGAGCAGTTTATGTTTGCAGTCCAGACTTAATGAGCTGGAAAGGTCTCCTGTGTGCTGACTGCAGGGATTGGGAGAAACAAGTTTATGATGGCCTCAAGTAATTGTATTAGCAGGTGGTCACAAAATCGTCATGAGGATTAAAGAAGAGGGGGACCTGCCTCCTAGTGGCAGTGTCACTGCTAGCAATCCAGAACTCCAGGCCAGTCTTCTGTTAATTGTCATTAAAACCCATCTGGTTCACTAACATCTTTTTGGCCTTGGAAATCTGTCATCCTTATCTGGTCTGGCCTACCTGTGACTCCAGACCACAGCAATATGGTTGACTCTTATCTGCCTTCTAGACAGCTAGGGATGGGCAATATCCAGTAATGCCTAGTAATTAAGAAAGAAATGTAATGTCTTGTGGTGCAGTATATGAGGTGTCTGGATCTGAGGCAAAATAGACTGTACTTTATCACTTAGCCCTTTTTTGGTAATAAACACTGAGCTGGCATCCTACCCTCGTATCCTAACCCTACACTTGTGTACTTAACTTCCACAGCAGCTGTCAATGTGGCTGGACATTGAAATCTCAGAATACAACAACTGGCTGCTGTGATAAAGGGGGCATAGCTCGTCTTCCCTAGGAATTACAGTATAGCTCCACATTTCTGAAGGAGCTGTATTGGAATCTCTTGGCAAAAATGCAGAGTCGTTCCTTAATGGAAAAAAGGACCATAGAGCAATCTGTGTGTGATTTCCAGACTTGTGTGTGCTGTATCAGTGAAGTTATGAGAGATGCTTTAAGTAACAGTTAATTGAAACGATAACCTACTAATGATAAAGGTGCAGTGAATAAAAAGTGTTCAACATTAAAATATATAGAAGACAAAAAGTAGAATGGAAAGTGAACAATTTTGATTGGAGTGATCTTTCCTGCAGTATTTGGAAGAAACAAAAGTTAAAACTATTGCAAATGATTTTATGTAATTTTTGAAACCAGCTGTATGCTGAACTGAATTTATGGATTGAAACTAGATACCAATATCTGCAGTTCATTTTGGAAGAATCTGCAGGATTTAGTTTGTTAATCAGTGTGTGTGTGTGTGTGTGTGTGTATATAGAAACAAAATCCATTGATGCTCAAGGTGAGTATATTTATAAGCAGTAACTAACTTGTTAACATAATGTTCGTAAGTAAGATTTGCAAAACATGCTTTCTGTAAACTTGTACTAATGTGTGATTGTCCACTGCCATTAGGATTTTCTTGAGCCCACAAATCTGGGTTTCCCCGAACCCAGCCAGGATCATCTGACTGTATCAGTCTTCTTATTTAATGGAGGTTGAGGAAACTGCTGGTTATAACAGGAGTAGCTAATGTAATCTTACATAGTGAAATGTACTGGAATAGAATTTTCTGCCAAAATAACACCATGGCAAATAGTTCTTACTGATATTTGTGGATAAAGCACTGCAGCTTCAGGCAAGCAGCAGACACATTATATTTAAATGTTGTTGCCAATTTGCACAGTGCACCTATTTTCTTTGTCCAAAAAAAGTCATTGTCGTCACTTAAGTAGTACGTTAAGTCTATTCACTATATAAATATATTTATCCTCATTAATGGTGTGATGATGACTGTCAAGCACCATCGTTAGCCTGAAAAATGAACTTTAAGTGTGAAGCTTAATTCTTTAGTGTTTTCAATTTTTAGATAAAATTTTTTAAATGTCTTTATTTTTCTTTGTCCCTGTTTCTTTCTGTAACTTAATGCAATCTTGCTTTCTTTCTCACTTTCCCTTTCTGTGCCTAGTTTGTTGAATTCATCCACTTTAACTTCCTTCAAACCCTTCCTGTGTTCATTTCCCAATTGTAAAGTCTTCTTGTTAAAGCAGATTACCTTGATTGGGATCCCAGACACTCACACTCCTTTTGAATTATTGACAGCTCACACGTCCAGTGACCTTATGAGCAAAATTTAATTTGGTCTGAAAGTTGCAGGTGTAAGTCTGAGAAATGGCAGATTCTGCCAGATGCTCTGTTGCAGCAAGTTCTGACCCTTTGTCTTTGGTGTTTTATTAAAATTGGAAATATTTTGAGTTTGATTTAAGCCTTTCCACTCAAAGGTAACCATTCTGGTGGACCTGGTGCTGGAGGTGAGAAATGATGCTACAGTACATGTGATTTACTGAAACACTTAAATATCGTAAGAGTATTGTTTGTGATGAGGCAGTTTTTATTCAGTTACTTCATGTCTCCTGTCTGTATTTGCCTTCAAAAGCCTTAATTTAGGTTGATTTTTCTGAAGCATGTGGATGATGGGTGATTATTTGAATTCACTTTAAGCATGCAAATAGTCTTTTAACCCCACAGGGATTGCAACTAATTCCATTGCCTTAAATAGGAGCTCTCATGAAATGAAAGATTTCCATCATAAATAAGACCTTTATTATTTTGAGTTAGGATAAAGTCAGTGTGAAATAGTAAATTATGGTGCAGAATGCATTCTCTGCGTTAATCTCTGAATTGTCAATTTAGGGACAAATGATGATTGTGTGAAATTGGAATGCTTTTCTTCTCAAATTTTTGGTATGATTTGATTATGTTAATACACTGGGTTTTTTTTCCTGACTTATTGAAAATGATACCCAAAAATGATCTCTCCCTAACAACATGCTACGGTTCATAAAACAATTACCTGATCCTAAACTGAAACATTGGTAAAATATGAATTAGCAGAATTATTGTTTTCAGCACTATGCATAATAACACTTGCATAAAATCAATATGATTAATGGACAAAATGTTAAGGGCTATTTTGTAGTGTTGCTATGCAAAATGGCATTGCAATTCTGACCACAGTTCAGAATTAGTAACTCTGATATAACCAATGGTCAAAAATGCATTAATGGATTATCTTGTGATCTGGCAATGAATTAGCTTTCTATGTGTATACAAAAGTTGAAATTGAAAGAAGTTCCCAAATGTACAGTGCAGTGAAAGAAGCAATCAAAATGTTAGCTACGCATGTAACATTCTTCAGTTTGAAATATCTCTAACATGCATGAGCAGGCAGTTTATGTCAAGGTATTTTGCAGTGGAGTTTGTAATCGTTTTCTGAGGTATTATTAAAGCATTTTTGAGCACCTACAAGGTTTTCTACAAGTGGAATGTTGTACAAGTGCAGATATTAGCCATGAGTACTATAAATGTCCTGCCTATCCAAACAGATTTGGTGTTGACACATAATTATTTCAGTATTGATTATATAGAGAATAACAACTGGGGCACCGTAAATTCTCTTTAGGAGGATAATGGGTCATATGTTTGTGTTGAAGCTATGACAGGGTGCTGAGCAACACAAACCAGGAACTTGTTATAATAGTTTTATGAGCACATGCCATGGTGGACACATCTTACTGAACAGTATCTTTTGACACAGGATGAAAGATGAGGGTGGCCGGATCTATGAAAATGTTGGCTTGATGCAGCAGCAAAAGGGCCATAGATGAGATGATACAAGTGTTCGGAACAGAATAGAAAGGTAAGGTTTGAACTTTCAACTCCCCTGTCAAATAAGATTTGAAAAACAAGCCAACGTATGTTCTAGAGATAATGGGAACTGCAGATGCTGGAGAATCCAAGATAACAAAGTGTGAAGCTGGATGAACACAGCAGGCCAAGCAGCATCTCAGGAGCACAAATGGCTCCTGAGATGCTGCTTGGCCTGCTGTATTCATTCAGCTTCACGCTTAGGATAGAACATACCTTGATAACAGAGATAGAAGAAGAATGCGATGGCCATTATGGACCATTCAATTTTTGCAGTGATTTTAAAAAATGTTATCTATCTTCAGAACGTTCTGATTCTTCACCAAGCTATAGATCCTCGGGCAGATTTAGTCGCTCTCCGCTCCATGACAACTCTTTCCAAGATGTTGGATGGATAGCCCCATTCCTGCTTTTTTAATGTCCATTTGAGCATTTTCAAAAAGTGTCCTTGGAAACTGATATGGAACAGGACTTTAGATAACATGGTGTAGAACTGGATGAACACAGCAGTCCAAGCAGCATCAGAAGAGCAGGAAAGCTGACATTTTGGGTCGAGACCCTTCTTCAGACATTTCTGAAGAAGGGTCTCGACCCGAAACTTTAACTTTGCTGCTCCTCTGCTGCTTGGCCTGCTGTGTTCATCCAGCTCTACAACGTGTTATCTCAGATTCTCCAGCATCGGCAGTTCCTACTATCTCTGGATCAGAGCTTTGTCTGCTTGGCCTGCTGTGTTCATCCAGCTCCGCATTTGTCGTAAGATTGCACTGAGGCAACAAATACAATCAATTCTTTTGGCTGTTATGATCTTCGTAGAGACCAACATCTCTTCAAAGAAGTGAATTCAATTCGCATTGAGGAGAAAATGGTTTAACATTTTTATTATAACGAACTGACTAAAGCAGCATTGAGTAAATATTACCTACTAAGTAGCTAATTCTCTAATGTTGAGAAAACTGTTTTATTAATGATTCAGCAAGACCAATAACTCCACACTGGATACATATCCGTTTGAATGTGTTATCATGGATTATAGTCTTTGTGGAAAACACTCTACAGCCCCTCCCTGAGACATGAATTCAAGTTTCACTATTGTGCTGAGTTTGATTAATTTAATGAAGTAAAAAAAGCTAGAATTAATAGTAGTGAGTGTGAAACTACTTGTTTTTCTAATGTCCTTTAGGCAAGGCAATCTCTCCTGACCCACTCTGGAGGGTGAGACAAGCCACAGAGCATGGCTGACCCTAACAGCCCTGTGAAATTGCCTAGTAAGTCACTCATTTGGGCTCAAGAGGTGACTTGCCATAACCTTTTAAGTGCAGTTGGGGATAGACAGTAAATTTCAGCCTTGTCAATGATTCCCAATTCACATGGATGAATAAATACAAACTTTGTCCTCCATTAATTCACACTTGCTTATCAACTGTGGAAGTACTAGGTAAATCTCAGAGCCACGTTTCTCGGCATTAATTTCAGCCTTTTTTTAAGTGTAAAATAAGCAAGTGGTAAGGTTTTGAAGTAGATTTGTAGCTCAGGTTGTGGGTGTTGAGGTTGGTTGGCTCACCAAACTGGTTTGTTGTTCCGCAAACGTTTCATTACGGTGCTTGGTAATATCCTCAGTGCAGCCTCTGAAGCATCGGTGTGTTTTCCCGCCTGGTTTTTAAACACTGGGGTCTGTTGCAATGGATTGCCACACTTCTGGGTCTCCTCCATAGTGGAATGTGTATGGGGTCGAGTTCAATTTGTTTATTAATAGTCTGCTTCATGGAGTGCCATGTTTCCAGCAACTCTCGTGCTTGTCTCTGCCTAGCCTGTCCCAGGAACAACAAACAATATCAACGAAGAAACGCAACAAACTACAAGACAGTAGTCCCGACACTAACCAGAAAGAGGAAACTCAACACACGGGAAAGACCAGCCCTGGACAGATTAAAGAAGGACAAGAACATCACTATACTACCTGCAGACAAAGGACGCATGACAGTGATATTGAATAAAAAGGACTACATCTCCAAAGCACAAGCACTGCTCGCCGACAAGAACACATAGCAACCAGTACAAACTGACCCGACACCACAACTCGGCAACAAAATCCTATACACCCTTCAAAGACTTAAACAAACAGGATGGAGTGGGGTGATTTGTTGACTAGGTGCTCGAGTCTTCTTTGTAGTTCTCTGGCTAAACTGTGCGATGGAATGCCTGGTAGGGAGACTATGGATCTGAGGGGGACATCCAGTTTGTGCACTTTTAGGGAGACCATGGAAGCGGGGTGTGTTGTTTCCTTCGGGTTTCATTCTTAAGTCTGATCCCAATGAAACCATCTCCAAGGACAACATGCTTAAACAACTGGACCTATGCCTGACCACCCACCACCTTCAACGGCCAAACATACGAGCAATTCGACGGGACACCCATGGGGTCGCCTATCTCCGGTCTCATAGCAGAAGCAGTGATGCAAAGAACTGAAAGGACTGCCCTTCTGCAGATCCACCCTAAACTATGGATACGCTACATAGATGACACCTTTGTCATCATTAAACGGACCAAATTAGAAGAGACACAAACTCATAAACAACACCCTCACCAGAATAAAATTCACCAGCGAGGAGAAGAACAAACAGCTCCCATTCCTGGACGTCATGGTAGAGCACAAGGCAAATGGGGAACTGCAAATGAAAGTATACTGAAAAGCCACACACACAGACCAGGCATTGAACTTCAATGGTAACCATCCCAGCACACACAAACGAAGCTGCATGCGAACACTATTTAAAAAGGCAACGACACACTGCAGCAACATGGAACTACGCCAAGAGGAGGAGGAATACCTCTTCCAAATGTTCAAGGATAATGGACATCCAAAGAACTGGGTCAGGAGATGCCCACAGGAACAGCATCAGAAAGATTCACTGATCACACTACCCTACGTCAGGACCATGTCAGAAGCCACCACGACTTCTACGACTGCTGGGCGTCAGAGTGGCACACAAACCCACATCAACCCTACGACAAGCGCTCACCCAAACTAATGACCCACTGCCCACCATGGACAGGACCAATGTCATCTACAAGATTCCCTGCAGAGACTGTGAGAAACACTACATCGGACAAACAGGAAGGAAACTAACAACAAGAGAACATGAACACCAACTGGCTACAAAAAGACAGGACCAATACTCTCTCATCTCAATCCATGTGGACAAGAAGAACCACGTCTTCGACTGGGACAACACCAAGGTCCTGGGACAGGCTAGGCAGAGACCAGCACAAGAATTCCTGGAAGCGTGGAACCCCATGAAGTGGGTTATTAATAAACACATTGAACTTGACTCCATATATGTTCCAGTACAGAGGAAACCCAGAAGTGAGGCAATCCATTGCAACAGTCCCCAGAGTTTAAAAACCAGGCAGGAAAACAAACCAACGCTTCATCAGAGGCTGCACTGAGGATGTTACCAAGCACAGTTAATGAAACGTCTGCAGAAGAACAAACCAGCTCGGCCGGCCAACCAACCTCAATAAGCAAACCCTCTTATGGGAAGAAAACCCAAATGGGTGCTGAGTTGGACAATCAATGATGATCATAGTTAATAGGTGGAGCTGACTCGAAGGGTCAAATGGCCTACTCCTGTATTCTGTGTTTCTATGTAAATAGTTTTGCTTTTGAAATAATGGCCACAGACTCAGGTGTGTATTTTCTTTTATAAATAGTTGAATTCAATTTGTCAGATATATAATTAAAGGTAACTTTTTTCCAATACATCAGTTTTTCTGAAAATGGTTTTTTAAACTGACTTACATTATCCTCCCTCAGGAACAAGTGGCTGTGAAAAGCAGAGGAGAAATAGAAATACGTCAGATGTGAGTGGAATGAAAAATGACCATCGAAGGTTTAGTTCAGAGTTTTGTGGAATGGATTTTCACCCTTCCCCACAGTTAAACACTAAAAGTGAAAAGTAACTTCCCATATTGCTTTCCAAATGCCATTCTCTGTGCTAAGAACTGAAGCATCACCTATAATTTATGCGTCATTCACATTGCTTTTTCAGTATTTTACTGACGTGAAACCCAAGTGCCTTTTTACAGTCACAGTCTCTCTGCAGTCATTTTTACTTTGTGTACTTGAACTTGTTTTAATTCACTTTAAGTGCAGAATAGTTTTTTTTAAATCCCAGTTGAGGTTGTTAGAAAATCATACATTAAAATGAATCTTGAAAGAATAGTGTGCTTTTATCAACATGTTCAGTAATATTGATGTAGACCATGAGAGTGTTATGTGTTGTACATTTGGCTTTCCTTGTTTTTATTAACAACTTAAAAGAGGGACAGTTGGAATTTGCACATGGGATTCCCCCGCCACCCCGTTTCCTCCTCTTGTTAAGTTGTTGGAAGTATTGATGCTTTTTAAAACATTAAATTCTTATCTTTGTAAAAAAGTGATTCACTGGCCGTAACCTCACTGTCAGGGTTGATACCGTGTTGGAGATTAGGTGTGTGTGCTACCCCACACGATGTATGTTATTTCTTATCAAAACATTTTCTTTAAATTCATTTTCATTCTGTGCCAATAAGATTGATCTTCCTGGTCATAATGGGAGGATTCTGCAGCCTAAGCTCAGTTGAGATAAAAACAGAAGTGCCGAAGGAAATTTGGTTTGGCAACAAGTGTGAAAAGAGAAACTGAGTTAACAATTTGAGTCCAACGACTCATCATCAGATCTCCAGCAGTCACAGTGCTTTGTGTTTAGTTCCATTTGAGCTCTGAATTCAGGACCTGCTTGCCAGGGAACTTGACACTTGGTAGGATTTAGAGTTCCATTTGTATCCTCGAAGTCACAGCTAGAGATAACCAAGTTGACTGTCCTCCCCATGAAATTTCTCTCTTTCTTTGCATACTTTCTATACAATGAGTAAGGCAAGCTCGCATGTCTGAGAGAGTCAAAGTTGGTGCCACTCTCCTTTTTAAAAGACCTCAAGCTGGGAACAAGTGATTTTCCTCTGTTGCGCCTATAAAATTTTGTTTGCCAATGTGGTCCCCTCCTATATGCCCTCAGCTCTGTTTACTAATATAGGCTACAATTTGTGCAAGCTCCATATGAGACAAATGAGTCATAAAAAGACTTGGGTATTGTTTTGGTTTAAACATTTTGTACTTGAATTGAAAGGTTATTTTCTATGTACTGTTGTATGAACTACTACTTTAAATTCTCCATGGAACAGAAACAAGCATGCCTACAGTTTGATGTCCTAGTGTTCAAGGAAACAATGGATTAGCTGGACAGGAGTTGGAAACTAACTGCCTTGAGGGTACCACAGCTTTTCTCTGCCTAGTGTTTTCTTGAAACTTGGAAAAGACGAGTTGCAGCTTCCCGAGGTTGTCCCTGTCTGGTAGCTTGTGGTACTGGACCCACTTGAAGAGGTTCACCAGAATTCAATATACAGTCCAAATACAAGAAAAGCTTGCAAGACCTCATTTTGCCTGTTTTCTGGAGAGTTGATAAAAGGGGCCTTTTTTAAGCCAAACATGGTCACAATCTATTGAGGTATAGGCCATTGTCCTGGCCCTTTGCTCATCTATCCCTTTTTAAAAACCAATCTCTAACCCAAGTTACAACTATACAATGCATTTGCATTGCCCACAGAAGCCATCAGTTCATTTGTGACCATGTCTGGGCAGGAGTGGTGCTGCCTTCCTCTTTGCCTGTTGCCTCTTCGCTCCATGACCTTTCTTATGGAACTATGTGTATGTGTGTAGGACAATATGGCACATCCCAGAAACAGACTTCTGAAATAGGAAGTGTTGGAAATGCTCAGGGGATCTGACACCATCTGGAGACAGACAGAGACAGAGAGAGAGAGAGACAGACAGAGAGAGAGAGAGAGAGAGACAGAGAGAGAGAGAGAGACAGAGAGAGAGAGAGAGACAGAGAGAGAGAGAGAGACAGAGAGAGAGAGAGAGAGACATAAAGTTTTGAGTCAAAACTAAAACTTCAAAAGATTCAGAACCAGATTTGAGTTCAGGATGAATGGAAAAACTGAGTTATCGACTTGATTAGACCATATTAAATTCTGACCTTGGAGGAGCAGATGATGCCTTGTAAGAACACATTTAAACTTCCACTTCTCCTTTGTTTGAAAGGATTAAATAGGCATTGAAAAAACTGGTGTGTTCATGACGGCTAATACTGTCTAACTTCCCCACTGTCTACAAACAATTGACTAAACTGTTCAGTCAGACTTTTAAGTATGGAACATGATTAAGTTGTATTTCCAGACAGTGAAGTGTGTAAGCAGAATTTTCCAGTATGCAATACTTTTTAAACCACGGTACAAGTATTTAAGTCTGTGCCAAATATTTTGGGTAAATCTAACGTGGACCTCCATCAGCCCCACTCTCTGCGGGTAGTATCCGTCCAATGATGCCTATGACTTGGATAGGCTTTTGTGAGAGACTGCTGGTATCAGTCTGTAATTAACTATGTTGAGGATATGAAACAAATTTTAAAACTTTGAAATGGAAATCTAAATGTTAGCATGTGCAGGAAACTGAGTTGAGTACCTTGTCTCTAAAGCAGCTTGTGAAACTATTCATGTTTAAAATATGACCATGGATTCTATTGTGTTTGTTGACTGGAGTTATTTGGAGGATTTTACGCTTGAATCACGATTTTATAATTTTGTGATGTGTTAAAACTTTTATTTCCTCCTGCCTTCCAAGTTCCACACCACATGTGACTAACTTACCTGGAGGGTGGGTTGTCAACTACTTCCAGGCTTCTACCAACAGCTGTGAGAAGCCACATGAGAGCACCTCAGCAATGAATATCTATCTGCAATATGACTATGCTTCCTAACTTCTTTCTCTGTGGAGGAGCTTGGCCTCTGCTCAGTTTCCAGATGTCAGGAACTCCTGGATCAGCAATGAATCCACATTGCTCATTACTCTGCACTGATGTCCTAATGCATGCTGCCATTGCAAAGCTATTTCATGTTTTACAGTTCAGCATTAACTGGGGATATAAGTAGTTTGGAATTCTGCATTTGGTTTGTGAATCCGTATCTGGAGCAGACTACCTTGCTAAAAAGCTTTCGACTTCACAACACTTAAATTCAATACTGAACATAAAAAGAAACTTGGGGGTGGGGGTGGGAATTAATTTTAGAAAGTCTTGGGTGTACCCAGTTGGCCTTTTTAATGTGAATTGAGTTGTTCCAGTGCTTCAGATTATTACATGGGCTGTTTGTTCACCTGCAGAATCGCCAACCGAATAACCCATTGTAGACGATCAGAATAATGGTGCAATGACTATAAATGATATCTGCATTTTATTATCCATCCTGTAATTTCACATTTTGTCAAAGTACATACCATTCAGATGCCTAGTTTATGTACAGACACAGAAAATGATTTTCCTATATTTATAAAAGTATATATGGGTGGTCGTCGATTTTCTTTTTTTTTTGCTAATCATGCTGTGATTTTAAGGCTATGTAAGCTGATATCAGAGTATAAATGTATTTGTAATGTATCAGATCTAAAATTAGAAATAAAATCATTTTATATAAGCTGAGTATCATTTTTTCAATTTCCCCTTTCCTGTGGTTTCTGGAGATGCTGTACAGTAAGTAATTGTCTGGAGGGACTCAAAGTACAATTATATGTGGAAATGCATTGCGCACAATTCTGATACTTACTTAAATGAGTGAATGTATGTATTTGCTTTTTGATCCTTGCAGCCTCCAGCAAGCACAACTTACGAACCTAGGAATGTCATTGCTGCATATACATAAACTCTACAATCTGCATTGTTCTTTATCAGAGATATAACAGCAAATGGAGGAAGATGTATATCTAAGGCTCACTATAAACCTCTACTTATTTTCTCCCAGAACCTCATGTAAAATTGCTTGCCAACTCAACCATTTCCTCCAACAAGCATTTGAAAGCGAAATTTAGCATAACCAACAATTAATTTCTCGTCTCTGCTTCTCTGTTGAAGGATCTTCTCAATGGATAGCAATAATCCAGTTGATTTGTTTATTGTTATCCTAGTTTCAACGATGTGTTAGATTCTTGAGACAGAGTAAGTGCTGAGAGGATGTTCCCCCTCATGGAAGAATCTAGGACCGGGGGCATAGATCCTAGAATTAAGATGTGCCACTTTAGGACTGAGATGAGGAATTTCCTCTGAAGATTGAGTCTTCAGAACTCTTTGCCACAGAGCTGTGGTGACAGAGTATATTTATATATATTTAAGGCAGGGAAGGAGCAGGAAAGTGGATGCAAACAATGCCTGATCAGCTACGATCCATATTATGTTGAACAGCAGAACAGGCTTGAGGAGCTGAATGATCTTACTCCTGTTCTTATGTTTGTTGGCCCAATGCCCAAGAAATGTTAGTCGATGTAATGATACATTGCATAATGACTCGAACCTGGTCTGCCTGGCAAGACCTGATCTACTCTTGCTCCTGTGATCAGGGGAATCACTGCACCTGGTTGCTGTTTGGTGCATTTTTCTGAGAATGTGAATGAGAAAACCATTCGCAAATCCAGGATTGGAATCCTCGCATATTTCTCTTCCGTAGCCTGCCCGCTGTGTGTGATGTTTACACACATACAATAATTTTTCAGGTGCTTATTGGATGTTGGCTGTGATACAACTCTGCATGTTTAGAGCAGAAATAATCTAATTGCTGCCTAATTTACATGACAGGTGCTGGCAGTTAACTTCACTCTCACTTTCTTTGGAATTGCTGCTGTCTAAATTTGCCATATTTCTTTAAGCCTTTTTACTCTTCTATACTTTTTATTTTGCATGGTGGTCAATTTATTCTACCAAACACTGATCCCTCTAATTTCAATTAAAGTCACTATACTTAAGTTTATCCCTGATAATACTGCAGTAAATCTATTACAAACATATTAGTCACCTATTTAGATATTCCAGCCCATTCTGTAAGTTCATTTTAACTTTGTTTCATAGCCCTTGAAATCTTTACTAAGTAATCTGTCCCATGCTTTTGAAGATTTTCAATTGACCCAGCTTCTTCAGCTTTCAAGATATGAATGTACCAAATTTTTGCTGCACCTGTATGAAAAATTGCCTCCTGAATTGTCGCTAGGGATCTTTTGACTAATTTAGAAATGATTTGTTAAATAACTCCATGGAGTACATGACACACATTAGACCATTTTGAGGTTTTTCTCAAAGAGAGAATGTGCAAAATGTATCTGCATGTGGGCATGTACCTAAATAATAAATGCCATGTGCACAGGTAATGTAAAGCCTGGGAAGCCCTGGCCTTTCTCCTACATAACTCCATTTCAGGGCTTTAATTGCTGTGACCCATCTGGAAGCACTGGGCAAACAGCTGTTCTCACTAGTTCAGAGCTTCACAGTGGCCATTACTGCCTCAGCTTGAGACTCCAACATATCAGATACTCACACCAGGGTTTCCCAAAGTGTGGTGTTCAAGCTTCCTGCATGGTTTCTGCACAAGTGTTCTGTCTGACTTGGGAACACAAACTTGATACCATTCAGGATAAAGCAGCCCACTTGATTGGTATAGCATCTACTCCCTCCACCACCAATGCACAGTAGCAGCAGTGTGTACTGTTTACAAGATGCACAGCAGAAATTCACCAAAATTCATTAGATAGCACCTTCCAAACTAACTTCATTTAGAAAGACAAGGGCAACAGATGCATGGAAACACCAAGTTCCCCTCCAAAATACTCACTGTCCCGACTTGGTGACCACTGAAGGAACAGTGATTTCTAGGTCAAAATCCTGCCATGTCATTCCCTAAGACCTTAAGGGTGCGCTTACTGCAGGTGGACTGTAGTAGTTCAAAAAGGTAGTTCACCACCACCTTCTCAGAGGCAACTAGAGACAAGCAGTAAATGCTGGCTCAGGTAGGGATGCCCATGTTCTGAGTGAATTTTTAAAAAGCACAGGAATCTTAAGTAGACTCTTAATAGCCTAATGATGTACTTTTAATGGAAATTAAATACTTTGGTAAGAGAGATGCTGTCAAAAAAATAAATTGCTCTGTGGGTAGAATTTACACACAACAGAAATTTGCTTACATGGAGTCTAGTTTCCTTTCATCACTGTATTAGAGGTGATAGTGTTATGGGATGGGGTGGGAAGAATGAATTATGGCTGAAATTGTATGATCATGCTTTGTGCTTTCCCTCCGAAGAGGTATAAAGGGTGAACAGTAGCATGGTAAAAATGCTGCATGCAATTTGGATAAAAAGTCTTTCAAAAAGTGTGTTTGTGGCTAAACTGTGACTGGACTCATAATCCCATTAAATGATGGAACATGCTGGAAGGACTCAATACCATGTATGACCAGCTTATTCCTTTAGTGCTGCAGGCATTTATGTAGCCAATAACTACTAAAATAACCTAACTGAAATGTGCATCAGATTGATTGATTGTACTCCTTGTGCATTTGTATTATAGACAATATGTGGACAGTTACCTTCCATTTTCTTTGCTTACCTTTTCTACCTTGCCTTGGGTCATCAGCTTTACCATTGCTCTAAATAGTTCCTCCTGATTATAACTTGCTCCTCTGTTACATTCTTACATCTTTTCCTTTGATCACTGCATTTTTACACATCCCTGTGAATTTCCTCCAAGCTTCTTTTTCATCATTCTTCTGCCTGTTATTCTTGAACTTCCTTTTCTGATTCTTTTGTGGCGATGAGCAGAAATTAGTCACAATTAGACCACAATTTCAGTTCCTAGCTTCCTCACCTACAAATAGAACTGTATGGCTAAAATATCACTAAGAGGATTAAAGCATTAGTCTTCTGGCTTTCAGTTCCATTGCAGCTTAGTTCTGTCAAATGTTTTGGTTTCTGGATGGTTGTGATGCTTGAAGCATCCTTCCAATGGGTGGACTGTGATCTATTTATTTGACTTGGTGAATGTTGTTTTCTGTAAAGGTTTCCACTGCATTTCTCCTATTCCTACTGTCCCATGTCAGTGCAATGAGCCCTGTGATGGAATTGACTCTGGCCCGAGAGACACCACCTCCAAACTATTAATTGGAAATCCCACAGGAGATTCAAAATGTGACATTGAACACTGCGGGGTTTATGCCATAAGTGCTCCATATCCAAAGGGAGTTTCACAAGGTGAAGGGCCATTAGCACAAGGAAATAAGCTTGATATTTTAATTTCCCTTGTTACTGAATGGCACAGCAGACTGTGTTTGTATCTTATGTACCTTGGGGCAATGGGCTTATTTAATTCATATGAACAATAAGGGTTTGTTTTAAAGGAGTAACAGTAGCTTCCAAGTTGCACATGCAGTGCCTCATGAGTCTCTTCTAATCCAAAACATATGCAGCCAAATCCACTAAGTCCACTTCTGAGATGGACCAGCACAGCGGCTTCATGGAAACAATGCCACCTGCAAGCTGTCCTCTCAGCTGAACACCATCCAGAATACCTGAAACATTGACTGACTGCTCTTTACCTCCAGATGCTTCCTGGCCTGCTGCGTTCTTCCAACCTCCTGTTTGCATACCATCCTGAATGGGAACTATTCTACCATTCTTTTGCTGTCACAGAATCAAAATTCTTGTGTTCCCTTCTCATCAGCACTGTCTGTACCTGCACCAGATGGGCTGTAGCTGTTAAAGCTCACTATCACCCTTTCAAGGGTAATTGGGTCCATGGAATAAGTGCAGGGCTTGATAGCATGCTTACAGCCTAACGTTAAATTAAAAATAACACGCAGTCTTAGCTTTAATCATTTTGCTTGTATTTAGTTTGTTTTAATCCAATCTGACTGACTGTTTTCAAAGTAAAAAGGCTTTTTTTTTAAGCAAAGAGAGTCCATGGCTAGGTATGGTACAGGGTTTCTGGTGGTGATCAGCAGGGACCTGTCACTCAATGAGCATGCTCACAGCTGTGTACATTCTCACAATAAGGACTCCTGGAGGAGAGAATCATCAGGCTGTCAGCTGCTCAGACAGAGGCAAGGGGCAGGAGAGACTGTTAGCTACAACCTTGCCGCTGAACCATCCTGTGTGGGAAAGGTAGGAACTACAAAACAATAACAGGTTTTTGTTTCAGCAGTGATAATTTAGCTCTTGTGGGGAGAAAGGGGAACAAATATTAATTTGGCAACAAAGGTGTTTCACAGCACCACAAACATTTAAAGGACGTGAATACTTGTAGGACTTCAATGTGAAAAAAATGTTCAGCTAAATGTTATAATGATTATCTGTTTTGGTTAGTTATTAGTTAAATTGGTGTACTCGGCTGTGCTCTCCTACCTGTGCGAGTAACTAGAAGCAGTATCTGCTTCTCCCATGTGCAGTTATGGAGAATAGAGCTATGCAGCTTAAGACTGTAAGAGTGAGCATTAACAACAGATTCAAGTTTTTATTCCTGCAGTTTTGCATTTGGTGATGGAGAGTGCTGCTGCATAACTTGTGTCAGTATCTGAGAGCTGTGTGTTTTTCATTTGTAACTGAGAAGGCTAGACTCCCAAGAGAGGTTGATGTGAGAGTCCCAAAACAATCCTCCTTATCTGTGTTTTCAGTCTGGCAAGTTGGAAAAGTGACAATGCAAAATATGAACCTTCAGTAAAGCAGCATTTTCCCAAGAATATTCTTGACTTCTGACTTTTTCTTCTTCTATGACTGATAGTAGAAAATCCATGGCGACACCAGTCTGTACTTGACTGCATTGTTAAAGTTGCAGCATTGGCTCCCAGTATTGGTTTAGCACTGCGTGTCAGCTACCTGCAAATGATGCCTGATATCCGTGCACAGATGAATGTTATAAAATTTTTTTTCCCATTTTATTTACTTCAGATTCACATTCCATAATGCAGTTGATGCCGCTCTGAACAGAAGCTAGCCCTGCTCCTATTTTATCTTGTCTGACATGTCTGACAGACAACCGAGTTAAGGTCAGTAGCCCAGCATTCACTGCTCCCTGGGGGAGAGAATTCTAGGTGTTAACAGTTCATTTGGAGAAGATTATCTTCCTCATTTCTGTTGTACATAGGTCTTCCTTTTTTTTAAAAAGTGAACCGTGGTTCTAGATTCATTAGGAGGGGAAATATCTCATGATTGCATTTAGTGATGGAGCAGGCTCAACAGGGATGTATTGTCTGCATTCCTGATCCAGGTTTCTTTTGTGCATGTTTTTTTTTTACTGATATGCTGGATTCCCCCTTCATTGAGGATGAGGATATTTGTAGAACTGCCTCCGCCAGTGAGTTGTTTAATTGCATACAGCTCTTCACAGCCAGACGTGACAGGACAGCACAGCTTGGATGTGATCTGTTGGTCGTGGGATTATTTTGCTTTGCCTATCGCTTGCTCATTATGTAACTTGGCATTCAAGGAGCCCTGAGCCCTTGCTTCACTAGGCAAGCATCTCATTTTTATGTACGCCTGTGATTCTGCTTACATACCCTCCTGCATTCTTCATTGAATCTGGGTTGTTCCTCTGACTAAATGGTAATGATAGAGTTGGGGATATGCGAGGCCATGAGGGTTGACATCGTAGTGGAGAAGAATCCTGCTGCTGTTGATGACCCATGGCAACTCATGGGGACCCACCCATGAGCTATTTGAAAATCTGTCATTTAGGTCAGCGATAATGCCACACAACATGACCAAGTGTGTCCCCAATGTGAAGACCAGTTGCAACAAGTTGTTTCAAAATTACATCTTTGGAATTCTCCACGCCAGAGGACTGAAGATACCCAGTCATTGAGTATGTTCGGGATTGAGTTTCATAAATAAAGGAATCAACAAATATGGGGAGAAAAATGCAGTTGAGAGAGAAGATCAACTGTGATCTTATTCAGTAGTGGAGCAGGCTCATGGGACCACATGACCTAATCCTGCTTATATTTCTTCCGTTCTTTATCTTAAAAACAAGCTGAAGCCTCCATGGATTTAAGCTCGTGTTAGTCTCTGTGAGAGGCTGCCTTGTTTATGCAAAACTCTGCAGGATTGCTCTTCAGGGTTCTGCTTGTTGCTTCTCTCATTGTTGGTTGATGTACTTAGTCCACTCCCATCCAAAGTAAGGATGATTTTCCCTATTCTGCTGAAACTCATTAAAGCACCAGATTCCATCACCCCCTTTTTATCCTCTCATGGTGTGTGGGCATAGCTGGC